>NW_026111698.1:0-1225362 GCF_024679095.1 Eriocheir sinensis
ACATAAAATAATGTAAATTTGTATGAAAATATATAAACAAATACACATAAGTACCCTGTAATTTTTTATAAAACTATATTCATACAAAACGCAAATGATATGCAAAAATGTAAAAATAAATTTGCGTATAAAAAATATATATATTTTCAAAATACATAGAATAATGTTAATATATCAAAATATCAATACAAAATAATAATAAAATAATGTAAATTTGTATGAAAATAAAGATGCAAAATAATATAATAAAGTATGGATAAAAATATATATACAAATACACATAAAATATAAATTATATTAAAAATGAATATACAAAATGCACGTACACATAAATTAGGTAAATTTGTATTTAAATATACATTAAATAGCATACCCATAAAAATAATGTAAATTTGTTTCAAAATATATATAAAATACACATAAAATAACGTAAATTTATAATCAAAATAATACAATAAAAATATACAAAAATAATTTAAATATGAAAATATATAAACAAATACACAAAAATAATAAAATTTTTATTGAAATACATATAAAGAATAATGTAAATAAAATAATGTATGAAAATATATACAAAATATACATAAATAATGTTAAATTTGTATAAAATAAATATATATAATATACATAATAATGTAAATATGTTTAAAAATAATAGATATTCAAAATATCCATATAAATGTATATTTGCATAAAATATATATAAAATACAAATCACGTAAATTACATTAAAATAATACATTACTACATTATTTTCACGAATTACATGAAAATTGTAAATAGCAACAAATACATATTAATGTGTATTTTGTAGAAATATATAGAATACAAAATTATAAAATATTGTATTTGTATATATATATAATAATATACAAATTACATTATTTAACTATTTTTTTATAAAATATTAAACAAAATACATAATGTAGTATATTGTATATTTGAAAAATACATTTCTAAAATATATATAAATATTATTTGATTTGTATATTTAACTATAAATACAAAAATATTTAATAAAATAATGTAAATTTGTATGAAATATATAACAAATACATAAAATACATATTTTATGTGTATAAATATATATTTATACTTTGTATAAATATAAATTATATAATGTGTATTTGTATAAATATATGCAAAATACCTAATGTAATTTTTATCATATATACAAATTTGATATGTATTTTGTATGAAAATTTATATATATATTACATAAATAATTTTAAATTGTATTTTGTAATATATTTATACAAATTTACGTTAATGTAATGTGTATTTGTATGCAAAATAAATTTATACAATTTACAATTCTATGTAATTTGTATTTGAATATATATTCAAAATATTAATTTAATGTAAATTTTATGTCTATTTTTGTAAAATTAAATTTTTAAATTCGTATCAAAATAATTTGTTAAAAATACATTAAATAATGTATTTATAGGTAAAATATATACAAATACATAAAATAATGTATATAGTTTTATACAAATTTACGTTTATTTATGTGCATTTTGTATATTTATTTATTTACCTACAAATACACATTCTCTCTTATTAGTATTTGTATTATTTATATTTATACGAATTTCATTATTTTATGTGTATTTTGTATACATTTTTACATTTTGATTCGTATTTACTTAATTTTTTGTATTTTGAATATATATATTTATAGAAATCTACGTTATCTTATATGTATTCGTATATACATTTTGGAAACAAATTTACATTGTTTTATATGTTTTTTATATCTATTTCAATACAAATTTACCTTATTGTATGTGCATTTGTATATTTATTTTAATACAAATTCAAATATTTTATATGTATTTTGGTATATATATTTATAAAATTTACAAAGTAAAAATGCGTTATTTTATAGGTATTTTGCATCTTAGTTTTTCATACAATGTACATTATTTTATTAATATTCTGTGTATATATTTTTGACACGATTTTATAATTTACTATTTGTGTTTTGTATATATTTTTACATATTTTCATTATTTAATGTGTATTTTTATATATTTTATACAAATAAACGTCATTTTAAGTGTATTTGTTTATATAATTTTCATTCAAATTTACATTATTTTAGAAATTATGTATTTTGTATATGTATTTCAATACAAATTTACCTAATTTTATGTGATTTTGTATATTTATTTCACAAATTTAAATTATTTTTGTGTTTTTTTTATACATATAGAGTAGAGTAAATTCATGAAATAATATATAACAAAAGCCATATAAAATATATATATCAAATACATATAAAATTATGTAAATAAGTATAAAAGTATATATATCAAATACCTAAAAATGAAAATTAGTATCAAAATAAATAAACAAAATTCCGATAACCAGAACGTATATTTGTAGGAAATAAATATAAAATACATAAATAACGAAAATTTGAAAAAAATATACAAAAAACAAAAATAAATTTCAATTTGTATGAAAATAGATATATAAAATACACATATAATTAGTTAAATTTTGTATTTAAATACATGTACAAATATACACATAAAATAATGTAAATTTGTATGAAATGAAAAAATTACATAAAATAACGTACATTTGTATAAAATAGATATACAAAATATACATAGAATAATGTAAAATCGTATCAAAAATAAATACACAGAATATCAATAAAATAATGTAATTTTGTGGGAAAAGATGCAAAATACCCATAAAATAAAGTATATTTTTTAAATACATATACAAGAATACACATAGAATAATTAAATTTGTATTAAATTAATATACAAAATGCACGTACAATAAGGGAAATTTGTATTGAAAAATATATAAAATGCACATAAAACAATTTATATTTGTTTCAAAATATATATAAGAATACACATAAAATAAAGTATATTTCTATAGAAATATATATAAAAAATACACATGAAATGACGTAAAAACGTATAAAAATATATATACACAATACACATTAAATAATGTAAATTCGCATCAAAATAAATAAACAAATAATCAATAAAAGAATGTGTATTTGTATGAGAAATAGGTATACAAAATACACATAAAATATTGTAAATTTGTATAAACTCTATTAAAAATACACAAAAATAATTTAAATTTGTATAAAAATATATATTCAAAATACATAAAATAGTTAAATTTCTATTGAAATATATACAAAATACACATAAAATAGTGTAAATTTGAATGAAAATATATAAACAAATACACTTAAAATAACGTAAATTTGTATGAAATATATATAGAAAATACACATTAATGTAAAATATGTATAAATATATACAAAACACAAATAGAATAATGTAAATAGTATCAAAATAAATACACAGAATATTAATAAAATAATGTAAATTTGTATGAAAATAAAGATGCAAAATACCCATAAAACAACGCATTTTTTATGTAATATATATACTAAAATACACATAAAATATTTAAATTTGTATTACCAATATATACAAAATGCACATACAATAAGGTTAATTTGTATTAGGAATAGAATATGCAAAACATAAAACAATGTAAATTTGTTTCAAAATATATAAACGAATACACATAAAATTACGTAGATTTCTATAAAAATATATGCAAAATACACATAAAATGAAGTAAATACGTATGAAAATGTATAAAAACTACTCATAAAATAATGTAAATTTGTATCAAAATAAATAAACAAAATACCAATAAAAGAATGTGTACTTGTATAAATATAAATATACAAAAAACACTTAAAATAACGTAAAATTGTATAAAACTATTTAAAAAAATAAACAAAAATAATTAAATTTGTATGAAAATATATATACAAAAGACACAAAATAAGCTAAATTTGAGTTGAAATAAATATAGAAAATATATAAAATAATGTAAATTTGTATCAAAATATATATTCAAATACACATATATTAAAATTAATATACAAAATGCGTATATAATAAGGAAATTTGTATTGAAAAAATATGCAACATACACGTTTACTCATACAAATTTATATTATTTTATTGGTATTTTGTTTATTTATTTTGATACTAATTACATGATTATATGTGTATTTTGTACATATTTTTTTTATACGTATTTACATTATTTAATGTGTTTTGTTTATATATTTTCACAAATTTATTATATGAGTATTTGTATAACTATTTTGATAAATTTTATTTCATGTATTTTGTATATATATTTAATTCAAAATTAGCTTATTTTGTGTATTTTGTATATATTTTCATACAAATTAATTACTTGTATTTTGTATATAGTTTTATATAAATTTACGTTATTTTATGTATTTATATTTATATTTTATAAATACACATTCTTTTTATTGGTATTTTGTTTATTTATTTTGATACGAATTTACATTATTTTGTGTATTTTGTACATTTTTTTATACGTATTTACTTCATTTTATGTGTATTTTGTATATACTTTTTATAGAAAATCTACGTTATTTATATGTATTCGTATATATATTTTGAAACAAATTTACATTGTTTTATATGTATTTTGCATATCTATTTCAATACAAATTTACCTTATTGTATGTGTTTTTGTATATTTATTTTAATACAAATTTAATTTTATGTGTATTGTGGTATAGATATTATGATAAATAAAAAAAATGCGTTATTTTATGGGTATTTTGCTTCTTTATTTTCATACAAATTTACATTATTTTATTAATATTCTGGGTATTTATTTTGATACGATTTTACATTATTCTATTTGTGTTTTGTACATATTTTTTTTATACAAATTTTCGTTATTTTAAATGTATTTGTTTATGTATTTTCATTCAAATTTACATTATTTTAGTGTATTTTGTATATGTATTTCAATACAAATTTACCCTAATTTTATGTGTATTGTGTATATTTATTTTCATACAATTTAAAATATTTTTGTGTATTTTTGTATATAGTTTGATACAAATTTAGGTTATTTTATGTGTATTTGTATATCTATTTTCATACAAATACATTCTTTTATTGATATTTTGTTTATTTATTTTTGACGCGAATTTTATGTGAATTTGTTTTCATTTCATACAAATTTACATTATTTTATGTGTAATTTGTACATGTATTTAAATACAAATTTAACTAATTATATGTGTATTTTGTATATCTATTTTCATACAAATTGAAATTTATTTTTTTGTTTTTTGTATATATTTTTATTCAAATTTTCGTAATCTTATAAAAATATATATACCAAAATACACATAAAATATTTAAATTTGCATTGAAATAGATATACAAAATGCACATACAATAAGGTAAATTTATTGAAAGAGAAAAAATACACATATAAACAATGTAAATTTGTTTCAAAAGATATATACGAATACAAATAAAAAACGTAGATTTCTATAAAATATATACAAAATACATAAAATGAAGTAAATACGTATAAAAAATGTATACAAAATACACATAAATAATGGAAATTGAATAAAATAAATAAACAAAATACCAATAAAAGAATGTATTTTGGATAAATATAAATATACAAAATAAACATACAAAATAAACATGAAATAAGGTAGATTTGTAAAAAAATATATGTACAAAATAAACATAAAATAATGTAAATTTATATAAAAATATATATACAAATACACATAAATAATATAAATTTGTATAAAATATATATTCAAAATAAATATTAAATAATGTAAAAGCGTATAAAAATATATATACAAATACAGATACAAAATACACATCGAATAATTAAATTTGTATTAAAATTAATATACAAATGCGTATAATTTACCTTAAATTTGTATTGAAAAATATGCAACATACACGTTTACTCATACAAATTTATATTATTTTATTGGTATTTTGTTTATTTATTTTGATACGAATTACATGATTATATGTGTATTTTGTACATATTTTTTACGTATTTTCATTATTTTGTTTATATATTTTCATACAAATTTACATTATTATATGTGTATTTGTATAAATATTTTGACACAAATTTACTTTATTTCATGTATTTTGTATATATATTTCAATTCATATTTAGCTTATTTTGTGTGTATATTGTATGTCTATTTTCACACAAATTTAATTACTTCTCTGTATTTTTGTATATAGTTTTATATAAATCTACGTTATTTTATGTGTATTTTGTATATTTATATTTTCTTTTATTGGTATTTTGTTTATTTATTTTGATACGAATTTACATTATTTTCTGTGTATTTTGTATACATTTTTTATACGTATTTACCTCATTTTATGTGTATTTTGTATATATATTTTAATAGAAATCCTCGTTATTTTATGTGTATTCGTATATATATTTTGAAACAAATTTACATTGTTTTATATGTATTTTGCATATCTATTTCAATACAAATTTACCTTATTGTATGTGTTTTTTTATATTTATTTTAATACAAATTTAATTTTTTTATGTGTATTTTGGTATATATATTTTTATAAATAAAAAATGCGTTATTTTATGGGTATTTTATTCTTATTTTCATACAAATTTACATTATTTTATTAATATTCTGTGTATTTATTTTGATACGATTTTACATTATTCTATTTGTGTTTTGTACATATTTTTTTTTATACAAATTTACGTTATTTTAAGTGTATTTGTTTATGTATTTTCATTCAAATTTTACTTATTTTATGTGTATTTTTTGTATGTATTTCAATTCAAATTTACCTAATTTTATGTGTATTTTCTATATTTATTTTCATACAACTTTAAAATATTTTTGTGTATTTTTGTATATAGTTTGATACAAATTTAGGTTATTTTATGTGTATTTTGTATATCTATTTTCATACAAATACACATTCTTTTATTGATATTTTGTTTTATATTTGACGCGAATTTTATGTGAATTTGTTTTCATTTCATACAAATTTACATTATTTTATGTGTATTTTGTACATGTATTTAAATACAAATTTAACTAATTATATGTGTATTTTGTATATCTATTTTCATACAATTTGAAATTTATTTTTTTGTTTTTTTGTATATATTTTTATTCAAATTTTCGTAATCTTATAGAAATATATATACCAAAAAACACATAAAATATTTAAATTTGCATTGAAATAAATATACAAAATGCACATAACAATAAGGTAAATTTGTATTGAAAGAGATTTGCAAAAATACATATAAAACAATGTAAATTTGTTTCAAAATATATATACGAATACAAATAAAAAAACGTAAATTTCTATAAAAATATATATACAAAATAAACTTAAAATTAAGAAAAAACGTATAAAAATGTATACAAAATACACATAAAATAATGTAAATTCGAATTAAAATAAATAAACAAAATACCAATAAAAGAATGTGTATTTGGATAAATATAAATATACAAAATACACATACAAAATAAACATAAAATAAGGTAGATTTGTAAAAAATATATGTACAAAATACATAAAATAATGTAAATTTATATAAAATATATATACAAATACACATAAATACCATGAATTTGTATAAAAATATATATTCAAAATAAATATTAAATAATGTAAAAGCGTATAAAAAATATATATACAAAGTACATATAAAATAATGTAAATTCGTATCAATATAAATCAACAAAACACCAATAAAATAATATATATTTGAATGAAAATAAATTTACAAAATACACATAACATAACTAAAATTTGTATTAAAATATATACAAAAATACATAGAAATAATTTGAGTTTGTATGAAAATAGATATACAAAATACACATAAAACTAGGTAAATTTTTTTTGAAATGTATATACAAAATACTATAAAATTTTGTAAATTTGTGTCAAAATATATAAACAAAATACATAAATAACGTAAATTTGTATGAAAATATATAAAATACACATAGAATAATGTCAATTGTATCAAAATGAATGAGCAGAATATCAATAAAATAATGTAAATTTGTATGAAAATAAAGATGCAAAATACCCAAAAATAAAGCATATGTTTATAAAATACAGATACAAAATACACATCGAATAATTAAATTTGTATTAAAATTAATACACAAAATGCGTATATAATAAGGTAAATTTGTATTGAAAAATATGCAATATTCATATTTACTCATACAAATTTTTATTATTTTATTGGTATTTTGTTTATTTATTTTGATACGAATTACATGATTATATGTGTATTTTGTACATATTTTTTATACGTATTTACTTTATTTAATGTTTATTTTGTTTTTATTTTCATACAAATTAACGTTATTATATGTATTTGTATAAATATTTTGATACAAATTTACTTTATTTCATGTATTTTGTATATATTTCAATTCAAATTTAGCTTATTTCGTGTGTATTTTGTATATATTTTCATACAAATTTAATTACTTTTGTGTATTTTTGTATATAGTTTTATATAAATTTACGTTATTTTATGTGTATTTTGTATATTTATATTCATATAAATACACATTCTTTTATTGGTATTTTGTTTATTTATTTTGATACGAATTTACATTATTTTATGTGTATTTTGTATACATTTTTTTATACGTATTTACTTCATTTTATGTGTATTTTGTATATATATTTTTATAGAAATCTACGTTATTTTATGTGTATTCGTATATATATTTTGAAACAAATTTACATTGTTTTATATGTATTTTGCATATCTATTTCAATACAAATTTACCTTATTGTATGTGTTTTTTGTATATTTATTTTAATACAAATTAAATTTTTGATGTGTATTTTGGTATATATATTTTTATAAATAAAAAAATCCGTTATTTTATGGGTATTTTGCTTCTTTATTTTCATACAAATTTACATTATTTTATTAATATTCTGTGTATTTATTTTGATACAATTTTACATTATTCTATTTGTGTTTTGTACATATTTTTTTATACAAATTTACGTTATTTTAAGTGTATTTGTTTATGTATTTTCATTCAAATTTACATTATTATATGTGTATTTTGTGTATGTATTTCAATACAAATTTACCTAATTTTATGTGTATTTTGTATATTTATTTTCATACACATTTAAAATATTTTTGTGTATTTTTGTGTATAGTTTGATTCAAATTTAGGTTATTTTATGTGTATTATATATATCTATTTTCATACAAATACACATTCTTTTATTGATATTTTGTTTATTTATTTTGACGCGAATTTACATTATTTAATGTGTATTTTGTATATATATTTTTATACGTATTTACATCATTTCATGTGTATTTTGTATAGTTTTAAACAAATTTATATTATTTAATGTGTATTTTGTATATATATATATACAAAATACACATTAAATAATATAAATTTGTTTAAAACTATACAAAATACACATGAAATGATGTAAATACGTATAAAATTATATATACAAAATACATATAAAAATTCTTTTATTGGTATTTTGTTTATTTATTTTGATACTAATTTACATTATTTTATATGTATTTTGTATACATTTTTTATACGTATTTACTTAATTTTATGTGTATTTTGTATATATATTTTTATTGAAATCTACCTTATTTCATGTGTATTCGTATATATATTTTGAAACAAATTTACATTGTTTATATGTATTTTGCATATCTATTTTTGTGTATTCTGTATTTATTTTTGTTATACATAGAATAATGTAAAATCGTATCAAAATAAGTACACAGAATATCAATAAAATAATTTAAATTTGTATGAAAATAAAAATGCAAAATACCCATAAGATAAAGCATATTTTTTTAAATGAATATACAAAAATACACATAGAATAATTAAATTTGTATTAAAATTAATATACAAAATGCACACATACAATAAGGTAAATTTGTATTGAAAAAAAACGCAAAACACAAATAAAACAGTGTAAATTTGTTTCAAAATATATATACGAATACACATAAAATAACGTAGATTTCTATAGAAATATATATACAAAATACACATGAAATTATGTAAATACGTATAAAAATATATATATAAAATACATATTAAGTAATGTAAATTCGTGACAAAATAAATAAACAAAATATCATGAAAAGAATGTGTATTTGTATGAAAATAAATAATAGATAACAAATTTGTATGTAATATTATATGCAAGATACATTTAAATAATGTAAATATGTATAAAAAATATATATATATATATACAAAAAACAAATAGAATAATGTAAAATCGTATCAAAATAAATACACCGAATATTAATAAAATAATGTAAATTTGTATGAAAATGAAGATGCAAAATTCCCATCAAATAGCGCATTTCTTATAAAAAAATATATATACCAAAATACACATAAAATATTTAGATTTGTATTGAAATAAATATACAAAATGCACATACAATAAGGTAAACTTCTATTGAAAGAGATATGCAAAAATACATATAAAACAATGTAAATTTGTTTCAAAATATATATACGAATACACATAAAATAACGTAGATTTCTATAAAAATATATTTACAAAATACACATAAAATTAAGTAAATACGCATAAAAAATGTAAATAAATATAAAATAATGTAAATTCGAAACAAAATAAATAAACAAAATACCAATAAAAGAATGTATATCTATTTATTTTAATACAAAATCAAATATTTTATGTTTTTTCGTATATATATTTTTTAAAAAAATGCGTTATTTTATGGGTATTTTGCATCTTAATTTTCATACAAATTTACATTATTTTATTAATATTATCTGTATTTATTTTGATACGATTTTACATTATTTTATTTATGTTTTGTATATATTTTTTTATACATATTTACATTATTTAATGTGTTTTTTGTATATATATTTGATACATATTTACGTTATTTTGTTATTTTATGAGTATTTGTTTATATATTTTGACACAAATATACAATATTTTATGGGTATTTTGTATATATTTTTCAAAAGAAATTTACCTAGTTTTATATGTATTCTGAATATCTATTTTCATACAAACTCAAATTATTTTTATGTATTTTTGTATATATTTCAATACAAATTTTAGTTATGTTATGTGTATTTTGTAAATCTATTTTCATTCAAATATATATTATTTTATTGGTATTTTGTTGATTTATATTGATACGAATTTACATTATTTTATATGTACTTTGTATATATATTTTTATACGCATTTACATTATTTAATATTTATTTTTAATATATAATTTTATACAAATTCATGGTATTTTATGTGTATTTGTATATATATTTTCATATAAATTTACATTATTTTATGTGTATTTTGTACATATATTTCATTACAAATTTACCTTATTTTATGTTTATTTTGTATGTGTATTTTGAACATTTATATTTATACAAATACACATTCTTTTATTGGTATTTTGTTTATTTATTTTGTTTCGAATTTACATTATTTTATGTGTATTTTGTTTACATTTTTTTATACGTATTTACTTAATTTTATGTGTATTTTGTATATATATTTTTATAGAAATCTACGTTATTATATGTGTATTCGTATATATATTTTGAAACAAATCTATATTGTTTTATATGTATTTTTGCATATCTCTTTCAATAGAAGTTTACCTTATTGTATGTGCATTTTGTATATTTATTTCAATACAAATTTAAATATTTTATGTGTATACATGTACAAAAAATACATAAAATAATGTAGATTTGTATGAAATGAAAACAAATACATTTTATATAAAATATATATACAAAATACACATAGAATAATGTAAAATCATATTAAAATAAATACACAGATTATCAATAAAATAATGTAAATTTGTATGAAAATAAAGATGCAAAATACCCATAAAATAAAGCATAATTTTATAAAAATACATATACAAAAATACACATAGATTAATCAAATTTGTATTAAAATTAATATACAAAATGCACATACAATAAGGTAAATTTGTATTGAAAAAATATGCAAAATACTCATAAAACAATGTAAATTTGTTTCAAAATATATATACGAATACACATAAAATAACGCAGATTTCTATAGAAATATATATACAAAATACACTTGAAATAATGTAAATACGTATAAAAATATATATACAAAATACACATTAAATAATGTTAATTCGTGTCAAAATAAATAAACAAAATATCATGAAAAGAATGTGTTTGTATGAAAATAGATATACAAAATACTCATAAAATAACCAAAATTTGTATAAAACTATAAACAAAAATACACAAAAATAATTTAAACTTGTATGAAAATAAATATACAAAAAACATAAAATTAGGTAAATTTGTATTGAAATACATATACAAAATACACATAAAATAATGTAAATTTGAATGAAAATATATAAACATATAGACTTAAAATAACGTAAATTTGTATCAAATATATATACAAAAAACACATTAAATAATGCAAATATGTATAAAAAAATATATACAAAACACAAATAAAATAATGTAAAATCGTATCAAAATAAATAAACAAAATATCAATAAAAGAATGTATATCTATTTATTTTAATACAAAATCAAATATTTTATGTTTTTTCGTATATATATTTTTTAAAAAAATGCGTTATTTTATGGGTATTTTGCATCTTAATTTTCATTCAAATTTACATTATTTTATTAATATTATCTGTATTTATTTTGATACGATTTTACATTATTTTATTTATGTTTTGTATATATTTTTTTATACATATTTACATTATTTAATGTGTTTTTTGTATATATATTTGATACATATTTACGTTATTTTAAGTTATTTTATGAGTATTTGTTTATATATTTTGACACAAATATACAATATTTTATGGGTATTTTGTATATATTTTTCAAAAGAAATTTACCTAGTTTTATATGTATTCTGAATATCTATTTTCATACAAACTCAAATTATTTTTATGTATTTTTGTATATATTTCAATACAAATTTTAGTTATGTTATGTGTATTTTGTAAATCTATTTTCATTCAAATATATATTATTTTATTGGTATTTTGTTGATTTATATTGATACGAATTTACATTATTTTATATGTACTTTGTATATATATTTTTATACGCATTTACATTATTTAATATTTATTTTTAATATATAATTTTATACAAATTCATGGTATTTTATGTGTATTTGTATATATATTTTCATATAAATTTACATTATTTTATGTGTATTTTGTACATATATTTCATTACAAATTTACCTTATTTTATGTTTATTTTGTATGTGTATTTTGAACATTTATATTTATACAAATACACATTCTTTTATTATTTTGTTTATTTATTTTGTTTCGAATTTACATTATTTTATGTGTATTTTGTTTACATTTTTTTATACGTATTTACTTAATTTTATGTGTATTTTGTATATATATTTTTATAGAAATCTACGTTATTATATGTGTATTCGTATATATATTTTGAAACAAATCTATATTGTTTTATATGTATTTTTGCATATCTCTTTCAATAGAAGTTTACCTTATTGTATGTGCATTTTGTATATTTATTTCAATACAAATTTAAATATTTTATGTGTATACATGTACAAAAAATACATAAAATAATGTAGATTTGTATGAAATGAGAACAAATATATTTTATATAAAATATATATACAAAATACACATAGAATAATGTAAAATCATATTAAAATAAATACACAGATTATCAATAAAATAATGTAAATTTGTATGAAAATAAAGATGCAAAATACCCATAAAATAAAGCATATTTTTATAAAAATACATATACAAAAATACACATAGATTAATCAAATTTGTATTAAAATTAATATACAAAATGCACATACAATAAGGTAAATTTGTATTGAAAAAATATGCAAAATACTCATAAAACAATGTAAATTTGTTTCAAAATATATATACGAATACACATAAAATAACGCAGATTTCTATAGAAATATATATACAAAATACACTTGAAATAATGTAAATACGTATAAAAATATATATACAAAATACACATTAAATAATGTTAATTCGTGTCAAAATAAATAAACAAAATATCATGAAAAGAATGTGTTTGTATGAAAATAGATATACAAAATACTCATAAAATAACCTAAATTTGTATAAAACTATAAACAAAAATACACAAAAATAATTTAAACTTGTATGAAAATAAATATACAAAAAACATAAAATTAGGTAAATTTGTATTGAAATACATATACAAAATACACATAAAATAATGTAAATTTGAATGAAAATATATAAACATATAGACCTAAAATAACGTTAATTTGTATCAAATATATATACAAAAAACACATTAAATAATGCAAATATGTATAAAAAAATATATACAAAACACAAATAAAATAATGTAAAATCGTATCAAAATAAATACAGAAAATATTAATAAAATAATGTAAATTTGTATGAAAATTAAGATGCAAAATACCCATAAAATAACGCATTTTTTATAAAAATATATATACGAAAAATCATAAAATATTTGATTTTGTATTAAAATAAATAGATATACAAAATACACATAAAATAAGCTAAATTAAATGAAAAATATATACAAAATACACATACAATAATGTAAAATCGTATCAAAATAAATACACAGAATATCAATAAAATAATGTAATTTTGTATGAAAATAAAGATGCAAAATACCCATAAAATAAAGCATATTTTTTTTTAAAATATATATACAAAAATACACATAGAATAATTAAATTTGTGTTAAAATTAATATACAAAATGCACGTACAATAACGTAAATTTGTATTGAAAAAATATACAAAATGCACTTTAAAGCGTAAATTTGTTTAAAAATCTATATACGAATACACATAAAATAAGGTAGATTTCTTTATAAATATATATACAAAATACACATGAAATGATGTAAATACGTATAAAAATATATATATACTAAATACACATTAAATAATTTAAATTCTCGTCAAAATAAATAAACAAAATATCAATAAAAGAATGTGTATTTGTATGAAAATAGATATACAAAATACTCATAAAATAACCTAAGTTTGTATAAAACTATATACAAAAATACACAAAAATAATTTAAATTTGTAGGATAATAAATATACAAAATACACATAAAATTAGGTAAATTTGTATTGAAATACATATACAAAATACACATAAAATAATGGAAATTTGAATGAAAATATATAAACATATACACTTAAAATAACGTAAATTTGTATCAAATATATATACAAAATACTAATTAAATAATGTAAATATGTATAAAAATATATATACAAAACACAAATAGAATAATGTAAAATCGTATCAAAATAAATACACAGAATATTAATTAAATAATGTAAATTTGTATGAAAATAAAGATGCAAAATAGCAATAAAATAACGCATTTTTTATAAAAATATATATACCAAAATACACATAAAATATTAAAATTTGTATTAAAATAAATATAAAAAATGCACATACTGTAAGGTAAATTTGTATTGAAATAGATATGCAAAATACATATAAAACAATGTAAATTTGTTTCAAAATGTATATACGAATACACATAAAATAACGTTGATTTCTATAAGAATATATACAAAATACACATAAAATGAAGTAAATACGTATAAAAAAATGAATACAAAATACACATAAAAATCGTATCAAAATAAATAAACAAAATACCAGTAAAAGAATGTGTATTTGTATAAATATAAATATACAAAATACACATAAAATATCGTAAATTTGTGTAAAACTATATACAAAAATACACAGAACAATTATACTTTCTTTTATTGGTATTTTGTTCATTTATTTTGTTTCCAATTTATATTATTTTATGTGTATTTTGTTTACATTTTTTTATACGTATTTACCTAATTTTATGTGTATTTTGTATATATATTTTAATAGAAATCTACGTTATTTTATGTGTATTCGTATATATATTTTGAAACAAATTTACAATTTTTTATATGTATTTTTGCATATCTCTTTCAACAGAAGTTTACCTTATTGTATGTGCATTTTGAACATTTATTTCAATACAAATTTAAATATTCTATGTGTATTTTGGTATATATATTTTTATAAGATATGCGCTATTTGATGGGAATTTTGCATCTTTATTTTCATACAAATTTACATTATTTTATTAATATTCTGTGTATTTATTTTGATACGATTTTACATTATTCTATTTGTTTTTTGTATATATATTTTTTATACATATTTACATTATTTAATGTGTATCTTGCATATATATTACATACAAATTTATTATCTATTATTTATTTTCATACAAATACACATTCTTTTCATGATATTTTGTTTATTTATTTTGTCACGAATTTACATTACTTAATATGTATTTTATATATATATTTTTATACGTTTTTACATAATTTCATGTGTATTTTGTATATATATTTCTATAGAAATCTACGTTATCTTATGTGTATTCGTATATATATTTTGAAACAAATTAACACTGTTTTATTTGCATTTTGAGTTTTTTTTCAATACAAATTTACCTTCTTGTATGTGTGCATTTTGTATATTAATTTTAATACAAATTTAATTATTCTATGTGTATTTTTGTATATGTATTTAAAAAAAAAATGCTTTATCTTATGGGTATTTTGCATCTTTATTTTCATACAAATTTAAATTATTTTATTGATATTCTGTGTACTTATTTTGATATGATTTTACTTTATTCTATGTATAACAAAAATAAATACAGAATACACAAAAATAGATATGCAAAATACATATAAACAATGTAAATTTGTTTCAAAATATATATACGAATACACATGAAATAAGGTAGATTTCTATAAAAATATATATACAAAATACACATAAAATTAAGTAAATACGTATAAAAAATGTATACAAAATACACATAAAATAATGTAAATTAGTATCAAAATAAATAAACAAAATACCAATAAAAGAATATGTATTTGTATAAATATATATATACAAAATACACATTAAATAATATGAATTTGTTTAAAACTATACAAAATGCACATGAAATGATGTAAATACGTATAAAAATATATATACAAAATACACATTAAATAATGTAAATTCGCGTCACAATAAATAAACAAAATATCAATAAAAGAAAGTGTATTTGTATATATATTTTTATATAAATTTACATTATTTTATGTGTATTTTGTACATATATTTTTTTTACAAATCTACCTTATTTTATGTTTATTTTGTATGTGTATTTTGTATATTTTTATTTACCCAAATACACATTCTTTTATTGGTATTTTGTTTATTTATTTTAATTCGAGTTTACATTATTTTATGTGTATTTAGTATACATTTTTTTATACATATTTACTTAATTTTAAGTGTATTTTGTATATATATTTTTATAGAAATCTACGTTTTTTTATTTGTATTCGTATATATATTTTGAAACAAATTTACATTGTTTTATATGTATTTTTGCATATCTCTTTCAATACAAATTTACCTTATTGTATGTGCATTTTGTATATTTATTTCAATGCAAATATAAATATTTTATGTGTATTTTGGTATATATATTTTTATAAGATTACGAAAATTTGAATAAAAATATATACATAAAAACAAAAAAATAAATTTCAATTTGTATGAAAATAGATATACAAAATACACATATAATTAGTTATATTTGTATTTAAATACATGTACAAAATACACATAAAATAATGTAAATTTGTATGAAATGAAAACAAATTCACATAAAATTCGCGTCAAAATAAATAAACAAAATATCAATAAAAGAATGTGTATTTGTATGAAAATAGATATATAAAATACACATAAAATAACCTAAATTTGTATCAAACTATATACAAAAATACACAAAAATATTTTAAATTTGTATGAAAATAAATATACAAAATACATAAAATTACGTAAATTTGTATTGAAATACATACACAAAATACACATAAAATAATGTAAATTTGAAAATACATAAGCAAATACACTTAAAATAACGTAAATTTGTATAAAAAAATATGTTCAAAACACAAATAGAATAATGTAAAATCGTATCAAAATAAATACACAGAATGTTAATAAAATAATGTAAATTTGTATGAAAATAAAGAAGCAAAATATCCATAAAATAACGCTTTTTTTTTATTTATAAAAATATATATACCAAAATACACATCAAAAAATTAAATTTGTGTTAAAATAAATATACAAAAAACACATAGAATAAGTTAAATTTGTATTGAAATAGATATGCAAAATACATATAAAACAATGTAAATTTGTTTCAAAATATATATACTAATACACATAAAATAACGTAGATTTCTATAAAAATATATATATACAAAATACACATAAAATGAAGTAAATACGTATAAAAAAATGTATACAAAATACACATAAAATACTGTAAATTGTATCAAAATAAATAAACAAAATACCAATAAAGAATGTGTATTTGTATAAATATAAATATACAAAATACACATAAAATAACGTAAATTTATATAAAACTATATACAAAAATACACAGAAGTAATTAAATTTGTATGAAAATATATACAAAATACACACAAAATAAGCTAAATTTGAATTGAAATATATATACAAAATACATGAAATAAAGTAAATTTGTATCAAAATATTTATAGAAATACACATATAATAACGTAAATTTGTATGAAAATATATAAACAAAATACACATTAAATAATGTAAATACGTATAAAAAGTATGTACAAAATACACATATAATCATGTAATTCGTATCAAAATAAATAAACAAAATACCAATAAAATAATATAAATTTGTATGAGTAAACGTGTATGTTGCATATTTTTTCAATACAAATTTACCTTATTATATACGCATTTTGTATATTAATTTTAATACAAATTTAATTATTCGATGTGTATTTTTGTATCTGTATTTTTATAAACATATGCTTTATTTTTTGGGTATTTTGCATCTTTATTTTCATACAAATTTACATTATTTTATTGATATTCTGCTCATTCATTTTGATACGAATTGACATTATTCTATGTGTATTTTGTATATATTTTTCATACAAATTTACGTTATTTTATGTGTATTTGCTTATATATTTTGACACAAATATATAATATTTTATGGATATTTTGTATATACATTTCAAAAGAAATTTACCTAGTTTTATGAGTATTTTGTATATCTATTTTCATACAAACTCAAATTATTTCTATGTATTTTTGAATATATTTTAATACAAATTCTAGTTATGTTATGTGTATTTTGTAAATTTATTTTCATTCAAATATATATTATTTTATTGGTGTTTTGTTGATTTATATTGATACGAATTTACATTATTTTATATGTACTTTGTATATATATTTTTATACGCTTTCACATTATTTAATATTTATTTTAAATATATATTTTTATACAAATTCACGGTATTTTATGTGTATTTGTATATATATTTTTATATAAATTTACATTATTTTATGTGTATTTTGTACATATATTTTTTTACAAATCTACCTTATTTTATGTTTATTTTGTATGTGAATTTTGTATATTTATATTTATCCAAATACACATTCTTTTATTGGTATTTTGTTTATTTATTTTAATTCGAATTTACATTATTTTATGTGTATTTTGTATACATTTTTCTATACGTATTTACTTAATTTTATGTGTATTTTGTATATATATTTTTATAGAAATCTACGTTTTTTTTATTTGTATTCCTATATATATTTTGAAACAAATTTACATTGTTTTATATGTATTTTTTCATATCTCTTTCAATACAAATTTACCTTATTGTATGTGCATTTTGTATATTTATTTCAATGCAAATTTAAATATTTTATGTGTTTTTTGGTATATATATTTTTATAAGATTACGAAAATTTGAATAAAAATATACACAAAAAAAAAAAAATTCTATTTGTATGAAAATAGATATACAAAATACACATATAATTAGCTAAATTTGTATTTAAATACATGTACAAAATACACATAAAATAATGTAAATTTTTATGAAAAGAAAACAAATTCTCAAAAAATTCGCGTCAAAATAAATAAACAAAATATCAATAAAAGAATGTGTATTTGTATGAAAATAGATATACAAAATACACATAAAATAACCTAAATTTGTATCAAACTATATACAAAAATAAACAAAAATATTTTAAATTTGTATGAAAATAAATATACAAAATACACATAAAATTAGGTAAATTTGTATTGAAATACAACACAAAATACACATAAAATAATGTAAATTTGAATGAAAGTACATAAACAAATACACTTAAAATAACGTAAATTTGTATAAAAAAATATGTACAAAACACAAATAGAATAATGTAAAATCGTATCAAAATAAATACACAGAATATTAATAAAATAATGCAAATTTGTATGAAAATAAAGAAGCAAAATACCCATAAAATAACGCATTTTTTTATTTATAAAAATATATATACCAAAATACACATCAAAAATTAAATTTGTATTAAAATAAATATAAAAAAAAACATACAATAAGGTAAATTTGTATTGAAATAGATATGCCAAATACATATAAAACAATGTAAATTTGTTTCAAAATATATATGAATACACATAAAATAACGTAGATTTCTATAAAATATATATACAAAATACATAAAATGAAGTAAATACGTATAAAAAAATGTATACAAAAAACACATAAAATAATGTAAATTCATATCAAAATAAATAAACAAAATACCAATAAAAGAATGTGTATTTGTATAAATATAAATATACAAAATACACATAAAATAACGTAAATTTATATAAAACTATATACAAAAATACACAGAAGTAATTAAATTTGTATGAAAATATATACAAAATACACACAAAATAAGCTAAATTTGAATTGAAATATATATACAAAATACATGAAATAAAGTAAATTTGTATCAAAATATTTATACAAATACACATATAATAACGTAAATTTGTATGAAAATATATAAACAAAATACACATCAAATAATGTAAATACGTATAAAGAAATATGTACAAAATACACATATAATTATGTAATTCGTATCAAAATAAATAAACAAAATACCAATTAAATAATATAAATTTGTATGAGTAAACGTGTATGTTGCATATTTTTTCAATACAAATTTACCTTATTATATACGTATTTTGTATATTAATTTTAATATATGTGTATTTGAATATATATTTTGATACAAATTTACATTATTTTATGGGTTTTCTATATTTATTTCAATTCAAATTTAGCTTATTTTATGTGTCTTTTGTATATCTATTTTCATACATATTTAATTATTTTTGTTTATTTTTGTATATAGTTTTATACAATTTTACGTTATTTTATGTGTATTTTGTATATTTATATTTATACAAGTAAACATTCTTTTATTGGCATTTAGTTTATTTATTTTGATACGAATTTACATTATTTTATGTGTATTTTGTATACATTTTCTAATACGTTATACGTTATTTTATGTGTATTCGTATATATATTTTGAAAGAAATTTACATTGTTTTATGTGTATTTTGGATATCTATTTCAATACAAATTTACCTTATTGTATGTGCATTTTGTATATTTATTGTAATACAAATTTAAATATTTTATGTGTATTTTGGTATATATATTTTCATAAAAAATGCGTTGTTTTATGGGTGTTTTGCATCTTTATTTTCATACAAATTTACATTATTTTATTAATATTCTGTGTATTTATTTTGATACTATTTTACATTATTCTATTTGTGTTTTGTATATATTTTTTTATACATATTTACATTATTAAATGTGTATTTTCTATATATATTTCATACAAATTTACGTTATTTTAAGTGTATTTGTTTATACGTTTTCATTCAAATTTACATTATTTTATGTGTATTTTGTATATGTATTTTTATACAAATTTAAATTATTTTTGTATATTTTTTTAATAGAGTTTTATACAAATTTACAATATTTTATGTGTATTTTGTATATCTATTTTCATACAAATACACATTCTTTTATTGATATTTTGTTTATTTATTTTGACGCGAATTTACATTATTTAATGTGTATTGTGTATATATATTTTTATACGTATTAACGTCATTTCATGTGTATTTTGTATATATATTTCTATAGAAATATACGTTATTTTATGTGTATTCGTATATATATTTTGAAACAAATATACATTGTTTTATGTGTATTTTGTATATTTTTTCAATACAAATTTCCCTTATTGTACGTGCATTTTGTATATTAATTTTAATACAAATTTAATTATTCTATGTGTATTCTTGTATATGTATTTTAAAAAAAATATGCTTTATTTTATGGGTATTTTGCATCTTTATTTTCATACAAAATTACATTATTTTATTGATATTCTGTGTATTTATTTTGATACGATTTTACATTATTTTATGTATATTTTGTATATCTATTTTATACAAATGTACGTTATTTTATGTGAATTTGTTTTCATTTCATACAAATTTACATTATTTTATGTGTATTTTGTACATGTATTTAAATACAAATTTAACTAATTATATGTGTATTTTGTATATCTATTTTCATACAAATTGAAATTTATTTTTTTGTTTTTTTGTATATACTTTTATTCAAATTTTCGTAATTTTATGTGTATTTTGTATATTTATTTTCCTACAAATATACGTTCTTTTATCGGAATTTTGTTTATTTATTTTGATACGAATTTTCATTTTTTTAGGTGTATTTGATATATATATATTTTTATACTTATTTACATAATTTTATATGTATTTTGAATATATATTTTCATAGAAATTTACTCTATATGTATATACAAAAAAACAAAATAATTTAAATTTGTATGAAAATAAATATACAAAATACACATAAAATTAGGTAAATTTGTATTGAAATACATATACAAAATACACTTAAAATAATGTAAATTTGAATGAAATTATATAAACAAATACACTTAAAATGACGTTAATTTGTATAAAATATATATAAAAAATACACATTAAATAATGAAAATATGTATAAAAAAATATATACAAAACACAAATAGTATAATATAAAATCGTATCAAAATATATACACAGAATATTAATAAAATAATGTACATTTGTATGAAAACTAAGATGCAAAATACCTATAAAATAACGCATTTTTTATAAAATTATATATACCAAAATACACATAAAATATTTGAATTTGTATTAAAATAAATATACAAAATGCACATACAATAAGGTAAATTTGTATTGAAATAGATATGCAAAAAACATATAAAACAATGTAAATTTGTTTCAAAATATATATACGAATACACATAAAATAACGTAGATTTCTATAAATATATATATACAAAATACAAATAAAATTATGTAAATACGAGTCAAAAATGTATACAAAATACACATAAAATAATGTAAATTCGTATAAATATAAATAAACAAAATACCAATAAGAGAATGTGTATTTGTATAAATATAAATATACAAAATGCACATAAAATAACGTAAATTTGTATAAAACTACAAAATACACAGAAGTAATTAAATTTGTATGAAAATAGATATACAAAATACACACAAAATAAGCTAAATTTGAATTGAAATATATATACAAAATACATAAAATAAAGTAAATTCGTTTCAAAATATTTTTAACAAATACACATATAATAACGTAAATTTGTAAAAAAATTATATAAACAAAATACACATTAAGTAATGTAAATACGTATAAAAAATATTTACAAAATACACCAATAATCAAGTCATTCGTATCAAAATAAATAAACAAAAAACTAATTAAATAATGTAAATTTGTATGAAAAAACATATACAAAATACACATAAAATAACGTTTTAAGTTTCTATAAAAATATATGTACAAAAATGCACATAAAATTAGTTTGCATAAAAAAATATATACAAAACACACATTAGATAATGTAAATGAGTATAAAAATATGTATACAAAATACCTATGAAATAATCTAAATTCGTATCGAGTTAAATTAAGAAAATAACAATAAAATAATGTAATTTTGGATGAAAATATATATAGAAAACACACATAAAATAACCTAAATACAAATACAAATATACCCATTAAATAATTTAAAATTGAATGAAATAAATATACAAAATAAACATAAAATAAGGTAAATTTGTAATAAAATATTTGTAGAAATACACATAAAATAATATAAATTTGTATGAAAATATATATACAAATACACATAAAATAACATGAATTTGTATAAAATTTGTTTCAAAATATATACGAATACACACAATAAAATAACGTAAATTTTTATGAAAATATATATATAAAATACACAAAATAATGTAAATTTGTAAAAAATTAAATACACAAAATTCCAATAAAAGAATGTATATTTGAAGGAAAATATATATACAAAAAACAAATAAAATAACTAAAATTTGTATAAAAATATATACAAAAATACACATAAATAATTTTAATTTGTTTGAAAATAGATATGCAAAATACACATAAAGTTAGGCAAATTTGTATTGAAATACATATACAAAACTCACATAAAATAATGTAAATTTGTATGAAAATATATAAACAAATACATATAAAATAACGTAAATTTGGATAAAATATATATACAAAATATACATTAAATATTTTAAATATGTATAAAAATATATTATATTATATATATTTTTATTGATATTTGCGTTATTTATGTGTATTTTGTATATGTTTTCTCATAGAAATTTACATTATTTTATTGGTATTTTGTCTATTTATTTTGATACGAATTACATGATTATTTGTGTATTTTGTACATTTTTTTATACGTATTTACATTTTTTAATGTGTATTTTGTTTATATATTTTTATACAAATTTACGTTATTATATGTGTATTTGTATAAGTATTTTGATACAAATTTACATTATTTTATGTATTTTGTATATATATTTCAATTCAAATTTAGCTTATTTTATGTGTATTTTGTATATCTATTTACTTTAATACAAAATCAAATATTTTATGTTTTTTCGTATATATATTTTTATAAAAAATGCGTTATTTTATGGGTATTTTGCATCTTAATTTTCATACAAATTTACATTATTTTTTTAATATTTTCTGTATTTATTTTGATACGATTTTACATTATTTTATTTGTGTTTTGTATATATTTTTTTATACATATTTACATTATTTAATGTGTTTTTTGTATATATATTTGATACAAATTTATGTTATTTTAAGTCTATATGTTTATATATTTTCATTCAAATTTACATTATTTTATGTGTATTTTGTATATGTATTTCAATACAACTTTACCTAATTTTATATGTTTTTTGTATATTTATTTTCATACAAGATTAAATTATTTTTGTGTATTTTTGTATATAGTTTTATACAAATTTAGGTTATTTTATATGTATTTTGTATATCTATTTTCATACAAATACACATTCTTTTCATGATATTTTGTTTATTTATTTTGACACGAATTAACATTATTTACAGATTCATGGTATTTTATGTGTATTTGTATATATATTTTCATATAAATTTACATTATTTTATGTGTATTTTGTACATATATTTTATTACAAATCTACCTTATTTTATGTTTATTTTGTATGTGTATTTAGTATATTTATATTTATCCAAATATACATTCTTTTATTGGTATTTTGTTTATTTATTTTAATTCGAATTTACATTATTTTATGTGTATTTTGTATACATTTTTTTTATACGTATTTACTTAATTTTATGTGTATTTTGTATATATATTTTTATAGAAATCTACGTTTTTTTATTTCTATTCGTATATATATTTTGAAACAAATTTACATTGTTTTATATGTATTTTTGCATATCTCTTTCAATACAAATTTACCTATTGTATGTGCATTTTGTATATTTATTTCAATACAAATTTAAATATATTATGTGTATTTTGGTATATATATTTTTATAAGAAATGCGCTATTTTATGGGAATTTTGCATCTTTATTTTCATATAAATTTATATTATTTTATTAATATTCGGTGTATTTATTTTGATACGATTTTACATTATTCTATTTGTTTTTTGTATATACTTTTTTATACATATTTACATTATTTAATGTGTATCTTGCATATATATTTTATACAAATTTATTATCTATTATCTATTTTCATACAAATACACATTCTTTTCATGATATTTTGTTTATTTATTTTGACACGAATTTACATTATTTGATATGTATTTTGTATATATATTTTTATACGTATTTACATAATTTCATATGTATTTTGTATATATATTTCTACAGAAATCTACTTTTTATTATGTGTATTCGTATATATATTTTGAAACAAATTTACATTGTTTTATATGAATTTTTGAATAACCCTTTTAATACAAATTTACCTTACTGTATATGCATTTTGTATATTTATTTCAATACAAATTTAAATATTTTATGTGTATTTTGGTATATATATTTTTATAAAAAATGCGATAATTTTTGGGAATTTTGCATCTTTATTTTCATACAAATTTACATTATTTTATTGATATTCTGTGTATTTATTTTGATACGATTTTACATTATTCTATTTGTTTTTTGTATATATTTTTTATACACATTTAAATTATATGATGTGTATCTTGCATATATATTTTATACAAATTTACGTTATTTTAAGTGTATTTGTTTTTATATTTTCATTCAAATTTACATTTATTTTAATTCGAAATTACATTATTTTATGTGTATTTTGTATACATTTTTTTATACGTATTTACTTAATTTTATGTGTATTTTGTATATATATTTTTATAGAAATCTGCGTTTTTTTATTTGTATTCGTATATATATTTTGAAACAAATTTACATTGTTTTATATGTATTTTTGCATATCTCTTTCAATACAAATTTACCTTATTGTATGTGCATTTTGTATATTTATTTCAATGCTAATTTAAATATTTTATGTGTATTTTGGTATATATATATTTTTATAAGAAATGCGCTATTTTATGGGAATTTTGCATCTTTATTTTCATACTAATTTACATAATTTTATTAATATTCGGTGTATTTATTTTGATACGATGTTACATTATTCTATTTGTTTTTTGTATATACCTTTTTTATACATATTTACATTATTTAATGTGTATCTTGCATATATATTTCATACAAATTTATTATCTATTATCTATTTTCATACAAATACACATTCTTTTCATGATATTTTGTTTATTTATTTTGACACGAATTTACATTATTTGATATGTATTTTGCATATATATTTTTATACGTATTTACATAATTTCATATGTATTTTGTATATATATTTCTATAGAAATCTACTTTATTTTATGTATATTCGTATATATATTTTGAAACAAATTTACATTGTTTTATATGTATTTTTGAATATCTCTTTCAATACAAACTTACCTTACTGTATATGCATTTTGTATATTTATTTCAATACAAATTTAAATATTTTATGTGTATTTTGGTAAATATATTTTTATAAAAAATGCGATAATTTTTGGGAATTTTGCATCTTTATTTTCATATAAATTTATATTATTTTATTGATATTCTGTGTATTTATTTTGATACGATTTTGCATTATTCTATTTATTTTTTGTATATATATTTTTTATACATATTTACATTATTTAATGTGTATCTTGCATATATATTTTATACAAATTTACGTTATTTTAAGTGTATTTGTTTATATATTTTCATTCAAATTTACATTATTTGATGTGTATTTTGTATATGTATTTCAATACAAATTTACCTAATTTTATGTGTATTTTGTATATTTCTTTTCAAACAAATTTAAATTATTTTTGTGTATTTTTGTATATAGTTTTATACAAATTTAGGTTATTTTATGTACGCATTTACTTTATTTAGTGTGTCTTTTGTATATATTTTTTTTTGCAAATTTACTTTATTTTATATGCATTTTTGTACATATATTTTTATAGAAATTTGCGTTATTTGTATATGTTTTCTCATACAAATTTACATTATTTTATTGCTATTTTGTTTATTTATTTTGATACGAATTACATGATTATATGTGTATTTTGTACATATTTTTTATACGTATTTACATTACCTAATGTGTATTTTGTTTATATATTTTTAAACAAATATACGTTATTATATGTATTTGTAGAAATATTTTGATACAGATTTACATTATTTTATGTATTTTGTATATACATTTCAATTCAAATTTTGCTTATTTTAGCTGTATTTTGTATATATATTTTCATACAAATTTAATTACTTCTGTGTATTTTTGTATATAGTTTTATACAAATTTACGATATTTTATGTGTATTTTGTATATTTATATTTTTACAAATACACATTCTTTTACTGGTATTTTGTTTATTTATTTTGATACGATTTTTATGTATTTTTTGTATTCATTTTTTTATACGTATTTACTTCATTATATGTGTATTTTGTATATATTTTTATAGAAATCTACGTTATTTTATGTGTATTCGTATATATATTTTGAAACAAATTTACATTGTTTTATATGTATTTTGCATATCTATTTCAATACAAATTTGCAAATTTACTTTATTTTATGTGCATTTTTGTACATATATTTTTTTAGAAATTTGCGTTATTTTATGTGTATTTGTATATGTTTTCTCATACAAATTTACATTATTTTATTGCTATTTTGTCTATTTATTTTGATACAAATGAAATTAGATATACAAAATATACATAAAATAAACTAAATTTGTATTGAAATATATATACAAAATACATAAAATAATGTAAATTTGTATCAAAATATTTTAACAGATGCGCATAAAATAACGTAAATTTGTTTTAAAATATACAAAATACACATTAAATAATGTATATATGTATAAAAAAATATATACAAAACACAAATAGAATAAAGTAAAATCGTATCAAAATAAATACACAGAATATTAATAAAACAATGTAAATTTGTATGAAAATAAAGATGCAAAATACCCATTAAATAACGCATTTTTTATAAAAATATATATACCAAAATACACATGAAAAAATTAATTTGTATTAAAATAAATATACAAAATACACATACAATAAGGTAAATCTGTATTGAAATAGATATACAAAATACATATAAAACAATGGAAATTTGTTTCAAAATATATTTACGAATACACATAAAATAACGTAGATTTGTATAAAAATATATACCCAAAATACACATAAAATGAAGTAAATACGTATAAGAAAATGTATACAAAATACACATAAAATAATGTAAATTCGTATCAAAATAAATAAACAAAAATACCAATAAAAGAATGTGTATTTGTATAAATATAAATATACAAAATACACATAAAGTAACGTAAATTTGTATAAAACTATATACAAAAATACACAGAAGTAATTAAACTCGTATGAAAATAGATATACAAAATACAGATAAAATAAGCTAAATTTGAATTAAAATGTATATACAAAATACATAAAATAATGTAGATTTGTATAAAAATATTTATAAAAATACCCATAAAATAACGCATTTTTTTTATTTATAAAAATATATATACCAAAATACACATCAAAAAATTAAATTTGTATTAAAATAAATATACAAAAAACACATACAATAAGGTAAATTTGTATTGAAATAGATATGCAAAATACATATAAAACAATGTAAATTTGTTTCAAAATATATATACGAATACACATAAAATAACGTAGATTTCTATATATATATATATATATATATATATATATATATATATATATATATATATATATATATATATATATATATATATATATATATATATATATATATATATATACAAAATACATAAATGAAGTAAATACGTATAAAAATGTATAGAAAAACATAAAATAATGTAAATTGTATCAAAATAAATATACAAAATACCAATAAAAGAATGTGTATTTGTATAAATATAAATATACAAAATACACATAAAATAACGTAAATTTATATAAAACTATATACAAAAATACACAGAAGTATTTTAATTTGTATGAAAATAGATATAAAAAATAAAGTAAATTCGTTTCAAATTCAATAAACAAAATTCAGATAAAAGAACGTATATTTGTAGAAAAAATAAATATACAAAATACACATTAAATAACGAAAATTTGTATGAAAATATATAAAAAAATAAACAAAAATAATTTCAATTTGTATGAAAATAAATATACAAAATACACATGTATTTTGTATATCTATTTTCACACAAATTTAATTACTTTTCTGTATTTTTGCATATAGTTTTATATAAATTTACGTTATTTTATTTGTATTTTGTATATTTATATATATACAATACACATTCTTTTATTAGTATTTTGTTTATTTAATTTGATACGAGTTTACATTATTTTATGTGTATTTTGTATACCTTTTTTTATACGTATTTACTTCATTTTATGTGTATTTTGTATATTTATTTTCATAGAAATCTACGTTATTTTATGTGTATTCGTATATATATTTTTAAAAAAATTTACATGGTTTCATATGTATTTTGCATATCTATTTCAATACAAATTTACCTTATTGTATGTGCATTTTGTATATTTATTTTAATACAAATTCAAATATTTTATGTGTGTCTTGGTATAAATATTTTTATAAAAAATGCGTTATTTTATGGGTATTTTGCATCTTAATTTTCAAACAAATTTACATTATTTTATTAATATTCTGTGTATTTATTTTGATACGATTTTATATTATTCTATTTGTGTTTTGTATATATTCTTTTAAAGATATTTACATTATTTAATGTGTATTTCTTATATATATTTTATACAAATTTACGTTATTTTAAGTGTATTTGGTTAAATATTTTCATTCAAATTTACATTTTTTTATGTGTATTTTGTAAATGTATTTCAATACAAATTTACCTAATTTTATGTTTATTTTGTATATTTATTTTCATACAAATTAAAATTATTTTTGTGTATTTTTGTATATAGTTTTATACAAATTTAGTTGATTTTATGTGTATATTGTATATATATTTTCATACAAATACATATTCTTTTATTGATATTTTGTTTATTTATTTTGACGCGAATTTACATTATTTAATGTGTATTTTATATATATATATATATATATATATATATATATATATATATATATATATATATATATATATATATATATATATATATATATATATATATATATATATATATATATATATATATATATATATATATATATATATATATATATATATATTTATACGTGTTTACGTCATTTGATGTGTATTTTGTATATATATTTCTATAGAAATCTACATTGATTTATGAGTATTCGTATATAGATTTTGAAATAAATTTGCAATGTTTTATGTGTATTTTGCATATTTTTTCAATACAAATTTACCTTATTGTATATGCATTTTGTATATTAATTTTAATACAAATTTAATTATGCTATGTGTATTTTTGTATATGTATTTTTATAAAAACATGATTTATTTTATGGGTATTTTGCATTTTTTTTCATACAAATTTACATTATTTTATTTATATTCTGTTTTTTTTTTTTTTGAAACAATTTTACATTATTCTATGTGTATTTTGTATATCTATTTTTATACGTATTTACTTAATTTTATGTGTATTTTGTATATATATTTTTATAGAAATCTACGTTATTTTATGTGTATTCGTATATATATTTTGAAACAAATTTACATTGTTTTATATGTATTTTTGCATATCTCTTTCAATACAAATTTACCTTATTGTATGTGCATTTTGTATATTTATTTCAATCCAAATTTAAATATTTTGTGTATTTTGGTATATATTTTTATAAGAAATGCGCTATTTGATGGGAATTTTGCATCTTTATTTTCATACAAATTTACATTATTTTATAAATATTCGATGTATTTATTTTGATACGATTTCACATTATTCTATTTGTTTTTTGTATATATTTTTTTTATACATATTTACATTATTTAATGTGTATCTTGCATCTTTTATCGTAATTTTGTTTATTTATTTTTATACGAATTTACATTATTTTAGGTGTATTTGATATGTATATTTTTATACTTATTTATATCATTTTATTTGTGTTTTGAATATATATTTTCATAGAAATTTACTCTATTTTATGGGTATTCGTATATATATTTTGCTACAAATTTACATTATTTATGTTTATTTTGCATATCTATTTCAATACAAGTTTACCATATTGTATGTGTATTTTGTATATTTATTTTAATACAAATTTAATTATTTTATGTGTATTTTTGGAAAAATATGCGTTATTATTTGGGTATTTTGCATCTTTATTTTCATACAAATTTACATTATTTTATTGATATTCTGTTTATTTATTTTGATACGATTTTACATTATTCTATGTGTATTTTGTATATATATTTTTATACACATTTACATTATTTAATGTATATTTTGTATATATATTTTATATAAATTTACGCTATTTTATGTGTATTTGTTTATATATTTTCATCCAAATTTACAATATTTTATGTGTAATTTGTATATGTATTTCAATACAGATTTGCCTAATTTTATGTGTATTTTGCATATCTATTTTCAAACAAATTTAAATTATTTTTATGTATTTTTTATATATTTTTATACAAATTTTAGTTATTTTATTTGTATTTTGTATTTATATTTTCCTACAAATATACATTCTTTTAGTGGAATTTTGTTCATTTATTTTCATAAGAATTTACATAATTTTATGTGTATTTTGTATATATATTTTTCTACGTATTTACATTATTTTGTGTATTTTTTATATATATTTTCATAAAAATTTACGTTATTTTATTGTGTGTATTCGTATATGATTTGATACAAATTTACATTATTTTATGTTTATTTTGCATATCTATTTCAATATAGATTTACCTTATTGTATGTGTAATTTGTATATTTATTTTAATACCAATTTAATTATTTTATGTGTACTTTGTATACATTTTCTTATACGTATTTACTTCATTTAATGAGTATTTTGTATATATATTTTTACAGTAATCTACGTTATTTTATGTGTATTGGTATATAAATTTTGAAGCAAATTTACATTGTTTTATATGTATTTAGCATATCTATTTCAATGTAAATCTACCTTATTGTATGTGCATTTTGTATATTTATTGTAATACAAATTTAAAATTTTTATTATTTTGGTATATATATTTTTATAAAAAGAGTTTTATATAAATTTAAAATATTTTATATGTATTTTGTGTATCTATTTTCATACATATACACATTTTTTATTGATATTTTGTTTATTTATTTTGACGCGAGTTCACATTATTTAATGTGTATTGTGTATATATATTTTTATACGTATTTACGTCATTTCTTGTGTATTTTGTATATATATTTCTATAGAAATATATGTTATTTTATGTGTATTCGTATATATATTTTGAAACAAATATACATTGTTTTATGTGCATTTTGCATATTTTTTCAATATAAATTTACATTATTGTACGTGCATTTTGTATATTAATTTTAATACAAATTTAATTATTCTATGTGTATTTTTGTATATGTATTTTCATAAAAAAATGCTTTATTTTATGGGTATTTTGCATCTTTATTTTCATACAAAATTACATTATTTTATTGATATTCTGTGTGTTTATTTTGATACGATTTTACATTATTCTATGTATATTTTGTATATATATTTCATACAAATGAACGTTATTTTATGTGAATTTGTTTTCATTTCATACAAATTTACATTATTTTATGTGTATTTTGTAAATGTATTTAAATACAAATTTAACTAATTATATGTGTATTATGTATATCTATTTTCATACAAATTGAAACTAATTTTGTGTATTTTAGTATATATTTTTATTCAAATTTTCGTAATTTTATGTAAATTTTGTATATTTATTTTCCTACAAATATACGATCTTTTATCCGAATTTTGTTTATTTATTTTGATACGAGTTTTAGGTGTATTTGCTATATATATTTTTATACTTATTTACATAATTTTATATGTATTTTGAATATATATTTTCATAGAAATTTACTCTATTTTATGTGTATTCGTATATATATTTTGATACAAATTTACATTATTTATGTGTATTTCGCATATCTATTTCAATACAAATTTACTTTATTGTATGTGCCTTTTGTATATTTATTTTGATGCAAATTTAATTATTTTATGTGTATTTTTGTATATATATTTTTAAACAAATATGCGTTATTATATGGGTATTTTGCATCTTTATTTTCATACAAATTTACATTATTTTATTGATTGTCTGTTTCTTTATTTTGATACGATTGTACGTTATTCTGTGTATTTTGTATATATATTTTTAGACATATTTACATTATTTAATGTATATTTTGTACATATATTTTATGGAAATTTACGTTATCTTATGTGTATTTGTTTATATATTTTCATACAAATTTACATTATTTTATGTGTATTTTGTATATGTATTTCAATTGAAATTAACCTAATTTTATGTGTGTTTTGCATATCTATTTTCAAACAAATTTAAATTATTTTTGTGTATTTTTGTATTATTTTTATACAAATTTTTTTTTATTTGTATTTTGTATATATATTTTCCTACACATATATATTCTTTTAGAGGAAATTTTTTTTTATTTATTTTGATACGAATTTACATTATTTTATGTGTATTTTGTATATATATTTTTCTATGTATTTACATTATTTTATGTGTATTTTTTATATATATTTTCATAAAAATTTTCGTAATTTTATTGTGTGTATTCGTATATATTTTGATAAAAATTTTCATTATTTTATGTGTTTTTTGCATATCTATTTCAATAAAAATCTACCTTATTGTATGTGTATTTTGTATATTTATTTTAAAATAAATTTAATTATTTTATGTGTATTTTTGTATATATTTTTTTTTATATATGAGATATTTTATGGGTATTTTGCATCTTTAAGTTTATAAATTTTTACATTACGTACATATCTTTTATACGTATTTACATTATTTAATGTGTATTTTGTTTATATATTTTTATACAAATTTACGTTATTATATGTGTATTTGAATATATATTTTGATACAAATTTACATTATTTTATGTTTTTCTATATTTATTTCAATTCAAATTTAGCTTATTTTATGTGTCTTTTGTATATCTATTTTCATACAAATTTAATTATTTTTGTCTATTTTTGTATATAGTTTTATACAATTTTACGTTATTTTATGTGTATTTTGTATATTTATATTTATACAAGTAAACATTCTTTTATTGGCATTTAGTTTATTTATTTTGATACGAATTTACATTATTTTATGTGTATTTTGTATACATTTTCTTATACGTATTTACTTCATTTTATGTGAATTTTGTATATATATTTTATAGAAATCTACGTTATTTTGTGTATTCGTATGTATATTTTGAAACAAATTTACATTGTTTTATATGTATTTTGCATATCTATTTCAATACAAATTTACCTTATTGTATGTGCATTTTGTATATTTATTGTAATACAAATTTAAATATTTCATGTGCATTTTGGTATATATATTTTCATAAAAAATGCGTTGTTTTATGGGTATTTTGCATCTTTATTTTCAAACAAATTTACATTATTTTATTAATATTCTGTGTATTTATTTTGATACTATTTTACATTATTCTATTTGTGTTTTGTATATATATTTTTTATACATATTTAGATTATTTAATGTGTATTTTCTATATATATTTCATACAAATTTTCGTTATTTTAAGTGTATTTGTTTATATATTTTTATTCAAATTTACATTATTTTATGTGTATTTTGTATATGTATTTCAATAGAAATTTACCTAATTTCATGTGTATTTTGTATATATATTTTATACAAATTTAAATTATTTTTTGTGTATTTTTGTATAGAGTTTTATACAAATTTACAATATTTTATGTGTATTTTGTATATCTATTTTCATACAAATACACATTCTTTTATTGATATTTTGTTTATTTATTTTGAAGCGAATTTATATTATTTAATGTGTATTATGTATATATATTTTTATACGTATTTACGTCATTTCATGTGTATTTTGTATATATATTTCTATAGAAATATACGTTATTTTATGTGTATTCGTATATATATTTTGAAACAAATATAAATTGTTTTATGTGCATTTTGCATATTTTTTCAATACAAATTTACCTTATTGTACGTGCATTTTGTATATTAATTTTAATACAAATTTAGCTATTCTATGTGTATTTTTGTATATGTATTTTTATAAAAATATGCTTTATTTTATGGGTATTTTGCATCTTTATTTTCATACAAAATTACTTTATTTTATTGATATTCTGTGTATTTATTTTGATACGATTTTACATTATTCTATGTATATTTTGTATATCTATTTTATACCAATGTACGTTATTTTATGTGAATTTGTTTTCATTTCATACAAATTTACATTATTTTATGTGAATTTTGTACATGTATTTAAATACAAATTTAACTAATTATATGTGTATTTTGTATATCTATTTTCATACAAATTGAAATTAATTGTGTGTATTTACATAATTTTATATGTATTTTGAATATATATCTTCATAGAAATTTACTCTATATGTATATGTATAGAAAATACACATGAAATAATCTAAATTCGTATCGAAATAAATGAAGAAAATACCGATAAAATAATGTAATTTTGAATGAAAATATATATAGAAAATCCACATAAGATAACGTAAATACAAATAAATATATAAACAAAATTATTTGAATTTGAATGAAAATAAACTTAAAATAAGGCAAATTTATTATGAAATATATATACAAAATACACATAAAATAATGTAGATTTGTTTCAAAATATATATACGAATACACATAAAATAACGTAGATTTCTATAGAAATATATATACAAAATACACATGAAATGTTGTAAATACGTATAAAAATATATACACAAAATACACATTAAATAATGTAAATTCGTGTCAAAATAAATAATTAAAATATCAATAAAAGAATGTGTATATGTATGAAAATACATATACAAAATACACATAAAATAACGTAAATTTGTATAAAACTATATATAAAAATACACAAAAATAAGTTAAACTTGTATGAAAATAAATATACAAAATACACATAAAATTAGGTAAATTTGTAAAGAAATACATATACAAAATACACATAAAATAATGTAAATTTAAATGAAAATATATAAACAAATACACTTAAATTAACATAAATTTGTATAAAATATATATAAAAAATACTCATTAAATAATGTAAATATGTATAAAAAATATATATACAAAACACAAATAGAATAATGTAAAATCGTATTAAAATAAATACACAGAATGTAAATAAAATCATGTAAATTTGTATGAAAATAAAGATGCAAAATATCCATAAAATAACGCATTTTTTATAAATATACAAAATACACATGAAAGGATGTAAATACGTATAAAAATATATATACAAAATACACATTAAATAATGTCAATAAAAGAATGTGTATTTGTATGAAAATAAATATACAAAATACACATAAGATAACATAAATTTGTATAAAACTATATACAAAAATACACAAAAATAATTTAAATTTGTATGAAAATAAATATACAAAATACACATAAAATTAGGTAAATTTGTATTGAAATACATATACAAAATACACATAAAATACTGTAAATTTGAATGAAAATACATAAACAAATACACTTAAAATAACGTAAATTTGTATAAAAAAATATATACAAAACACAAATAGAATAATGTAAAATCGTATCAAAATAAATTCACAGAATATTAATAAAATAATGTAAATTTGTATGAAAATAAAGAAGCAAAATACCCATAAAATAACGCTTTTTTTTTAAAATGTATATACAAAAATACTCATAAATTTTTTTATTTGTATTAAAATAAATATACAAAATACACATACAATAAGGTAAATCTGTATTGAAATAGATATGCAAAATACATAAAATAATGTAAATTTGTATCAAAATATTTATAAAAATACATATAATAACGTAAATTTGTTTAAAAATATATAAACAAAATACATATTAAGTAATGTAAATACGTATAAAAAATATGTACAAAATACACATATAATCATGTAATTCGTATCAAACTAAATAAACAAAATAGCAATAAAATAATGTAAATTTGTATGAGAAAACATATACAAATACATATAAAATAACGCTAATTTCTATAAAAATATATGTCCAAAAATGAACGTAAAATAAATTAACTTTGGATAAAAATATATATACAAAACACACATTAAATAATGTAAATGCGTACATAAAATAACCTAAATTTGCATAAAACTATATACAAAAATACACAAAAATAATTTAAGTTTGTATGAAAAGAAATATACAAAATACACATAAAATTAGGTTAATTTCAATTGAAATACATATACAAAATACACATAAAATAATGTAAATTTGAAAGAAAATATATAAACATATACACATATAATAACGTAAATTTGTATGAAATATATATACAAAATACACATTAAATAATGTAAATATGTATAAAAAAATATATACAAAACACAAATAGAATAATGTAAAATCGTATCAAAATATATACACAGAATATTAATAAAATAATGTAAATTTGTATGAAAATTAAGATGCAAAATACCTATAAAATAACGCATTTTTTATAAAATTATTGATACCAAAACACACATAAAATATTTGAATTTGTATTAAAATAAATATACAAAATGCACATACAATAAGGTAAATTAGTATTGAAATAGATATGCAAAATACATATAAAATAATGTAAATTTGTTTCAAAATATATATGCGAATACACATAAAATAACGTAGATTTCTATAAAAATACATATACAAAATACACATAAAATTAAGTAAATACGTATAAAAAAATGTATACAAAATACACATAAAATAATGTAAATTCGTATAAATATAAATAAACAATATAGCAATAAAATAATGTGTATTTATATAAACATAAATATACAAAATGCACATAAAATAACGTAAATTTATATAAAACTTTACATAAAATAACGCAAATTTCTATAAAAATATATGTACAAATATGAACATAAAATAAATTTGCATAAAAATATATATACAAAACACACATTAGATAATGTAAATGAGTATAAAAATATGTATACAAAATACCTATGAAATAATCTAAATTCGTATCGAATTAAATTAAGAAAATACCAATATAATAATGTAATTTTGGATGAAAATATATATACAAAATACACATAAAATAACCTAAATACAAATACAAATATACACATAAAATAATTTGAAATTGAATGAAATAAATATACAAAATAAACATAAAATAAGTGAAATTTGTAATGAAATATATGAAAAAATACACATAAAACAATATAAATTTGTATGAAAATATATATACAAATACACATTAAATAACATGAATTTGTATAAAATTTGTATCAAAATATATACGAATACACATAATAAAATAACGTAATTTTTTTATGAAAATGTATATACAAAATACACATAAAATAATGTAAATTTGTATAAAAAATATATACAAAATACACATAGAATAAAGTTAAATCGTATCAAAATAAATAAAGAGAATATCAATAAAATAATGTAAATTTGTATGAAAATAAAGCTGCAAAATATCCATATAATAACGCATATTTGCATAAAAATATATATACAGAAATACATATAAAATAATTAAATTTGTATTAAAATAAATATACAAAATGCACGTACAATAAAGAAAATTTGTATTGAAATAGATATGCAAAATACACATCAATAATGTAAATTTGTATCAAAATATATATACGAATACTCATAAAATAGAGAAATTTCTATGAAAATATACATACAAAATAGATATACAAAATACACATATAACTAGTTAAATTTTTATTTAAATACATGTACAAAAAACACATAAAATAATGTAGATTTGTATGAAATGAAAACAAATACATTTTATATAAAATATATATACAAAATACACATAGAATAATGTAAAATCATACCAAATAAATACACAGATTATCAATAAAATAATATAAATTTGTATGAAAATAAAGATGCAAAATACCCATAAAATAAAGCATATTTTTATAAAAATACATACACAAAAATACACATAGATTAATCAAATTTGTATTAAAATTAATATACAAAATGCACATACAATAATGTAAATTTGTATTGAAAAAATATGCAAAATACACATAAAACAATGTAAATTTGTTTCAAAATATATATACGAATACACATAAAATAACGTAGATTTCTATAGAAATATATATACAAAATACACTTGAAATAATGTAAATACGTATAAAAATATATATACAAAATACACATTAAATAATGTTAATTCGTGTCAAAATAAATAAACAAAATATCATGAAAAGAATGTGTATTTGTATGAAAATAGATATACAAAATACACATAAAATAACCTAAATTTGTATAAAACTATATACAATATACAAAAATAATTTAAACTTGTATGAAAATAAATATACAAAAAACATAAAATTAGGTAAATTTGTATTGAAATACATATACAAAATACACATAAAATAATGTAAATTTGAATGAAAATATATAAACATATAGACTTAAAATAACGTAAATTTGTATCAAATATATACAAAAAACACATTAAATAATGTAAATATGTATAAAAAAATATATACAAAACACAAATAAAATAATGTAAAATCGTATCAAAATAAATACAGAAAATATTAATAAAATAATGTAAATTTGTATGAAAATTAAGATTCAAAATACCCATTTCATGTGTATTCGTATATATATTTTGATACAAATTTACATTGTTTATATGTATTTTGCATATCTATTTTTGTGTATTCTGTATTTATTTTTGTTATACATAGAATAATGTAAAATCGTATCAAAATAAGTACACAGAATATCAATAAAATAATTTAAATTTGTATGAAGACAAAGATGCAAAATACCCATAAGATAAAGCATTTTTTTTTAAATACATACAAAAATACACATAGAATAATTAAATTTGTATTAAAACTAATATACAAAATGCACACATACAATAAGGTAAATTTGTATTGAAAAAAAAAAGCAAAATACAAATAAAACATTGTAAATTTGTTTCAAAATATATATACGAATACACATAAAATAACGTAGATTTCTATAGAAATATATATATACAAAATACACATGAAATTATGTTAATACGTATAAAAATATATATATATATATAAAATACATATTAAGTAATGTAAATTCGTGTCAAAATAAATAAACAAAATATCATGAAAAGAATGTGTATTTGTATGAAAATAAATAATAGATAATAAATTTGTATGAAATATATATGCAAGATATACATTAAATAAGGTAAATATGTATAAAAAAATATATATACAAAAAACAAATAGAATAATGTAAGATCGTATCAAAATAAATACACCGAATATTAATAAAATAATGTAAATTTGTATGAAAATAAAGATGCAAAATTCCCATCAAATAGCGTATTTCTTATAAAAATATATATACCAAAATACACATAAAATATTTAAATTTGTATTGAAATAAATATACAAAATGCACATCCAATAAGGTAAACTTCTATTGAAAGAGATATGCAAAAATACATATAAAACAAAGTAAATTTGTTTCAAAATATGTATACGAATACACATAAATTAACGTAGATATCTATAAAAATATATATACAAAATACACATAAAATTAGGTAAATACGTATAAAAAAATGTAAACAAAATACACATAAAATAATATAAATTCGAAACAAAATAAATAAACAAAATACCAATAAAAGAATGTGTATTTGTATAAATATAAATGTACAAAATACACATACAAAATAAACATAAAATAAGGTAAATTTGTAATGAAATATATGTACAAAATACATATAAAATAATGTAAATTGATATGAAAATATATATACAAATACACATAAAATAACATGAATTTGTATAAAATTATATATTCAAAATAAATATTAAATAATATAAATGCGTATAAAAATATATATAAAAAGTACATATAAAATAATGTAAATTCGTATCAATATAAATCAACAAAATACCAATAAAATGACATATATTTGAATGAAAATAGATTTACAAAATACACATAACATAACTAAAATTTGTATTGAGTTTGTATGAAAATAGATATTCAAAATACACATAAAAGTAGGTAAATTTCTTTTGAAATATACATACAAAATACCCATAAAATATTGTAAATTTGTGTCAGAATATATAAACAAATACACATAAAATAACGTAAATTTGTTTGAAAAATATATACAAAATACACATAGAATAATGTCAAATCGTATCAAAATGAATGAGCAGAATATCAATAAAATAACGTAAATTTGTATGAAAATAAATATGCAAAATAACCATCAAATAAAGCATATTTTATAAAAAATACATATACAAAAATACACATAGAATAATTAAATTTGTATTAAAATTGATATACAAAATGCATATACAATATGGTAAATTTGTATTGAAAAAATATGCAAAATACACATAAAAGTGTAAATTTGTTTAAAAATCAATATACGAATACACATAATATAACGTAGATTTCTATAGAAATATATATACAAAATACACATGAAATGATGTAAATACGTATAAAATATATATACAAAATACACATTAAATAATTTAAATTCTCGTCAAAATAAATAAACAAAATATCAATAAAAGAATGTGTATTTGTATGAAAATAGATATACAAAATACTCATAAAATAAATTGTTTAAAACTATATACAAAAATACACAAAAATAATTTAAATTTGTATGAAAATAAATATACAAAATACACATAAAATTATTTTGTATATCTATTTTATACAAATGTACGTTATTTTATGTGAATTTGTTTTCATTTCATACAAATTTACATTATTTTATGTGTATTTTGTACATGTATTTAAATACAAATTTAACTAATTACATATTTTTATAAAAATACATATACAAAAATACACATAGTTTAATCAAATTTGTATTAAAATTAATATACAAAATGCACATACAATAAGGTAAATTTGTATTGAAAAAATATGCAAAATACACATAAAACAATGTAAATTTGTTTCAAAATATATATTCGAATACACATAAAATAACGCAGATTTCTATAGAAATATATATACAAAAAACACTTGAAATAATGTAAATACGTATAAAAATATATATACAAAATACACATTAAATAATGTTAATTCGTGTCAAAATAAATAAACAAAATATCATGAAAAGAATGTGTATTTGTATGAAAATAGATATACAAAATACACGTAAAATAACCTAAATTTGTATAAAACTATATACAAAAATACACAAAAATAATTTAAACTTGTATGAAAATAAATATACAAAAAACATATAAAAATAGGTAAATTTGTATTGAAATACATATACAAAATACACATAAAATGATGTAAATTTGAATGAAAATATATAAACATATAGACTTAAAATAACGTAAATTTGTATCAAATATATATACACAAAAAACATTAAATTATGTAAATATGTATAAAAAAATATATAAAAACACAAATAAAATAATGTAAAATCGTATCAAAATAAATACAGAAAATATTAATAAAATAATGTAAATTTGTATGAAAATTAAGATGCAAAATACCCATAAAATAACGCATTTTTATAAAATATATAAACGAAAAACATAAAATATTTGATTTTGTATTAAAATAAATAGATATACAAAATACACATAAAATAAGCTAAATTTGAATTGAAATATATACAAAATACATAAAATAATGTAAATTTGTATCAAAATACCTATACCACTACACATATAATAACGTAAATTTGTATAAAAATATATAAACAAAATACACATTAAATCATGTAAATACGTATAAAAAAATGTAAAAATACACAAATAATCATGTAATTCGTATCAAAATAAATAGACAAAATACCAATAAAATAATGTAAATTTCTATGAGAAAACATGTACAAAATACACATAAATAACGCAAATATCATTAAAAATATATATAATATAATATATTTTTATACATATTTAAAATATTTAATGTATATTTTGTATATATATATTTTATCAAAATTTACGTGATTTTATATGTATTTGTTTATATATTTTCATACAAATTTACATTATTTTATGTGAGTTTTGTATATGTATTTCAATACAAATTTCCCTAACTTTATGAGTATTTTGCATATCTATTTTCAAACAAATTTAAATTATTTTTGTGTATTTTTGTATATATTTTTATACAAATTTTAGTTATTTTATTTGTTTTTTGTATATATATTTTCCTACAAATATACATTCTTTTATTGGAATTTTGTGTATTTAATTTTTTACGAATTTACATTATTTTATATGTATTTTGTATATATATTTTCTACGTATTTAATCTATTTTATGTGTATTTTATATATACATTTTCATAAAAATTTACGTTATTTTATTGTGTGTATTCGTATATATTTTGAAACATTTTATACAAATTCATGTTATTTTATGTGTATTTGTATATATATTTTCATACAAATTTATATTATTTTATGTGTATTCTTACATATATTTTATTACAAATATACCTAATTTTATGTTTATTTTGTATATTTATTTCATTCAGTTTTAAAATAATTAATGTGTATATTTGTATTTGTATTTAGGTTATTTTGTGTGTTTTCTATATATATTTTCATCCAAAATTACATTATTTTATTGTTATTTTCTTAATTTAATTCGATAGGTATTTTGTATACATATTTTTATACTCATTTACATTATCTAATGTGTGTTTTGTATATATTTTTTTATGCAAACTAATTGTATGTGCATTTTTGTACATATATTTTTATTGAAACTTAAAACGTTATTTTATGTGTATTTTGTATATGTTTTCTCATACAAATTTACATTACTTAATTAGTTTTTTGTTTATTTATTTTGATACGAATGACTTGATTATTTGTGTATTTTGTAAATATTTTTTTTATACGTATTTACATTAATTAATGTGTATTTTGTTTATATATTTTTTTTACAATGTTACGTTATTATATGTAGATTTGTGAAAAATATTTTGAAACGAATTTACTTTATTTTATGTATTTTGTATATATATTTCAATTCAAATTTAGCTTATTTTGTTATTATTTTGTATATCTTTTCATGCAAATTTAATTACTTCTGTGTATTTTGTATATAGTTTTATACAAATTTACGTTATTTATGTGCATTTTGTATTTATATTTATACAAATAAACATTCTCTTATTGGTATTTTGTTTATTTATTTAATTCAATTTAAATTATTTTATGTGTATTTTGTATACATTTTTTTATACGTATTTAATTAAATTTATTTGTATTTTGTATATATATATTTATAGAAATCTACGTTATTTTATGTGTATTCGTATATATATTTTGAAACAAATTTACATTGTTTTATATGTTTTTTGCATATCTATTTCAATACAAATTTACCTTATTGTATGTGCATTTTGTATATTTATTTTAATACAAATTCAGATATTTTATGTGTATTTTGGTATATATAATTTTTAAAAAAATGCGTTATTTTATAGGTATTTTGCATCTTAGTTTTCATACAAATGTACATTATTTTATTAATATTCTGTGTATATATTTTGATACGATTTTATATTATACTATTTGTGTTTTGTATATATTTTTTTATACATATTTTCATTATTTAATGTGTATTTTTTATATATATTTTATACAAATTAACGTCATTTTAAGTGTATTTGTTTATATAATTTAATTCAAATTTACATTATTTTAAGTGTATTTTGTATATGTATTTCAATACAAATTTACCTAATTTTATGTGTATTTTGTATATTTATTTTCATACAAATTTAAATTATTTGTGTTTTTTTGTATATACATATAGAGTAAATTTCTATGAAAATATATATTCAAAATACATATAAAATTATGTAAATAATTATAAAAAAATATATATCAAATACACCTAAGAAAATGAAAATTCGTATCAAAATAAATAAACAAAATTCCGATAAAAGAACGTATATTTGTAGGAAAATAAATATACAAAATACACATAAAATTACGAAAATTTGAATAAAAGTATATACAAAAAACAAAAAAATAAATTTCAATTTGTATGAAAATAGATATACAAAATACACATATAATTAGTTAAATTTGTATTTTAATACATGTACAAAATTCACATAAAATAATTTAAATTTGTATGAAATGAAAACAAATTCACATAAAATAACGTACATTTGTATAAAATAGATATACAAAATATACATATAATAATGTAAAATCGTATCAAAATAAATACACAGAATATCAATAAAATAATGTAATTTTGTATGAAAATAAAGATGCAAAATACCCATAAAATAAAACCTATTTTTTTTAAAATACATATACAAGAATACACATAGAATAAATAAATTTGTATTAAAATTAATATACAAAATGCACGTATAATAAGGGAAATTTGTATTGAAAAAATATACAAAATGCACATAAAACAATGTATATTTGTTTCTAAATATATATATACGAATACACATAAAATAACGTATATTTCTATAGAAATATATAAAAAATACACATGAAATGACGTAAATACGTATAAAAATATATATACACAATACACATTAAATAATGTAAATTAGCATCAAAGTAAATAAACAAAATATCAATAAAAGAATGTGTATTTGTATGATAATAGATATACAAAATACACATAAAATATTGTTAATTTGTATAAAACTCTATCAAAAAAATACACAAAAATAATTTAAATTTGTATAAATATATATATACAAAATACACATAAAACTAGTTAAATTTCTATTGAAATACATATACAAAATACACATAAAATAATGTAAATTTGAATGAAAATATATATACAAATACACGTAAAATAACGTAAATTTGTATGAAATATATATAGAAAATACACATTAAATAATGTAAATATGTATAAAAAAATATATACAAAACACAAATAGAATAATGTAAAATAGTATCAAAATAAATACACAGAATATTAATAAAATAATGTAAATTTGTAGGAAAATAAAGATGCAAAATACCCATAAAACAACGCATTTTTTATGAAAATATTTATACCAAAATACACATAAAATATTTAAATTTGTATTTAATTTTGTCATAAATATACAAAATGCACATACAATAAGGTAAATTTGTATTGAAATAGATATGCAAAATACACATAAAACAATGTAAATTTGTTTCAAAATATATATACGAATACGTATAAAATAACGTAGATTTCTATAAAAATATATATACAAAATACACATAAAATGAAGTAAATACGTATAAGAAAATGTATACAAAATACACATAAAATAAAGTAAATTCGTATCAAAATAAATAAATTAAATGCCAATAAAAGAATGTTTACTTGTATAAATATAAATATACAAAATACACATAAAATAACGTAAAATTGTATAAAACTATATACAAAAATAAACAAAAATAATTAAATTTGTATGAAAATAGATATACAAAAGACATAAAATAAGCTAAATTTGAATTGAAATAAATATAGAAAATACATAAAATAATGTAAATTTGTATCAAAATATATATTCAAATACACATATATTAAAATTAATATACAAAATGCGTATATAATAAGGTAAATTTGTATTGAAAAAATATGCAACATACACGTTTACTCATACAAATTTATATTATTTTATTGGTATTTTGTTTATTTATTTTGATACGAATTACATGCTTATATGTGTATTTTGTACATATTTTTTTATACGTATTTACATTATTTAATGTGTTTTTTGTTTATATATTTTCATACAAATTTACTTTATTTCATGTATTTTGTATATATATTTCAATTCAAATTTAGCTTATTTTGTGTGTATTTTGTATATATTTTCATACAAATTTAATTACTTCTGTGTATTTTTATATATAGTTTTATATAAATTTACGTTATTTTATGTGTTTTTTGTATATTTATATTTATACAAATACACATTCTTTTATTGCAATTTTGTTTATTTATTTTGATACGAATTTACATTATTTTATGTGTATTTTGTATACATTTTTTTATACGTATTTACTTCATTTTATGTGTATTTTGTATATATATTTTTATAGAAATCTACGTTATTATATGTGTATTCGTATATATATTTTGAAACAAATTTACATTGTTTTATATGTATTTTGCATATCTATTTCAATACAAATTTAACTTATTCTATGTGTTTTTTGTATATTTATTTTAATACAAATTAAATTTTTTAATGTGTATTTTGGTATATATATTTTTATAAATAAAAAAAATGCGTTATTTTATGGGTATTTTGCTTCTTTATTTTCATGCAAATTTACATTATTTTATTATTATTCTGTGTATTTATTTTGATACGATTTTACATTATTCTATTTGTGTTTTGTACATATTTTTTTATACAAATTTACGTTATTTTAAGTGTATTTGTTTATGTATTTTCATTCAAATTTACATTATGTTATGTATATTTTGTGCATGTATTTCAATACAAATTTACCTAATTTTATGTGTATTTTGTATATTTATTTTCATACAAATTTAAAATATTTTTGTGTATTTTTGTATATAGTTTGATACAAATTTAGGTTATTTTATGTGTATTTTGTATATCTATTTTCATACAAATACACATTCTTTTATTGATATTTTGTTTATTTATCTTGACATAATTTTATGTGAATTTGTTTTCATTTCATACAAATTTACATTATTTTATGTGTATTTTGTACATGTATTTAAATACAAATTTAACTAATTATATGTGTATTATGTATATCTATTTTCATACAAATTGAAATTTATTTTTTTGTTTTTTTGTATATATTTTTATTCAAATTTTCGTAATCTTATAAAAATATATATACAAAAATTCACATAAAATATTTAAATTTGCATTGAAATAAATATACAAAATGCACATACAATAAGGTAAATTTGTATTGAAAGAGATATGCAAAAATACATATAAAACAATGTAAATTTGTTTCAAAATATATATACGAATACAAATAAAAAACGTAGATTTCTATAAAATATATATATAAAATACACATAAAATTAAGTAAATACGTATAAAAAATGTATACAAAATACACATAAAATAATGTAAAATCGAATTAAAATAAATAAACAAAATACCAATAAAAGAATGTGTATTTGGATAAATATAAATATACAAAATACACATACAAAATAAACATAAAATAAGGTAGATTGGAAAAAAAATATATATACAAAATACACATAAAATAAGGTAAATTTATATAAAAATATATATACAAATACACATAAAATACAATTAATTTGTAAAAAAATATATATTCAAAATAAATATTAAATAATTAATAGGCTTATAAAAATATATATACAAATACAGATACAAAAATACACATCGAATAATTAAATTTGTATTAAAATTAATATACAAAATGCGTATATAATAAGGTAAATTTGTATTGAAAAAATATGCAACATAGACGTTTACTCATACAAATTTATATTATTTTATTGGTATTTTGTTTATCTATTTTGATACGAATTACATGAGTATATGTGTATTTTGTACATATTTTTTTATACGTATTTACATTATATAATGTGTATTTTGTTTATATATTTTCATACAAATTTACGTTATTATATGTGTATTTGTATAAATATTTTGATACAAATTTACTTTATTTCATGTATTTTGTATATATATTTCAATTCAAATTTAGCTTATTTCGTGTGTATTTTGTATATATTTTCATACAAATTTAATTACTTCTGTGTATTTTTGTATATAGTTTTATATAAATTTACGTTATTTTATGTGTATTTTGTATATTTATATTCATACAAATACACATTCTTTTATTGGTATTTTGCTTATTTATTTTGATACGAATTTACATTATTTTATGTGTATTTTGTATACATTTTTTTATACGTATTTACTTCATGTTATGTGTATTTTGTATATATATTTTTATAGAAATCTACGTTATTTTATGTGTATTCGTATATATATTTTGAAACAAATTTACATTGTTTTATATGTATTTTGCATATCTATTTCAATACAAATTTACCTTATTGTATGTGTTTTTTGTATATTTATTTTAATACAAATTAAATTTTTTGATGTGTATTTTGGTATATATATTTTTATAAATAAAAAAAATGCGTTATTTTATGGGTATTTTGCTTCTTTATTTTCATACAAATTTACATTATTTTATTAATATTCTGTGTATTTATTTTGATACGATTTTACATTATTCTATTTGTGTTTTGTACATATTTTTTATACAAATTTACGTTATTTTAAGTGTATTTGTTTATGTATTTTCATTCAAATTTACATTATTTTATGTGTATTTTGTGTATGTATTTCAATACAAATTTACCTAATTTTATGTGTATTTTGTATATTTATTTTCATAAAAATTTAAAATATTTTTGTGTATTTTTGTATATAGTTTGATACAAATTTAGGTTATTTTATGTGTATTTTGTATATCTATTTTCATACAAATACACATTGTTTTATTGATATTTTGTTTATTTATTTTGACGCGAATTTACATTATTTAATGTGTATTTTGTAAATATATTTTTATACGTATTTACATCATTTCATGTGTATTTTGTATAGTTTTAAACAAATTTATATTATTTAATGTGTATTTTGTATATATATATATATATATATATATATATATATATATATATATATATATATATATATATATATATATATATATATATATATATATATATATATATATATATATATATATACACATTCTTTATGGTATTTTTGTTTATTTATTTTGATACTAATTTACATTATTTTATGTGTATTTTGTATACATTTTTCATACATATTTACTTAATTTTATGTGTATTTTGTATATATATTTTTGTAGAAATCTACCTTATTTCATGTGTATTCGTATATATATTTTGAAACAAATTTACATTGTTTATATGTTTTTTGCATATCTATTTTTGTGTATTCTGGATTTATTTTTGTTATACATAGAATAATGCAAAATCGTATCAAAATAAGTACACAGAATATCAATAAAATAATTTAAATTTGTATGAAAATAAAGATGCAAAATACCCATAAGATAAAGCATATTTTTTTTTAAAAATACATATACAAAAATACACTTAGAATAATTAAATTTGTATTAAAATTAATATACAAAATGCACACATACAATAAGGTAAATTTGTATTGAAAAAAAACGCAAAACACAAATAAAACAGTGTAAATTTGTTTCAAAATATATATACGAATACACATAAAATAACGTAGATTTCTATAGAAATATATATACAAAATACACATGAAATTATGTAAATACGTATAAAAATATATATATAAAATACATATTAAGTAATGTAAATTCGTGACAAAATAAATAAACAAAATATCATGATGTATTTGTATGAAAATAAATAATAGATAATAAATTTGTATGTAATATATATGCAAGATACATTTAAATAATGTAAATATGTATAAAAAAAAATATATACAAAACACAAATAGAATAATGTAAAATCGTATTAAAATAAATACACCGAATATTAATAAAATAATGTAAATTTGTTTGAAAATAAAGATGCAAAATTCCCATCAAATAGCGCATTTCTTATAAAAATATATATACCAAAATACACATAAAATATTTAAATTTGTATTGAAATAAATATACAAAATGCACATACAATAAGGTAAACTTCTATTGAAAGAGATATGCAAAAATACATATAAAACAATGTAAATTTGTTTCAAAATATATATACGAATACACATAAAATAACGTAGATTTCTATAAAAATATATATACAAAATACACATAAAATTAAGTAAATACGTATAAAAAATGTAAACAAAATACACATAAAATAATGTAAATTCGAAACAAAATAAATAAACAAAATACCAATAAAAGAATGTATATATATTTATTTTAATACAAAATCAAATATTTTATGTTTTTTCGTATATATATTTTTATAAAAAATGCGTTATTTTATTGGTATTTTGCATTTTAATTTTCATACAAATTTACATTATTTTATTTATGTTTTGTATATATATTTTATACATATTTACATTATTTAATGTGTTTTTTGTATATATATTTGATACATATTTACGTTATTTTAAGTTATTTTATGTGTATTTGTTTATATATTTTGACACAAATTTACAATATTTTATGGGTATTTTGTATATATATTTCAAAAGAAATTTACCTAGTTTTATATGTATTTTGAATATCTATTTTCATACAAACTCAAATTATTTTTATGTATTTTTGTATATATTTCTGTACAAATTTTAGTTATGTTATGTGTATTTTGTAAATCTATTTTCATTCAAATATATATTATTTTATTGGTATTTTGTTGATTTATATTGATACGAATTTACATTATTTTATATGTACTTTGTATATATATTTTTATACGCATTTACATTATTTATTATTTATTTTGAATATATAATTTTTTACAAATTCATGGTATTTTATGTGTATTTGTATATATATTTTCATATAAATTTACATTATTTTATGTGTATTTTGTACATATATTTCATTACAAATTTACCTTATTTTATGTATATTTTGTATATGTATTATGTACATTTATATTTATACAAATACACTTTTTTTATTGGTATTTTGTTTATTTATTTTGTTTCAATTTACATTATTTTATGTGCATTTTGTTTACATTTTTTAAACGTATTTACTTAATTTTATGTATTTTGTATATATAATTTTATAGAAATCTACGTTATTTTATGTGTATTCCATATATATTTTGAAACAAATTTACATTGTTTTATATGTATTTTTGCATATCTCTTTCAATAGAAGTTTACCTTATTGTATGTGCATTTTGTATATTTATTTCAATACAAATTTAAATATTTTATGTGTATACATGTACAAAAATACATAAAATAATGTAGATTTGTATGAAATGAAAACAAATACATTTTATATAAAATATATATACAAAATACACATAGAATAATGTAAAATCATATTAAAATAAATACACAGAATATCAATAAAATAATGTAAATTTGTATGAAAATAAAGATGCAAAATACCCATAAAATAAAGCATATTTTATAAAAATACATATACAAAATACACATCGATTAATCATATTTGTATTAAAATTAATATACAAAATGCATATACAATAAGGTAAATTTGTATTGATAAAATATGCAAAATACACATAAAATAATGTAAATTTGTTTCAAAATATATATACGAATACACATAAAAAAACGCAGATTTCTATAGAAATATATATACAAAATACACTTGAAATAATGTAAATACGTATAAAAATATATATACAAAATACACATTAAATAATGTTAATTCGTGTCAAAATAAATAAACAAAATATCATGAAAAGAATGTGTATTTGTATGAAAATAGATATACAAAATACACATAAAATAACCTAAATTTGTATAAAACTATAAACAAAAATACACAAAAATAATTTAAACTTGTATGAAAATAAATATACAAAAAAAATATAAAATTAGGTAAATTTGTATTGAAATACATATACAAAATACACATAAAATAATGTAAATTTGAATGAAAATATATAAACATATAGACTTAAAATAACGTAAATTTGTATCAAATATATATACAAAAAACACATTAAATAATGTAAAAATGTATAAAAAAATAGACCAAACACAAATAAAACAATGTAAAATCGTATCAAATTAAATACAGAAAATATTAATAAAATAATGGAAATTTGTATGAAAATTAAGATGCAAAATACCCATAAAATAACGCATTTTTATAAAATATATATACGAAAAACATACAATATTTGATTTTGTATTAAAATAAATAGATATACAAAATACACATAAAATAAGCTAAATTAAATGAAAATATATACAAAATGCACATAGAATAATGTAAAATCGTATCAAAATAAATACACGGAATATCAATAAAATAATGCAATTTTGTATGAAAATAAAGATGCAAAATACCCGTAAAATAAAGCATATTTTTTTAAAAATACATACAAAAATACACATAGAATAATTAAATTTGTGTTAAAATTAATATACAAAATGCACGTACAATAAGGTAAATTTGTATTGAAAAAATATACAAAATGCACTTTAAAGCGTAAATTTGTTTAAAAATCTATATACGAATACACATAAAATAACGTAGATTTCTATAGAAATATATATACAAAATACACATGAAATGATGTAAATACGTATAAAAATATATATATACATAATACACATTAAATAATTTAAATTCTCGTCAAAATAAATTCACAAAATATCAATAAAAGAATGTGTATTTGTATGAAAATAGATATACAAAATACTCATAAAATAACCTAAGTTTGTATAAAACTGTATACAAAAATACACAAAAATAATTTAAATTTGTATGAAAATAAATATATAAAATACACATAAAATTAGGTAAATTTGTATTGAAATACATATACAAAATACACATAAAATAATAGAAATTTGAATGAAAATATATAAACATATACACTTAAAATAACGTAAATTTGTATCAAATATATATACAAAATACTAATTAAATAATGTAAATATGTATAAAAAAATATATACAAAACACAAATAGAATAATGTAAAATCGTATCAAAATAAATACGCAAAATATTAATTAAATAATGTAAATTTGTATGAAAATAGAGATGCAAAATAGCCATAAAATAACACATTTTTTATAAAAATATATATACCAAAATACACATAAAATATTAAAATTTGTATTAAAATAAATATAAAAAATGCACATACTGTAAGGTAAATTTGTATTGAAATAGATATGCAAAATACATATAAAACAATGTAAATTTGTCTCAAAATATATATACGAATATACAAAAAATAACGTTGATTTCTATAAAAATATTTACAAAATACATTGAAATAGATATGCAAAATACATATAAAACAATGTAATTTTGTTTCAAAATATATACGAATACACATAAAATAACGTTGATTTCTATAAAAATATATACAAAATACATAAAATGAGGTAAATACGTATAAAAAAATGAATACAAAATACACATAAAAATCGTATCAAAATAAATAAACAAAATACCAGTAAAAGAATGTGTATTTTTATAAATATAAATATACAAAATACAGATAAAATATCGTAAATTTGTATGAAACTATATAAAAAATACACAGAACAAATACACATTCTTTTATTATTTTTTTGTTTATTTTTGTTTCGAGTTTATATTATTTTATATGTATTTTGTTTACATTTTTTATACGTATTTACCTAATTTTATGTGTATTTTGTATATATTTTTACAAAATCTACGTTATTTTATGTGTATTCGTATATATATTTTGAAACAAATTTACAATTTTATATGTATTTTTATATCTCTTTCAACAGAAGTTTACCTTATTGTATGTGCATTTGTATATTTATTTCAATACAAATTTAAATATTTTATGTGTATATATATTTTATAAGAAATACGCTATTTGATGAATTTTGCATCTTTATTTTCATACAAATTTACATTATTTTATTAATATTCGGTGTATTTATTTTGATACGATTTTACAGTATTCTATTTGTTTTTTGTATATATTTTTTTTATACATATTTACATTATTTAATGTGTATCTTGCATATATATTACATACAAATTTATTATCTATTATCTATTTTCATACAAATACACATTCTTTTCATGATATTTTGTTTATTTATTTTGTCACGAATTTACATTACTTAATATGTATTTTATATATATATTTTTATACGTTTTTACATAATTTCATGTGTATTTTGTATATATATTTCTATAGAAATCTACGTTATTTTATGTGTATTCGTATATATATTTTGAAACAAATTTACACTGTTTTATTTGTATTTTGCGTTTTATTTCAATACAAATTTACCTTATTGTATGTGTGCATTTTGTATATTAATTTTAATACAAATTTATTTATTCTATATGTATTTTTGTATATGTATTTTTAAAAAAAAATATGCTTTATCTTATGGGTATTTTGCATCTTTATTTTCATACAAATTTAAACTATTTTATTGATATTCTGTGTACCTACTGTGATACGATTTTACATTATTCTATGTATAACAAAAATAAATTCAGAATACACAAAAATAGATATGCAAAATACATATAAACAATGTAAATTTGTTTCAAAATATATATACGAATACACATGAAATAAGGTAGATTTCTATAAAAATATATATACAAAATACACATAAAATTAAGTAAATACGTATAAAAAATGTATACAAAATACACATAAAATAATGTAAATTAGTATCAAAATAAATAAACAAAATACCAATAAAAGAATGTGTATTTGTATAAATATATATATACAAAATACACATTTAATAATATAAATTTGTTTAAAACTATACAAAATACACATGAAATGATGTAAATACGTATAAAAATATATATACAAAATACACATTAAATAATGTAAATTCGCGTCAAAATCAATAAACAAAATATGAATAAAAGAATGTGTATTTGTATGTAAATAGATATACAAAATACACATAAAATAACCTAAATTTGTATCAAACTATATACAAAAATACACAAAAATATTTTAAATTTGTATGGAAATAAATATACAAAATACACATAAAATTAGGTAAATTTGTATTGATATACATACACAAAATACACATAAAATAATGTAAATTTGAATGAAAATACATAAACAAATACACTTAAAATAACGTAAATTTGTATAAAAAAATATGTACAAAACACAAATAGAATAATGAAAAATCGTATCAAAATAAATACACAGAATATTAATAAAATAATGTAAATTTGTATGAAAATAAAGAAGCAAAATACCCATAAAATAACGCATTTTTTTTATTTATAAAAATATATATACCAAAATACACATAAAAAATTAAATTTGTATTAAAATAAATATAGAAAAAACACATACAATAAGGTAAATTTGTATTGAAATAGATACGCAAAATACATATAAAACAATGTAAATTTGTTTCAAAATATATATATGAATACACATAAAATAACGTAGATTTCTATAAAAATATATATACAAAATACACATAAAATGAAGTAAATACGTATAAAAAAATGTATACAAAAAACACATAAAATAATATAAATTCGTATCAAAATAAATAAACAAAATACCAATAAAAGAATGTGTATTTGTATAAATATAAATATACAAAATACACATAAAACAGTATAAATTTATATAAAACTATATACAAAAATACACAGAAGTAATTAAGTTTGTATGAAAATATATACAAAATACACACAAAATAAGCTAAATTTGAATTGAAATATATATACAAAATACATGAAATAAAGTAAATTTGTATCAAAATATTTATACAAATACACATATAATAACGTAAATTTGTATGAAAATATATAAACAAAATACACATTAAATAATGTAAATACGTATAAAAAATATGTACAAAATACATATATAATCATGTAATTCGTATCAAAATAAATAAACAAAATACCAATAAAATAATATAAATTTGTATGAGTAAACGTGTATGTTGCATATTTTTTCAATACAAATTTACCTTATTATATACTCATTTTGTATATTAATTTTAATACAAATTTAATTATTCGATTTGTATTTTTGTATCTGTATTTTTATAAACATATGCTTTATTTTTTGGGTATTTTGCATCTTTATTTTCATACAAATTTACATTATTTTATTGATATTCTGCTCATTCATTTTGATACGAATTGACATTATTCTATGTGTATTTTGTATATTTTCATACAAATTTACGTTATTTTATGTATTTGTTTATATATTTTAACACAAATTTACAATATTTTATGGGTATTTTGTATATACATTTCAAAAGACATTTACCTAGTTTTATGTATTTTGTATATCTATTTTATACAAACTCAAAATATTTCTATGTATTTCTGTATATATTTTAATACAAATTTTAGTTATGTTATGTGTATTTTTTAAATTTATTTTCATTCAAATATATATTATTTTATTGGTGTTTTGTTCATTTATATTTACACGAATTTACATTATTTTATATACTTTGTATATATATTTTTATACGCTTACATTATTTAATATTTATTTTGAATATATATTTTTATACAAATTCATGGTATTTTATGTTTATTTGTATATATATTTTTATATAAATTTACATTATTTTATGTGTATTTTGTACATATATTTTTTTACAAATCTACCTTATTTTATGTTTATTTTGTATGTGTATATTGTATATTTATTTATCCAAATACACATTCTTTTATTGGTATTTTGTTTATTTATTTTAATTCGAATTTACATTATTTTATGTGTATTTTGTATACATTTTTTTATACGTATTTACTTAATTTTATGTGTATTTTGTATATATATTTTTATAGAAATCTACGTTTTTTTATTTGTATTCGTATATATATTTCGAAACAAATTTACATTGTTTTATATGTATTTTTGCATATCTCTTTCAATACAAATTTACCTTATTGTATGTGCATTTTGTATATTTATTTCAATGCAAATTTAAATATTTTATGTGTATTTTGGTATATATATTTTTTTAAGATTACGAAAATTTGAATAAAAATATATACAAAAAAACAAAAAAATAAATTTCAATTTGTATGAAAATAGATATACAAAATACACATATAATTAGTTAAATTTGTATTTAAATACATGTACAAAATACACATAAAATAATGTAAATTTGTATGAAATGAAAACAAATTCACATAAAATTCGTGTCAAAATAAATAAACAAAATATCAATAAAAGAATGTTTATTTGTATGAAAATAGATATACAAAATACACATAAAATAACCTAAATTTGTATCAAACTATATACAAAAATACACAAAAATATTTTAAATTTGTATGAAAATAAATATACAAAATACACATAAAATTAGGTAAATTTGTATTGAAATACATACACAAAATACACATAAAATAATGTAAATTTGAATGAAAATACATAAACAAATACTCTAAAAATAACGTAAATCTGTATAAAAAAATATGTACAAAACACAAATAGAATAATGTAAAATCGTATCAAAATAAATACACAGAATATTAATAAAATAATGTAAATTTGTATGAAAATAAAGAAGCAAAATACCCATAAAATAACGCATTTTTTTATTTATAAAAATATATATACCAAAATACACATCAAAAAATTAAATTTGTATTAAAATAAATATACAAAAACACATACAATAAGGTAAATTTGTATTGAAATAGATATGCAAAATACATATAAGACAATGTAAATTTGTTTCAAAATATATATACGAATACACATAAAACAACGTAGATTTCTATAAAAATATATACAAAATACACATAAAATGAATTAAATACGTATAAAAAATGTATACAAAATACACATAAAATAATGTAAATTCGTATCAAAATAAATAAACAAAATACCAATAAAAGAATGTGTATTTGTATAAATATAAATATACAAAATACACATAAAATAACGTAAATTTATATAAAACTATATACAAAAATACACAGAAGTAATTAAATTTATATGAAAATATATACAAAATACACACAAAATAAGCTAAATTTGAATTGAAATATATATACAAAATACATGAAATAAAGTAAATTTGTATCAAAATATTTATACAAATACACATATAATAACGTAAATTTGTATGAAAATATATAAACAAAATACACATTAAATAATGTAAATACGTATAAAAAATATGTACAAAATACACATATAATCATGTAATTCGTATCAAAATAAATAAACAAAATACCAATAAAATAATATAAATTTGTATGAGTAAACGTGTATGTTGCATATTTTTTCAATACAAGTTTACCTTATTATATACGCATTTTGTATATTAATTTTAATACAAATTTAATTATTCGATGTGTATTTTTGTATCTGTATTTTTATAAACATATGCTTTATTTTTTGGGTATTTTGCATCTTTATTTTCATACAAATTTACATTATTTTATTGATATTCTGCTCATTCATTTTGATACGAATTGACATTATTCTATGTGTATTTTGTATATATTTTTCATACAAATTTACGTTATTTTATGTGTATTTGCTTATATATTTAGACAAGTGTATTTTGTATATATATTTCTATAGAAATCTGCGTTATTTTATGTGTATTCGTATATATATTTTGAAACAAATTTACATTATTTTATGTGTATTTTGCATATTTTTTCAAAACAAATTAACCTTATTGTATGTGCATTTTGTATATTAATTTTAATACAAATATGATTAATCTATGTGTATTTTTGTATATGTATTTTTATAAAAATATGCTTTATTTTATGGGTATTTTGCATCTTTATTTTCATACAAATTTACATTATTTTATTGATATTCTGTGTTTATTTTGATATGATTTTACATTATTCTATGTTTTGTATATATTTTATATAAAATATATTTGTTTTCATTTCATACAAATCTACATTATTTTATGTGTTTTTTGTACATGTATTTAAATACAAATTTGACTAGTTATATGTGTATTTTGTATATCTATTTTGTATATATTTTTCATACATATTTATATTTTATTTATTTTGTATATATATTTCATATAAATTTACATTATTTTATGTATTTTGTTTATATATTTTCATACAAATTTACATTATTTTATGTGTTTTTTGTATATATATTTTTCTACGTATTTAAATAATTTTATGTGTATTTTGTATATACATTTTCATAAAAAAATTACTTTATTTTATTGTGTGTATAAGTATATATTTTGGTACAAATTTTATACAAATTCATGTTATTTAATGTGTATTTGTATATATATATTTTCATACAAATTTATATTATTTTATGTGTATTTTTTCATATATTTCATTACAAATTTATCTTATTTTATGTTTATTTTGTATATTTATTTCATTCAATTTTAAATTATTTTATGTGTATATTTGTATTTGTATTTAGGTTATTTTATGTGTATTTTGTATATATATTTTCATCCAAAATTACATTATTTTATTGATATTTTCTTAATTTAATTCGATGCGAATTTAGATTATTTCAAAGGTATTTTGTATACATATTTTTATACTCATTTACATTATCTAAAGTGTGTTTTGAATATATATTTTTATGCAAATTTATTTTATGTTAATAATACAAAATACACATAGAATAATGTAAATTTGAATGAAAATATATAAACAAATACAATTAAAATAACGTAAATTTGTATAAAATATATATGCAAGATACACATTAAATAATGTAAATGTGTATAAAAATTTACAAAAAGAAATAGAATAATGTAAAATCCTATCAATATAAATACACAGAATATCAATAAAATAATGTAAATTTGTATGAAAAGAAAGATGCAAAATTCCCATAAAATAACGCATTTTTTATAAAAATATACATACCAAAATACACATAAAATATTTTAATTTGTATTGAAATAAATATACAAAATGCATATACAGTAAGGTAAATATGTATTGAAAGAGATATTCAAAAATACATATAAAACAAAGTAAATTTGTTTCAAAATATATATACGAATACATATAAAATAACGTAGATTTCTATAGAAATATATATACAAAATACACATGAAATTATGTAAACACGTATAAAAATATATATACAAAATACATATCTAATTAAATTCCTGTCAAAATAAATAAACAAAATATCATGAAAAGAATGTATTTGTATGAAAATATATAATAGATAATAAATTTGTATGAAATATATATGCAAGATACACATTAAATAATGTAAATATGTATAAAAAAATATATACAAAAAACATATAGAATAATGTGAAATCGTATCAAAATAAATACACCGAATATTAATAAAATAATGTAAATTTGTATGAAAATAAAGATGCAAAATTCCCATCAAATAGCGCATTTCTTATAAAAATATATATACCAAAATACACATGAAATATTTAAATTTGTATTGAAATAAATATGAAATGCACTTACAATAAGGTAAACTTGTATTGAAAGAGATATGCAAAATACATATAAAACAATGTAAATTTGTTTCAAAATATAAGAATACACATAAAATAACGTAGATTTCTATAAAAATATATATACAAAATACACATAAAATTAAGTAAATACGTATAAAAATAGATATACAAAATACACATAGAATAATGTAAAATTGTTTTAAAAAAATGCAAAATATAAATAAAATAAGGTAAATTTGTATGAAAATAAAAATGCAAAATACACATAAAATAAAGCATATTTATTTTTTATAAAAATACAATACAAAAATACACATAGCATCATTAAATTTGTATTAAAATTAATATACAGGATGCATATACAATAAGGTAAATTTGTATTGAAAAAATATGCAAAATACACATAAAACAGTTTAAATTTATTTCAAAATCTATATACGAATACTCATAAATCAACGTAGATTTCTATAGAAATATATATACAAAATACACATCAAATGATGTAAACACGTATAAAAATATATATATATATATATATATATATATATATATATATATATATATATATATATATATATATATATATATATATATATATATATATATAAATATATATATATATATAAAATACACATTAAATAATGTAAATTCGCGTCAAAGTAAATAAACAAAATATCAATAAAAGAATGTTTATTTGTATGAAAATAGATATGCAATATACACATAAAATCACCTAAATTTGTATATAACTATACACAAAAATACACAAAAATAATTTTAATTTGTTTGAAAATAAATATACAAAATACACATAAAATTAGGTAAATTTGTATTGAAATACATTTACAAAATACACATAAAATAATGTAAATTTGAGTGAAAATATATAAACAAATACACTTAAAATAACGTAAATTTGTATAAAATATATATAAAAAATACACATTAAATAATGTAAATATGTATAAAAGAATATATACAAAACACAAATAGAATAATATAAAATCGTATCATAATAAATACACAGAATATTAATAAAATAATGTAAATTTGTATGAAAATTAAGATGCAAAATACCCATAAAATAACGCATTTTTTATAAAAATATTTATACCAAGACACACATAAAATATTTGAATTTGTATTAAAATAAATATACAAAATGCACATACATTAAGGTAAATTTATATTGAAATAGATATGCAAAATACATATAAAACCATGTAAATTTTTTTCAAAATATATATGCGAATACATATAAAATAACGTAGATTTCTATGAAAATAAATATACAAAATACACATAAAATGAAGTAAATACCTATTAAAAAAGGTATACAAAATACACATAAAATAATGTAAATTTGTATCAAAATAAATAAACAAAATACTAATAAAATAATGTGTATTGTATATATATATAAATATACAAAATACAAATAAAATAACGTAAATTTATATAAAACTATATGCAAAAATACACAGAAGTAATTAAATTTGTGTGAAAATAGATATACAAAATATATGTGTATTTTGTATATTTATTTTCATACAAATTGAAATTATTTTTGTTTATTTTTTTATATATTTTCATACAAATTTTCGTTATTTAATGAGTATTTTGTATATTTATTTTTTCTACAAATATACGTTCTTTTATCTGAATTTTGTTTATTGAATTTGAAACGAATTTACCTTATTTTGTATATCTATTTTTATACAAATTAAAATACTTCTGTGTATTTTTGTATATAGTTTTCTATAAATTTACGTTATTTTATGTGTATTTTGTATATTTATATTTATACAAATACACATTCTTTTATTGGTATTTTGTATATTTATTTTGATACGAATTTACATTATTTTATGTGTATTTTGTATGCATTTTTTTATACGTATTTACTTCATTTTATGTGTATTTTGTATATATATTTTTATAGAAATCTACGTTATTTTATGTGTATTCGTATATATATTTTGAAACAAATTTACATTGTTTTATATGTATTTTGCATATCTATTTCAATACAAATTTACCTTATTGTATGTGTTTTTTGTATATTTATTTTAATACAAATCTAATTTTTTGATGTGTATTTTGGTATATATATTTTTATAAATAAAAAAATGCGTTATTTTATGGGTATTTTTATAAATATTTTGATACAAATCTACATTATATTATGTATTTGTATATACATTTCAATTCAAATTTAGCTTATTTTATCTGTATTTTGTATATCTATTTTCATACGAATTTAATCACTTCTGTGTATTTTTGTATATAGTTTTATACAAATTTACGTTATTTTATGTGTATTTTGTATATTTATATTATACAAATACACATTCTTTTATTGGTATTTTGTTTATTTATTTTGATACAATTTACATTATTTTATGTATTTTGTATACATTTTCTTATACGTATTTACTTCATTTTATGTGTATTTGTATAGATATTTTATACAAATCTACGTTATTTTATATGTATTCGTATATATGTTTTGAAACAAATTTACATTGTTTTATATGTATTTTGCATATCTATTTCAATACAGATTTACCATATTGTATGTGTATTTTGTATATTTATTTTAATACAAATTAATTTTTTCATGTGTATTTTGGTATATATATTTTTTTAAAAAATGCGTTTCTTAATGGGTATTTTGCATCTTTATTTTCATACAAATTTACATTGTTTTATTAATATTCTGTGTATTTATTTTGATACGATTTTACATTATTCTATTTGTGTTTTGTATATATTTTTTTATACATATTTACATTAATGTGTATTTTGTATATTTTAAAACAAATTTACGTTATTTTATGCGCATCTGTTAAAATATTTTGATACAAATTTACATTATTTTATGTATTTTGTATATATATTTCAATACAAATTTAGTTTATTTTATGTATATTTTGTATATCTATTTTCAATTGTATCAAAATAAATAAACAAAATAGCAATAAAATAATGTAAATTTGTATGAGAAAACATATACAAATACACATAAAATAACGCAAATTTACAATTACAATTTACAATTTACAATAAAGTAAATTTACAAATTTTTAATTGAAATAGATATGCAAAATACATATAAAAAATGTAAATTTGTTTCAAAATATATATACGAAAACACATAAAATAACGTAGATTTCTATAAAAAATATATTCAAAATACACATAAAATGAAGTAAATACCTATAAAAAAATGAATACAAAAAAATACATAAAAATCGTATCAAAATAAATAAACAAAATACCAGTAAAAGAATGTGTATTTGTAAAAAAATAAATATACAAAATACACATAAAATATCGTAAATTTGTATAAAACTATATACAAAAATACACAGAAGTAATTAAATTTGTATGAAAATATATATACAAAATACAGCTAAAATAAGCTAAATTTGAATTGAAATGTACATACAAAATACATAAAATAATGTAAATCTGTATCAAAATATTTATACAAATACATATAATAACGTAGATTTGTTTAAAAATATATAAACAAAATACACATTAAGTAATGTAAATACGTATAAAAAATATGTACAAAATACACATATAATCATGTAATTCGTATCAAAATAAATAAACAAAATAGCAATAAAATAAAGTAAATTTGTATGAGAAAACATATACAAATAACGCAAATTTCTATAAAAATATATGTACAAAAATGCACATAAAATAAAGTAAATTTGCAAAAAAATATATATACAAAACACACACTAAATAATGTAAATGCGTACATAAAATAACCTAAATTTGTATAAAACTATATACAAAAATACTCAAAAATAATTTAAATTTGTTTGAAAAGAAATATACAAAATACACATAAAATTAGGTAAATTTGTATTGAAATACATATACAAAATACACATCAAATAATGTAAATTTGAATTAAAATATATAAACAAATACACTTAACGTAAATTTTTATAAAATATATATGCAAGATACACATTAAATAATGTAAATATGTATAAAAAATATATATACAAAAAACAAATAGAATAATGTAAAATCGTATCAAAATAAATACACAGAATATCAATAAAATAATGTAAATTTGTATGAAAATAAAGACACAAAATTTACAAAAATTATCGCATTTTTTATAAAAATATATTTACCAAAATTCAAATAAAATATTTAAATTTGTATTGAAATAAATATACAAAATGCATATACAGTAAGGTAAATTTGTATTGAAAGAGATATTCAAAAATACATATAAAACAAAGTAAATATACAATGTAAATGTATAACCTAAATTTGTATAAAACTATTTACAAAAAATACACAGAAATAATTTAAATTTGTTTGAAAAGAAATATACAAAATACACATAAAATTAGGTAAATTTGTATTGAAATACATATACAAAATACACATCAAATAATGTAAATTTGAATGAAAATATATAAACAAATACACTTAAAATAACGTAAATTTGTATAAAATATATATGCAAGATACACATTAAATAATGTAAATGTGTATAAAAAATATATATACAAAAAACAAATAGAATAATGAAAAATCGTATCAAAATAAATACACAGAATATCAATAAAATAATGTAAATTTGTATGAAAATAAAGATGCAAAATTCCCAAAAATTATCGCATTTTTTTTTAAAAATATATTTACCAAAATACATATAAAATATTTAAATTTGTATTGAAATAAATATACAAAATGCATATACAGTAAGGTAAATTTGTATTGAAAGAGATATTCAAAAATACATATAAAACAATGTAAATTTGTTTCAAAATATATACGAATACACATAAAATAAAGTAGATTTCTATAGAAATATATATACAAAATACATATGAAATTATGTAAATACGTATAAAAATATATATACAAAATACATATCAAATAATGTAAATTCGTGTCAAAATAAATAAACAAAATATCATGAAAAGAATGTGTATTTGTATGAAAGATAATAGACAATAAATTTGTATGAAATATATATGCAAGATACACATTAAATAATGTAAATATGTATAAAAAAGTATATACAAAAAACAAATAGAATAATGTAACATCGTATCAAAATAAATACACCGAATATTAATAAAATAATGTAAATTTGTATGAAAATAAAGATGCAAAATTCCCATAAAATAGCGCATTTCTTATAAAAATACATATACCAAAATACACATAAAATATTTAAATTTGCATTGAAATAAATATACAAAATGCACATACAATAAGGTAAATTTGTATTGAAAGAGATATGCAAAAATACATATAAAACAATGTAAATTTGTTTCAAAATATATATACGAATACAAATAAAAAAACGTAATTTCTATAAAAATATATATACAAAATACACATAAAATTAAGTAAATACGTATAAAAAAATGTATACAAAATACTCATAAAATAATGTAATTTCGAATTAAAATAAATGTAAATTTGAATTAAAATATAAAAACAGATACACTTAAAATAACGTAAATTTGTATAAAATATATATGCAAGATACACATTAAATAATGTAAATGTGTATAAAAAAATATATAAAAAAAACAAATAGAATAATGTAAAATCGTATCAAAATAAATACACAGAATATCAATAAAATAATGTAAATTTGTATGAAAATAAAGATGCAAAACTCCCAAAAATTATCGCATTTTTTATAGAAATATATATACCAAAATACACATAAAATATTTAAATTTGTATTGAAATAAATATACAAAATGCATATACAGTAAGGTAAATTTGAATTAAAAGAGATATTCAAAAATACATATAAAACAATGTAAATTTGTTTCAAAATATATATACGAATACACATAAAATAAAGTAGATTTCTATAGAAATATATATGCAAAATACATATGAAATTATGTAAATACGTATAAAAATATATATACAAAATACATATCAAATAATGTAAATTCGTGTCAAAATAAATAAACAAAATATCATGTAAAGAATGTGTATCTGTATAAAAATAGATAATAGATAATAAATTTGTATAAAATATATATGCAAGATACTCATTAAATAATGTAAATATGTATAAAAAAGTATATACAAAAAACAAATAGAATAATGTAAATTCGTATCAAAATAAATACACCGAATATAATAAAATAATGTAAATTTCTATGAAAATAAAGATGCAAAATTCCCATAAAATAGCGCATTTCTTATAAAAATATATATACCAAAATACACATAAAATTTTTAAATTTGTATTGAAATAAATATACAAAATGCACATACAATAAGGTAAATTTGTATTGAAAGAGATATGCAAAAATACATATAAAACAATGTAAATTTGTTTCAAAATATATATACGAATACAAATAAAAAAACGTAGATTTCTATAAAAATATATATACAAAATACACATAAAATTAAGTAAATACGAATAAAAAAATGTATACAAAATACACATAAAATAATGTAAATTCGATTTAAATTAAATAAACAAAATACCAATAAAAGAATGTGTATTTGGATAAATATAAATATACAAAATACATATACAAAATAAACATAAAATAGGGTAGATTTGTAATAAAATATATGTACAAAATACACATAAAATAATGTAAATTTATATGAAAATATATATACAAATACACATAAAATACCATGAATTTGTATAAAAATATATATTCAAAATAAATATTAAATAATGTAAAAGCGTATAAAAATATATATACAAAGTACATATAAAATAATGTAAATTCGTATCAATATAAATTAACAAAACACCAATAAAATAATATATATATATGAATGAAAATAAATTTACAAAATACACATAACATAACTAAAATTTGTATTAAAATATATACAAAAATACATAGAAATAATTTGAGTTTGTATGAAAATAGATATACAAAATACACATAAAACTAGGTAAATTTCTTTTGAAATGTATATACAAAATAGCCATAAAATATTGTAAATTTGTGTCAAAATATATAAACAAATAAACATAAAATAACGTAAATTTGTATGAAAAATATATACAAAATACACATAGAATAATGACAATTCGTATCAAAATGAATGAGCAGAATATCAATAAAATAATGTATATTTGTATGAAAATAAAGATGCAAAATACCCAAAAAATAAAGCATAAGTTTATAAAAATACAGATACAAAAATACACATCGAATAATTAAATTTGTATTAAAATTAATATACAAAATGCGTATATAATAAGGTAAATTTGTATTGAAAAAATATGCAACATACACGTTTACTCATAAAAATTTATATTATTTTATTGGTATTTTGTTTATTTATTTTGATACGAATTACATGATTATATGTGTATTTTGTATTTACATTATTTAATATATTTTATACATATTTACATTATTTAATGTGTATTTTGTATATATATTTTCATACAAATTTAATTACTTCTGTGTATTTTTGTATATAGTTTTATATAAATTTACGTTATTTTATGTGAATTTTGTATATTTATATTTATACAAATACACATTCTTTTATTGCTATTTTGTTTATTTATTTTGATACGAATTTGAATTTGTATTTCCATACAAATTTACCTAATTTTATGTGTATTTTGTATATTTATTTTCATACAAATTTAAAATATTTTTGTGTATTTTTGTATATAGTTTGATACAAATTTAGGTTATTTTATGTGTATTTTGAATATCTATTAAATATATATACAAAATACATATGAAATTATGTAAATACGTATAAAATATATATACAAAATATATATCAAATAATGTAAGTTCGTGTCAAAATAAATAAACAAAATATCATGAAAAAAGGGTATTTGTATGAAAATAGATAATAGATTATAAATTTATATAAAATATATATGCAAGATACACATTAAATAATGTAAATATGTATAAAAAAGTATATACAAAAAACAAATAGAATAATGTAAAATCGTATCAAAATAAATACACCGAATATTAATAAAATAATGTAAATTTGTATGAAAATAAAGATGCAAAATTCCCATAAAATAGCGCATTTCTTATAAAAATATATATACCAAAATACACATAAAATTTTAAAATTTGTATTGAAATAAATATACAAAATGCATATACAATAAGATAAATTTGTATTGAAAGAGATATGCAAAAATACATATAAAACAATGTAAATTTGTTTCAAAATATATATACGAATACAAATAAAAAAACGTAGATTTCTATAAAAATATATATTCAAAATACACATGAAAATAAGTAGATACGTATAAAAAAATGTATTCAAAATACACATAAAATAATGTAAATTCGAATTAAAATAGATAAACAAAATACCAATAAAAGAATGTGTATTTGGATAAATATAAATATACAAAATACACATACAAAATAAACATAAAATAAGGTAGATTTGTAATAAAATACATGTACAAAATACACATACAATAATGTAAATTTATATGAAAATATATATACAAATACACTAAAATACCATGAATTTGTATAAAAATATATATTCAAAATAAATATTAAATAATGTAAGAGCGTATAAAAATATATATACAAAGTACATATAAAACGAAAATTAAGATGCAAAATACCTATAAAATAACGCATTTTTTTATAAAATTATTGATACCAAAATACACAAAATATTTGAACTTGTATTAAAATAAATATACAAAATGCACATACAAAAAGGTAAATTTGTACTGAAATAGATATGGAAAATACATATTAAATAATGTAAATTTGTTTCAAAATATACATACGAATACACATAAAATAACGTAGATTTCTATAAAAAATACATATACAAAATACACATAATATTAAGTAAATACGTATAAAAAAATGTATACAAAATACACATAAAATAATGTAAATTCGTATAAATGTAAATAAACAATATGCCAATAAAAGAATGTGTATTTGTATAAATATAAATATACAAAATGCACATAAAATAACGTAAATTTATATAAAACTATATACATAAAATAACGCAAATTTCTATAAAAATATATGTACAAAAATGAACATTAGATAAATTTGCATAAAAATATATATACAAAACACACATTAGATAATGTAAATGAGTATAAAAATATGTATACAAAATACCTATGAAATAATCTAAATTCGTATCGAATTAAATTAAGAAATACCAATAAAATAATGTAATTTTGGATGAAAATATATATACAAAATACACATAAAATAACCTAAATACAAATACAAATATACACATAAAATAACTTAAAATTGAATGAAATAAATATACAAAATAAACATAAAATAAGGTAAATTTGTAATGAAATATATGAAAAAATACACATAAAATAATATAAATTTGTATGAAAATATATATACAAATACATATTAAATAACATGAATTTGTATAAAATTTGTATAAAAATATATACTTATACACACAATAACATAACGTAGTTTTTTTATGAAAATGTATATACAAAATACACATAAAATTATTTAAATACGTAGAAAAACATATATACAAAAAACACATAAAATAGTGTAAATATGTCTGAAAATATATAAACAAATACACATAAAATAATGTAAATTTGGATAAAAAATATATACAAAATTAACATTAAATAATGTAAATACATATATATAAAAAAAAATATATAAAAAACACATAGAATAATGTTAAATCGTATCAAAATAAATAAAGAGAATATCAATAAAATAATGTAAATTTGTATGAAAATAAAGATGCAAAATATCCATATAATAACGCATATTTGCATAAAAAATATATATAGAAAACTACATATAAAATAATTAAATTTGTATTAAAATAAATATACAAAATGCACGTACAATAAAGTAAATTTGTATTGAAATAGATATGCAAAATACACATTAATAATGTAAATTAGTATCAAAATATATATACGAATACTCATAAAATAGAGTAAACTTCTATGAAAATATACATACAAAATAGATATACAAAATACACATATAACTAGTTAAATTTGTATTTAAATACATGTACAAAAAACACATAAAATAATGTAGATTTGTATGAAATGAAAACAAATACATTTTATATAAAATATATATACAAAATACACATAGAATAATGTAAAATCATATCAAAATAAATACACAGAATATCAATAAAATAATGTAAATTTGTATGAAAATAAAGATGCAAAATACCCATAAAATAAAGCATATTTTTATAAAAATACATATACAAAAATACACATAGATTAATCAAATTTGTATTAAAATTAATATACAAAATGCACATACAATAAGGTAAATTTGTATTAAAAAAATATGCAAAATACACATAAAACAATGTAAATTTCTTTCAAAATATATATACGAATACACATAAAATAACGTAGATTTCTATAGAAATATATATACAAAATACACTTGAAATAATGGAAATACGTATAAAAATATATATACAAAATACACATTAAATAATGTTAATTCGTGTCAAAATAAATAAACAAAATATCATGAAAAGAATATGTATTTGTATGAAAATAGATATACAAAATACACATAAAATAACCTAAATTTGTATAAAACTATATACAAAAATACACAAAAAAAATTTAAACTTGTATGAAAATAAATGTACAAAAAACATAAAATTAGGTAAATTTGTATTGAAATACATATACAAAATACACATAAAATAATGTAAATTTGAATTAAATATATAAACATATAGACTTAAAATAACGTAAATTTGTATCAAATATATATTCAAAAAACACATTAAATAATGTAAATATGTATAAAAAATATATACAAAACACAAATAAAATAATGTAAAATCGTATCAAAATAAATACAGAAAATATTAATAAAATAATGTAAATTTGTATGAAAATTAAGATGCAAAATACCCATAAAATAATGCATTTTTTATAAAAATATATATACGAAAAAACATAAAATATTTGATTATGTATTAAAATAAATAGATATACAAAATACACATAAAATAAGCTAAATTTGAATTGAAATATATATATACAAAATACAAAAAATAATGTAAATTTGTATCAAAATACTTATACAAATACTCATATAATAACGTAAATTTGCATAAAAATATATAAACAAAATACACATTAAATAATGTAAATACGTATAAAAAAATTTACAAAATACACAAATAATCATGTAATTCGTATCAAAATAAATAGACAAAATACCAATAAAATAATGTAAATTTCTATGAGAAAACATATACAAAATACACATAAATAACGCAAATATCAATAAAAATATATATATGATAATATATTTTTATACATATTTAAAATATTTAATATATATTTTGTATATATATTTTATCCAAATTTACGTTATTTTATATGTATTTGTTTATATATTTTCATACAAATTTACATTATTTTATGTGAGTTTTGTATATGTATTTCAATACAAATTTGCCTAACTTTATGTGTATTTTGCATATCTATTTTCAAACAAATTTAAATTATTTTTGTGTATTTTTGTATATATTTTTATAGAAATTTTAATTATTTTATTTGTTTTTTGTATATATATTTTCCTACAATATACATTCTTTTATTGGAATTTTGTGTATTTAATTTTTTACGCATTTACATTATTTTATGTGTATTTTGTATAAATATTTTTCTACGTATTTAAATTATTTTATGTGTATTTTATATATACATTTTCATAAAAATTTACGTTATTTTATTGTGTGTATTCGTATATATTTTGAAACAAATTTTATACAAATTCATGTTATTTTATGTGTATTTGTATATATATTTTCATACAAATTTATATTATTTTATGTGTATTCTTACATATATTTTATTACAAATTTACCTTATTTTATGTTTATTTTGTATATTTATTTCATTTAATATAATCAAATTTAAATTTATTGTATATGCATTTTGTATATTAATTTTAATACAAATTTAATTATTCTATGTGTATTTTTCTATAAGTATTTTTATAAAAATATGCTTTATTTTATGGGTATTTTGCATCTTTATTTTCATACAAATTTACGTTATTATATTGATATTCTCCTCATTCATTTTGATACGATTTGACATAATTCTATGTGTATTTTGTATATATTTTTCATACAAATTTACGTTATTTTATGTGTATTTGTTTATATATTTTGACACAAATTTACAATATTTTATGGGTATTTTGTATATATATTTCAAAAGAAATTTACCTAGTTTTATGTGTATTTTGAATATCTATTTTCATTCAAACTCAAATTATTTTTATGTATTTTTGTATATATTTCAATACAAATTATAGTTAGGTTATGTGTATTTTGTAAATCTATTTTCATTCAAATATATATTATTTTATTGGTATTTTGTTGATTTATATTGATACGAATTTACATTATTTTATATGTACTTTGTATATATATTTTTATACGCATTTACTTTATCTAATATTTATTTTGCGTATATAATTTTAAACAAATTCATGGTATTTTATGTGTATTTGTATATATATTTTCAAATAAATTTACATTATTTTATGTGTATTTTGTACATATATTTCATTACAAATTTACATTATTTTATGTTATATTTGTATGTATTTTGTACATTTATATTTATACAAATACACATTCTTTTATTGGTATTTTGTTTATTTATTTTGTTTCAATTTACATTATTTTATGTGTATTTGTTTACATTTTTATACGTATTTACTTAATTTTATGTATTTTGTATATATATTTTATAGAAATCTACGTTATTTTATGTTTATTCTTACATATATTTTGAAACAAATTTACATTGTTTTATATGTACAATAAGGAAAATTTGTATTGAAATAGATATGCAAAATACATATAAAGCAATGTAAATTTGTTTCAAATTATGTATACGAATACACGTAAAATAACGTAGATTTCTATAAAAATATATATACAAAATACACATAAAATGAAGTAAATACGTATAAAAAATGTATACAAAATACACATAAAATAATGTAAATTCGTATCAAAATAAATAAACAAAATACCAATAAAAGAATGTGTATTTGTATAAATATAAATATACAAAATACACATAAAATAACGTAAATTTATATAAAACTATATACAAAAATACACAGAAGTAATTAAATTTGTATGAAAATATATACAAAACACACACAAAATAAGCTAAATTTGAATTGAAATATATATACAAAATACATGAAATAAAGTAAATTGGTATCAAAATATTTATTCAAATACACATATAATAACGTAAATTTGTATGAAAATATATAAACAAAATACACATTAAATAATGTAAATACGTATAAAAAAAATGTGTACAAAATACATATATAATCATATAATTCGTATCAAAATAAATAAACAAAATACCAATAAAATAATATAAGTTTGTATGAGTAAACGTGTATAAATATAAATGTACAAAATACACATACAAAATAAACATAAAATAAGGTAAATTTGTAATGAAATATATGTACAAAATACACATAAAATAATGTAAATTTATATGAAAATATATATACAAATACACATAAAATACCATGAATTTGTAAAAAATTGAATATTCAAAATAAATATTAAATAATGTAAATGCGTATAAAAATATATATAAAAAGTACATATAAAATAATGTAAATTCGTATCAATATAAATCAACAAAATATCAATAAAATATTATATATTTGAATGAAAATAGATTTACAAAATACACATAACATAACTAAAATTTGTATTGAAATATATACAAAAATACATAAAAATAATTTGAGTTTGTATGAAAATAGATATTCAAAATACACATAAAACTAGGTAAATTTCTTTTGAAATATATATACAAAATACCCATAAAATATTGTAAATTTGTGTCAAAATATATAAACAAATACACACAAAATAACGTAAATTTGTTTGAAAAATATTTACAAAATACACATAGAATAATGTCAAATCGTATCAAAATGAATGAGCAGAATATCAATAAAATAACGTAAATTTGTATGAAAATAAAGATGCAAAATACCCATAAAATAAAGCATATTTTTATAAAAATACATATACAAAAATACACATAGATTAATTAAATATGTATTAAAATTAATATACAAAATGCATATACAATAAGGTAAATTTGTATTGAAAAATATGCAAAATACACATAAAAGTGTAAATTTGTTTAAAAATCTATATACGAATACACATAATATAACGTAGATTTCTATAGAAATATATATACAAAATACACATGAAATGATGTAAATACGTATAAAAATATATATACAAAATACACATTAAATAATTTAAATTCTCGTCAAAATAAATAAACAAAATATCAATAAAAGAATGTGTATTTGTATGAAAATAGATATACAAAATACTCATAAAATAACCTAAGTTTGTATAAAACTATATACAAAAATACACAAAAATAATTTAAATTTGTATGAAAATAAATATACAAAATACACATAAAAATAGGTAAATTTGTTTTGAAATACATATACAAAATACATATAAAATAATGGAAGTGCGAATGAAAATATATAAACATATACACTTAAAATAACGTAAATTTGTATCAAATATATATACAAAATACTAATTAAATAATGTAAATATGTATAAAAAAATATATACAAAACACAAATAGAATAATGTAAAATCGTATCAAAATAAATACACAGAATATTAATAAAATAATGTAAATTTGTATGAAAATAAAGATGCAAAATAGCCATAAAATAACGCATTTTTTATGTAAATATATATACCAAAATACACATAAAATATTAAAATTTGTATTAAAATAAACATAAAAATTGCACATACTGTAAGGTAAATTTGTATTGAAATAGATATGCAAAATACATATAAAAAATATAAATTTGTTTCAAAATATATATACGAATACACATAAAATAACGTTGATTTCTATAAAAATATATACAAAATACACATAAAATGAAGTAAATACGTATAAAAAAATTAATACAAAATACACATAAAAATCGTATCAAAATAAATAAACAAAATACCAGTAAAAGAAAGTGTATTTGTATAAATATAAATATACAAAATTCACAGAAAATATCGTAAATTTGTATAAAACTATATACAAAAATACACAGAAGTTATTAAATTTGTATGAAAATATATATACAAAATACAGCTAAAATAAGCTAAATTTGAATTGAAATGTACATACAAAATACATAAAATAATGTAAATCTGTATCAAAATATTTATACAAATACATATAATAACGTAGATTTGTTTAAAAATATATAAACAAAATACACATTAAGTAATGTAAATACGTATAAAAATATGTACAAAATACATATAATCATGTAATTCGTATCAAAATAAATAAACAAAATAGCAATAAAATAATGTAAATTTGTATGAAAAGAAATATACAAATAACGCAAATTTCTATAAAATATATGTACAAAATGCACATAAAATAAAGTAAATTAGCATAAAATATATATACAAAACACACACTAAATAATGTAAATGCGTAAATAAAATAACCTAAATTTGTATCAAACTATATACAAAAATACACAAAAATATTTTAAATTTGTATGAAAAATATACAAAATACACATAAAATTAGGTAAATTTGTATGGAAATACATATACAAAATACACATCAAATAATGTAAATTTGAATGAAAATATATAAACAAATACACTTAAAATAACGTAAATTTGTATAAAATATATATGCAAGATACACATTAAATAATGTAAATGTGTATAAAAATATATATACAAAAAACAAATAGAATAATGTAAAATCGTATCAAAATAAATACACAGAATATCAATAAAATAATGTAAATTTGTATGAAAATAAAGATGCAAAATTCCCAAAAATTATCGCATTTTTTATAAAAATATATATACCAAAATACACATAAAATATTTAAATTTGTATTGAAATAAATATACAAAATGCATATACAGTAAGGTCAATTTGTATTGAAAGAGATATGTAATGTAAATTTGTTTCAAAATATATATACGAATACACATAAAATAAAGTAGATTTCTATAGAAATATATATACAAAATACATATGAAATTATGTAAATACGTATAAAAATATATATACAAAATACATATTAAATAATGTAAATTCGTGTCAAAATAAATAAGCAAAATATCATGAAAAGAATGTGTATTTGTATGTAAATAGATAATAGATAATAAATTTGTATAAAATATATATGCATGATACACATTAAATAATGTAAATATATATAAAAAAAGTAAAAAAACAAACAAATAGAATAATGTAAAATCGTATCAAAATAAATACACCAAATATTAATAAAATAATGTAAATTTGTATGAAAATAAAGATGCAAAATTCCCATAAAATAGCGCATTTCTTATAAAAATATATATACCAAAATACACATAAAATATTTAAATTTGTATTGAAATAAATATACAAAATGCACATACAATAAGGTAAATTTGTATTGAAAGAGATATGCAAAAATACATATAAAACAATGTAAATTTGTTTCAAAATATATATACGAATACAAATAAAAAAACGTAGATTTCTATAAAAATATATATACAAAATACACATAAAATAATGTAAATTCGAATTAAAATAAATAAACAAAATTCCAATAAAAAAATATGTATTTGGATAAATATAAATATACTAAATACACATACAAAATAAACATAAAATAAGGTAGATTTGTAATAAAAAATATGTACAAAATACACATAAAATAATGTAAATTTATATGAAAATATATATTCAAATACACATAAAATACCATGAATCTGTATAAAATTATATATTCAAAATAAATATTAAATATTGTAAAAGCGCATAAAAATATATATACAAAGTATATATAAAATGAAAATTAAGATGCAAAATACCAATAAAATAACGCATTTTTTATAAAATTATTGATACCAAAATACACATAAAATATTTGAACTTGTATTAAAATAAATATACAAAATGCACATACAATAAGGTAAATTTGTATTGAAATAGATATGCAAAATACATATAAAATAATGTAAATTTGTTTCAAAATATATATACGAATACACATAAAATAACGTAGATTTCTATAAAAATACATATAGAAAATACACATAAAATTAAGTAAATACGTATAAAAAAATGTATACAAAATACACATAAAATAATGTAAATTCGTATAAATGTAAATAAACAATATACCATTAAAAGAATGTGTATTTGTATAAATATAAATATACAAAATGCACATAAAATAACGTAAATTTATATAAAACTATATACATAAAATAACGCAAATTTCTATACAAATATATGTATAAAAATGAACATTAAATAAATTTACATAAAAATATATATACAAAACACACATTAGATAATGTAAATGAGTGTAAAAATATGTATACAAAATACCTATGAAATAATCTAAATTCGTATCGAATTAAATTAAGAAATACCAATAAAATAATGTAATTTTGGATGAAAATATATATACAAAATACACATAAAATAACCTAAATACAAATACAAATATACACATAAAATAATTTAAAATTGAATGAAATAAATATACAAAATAAACATAAAATAAAATAAATTTGTAATGAAATATGAAAAAATACACATCAATAATTAAAATTTGTATGAAAATATATATACAAATGCACATTAAATAACATGAATTTGTATAAAATTTGTATCAAATATATACTTATACACACAATAAAATAACGTAATTTTTTATGAAAATGTATATACAGAATACACATAAAATAATTTGAATACGTAGAAAAATATATACAAAAACACATAAAATAGTGTAAATATGTATGAAAATATATAAACAAATACACATAAAATAATGTAAATTTGGATAAAATATATATCATAAAATAATGTAAATTCGTATCAAAATAAATAAACAAAATACCAATACAAGAATGTGTATTTGTATGAATATAAATATAAAAAATACACATAAAATAAAATAAATTTATATAAAATTATATACAAAAATACACAGAAGTAATTAAATTTGTATGAAAATATATACAAAATATACACGAAATAAGCTAAATTTGAATTGAAATATATATACAAAATACATGAAATAAAGTAAATTTGTATCAAAATATTTATACAAATACACATATAATAACGTAAATTTGTATGAAAATATATAAACAAAATACACATTAAATAATGTCAATACGTATAAAAAAATATGTACAAAATACACATATAATCATGTAATTCGTATCAAAATAAATAAACAAAATAACAATAAAATAATATAAATTTGTATGAGTAAACGTGTATGTTGCATATTTTTTCAATTCAAATTTACCTTATTATATACGCATTTTGTATATTAATTTTAATACAAATTTAATTATTCGATGTGTTTTTTTGTATCTGTATTTGTATATATATTTTTATACGCTTTTACATTATTTAATATTTATTTTGAATATATATTTTTATACAAATTCATGGTATTTTATGTGTATTTGTATATATATTTTTATATAAATTTACATTATTTTATGTGTATTTTGTACATATATTTTTTTACAAATCTACCTTATTTTATGTTTATTTTGTATTTGTATTTTGTATATTTATATTTATCCAAATACACATTCTTTTATTGGTATTTTGTTTACTTATTTTAATTCGAATTTACATTATTTTATGTGTATTTTGTATAAATTTTTTTATACGTATTTACTTAATTTTATGTGTATTTTGTATATATATATTTTTATAGAAATCTACGTTTTTATATTTGTATTCGTATATATATTTTGAAACAAATTTACATTATTTTATATGTATTTTTGCATATCTCTTTCAATACAAATTTACCTTATTGTATGTGCATTTTGTATATTTATTTCAATGCAAATTTAAATATTTTATGTGGTTTTTGGTATATATTTTTATAAGATTACGAAGATTTGAATAAAAATATATACAAAAAAAAAAAAAAAAATTTCAATTTGTATGAAAATAGATATACAAAATACACATATAATTAGTTAAATTTGTATTTAAATACATGTACAAAATACACATAAAATAATGTAAATTTGTATGAAATGAAAACAAATTCACATAAAATTCGCGTCAAAATAAATAAACAAAATATCAATAGAAGAATGTGTATTTGTATGAAAATAAATATACAAAATACACATAAAATAACCTAAATTTGTATCAAACTATATACAAAAATACACAAAAATATTTTAAATTTGTATGAAAATAAATATACAAAATACACATAAAATTAGGTAAATTTGTATTGAAATACATACTCAAAATTCACATAAAATAATGTAAATTTGAATGAAAATACATAAACAAATACACTTAAAATAACGTAAATTTGTATAAAAAAATATGTACAAAACACAAATAGAATAATGTAAAATCGTATGAAAATAAATACACAGAATATCAATAAAATAATGTAAATTTGTATGAAAATAAAGAAGCAAAATACCCATAAAATAACGCATTTTTTTTATTTATAAAAATATATATACCAAAATACACATCAAAAAATTAAATTTGTATTAAAATAAATATACTAAAAACACATACAATAAGGTAAATTTGTATTGAAATACATATGCAAAATACATATAAAACAATGTAAATTTGTTTCAAAATATATATAGGAATACACATATAATAACGTAGATTTCTATAAAAATATATATACAAAATACACATAAAATGAAGTAAATACGTATAAAAAAATGTATACAAAATACACATAAAATACTGTAAATTCGTATCAAAATAAATAAACAAAATAGCAATAAAAGAATGTGTATTTGTATAAATATAAATATACAAAATACACATAAAATAACGTAAATTTATATAAAACTATATACAAAAATACACAGAAGTAATAAAATTTGTATGAAAATATATACAAAATACACACAAAATAAGCTAAATTTGAATTGAAATATATATACAAAATACATGAAATAAAGTAAATTTGTATCAAAATATTTATACAAATATACATAATAACGTAAATTTGTATGAAAATATATAAACAAAATACACATTAAATAATGTAAATACGTATAAAAAATATGTACAAAATACACATATAATCATGTAATTCGTATCAAAATAAATAAACAAAATACCAATAAAATAATATAAATTTGTATGAGTAAACGTGTATGTTGCATATTTTTTCAATACAAATTTACCTTATTATATACGCATTTTGTATATTAATTTTAATATATGTGTATTTGAATATATATTTTGAGACAAATTTACATTATTTTATGTATTTTCTATATTTATTTCAATTCAAATTTAGCTTATTTTATGTGTCTTTTGTAAATCTATTTTCATACAAATTTAATTATTGTTGTTTATTTTTGTATATAGTTTTATACAATTTTACGTTATTTTATGTATTTTGTATATTTATATTTATACAAGTAAACATTCTTTTATTGGCATTTAGTTTATTTATTTTGATACGAATTTACATTATTTATGTGTATTTGTATACATTTTCTTATACGTATTTACTTCATTTTATGTGTATTTTGTATATATATTTTTATAGAAATCTACGTTATTTTATGTGTATTTGTATATATATTTTGAAACAAATTTACATTGTTTTATGTGTATTTTGCAAATCTATTTCAATACAAATTTACCTTATTGTATGTGCATTTTGTATATTTATTGTAATACAAATTTAAATATTTTATGTGTATTTTGGTATATATATTTTCATAAAAAATGCGTTGTTTTATGGGTATTTTGCATCTTTATTTTCATACAAATTTACATTATTTTATTAATATTCTGTGTATTTATTTTGATACAATTTTACATTATTCTATTTGTGTTTTGTATATATTTTTTTTATACATATTTACATTATTTAATGTGTATTTTCTATATATATTTCATACAAATTTACGTTATTTTAAGTGTATTTGTTTATATATTTTCATTCAAATCTGCATTATTTTATGTGTATTTTGTATATGTATTTCAATACAAATTTACAATATTTCATGTGTATTTTGTATGTATATTTCTATAGAAATATACGTTATTTTATGTGTATTCGTATATATATTTTGAAATAAATATACATTGTTTTATGTGCATTTTGTATATTTTTTCAATACAAATTTCCCTTGTTGAACGTGCATTTTGTATATTAATTTTAATACAAATTTAATTATTCTATGTGTATTCATGTATATGTATTTTTAAAAAAAATATGCTTTATTTTATGGGTATTTTGCATCTTTATTTTCATACAAAATTACATTATTTTATTGATATTCTGTGTATTTATTTTGATACGATTTTACATTATTCTATGTATATTTTGTATATCTATTTTATACAAATGTACGTTATTTTATGTGAATTTGTTTTCATTTCATACAAATCTACATTATTTTATGTGTATTCGCATATATATTTTGAAACAAATTTACATTATTTTATATGTATTTTGCATATCTATTTCAATACAAACTTACCTTATTGTATGTGCATTTTGTATATTTATTTTGATACAAATTCAAATATTTTATGTGTATTTTAGTATCAATAATTTTATAAAAAATGCGTTATTTTATAGGTATTTTGCATCTTAATTTTCATACAAATTTACATTATTTTATTAATATTCTGTGTATATATTTTGATACGATTTTACATTATTCTATTTGTGTTTTGTATATAATTTTTTATACATATTTATATTATTTAATGTGTATTTTGTAAATATATTTCATACAAATTTACGTTATTATATGTGTATTTGTTTATATATTTTCTTTCAAATTTACATTATTTTATGTGTATTTTGTATATGTATTTCAATATAAATTAACCTAATTTTATGTGTATTTTGTATATTTCTTTTCATACAAATTTAAATTATTTTTGTGTATTTTTGTATATAGTTTTATACAAATTTAGGCTATTTTATGTACGCATTTACATTATTTAATGTGTGTTTTGTATATATATTTTTATCCAAAGTTAATTTATTTTACGTTCATTTTTGGACATATATTTTTATAGAAATTAGCATTATTTTATATGTATTTGTATATGTTTTCTCATACAAATTTACATTATTTTATTGCTATTTTGTTTATTTAGTTAGATACGAATTACTGATTATATGTGTATTTTGTACATATTTTTTATACGTATTTACATTACTTAATGTGTATTTTGTTTATATATTTTTAAACAAATTTACGTTATTATATGTATTTTTATAAATATTTTGATACAAATTTACATTATTTTATGTATTTTGTATATACATTTCAACTCAAATTTAGCTTATTTTATCCGTATTTTGTATATCTATTTTCATACGAATTTAATTACTTCTGTGTATTTTTGTATATAGTTTTATACAAATTTACGTTATTTTATGTGTATTTTGTATATTTATATTTATACAAATACACATTCTTTTATTGGTATTTTGTTTATTTATTTTGATACGAATTTACATTATTTTATGTGTATTTTGTATACATTTTTTTATACGTATTTACTTCATTTTACGTGTATTTTGTATATATATTTTTATACAAATCTACGTTATTTTATGTGTATTCGTATATATATTTTGAAACAAATTTACATTGTTTTATATGTATTTTGCATATCTATTTCAATACAGATTTACATTATTGTATGTGTATTTTGTATATTTATTTTAATACAAATGCATTTTTTTATGTGTATTTTTGTATATATATTTAAAAAAAAATGCTTTATTTTATGGGTATTTTGCTTCTTTATTTTCATACAAATTTACATTATTTTATTAATATTCTGTGTATTTATTTTGATACGATTTTACATTATTCTATTTGTGTTTTGTATATATTTTTTTATACAAATTTACGTTATTTTAAGTGTATTTGTTTATGTATTTTCATTCAAATTTACAGTATTTTGTGTATTTTGTATATGTATTTCAATACAAATTTACCTAATTTTATGTGTATTTTGTATATTTATTTTCATACAAATTTAAATAATTTTTGTGTATTTTTGTATATAGTTTTATACAAATTTATGTTATCTTATGTGTATTTTGTATATTCATTTTCATACAAATACACATTCTTTTATTGACATTTCGTTTATTTATTTTGACGCGAATTTACATTATTTAATGTGTATTTTGTATATATATTTTTATACGTATTTACATCCTTTCATGTGTATTTTGTATATTTATAAAAAAATTGTTATTTTATGAATATTTTGCATCTTTATTTTCATACAAATTTACATTATTTTATTTACATTCTGTGTATTTATTTTAATACGATTTTACATTATTCTATTTGTGTTTTGTATATATATTTTTAATACATATATACATTACTTAATGAGTATTTTTTATATATATTTTATACAAATTTATGTTAATTTAAGTGTATTTGTTTATATATTTTCATTAAAATTTACATTATTTTATGTGTATTTTGTATATGTATTTCTTTACAAATTTACCTAATTTTATGTGTATTTTGTATATTTATTTTCATACAAATTTATCTTATTTTTGTGTATTTTTATATATAGTTTTATACATATTTACGTTATTTTATGTGTATTTTGTATATGTATTTTCATACAAATACACATTCTTTTATTGATATTTTAATTATTTATTTTGACACGAATTTACATTATTTAATGTGTATTTTGTATATATATTTTTATACGTATTTACAGCATTTCATGTGTATTTTGTATATATATTTCTATAGAAATCTACGTTATTTTATGTGTATTCGTATATATATTTTGAAACAAATCTACATTATTTTATGTATATTTTGTATATATATTTCATTATAAATTTGCCTTATTTTAAGTTTATTTTTATATCTATTTTGATTCAAATTCAAATAATTTTATGTGTATATATTTATTTGTATTTACGTTATTTTATGTGTATTTTCTATATATATTTTCATTCAAAATTACATTATTTCATCGGTATTTTGTTCATTTATTTCGATACGAATTTAGATTATTTCATGTGTATTTTCTATACATATACATATAGAGGTAATTTCTATGAAAATATATATTCAAAATACATATAAAATTATGTAAATAAGTATAAAAATATATATATCAAATACACCTAAAAAAATTAAAATTCGTATCAAAATAAATAAATAAAATTCCGATAAAAGAACGTATATTTATAGGAAAATAAATATACAAAATATACATAAAATTACGAAAATTTGAATAAAAATATATACAAAAATACACAAAATTAATTTCAATTTGTATGGAAATAGATATACAAAATACACATATAATTAGTTAAATTTGTATTTAAATATATGTACAAAATTCACATAAAATAATGTAAATTTGTATGAAATGAAAACAAATTCACATAAAATAACGTACATTGGTATTAAATAGATATACAAAATATACATAGAATAATGTAACATCGTATCAAAATAAATACACAGAATATCAATAAAATAATGTAATTTTGTATGAAAATAAAGATGCAAAATACCCATAAAATAAACCATATTTTTATAAAATACATAAACAAAAAAACACATAGAATAATTAAATTTGTATAAAAATTAATATACAAAATGCACGTCCATTAAGGTAAATTTGTATTGAAAAAATATGCAAAATGCACATTAAACAATGTATATTTGTTTAAAAATATATATACGAATACACATAAAATAACGTATATTTCTATAGAAATATATATACAAAATACATATGAAATGACGTAAATACGTATAAAAATATATATACACAGTACACATTAAATAATGTAAATTCGCATCAAAATAAATAAACAAAATATCAATAAAAGAATGTGTATTTGTATGAAAATAGATATACAAAATACACATAAAATATTGTAAATTTGATTAAAACTCTAAACAAAAATACACAAAAAATAATTTAAATTTGTATAAAATATATATACAAAATACACATGAAATTAGGTAAATTTCTATTGAAATACATATACAAAATTCTCATATAATTATGTAAATTTGAATAAAAATATATAAACAAATACACTTAAAAGAACGAAAATTTGTATGAAATATATATAGAAAATACACATTAAATAATGTAAATATGTATAAAAAAATATATACAAAACACAAATAGAATAATGTAAAATAGTATCAAAATAAATACACAGAATATTAATAAAATAATGTAAATTTGTATGAAATTAAAGACGCAAAATACCCATAAAATAACGCATTTTTTGAAAATATATTACAAAATGCACATAAAATATTTAAATTTGTATTACAATAAATATACAAAATGCATATACAATAAGGTAAATTTGTATTGAAATAGATATGCAAAATACATATAAAACAATGTAAATTTGTTTCAAAATATACATCGAATACACATAAAATAACGTATATTTCTATAAAATATATATACAAAATACATATAAAATGAAGTAAATACGTATCAGAAAATGTATACAAAATACACATAAAATAAGGTAAATTCGTATCAAAATAAATAAACTAAATGCCAATAAAAGAATGTGTATTTGTATAAATATAAATATACAAAATGCACATAAAATAACGTAAAATTGTATAAAAATATACAAAATAAACAAAAATAATTAAATTTGTATGAAAATAGATATACAAAGACACATAAAATAAGCTAAATTTGAATTGAAATAAATATAGAAAATACATAAAATAATGTAAATTTGTATCAAAATATATATTCAATTACACATATAATAACGTAAATTTGTATAAAATATATAAACAAAATACACATTAAATAATGTAAATACGTATAAAAGATATGTACGTAATGTAAAATTTACAAAATTAAAGATGCAAAATACCCATAAAATATCTTATATGTAAAAAAAAATATATACAAAAATACACATAAAATAATTAAATTTGTATTAAAATACATATACAAAATACACATCCCATATGGGAGATTTTTCTTGAAATAGATATGCACAAAACAGATAAACTACTGAAAATTTTATCAAAATATATACGAATACACACAATAAAATTACGTACATTTTATGAAAATATATATACAAAATACACATAAAATAATGTAAATACATAGAAAATATATATACAAAATACATAAAATAATGTAAATTCGTATAAAAATAAATGAACAAAATTTACTCTAAAAGAATGTATATGTGTAGGAAAATATATATACAAAATACAAATAAAATAAAAAAAAATTTGTATAAAAATATTACAAAAATACACAAAAAATAATTTAAATTTGTTTGAAAATAGATATGCAAAATACAAATGAAATTAGGCAAATTTTTATTGAAATACATATACAAAATACACATAAAATAATGTAAATTTGTATGAAAATATATAAACAAATACACATAAGATAACGTAAATTTCCATAAAATATATGTACAAAATATACATTAAATAATGTAAATATGTCTAAAAATATATATACAAAATACACAGAATAACGTAAAATAGTATCAAAATAAATAAACAGACAATCAAATTTGTATGAAAATAAAGATGCAAAATACCCATATAATAACGCATATTTGTTTAAAAATATATGTACAAAAATACACATAAAATAATTAAATTTGCATCAAAATAAATATACAAAAGGCACATACAATAAAGAAAATTTGTATTGAAATAGATATGCGAAATACACATAAATAATGTAAATTTGTATCAAAATATATATACGAATACACATAAAATAGAGTAAATTTCTATGAAAATATATATTCAAAATACATATAAAATTATGTAAATAAGTATAAAAATATATATATATATATATCAAATACACCTAAAATAATGAAAATTCGTATCAAAATAAATAAACAAAATTCCGATAAAAGAACGTATATTTGTAGGAAAATAAATATACAAAATTCAATTAAAATTACGAAAATTTGAATAAAAATATATACTAAAATACACAAAATTAATTTCAATTTGTATGAAAATAGATATACATAATACACATATAATTAGTTAAATTTGTATTTAAATACATGTACAAAATACACATAAAATAATGTAAATTTGTATGAAATGAAAACAAATTCACATAAAATAACGTTCATTTGTATGAAATATATATACAAAATATACATAGAATAATGTAAAATCGTATCAAAATAAATACCCAGAATATCAATAAAATAATGTAAATTTGTATGAAAATAAAGATGCAAAATACCCATAAAATAAAGCATTTTTTTATGAAAATACATATACAAAAATACACATAGAATAATCAAATTTGTATTAAAATTAATATACAAAATGCACGTACAATAAAAGGTAAATTTATATTGAAAAATATGCAAAATGCACATAAAACAATGTATATTTGTTTCAAAATATATATACGAATACACATAAAATAACATATATTTCTATAGAAATATATATACAAAATACATGAAATGACGTAAATACGTATAAAAATATATATACACAATACACATTAAATAATGTGAATTCGCGTCAAAATAAATAAGCAAAATATCAATAAAAAATGTGTATTTGTAAGAAAATATATATACAAAATACACATAAAATATTTTAAATTTATATAAAACTCTTTTTATAAAAATATATATACCAAAATAATAAAATTTTAAATTTGTATTACAATAAATATACAATATGCACATACAATAAGGTAGATTCATATTGAAATAGATATGCTAAATACATATAAAACAATGTAAATTTGCTTCAAAATATATATACCAATACACATAAAATAACGTAGATTACTATAAAAATATATATACAAAATACTCATTAAATGAAGTAAATACGTATAAGAAAATGTATACAAAGTACACATAAAATAATTAAATTTGTATTAAAATAAATATACAAAATACACATACAATAAGGTAAATCTATATTGAAATAGATATGCAATATAAACATAAAATAATGTAAATTTGTATCAAATCATATACGAATACACACAATAAAATAACGTAAATTTTTATAAAAATATATATAAAAAATACACATAAAATAATGTAAATACGTAGAAAAATATATATACAAAATACACATAAAATTATGTAAATTCTTATGAAAATAAATGAACAAAATTCCACTAAAAGAATGTATATTTATAGGAAAATATAAATACAAAATACAAATAAAATAGCTAAAATTTGTATAAAAATATATAGAAAATACATAAATATAATTTAAATTTGTTTGAAAATAGATATGCAAAATACACATAAAATTAGGCAAATCTGTATTGAAATACATATACAAATTACACATAAAATATTGTAAATTTGTATGAAAATATATAAACAAATACACATAAAATAGCGTAAATTTATATAAAATATATATACAAAATATACATTAAATAATGTAAATGTGTATAAAAATATATATACAAAATACACATAGAATAATGTAAAATCGTATCAAAATAAATAAACAGAATATCAATAAAATAATGTAAATTTGTATGAAAATAAAGATGCAAAATAACCAAATAATAACGCATATTTTTACAAAAATACATATAAGATAATTAAATTTGTATTAAAATAAATATACAAAATACACATACAATATGGTAAATTTGTATTGAAATAGATATGCAAAATAAACATAAATAATGTAAATTTGTATCAAAATATATAAAATAGAGTAAATTTCTATGAAAATATATATTCAAAACACAAATATTATTATTTATATTAGTATAAAATGATACATATCAAATACACCTAAAATAATGTAAATTCGTATAAAAATAAATAAACAAAATTACGACAAAAGATGCAAGATACACATTAAATAATGTAAATATGTTTAAAAAAAATATATAAAAAAAACAAATAGAATAATGTGAAAACGTATCAAAATAAATACAACGAATATTAATAAAATAATGTAAATTTGTATGAAAATAAAGATGCAAAATTCCCATCATATAGCGCATTTCTTATAAAAATATATATACCAAAAAACACATAAAATATTTAAATTTGTATTGAAATAAATATACAAAATACACATAGAATAATGTAAAATTGTTTCAAAAAAAAAAAAAGAATATAAATAAAATAATGTAAATTTGTATGAAAATAAAAATGCAAAATACCCATAAAATAAAGCATATTTTTATAAAAATACATATACAAAAATACACATAGCATAATTAAATTTGTATTAAAATTAATATACAAAATGCATATACAATAATAAATTTGTATTAAAAATATGCAAAATACACATAAAACAGTGTAAATTTATTTCAAAATATATATACGAATACACATAAATCAACGTAGATTTCTATAGAAATATATATACAAAATACACATCAAATGATGTAAACACGTATAAAAAAAAAAATATATATATATATATATATATATATATATATATATATATATATATATATATATATATATATATATATATATATATATATATATATATATATATATATATATATATATATATATATATATATATATATATATATATATATATATATATATATATATATATATATATATATATATATACACATTAAATAATGTAAATTCGTCAAAGTAAATAAACAAAATATCAATAAAAGAATGTGTATTTGTATGAAAATAGATATACAATATACACATAAAATCACCTAAATTTGTATAAAACTATATACAAAAATACACAAAAATAATTTTAATTTGTATGAAAATAAATATACAAAATATACATAAAATTAGGTAAATTGTGTTGAAATACATTTACAAAATACACATAAAATAATGTAAATTTGAATGAAAATATATAAACAAATACACTTAAAATAACGTAAATTTGTATAAAATATATATAAAAAATACACATTAAAAGAATATATACAAAACACAAATAGAATAATATAAAATCGTATCAAAATAAATACACAGAATATTAATAAAATAACGTAAATTTGTATGAAAATTAAGATGCAAAATACCCATAAAATAACGCATTTTTTATAAAAATATTTATACCAAGACACATAAAATATTTGAATTTGTATTAAAATAAATATACAAAATGCACATACAATAAGGAAAATTTGTATTGAAATAGATATGTAAAATACATATAAAACCATGTAAATTTTTTTAAAAATATATATACGAATACACATAAAATTACGATTTCTATGAAAATAAATATACAAAATACACATAAAATGAAGTAAATACGTATAAAAAAAGGTATACAAAATATTTGTGTGTATTTTGTATATATATTTTTATACTAATCTACGTTATTTTATGTGTATTCGTATATATATTTTGAAAAATTTACATTATTTATATGTATTTTATATTTATTTAATACAGATTTTTTTTATTTTGGTATATATATTTTATAAAAAATAAAATTTATTATTTCTTTACATTATTAATAAATATTTTGATACAAATTTACATTATTTATATATTTTATATATATTTCAATACAAATTTAGTTTATTTATGTATATTTTATATCTATTTTCATTTGTATCAAAATAAATAAACAAAATAGCAATAAAATAATGTAAATTTGTGAGAAAACATATACAAATAATAAGAAATGCGCTATTTTATGGAATTTTGCATCTTTATTTTCATACAAATTTACATTATTTTATTAATATTCAGTATTTATTTTGATACGATTTTACATTATTCTATTTGTTTTTGTAAATACTTTTTTATACATATTTACATTATTTAATGTGTATCTTATATATATTTTATGAATTTATTATCTATTATCTATTTTCATACAAATACACATTCTTTTCATGATATTTTGTTTATTTATTTTGATTTAATTTACATTATTTGATATGTATTTTGTATATATATTTTTATACGTATTTACATAATTTCATATGTATTTTGTATATATATTTAATAGATATTCAAAATACACATAAAATAACCTAAATTTGTATCAAACTATATACAAAAACACACAAAAATATTTTAAATTTGTATGAAAATAAATATACAAAATACACATAAAATTAGGTAAATTTGTATGGAAATACATATACAAAATACACATAAAATAATGAAAATTTGAATGAAAATACATAAACAAATACACTTAAAATAACGTAAATTTGTATAAAAAAATATATACAAAACACAAATAGAATTATGTAAAATCGTATCAAAATAAATACACAGAATATTAATAAAATAATGTAAATTTGTATGAAAATAAAGAGGCAAAATACCCATAAAAAAATACACATAAAAAAATTAGATTTGTATTAAAATAAATATATAAAAAACACATACAATAAGGTAAATTTGTATTGAAATGGATACGCAAAATACATATACAGCAATGTAAATTTGTTTCAAAATATGTATACGAATACACATAAAATAACGTAGATTTCTATAAATATATATATACAAAATACACATAAAATGAAGTAAATACGTATAAAAAAATGTATACAAAATACACATAAAATAATGTAAATTCGTATCAAAATAAATAAACAAAATACCAATAAAAGAATGTGTATTTGAATAAATATAAATATACAAAATACACATAAAATAACGTAAATTTATATTAAACTATATACATAAATACACAGAAGTAATTAAATTTGTATGAAAATATATACAAAATACACACAAAATAAGCTAAATATGAATTGAAATATATATACAAAATACATGAAATAAAGTAAATTTGTATCAAAATATATAAACAAAATACACATTAAATAATGTAAATACGTATAAAAAAATGTGTACAAAATACACATATAATCATGTAATTCGTATCAAAATAAATAAACAAAATACCAATAAAATAATATAAATTTGTATGAGTAAACGTGTATGTTGCATATTTTTCAATACAAATTTACCTTATTATATACGCATTTTGTATATTAATTTTAATGCAAATTTAATTATTCGATGTGTATTTTTGTATCTGTATTTTTATAAACATATGCTTTATTTTTTGGGTATTTTGCATCTTTATTTTCATACAAATATACATTATTTTATTGATATTCTGCTCATTCATTTTGATACGAATTGACATTATTCTATGTGTATTTTGTATATATTTTTCATACAAATTTACGTTATTTTATGTGTATTTGTTTATATATTTTGACACAAATTTACAATATTTTATGGCTATTTTGTATATACATTTCAAAAGAAATTTACCTAGTTTTATGTGTATTTTGTATATCTATTTTCATACAAACTCAAATTATTTCTATGTATTTTTGTATATATTTTAATACAAATTTTAGTTATGTTATGTGTATTTTGTAAATTTATATATATATATATATATATATATATATATATATATATATATATATATGTATATATATATATATATATATATATATATATAGATATATATATATATATATAGATATATATATATATATATATATATATATATATATATATATTATTTTATTGGTTTTGTTGATTTATATTGATACAATTTATATTATTTAATATGAACTTTGAATATATATTTTAAAACTCTTTTACATTATTTAAAATTTATTTTGAATATATATTTTTATACAAATTCAAGGTATTTTATGTGTATTTGTATATATATTTTCATATAAATTTACATTATTGTATGTGTATTTTTTACATGTATTTTATTACAAATCTACCTTATTTTATGTTTATTTTGTATATGTATTTTGTATATTTATTTTTATCCAAATACACAATCTTTTATTGGTATTTTGTTTATTTATTTTAAATCGAATTTACATTATTTTATGTGTATTTTGTATACATTTTTTTATACGTATTTACTTAATTTTATGTGTATTTTGAATATATATTTTTATAGAAATCTACGATTTTTATTTGTATTCGTATATATATTTTGAAACAAATTTACATTGTTTTAAATGTATTTTTGCATATCTCTTTCAATACAAATTTACCTTATTGTATGTGCATTTTGTATATTTATTTCAATACAAATTTAAATATTTTATGTGTATTTTGGTATATATATTTTTATAAGAAATGCGCTATTTTATGGGAATTTTGCATCTTTATTTTCATACAAATTTCATACAAATATATATATTTTTATACGTATTTACATAATTTCATATGTATTTTGTATATATATTTCTATAGAAATCTACTTTATTTTATGTGTATTCGTAAATATATTTTGAAACAAATTTACATTGTTTTATATGTATTTTTGAATATCTCTTTTAATACAAATTTTCCTTACTGTATATGCATTTTGTATATTTATTTCAATACAAATTTAAATATCTTATGTGTATTTTGGTATATATATTTTTATAAAAAAATGCGATAATTTTTGGGAGTTTTGCATCTTTATTTTCATACAAATTTACATTATTTTATTGATATTATGTATTTATTTTGATACGATTTTACATTATTCTATTTGTTTTTTGTATATATTTTTTTATACACATTTACATTATTTAATGTGTATCTTGCATATATATTTTATACAAATTTACGTTATTTTAAGTGTATTTGTTTTTATATTTTCATTCAAATTTACATTTTTTTAAATTCGAAATTACATTATTTTATGAGTATTTTGTATACATTTTTTTATACGTATTTACTTAATTTTATGTGTATTTTGTATATATATTTTTATAGAAATCTACGTTTTTTTATTTGTATTCGTATATATATTTTGAAACAAATTTACATTGTTTTATATGTATTTTTGCATATCTCTTTCAATACAAATTTACCTTATTGTATGTGCATTTTGTATATTTATTTCAATGCAAATTTAAATATTTTATGTGTATTTTGGTATATATATTTTTATAAGAAATGCGCTATTTTATGGGAATTTTCCATCTTTATTTTCATACAAATTTACACTATTTTATTAATATTCAGTGTATTTATTTTGATACGATGTTACATTATTCTATTTGGTTTTTGGATGTACTTTTTTATACATATTTACATTATTTAATGTGTATCTTGCATATATATTTTATACAAATTTATTATCTATTATCTATTTTCATACAAATACACATTCTTTTCATGATATTTTGTTTATTTATTTTGACGCGAATTTACATTATTTGATATGTATTTTGTATATATATTTTTATACGTATTTACATAATTTCATATGTATTTTGTATATATATTTCTATAGAAATCTACTTTATTTTATGTGTATTCGTATATATATTTTGAAACAAATTTACATTGTTTTATATGTATTTTTGAATATCTCTTTCAAAACAAATTTACCTTACTGTATATGCATTTTGTATATTTATTTCAATACAAATTTAAATATTTTATGTGTATTTTGATATATATATTTTTAAAAAAAATGCGATATTTTTTTATAATTTTGCATCTTTATTTTCATACAAATTTACATTATTTTATTGATATTCTGTGTATTTATTTTGATACGATTTTACATTATTCTATTTGTTTTTTGTATATTTACTTTTTATACACATTTACATTATTTAATGTGTATCTTGCATATATATTTTATACAAATTTACGTTATTTTAAGTGTATTTCTTTATATATTTTCATTCAAATTTACATTATTTGATGTGTATTTTGTATATGTATTTCAATACAAATTTACCTAATTTTATGTGTATTTTGTATATTTCTTTTCAAACAAATTTAAATTATTTTTGTGTATTTTTGTATATAGTTTTATACAAATTTAGGTTATCTTATGTACGCATTTACATTATTTAGTGTGTGTTTTGTATATATATTTTTTTGCAAATTTACTTTATTTTATGTGCATTTTTGTACATATATTTTTATAAAAATTTGCGTTATTTGTATATGTTTTCTCATACAAATTTACATTAATTTATTGCTATTTTGTTTATTTATTTTGATACGAATTACATGATTATATATGTATTTTGTACATATTTTTTATACGTATTTACATTACTTAATGTGTATTTTGTTTATATATTTTTAAACAAATCTACGTTATTATATGTATTTGTATAAATATTTTGATACAGATTTACATTATTTTATGTATTTTGTATGTACATTTCAAATCAAATTTAGCTCATTTTAGCTGTATTTTGTATATATATTTTCATACAAATTTAATTACTTCTGTGTATTTTTGTATATAGTTTTATACAAATTTACGATATTTTATGTGTATTTTGTATATTTATATTTATACAAATACACATTCTTTTACTGGTATTTTGTTTATTTATTTTGATACGATTTTTATGTATTTTTTGTATTCATTTTTTTATACGTATTTACTTTATTTTATGTGTATATATTTTTATAGAAATCTACGTTATTTTATGTGAATTCGTATATATATTTTGAAACAAATTTACATTGTTTTATATGTATTTTGCATATCTATTTCAACACAAATTTACCTTATAGTATGTGCATTTTTTATATTTATTTTAATACAAATTTTAATATTTTATGTGTATTTTGGTATATGTATTTTTATAAAAAATGCGTTATTTTATGGCTATTTTGCATCTTTATTTTCATACAAATTTACATTATTTTATTAATATTCTGTGTATTTATTGTTGATACGATTTTACATTATTCTATTTGTGTTTTGTATATATTTTTTTATACATATTTACATTATTTAATGTGTATTGTGTATATATATTTGATACAAATTTACGTTATTTTAAGTGTACATGTTTATATATTTTCATTCAAATTTCCATTATTTTATGTGTATTTTGTATATGTATTTCAATACAAATTTACCTAATTTTGTGTGTATTTTGTATATTTATTTTCATACAAATTTAAATAATTTTTGTGTATTTTTGTATATAGTTTTATACAAATTTAGGTTATTTTATGAGTATTTTGTATATCTATTTTCATACAAATACACATTCTTTTATTGATATTTTGTTTATTTATTTTGACGAGAATTTAAATTATTTAATGTGTATTTTGTATATATATATTTTTATACGTATTTACATCATTTCATGTGTATTTTGTATATATATTTCTATAGAAATCTACGTTATTTTATGTGTATTCGTATATATATTTTGAAACAAATTTACACTTTTATGTGCATTTTGTATAATTTTTCAATACAAATTTACCTTATTGTACGTGCATTTTGTATATTAATTTTAATACACATTTAATTATTCTATGTGTTTTTTTGTATATGTATTTTTAAAAAAATACGCTTTATTTTATGGGTATTTTGCATCTTTATTTTCATACAAATAAACATTCTTTTATTGATATTTTGTTTATTTATTTTGACGCGAATTTACATTATTTAATGTGTATTTTGTATATATATTTCATTATTTTATTGATATTCTGTGTATTTATTTTGATACGATTTTACATTATTCTATGTATATTTTGTATATCTATTTTATACAAATGTACGTTATTTTATGTGAATTTGTTTTCATTTCATACAAATTTACATTATTTTATGTGTATTTTGTACATGTATTTAAATACAAATTTAACTAATTATATGTGTATTTTGTATATCTATTTTCATACAAATTGAAATTTATTTTTTTGTTTTTTTGTATATCTTTTTATTCAAATTTTCGTAATTTTATGTGTATTTTGTATATTTTTTTTCCTACAAATATACGTTCGTTTCTCGGAATTTTGTTTATTTATTTTGATACGAAATTTATTTTTTTTAGGTGTATTATATATATATATTTTTGTACTTATTCACATAATTTTATATGTATTTTGAATATATATTATCATAGAAGTTTGCTCTATATGTTTATACAAAAAAACACAAAAATAATTTAAATATGTATGAAAATAAATATACAAAATATACATAAAATTAGGTAAGTTTGTATTTAAATACATATACAAAATACACTTAAAATAATGTAAATTTGAATGAAATTATATAAACAAATACACTTAAAATAACGTTAATTTGTATAAAATATATATAAAAAATACACATTAAATAATGAAAATATGTATAAAAAAATATATACCAAACACAAATAGTATAATATAAAATCGTATCAAAATATATACACAGAATATTAATAAAATAATGTACATTTGTATGAAAACTAAGATGCAAAATACCTATAAAATAACGCATTTTTTATAAAATTATATATACCAAAAAACACATAAAATATTTGAATTTGTATTAAAATAAATATGCAAATACAATAAGGTAAATTTAAATTTAAAATATTTTTGAGTATTTTTCTATATAGTTTGATACAAATTTAGGTTATTTTATGTGTATTTTGTATATCTATTTTCATACAAATAAACATTCTTTTATTGATATTTTGTTTATTTATTTTTACGAGAATTTAGATTATTTAATGTGTATTTTGTATATACATTTTTATACGTATGTACATCATTTCATGTGTATTTTGTATAGCTTTAAACAAATTTATATTATTTAATGTGTATTTTGTATATATATATTTATACAAATGCACATTCTTTTATTGGTATTTTGTTTATTTATTTTGATACTAATTTACATTATTTTATGTGTATTTTGTATACATTTTTTATACGTATTTACTTAATTTATGTGTATTTTGTATATATATTTTTATAGAAATCTACCTTATTTCATGTGTATTTGTATATATATTTTGAAACAAATTTACATTGTTTATATGTATTTTGCATATCTATTTTTGTGTATTCTGTATTTATTTTTGTTATATATAGAATAATGTAAAGTCGTATCAAAATAAGTACACAGAATATCAATAAAATAATTTAAATTTGTATGAAAATAAAGATGCAAAATACCCATAAGATAAAGCATTTTTTTTTTTTAAGAATACGTATACAAAAATACACATAGAATAATTAAATTTGTATTAAAATTAATATATAAAATGCACACATACAATAAGGTATTTTTGTATTGAAAAAAAACGCAAAATACAAATAAAACATTGTAAATTTGTTTCAAAATATATATACGAATACACATAAAATAACGTAGATTTCTATAGAAATATATATACAAAATACACATGAAATTATGTAAATACGTATAATATATATATATATATATATATATATATATATATATATATATATATATATATATATATATATATATATATATATATAATACATATTAAGTAATGTAAATTTGTGTCAAAATAAATAAACAAAATATCATGAAAAGAATGTGTATTTCTATGAAAATAAATAATAGATAATAAATTTGTATGAAATATATATGCAAGATATACATTAAATAATGTAAATATGTATAAAAAAATATATATACAAAAAACAAATAGAATAATGTAAGATTGTATCAAAATAAATACACCGAATATTAATAAAATAATGTAAATTTGTATGAAAATAAAAATATATATACCAAAATACGGATAAAATATTTAAATTTGTATTGAAATAAATATACAAAATGCACATACAATAAGGTAAACTTCTATTGAAAGAGATATGCAAAAATACATATAAAACAATGTAAATTTGTTTCAAAATATATATACGAGTACACATAAAATAACGTAGATATCTATAAAAATATTTATACAAAATACACATAAAATTAGTTAAATACGTATAAAAAAATGTAAACAAAATACACATAAAATAAGATAAATTCGAAACAAAATAAATAAACAAAATACCAATAAAAGAATGTATATTTGTATAAATATAAATGTACAAAATACACATACAAAATAAACATAAAATAAGGTAAATTTTTAATGAAATATATGTACAAAATACACATAAAATAATGTAAATTTATATGAAAATATATACAAATACACATAAAATACCATGAATTTGTATAAAATTATATATTCAAAATAAATATTAAATAATGTAAATGCGTATAAAAATATATATAAAAAGTACATATAAAATAATGTAAATTCGTATCAATATAAATCAACAAAATACCAATAAAATAATATATATTTGAATGAAAATAGATTTACAAAATACACATAACATAACTAAAATTTGTATTGAAATATATACAAAAATACATAAAAATAATTTGAGTTTGTATGAAAATAGATATTCAAAAGACACATAAAACTAGGTAAATTTCTTTTGAAATATATATACAAAATACCCATAAAATATTGTAAATTTGTGTCAAAATATATAAACAAATACACATAAAATAACGTAAATTTGTTTGAAAAATATATACAAAATAAACATAGAATAATGTCAAATCGTATCAAAATGAATGAGCAGAATATCAATAAAATAACGTAAATTTGTATGAAAATAAAGATGCAAAATACCCATAAAATAAAGCATATTTTTTTAAAAATACATATACAAAAATTCACATAGAATAATTAAATTTGTATTAAAATTAATATACAAAATGCATATACAATAAGGTAAATTTGTATTGAAAAAATATGCAAAATACACATAAAAGTGTAAATTTGTTTAAAAATCTATATACGAATACACATAATATAACGTAGATTTCTATAGAAAAATATATACAAAATACACATGAAATGATGTAAATACGTATAAAAATATATATACAAAATACACATTAAATAATTTAAATTCTCGTCAAAATAAATAAACAAAATATCAATAAAAGAATGTGTATTTGTATGAAAATAGATATACAAAATACTCATAAAATAACCTAAGTTTGTATAAAACTATATACAAAAATACACAAAAATTATTTAAATTTGTATGAAAAAAAATATACAAAATACACATAAAATTATTTTCTATATCTATTTTATACAAATGTACGTAATTTTAAGTGAATTTGTTTTCATTTCATACAAATTTACATTATTTTATGTGTATTTTGTACATGTAATTAAATACAAATTTAACTGATTATATTTGTATTTTGTATATCTATTTTCATACAAATTGAAATTATTTTTTTTGTTTTTTGTATATATTTTTAGTCAAATTTTCGTAATCTTATAAAAATATATAAACCAAAATACACATAAAATTTTTAAATTTGCATTGAAATATATATACAAAATACACATACAATAAGGTAAATTTGTATTGAAAGAGATATGCAAAAATACATATAAAACAATGTAAATTTGTTTCAAAATATATATACTAATACAAATAAAAAAACGTAGATTTCTATAAATATATATATACAAAATACACATAAAATTAAGTAAATACGTATAAAAAAATGTATACAAAATACACATAAAATAATGTAAATTCGAACTAAAATAAATAAACAAAATACCAATAAAAGAATGTGTATTTGGATAAATATAAATATACAAAATACACATACAAAATAAACATAATATAAGGTAGATTTGTAATAAAATATATGTACAAAATACACATAAAATAATGTAAATTTATATGAAAATATATATACAAATACACATAAAATACCATGAATTTGTATAAAAATATATATTCAAAATAAATATTAAATAATGGAAAAGCGTATAAAAATATATATATACAAAGTACATATAAAATAATGTAAATTCGTATCAATATAAATCAACAAAACACCAATAAAATAATATATATTTGAATGAAAATAAATTTACAAAATACACATAACATAACTAAAATTTGTATTAAAATATACAAAAATACATAGAAATAATTTGAGTTTGTATGAAAATAGATATACAAAATACACATAAAACTAGGTAAATTTCTTTTGAAATGTATATACAAAATACCCATAAAATATTGTAAATTTGTGTCTAAATATATAAACAAATACACATAAAATAACGTAAATTTGTATGAAAAATATATACAAAATACACATAGAATAATGTCAATTCCTATCAAAATGAATGAGCAGAATATCAATAAAATAATGTAAATTTGTATGAAAATAAAGATGCAAAATACCCAAAAAATAAAGAATATGTTTATAAAAATACATATACAAAAATACACATCGAATAATTAAATTTGTATTAAAATTAATATAGAAAATGCGTATATAATAAGGTAAATTTGTATTGAAAAAATATGCAACATACACGTTTACTCATACAAATTTATATTATTTTATTGGTATTTTGTTTATTTATTTTGATACGAATTACATGATTATATGTGTATTTTGTACATATTTTTTATACGTATTTACATTATTTAATGTGTATTTTGTTTATATATTTTCATACAAATTTACGTTATTATATGTGTATTTGTATAAATATTTTGATACAAATTTAATTATTTTATATGTATTTTTGTATATATTTCAATTCAAATTTAGCTTATTTTGTGTGTATTTTGTATATATTTTCATACAAATTTAATTACTTCTGTGTATTTTTGTATATAGTTTTATATAAATTTACGTTATTTTATTTGTATTTTGTATATTTATATTTATACAAATACACATTTTTTTATTGGTATTTTGTTTATTTATTTTATTTTGTTTATTTGTTTATTTTAATACCAATAAAAAAATGTGTATTTGGATAAATATAAATATACAAAATACACATACAAAATAAACATAAAATAAGGTAGATTTGTAAAAAAATATATGTACAAAATACACATAAAATAATGTAAATTTATATAAAAATATATATACAAATACACATAAAATACCATGAATTTGTATAAAAATATATATTCAAAATAAATATTAAATAATGGAAAAGCGTATAAAAATATATATACAAAGTACATATAAAATAATGTAAATTCGTATCAATATAAATCAACAAAACACCAATAAAATAATATATATTTGAATGAAAATAAATTTACAAAATACACATAATATAACTAAAATTTGTATTAAAATATATACAAAAATACATAGAAATAATTTGAGTTTGTATGAAAATAGATATACAATATACACAGAAAACTAGGTAAATTTCTTTTGAAATGTATATACAAAATAACCTTAAAATATTGTAAATTTGTGTCAAAATATATAAGCAAATACACATAAAATAACGTAAATTTGTTTGAAAATTATATACAAAATACACATAGAATAATGTCAATTCGTATCAAAATGAATGAGCAGAATATCAATAAAATAATGTAAATTTGTATCAAAATTAATAAGCAAAATACCCAAAAAATAAAGCATATGTTTATAAAAATACAGATACAAAAATACACATCGAATAATTAAATTTGTATTAGAATTAATATACAAAATGCGTATATAATAAGGTAAATTTGTATTGAAAAAATATGCAACATACACGTTTACTCATACAAATTTATATTATTTTATTGGTATTTTGTTTATTTATTTTGATACGAATTACATGATTATATGTGTATTTTGTACATATTTTTTATACGTATTTACATTATTTAATGTGTATTTTGTTAATATATTTTCATACAAATTTACGTTATTATATGTGTATTTGTATAAATATTTTGATACAAATTTACTTTATTTCATGTATTTTGTATATATATTTCAATTCAAATTTAGCTTATTTCGTGTGTATTTTGTATATATTTTCATACAAATTTAATTACTTCTGTGTATTTTTGTATATAGTTTTATATAAATTTACTTTATTTTATGTGTATTTTGTATATTTATATTTATACAAAAACACATTCTTTTATTGGTATTTTGTTTACTTATTTTGATACGAATTTACATTATTTTATGTGTTTTTTGTATACATTTTTTTATACGTATTTACTTCATTTTATGTGTATTTTGTATATATTTTTTTATAGAAATTTACGTTATTTTATGTGTATTCGTATATATGTTTTGAAACAAATTTACATTGTTTTATGTATTTTGCATATCTATTTCATACAAATTTACGTTATTTTATGTGTATTTGTATAAATATTTTGATACAAATTTAGTTTTTTTATGTGTATTTTGGTATATATATTTTTATAAATAAAAAAAAATGCGTTATTTTATGGGTATTTTGCTTCTTTATTTTCATACAAATTTACATTATTTTATTAATATTCTGTGTATTTATTTTGACACGATTTTACATTATTCTATTTGTGTTTTGTACATATTTTTTTATACAAATTTACGTTATTTTAAGTGTTTTTGTTTATGTATTTTCATTCAAATTTACATTATTTTATGTGTATTTTGTGTATGTATTTCAATACAAATTTACCTAATTTTATGTGTATTTTGTATATTTATTTTCATACAAATTTAAATTATTTTTGTGTAATTTTGTATATAGTTTTATAGAAACTTAGGTTATTTTATGAGTATTTTGTATACCTATTTTCATACAAATACACATTCTTTTATTGATATTTTGTTTATTTATTTTGACGAGAATTTAAATTATTTAATGTGTATTTTGTATATATATATTTTTATACGTATTTACATCATTTCATGTGTATTTTGTATATATATTTCTATAGAAATTTACGTTATTTTATGTGTATTCGTATATAGATTTTTAAACAAATTTACGCTTTAATGTGCATTTTGTATATTTTTTCAATACAAATTTACCTTATTGTACGTGCATTTTGTATATTAATTTTAATACAAATTTAATTATTCTATGTGTATTTTTGTATATGTATTTTTAAAAACATATGCTTTATTTTACGGGTATTTTGCATCTTTATTTTCATACAAAATTACATTATTTTATTGATATTCTGTGTATTTATTTTGATACAATTTTACATTATTCTATGTGTATTTTGTATATATTTTTCATTTAATTTAGCTTATTTTATGTGTATTTTGTATATCTATTTATTTTAATACAAAATCAAATATTTTATGTTTTTTCGTATATATATTTTTATAAAAAATGCGTTATTTTATGGGTATTTTGCATCTTAATTTTCATACAAATTTACATTATTTTATTAATATTTTTTGTATTTATTTTGATACGATTTTACATTATTTTATTTGTGTTTTGTATATATTTTTTCATACATATTTACATTATTTAATGTGTTTGCTTGTATATATATTTGATACAAATTTACATTATTTTAAGTCTAGATGTTTATATATTTTCATTCAAATTTACATTATTTTATGTGTATTTTGTATATGTATTTCAATACAAATTTACCTAATTTTATATGTTTTTTGAATATTTATTTTCATACAAGTTTAAATTATTTTTGTGTATTTTTGTTTATAGTTTTATACAAATTTAGGTTATTTTATGTGTATTTTGTATATCTATTTTCATACAAATACACATTCTTTACATGATATTTTATTTATTTATTTTGACACGAATTAACATTATTTAATGTGTATTTTGTATATATATTTTTATACGTGTTTACATTATTACAAGTGTATTTTGTATATATATTTCTATAGAAATCTGCAGTATTTTAAGTGTATTCGTATATATATTTTGAAACAAATTTACATTGTTTTATGTGTATTTTGCATATTTTTTTAATACAAATTTACCTTATTGTATGTGCATTTTGTATATTAATTTTAATACAAATTTGATTAATCTATGTGTATCTTTGTGTATGTATTTTTATAAAAATATGCTTTATTTTATGGGTATTTTGCATCTTTATTTTCATACAAATTTACATTATTTTATTGATATTCTAATATGATTTTAATATGATTTTACATTATTCTATGTGTATTTTGTATATATATTTTATGTAAAATGTATTTGTTTTCATTTCATACAAATCTACATTATTTTATGTGTTTTTGTACATGTATTTAAATACAAATTTAACTAGTTATATGTGTATTTTGTATATCTATTTTGTATGTATATTTTCATAGAAATTTACCCTATTTTATGAGTATTCTTATATATATTTTGATACAAATTTACATTATTAATGTGTATTTTGCATATCTATTTCAATACAAATTTACTTTATTGTACGTGCATTTTGTATATTTATTTTAATACAAATTTTATTATTTTATATGTATTTTTGTATATATATTTTTATGCAAATATGCGTTATTATATGGATATTTTGCATCTTTATTTTCATACAAATTTACATTATTTTATTGATATTCTCTTTATTTAGTTTGATACGATTTAACATTATTCTATGTGTTTTTTGTATATATTTTTTTATATATATATTTACATTATTTAATGTTAATTTTGTATATATTTTTTATCCAAATTTACATTATTTTATGTGTATTTGTTTATATATTTTCATACATATTTACACTATTTTATGTGTTTTTTGTATATATATTTTTCTACGTTTTTAAATTATTTTATGTGTATTTTGTATATACATTTTCATAAAAAAATTACGTTATTTTATTGTGTGTATAAGTATATATTTTGATACAAATTTTATACAAATTCATGTTATTTAATGTGTATTGTATATATATTTTCATACAAATTTATATTATTTTATGTGTATTTTTTCATATATTTCATTACAAATTTACCTTATTTTATGTTTATTTTGTATATTTATTTCATTCAATTTTAAATTATTTTATGTGTATATTTGTATTTGTATTTAGATTATTTCATGTGTATTTTGTATATATATTTTCATCCAAAATTACATTATTTTATTGTTATTTCTTAATTTAATTCGATACGAATTTAGATTATTTCATAGGTATTTTGTATACATATTTTTATACTCATTTACATTATCTAATGTGTGTTTTGTATATATATTTTTATGCAAATTTATCTAATGTTCATTTTTGTACATATATTTTTATAGAAATTTGCGTTATTTTATGTATATAGTTTTATATAAATTTACGTTATTTTATGTGCATTTTGTATATTTATATTTATACAAATACACATTCTTTTATTGGTATATTGTTTATTTACATTTATACGAATTTACATTATTTTATGTGTATTTTGTATACATTTTTTTATACGTATTTACTTAATTTTATGTGTATTTTGTATATGTATTTTTATAGAAATCTATACAAATTTTAATTATGTTATGTGTATTTTGTAAATCTATTTTCATTGAAATATATATTATTTTATTGGTATTTTGTTGATTTATATTGAAACGAATTTACATTATTTTATATGTACTTTGTATTTATATTTTTATACGCATTTACATTATTTAATATTTGTTTTGAATATATAATTTTATACAAATTCCTGGTATTTTATGTGTATTTGTATATATATTTTCATATAAATTTACATTATTTTATGTGTATTTTGTACATATATTTCATTACAAATTTACCTTATTTTATGTTTATTTTGTATGTGTATTTTATACATTTATATTTATACAAATACACATTCTTTTATTGGTATTTTGTTTATTTATTTTGTTTCGAATTTACAATATTTTATGTGTATTTTGTTTACATTTTTTTTATACGTATTTACTTAATTTTATGTGTATTTTGTATATATATTTTTATAGAAATCTACGTTATTTTATGTGTATTCGTATATATATTTTGAAACATTTACATTGTTTTATATGTATTTTTGCATATCTCTTTCAATAGAAGTTTACCTTATTGTATGTGCATTTTGTATATTTATTTCAATACAAATTTAAATATTTTATGTGTATACATGTACAAAAAATACATAAAATAATGTAGATTTGTATGAAATGAAAACAAATACATTTTACATAAAATATATATACAAAATACACATAAAATAATGTAAAACCATATAAAAATAAATACACAGAATATCAATAAAATAATGTAAATTTGTATGAAAATAAAGTTGCAAAATACCCATAAAATAAAGCATATTTTATAAAATACATACACAAAATAAACATAGATTAATCAATTATAATTTAAATACGTAGAAAAATATATATACAAAAAACACATAAAATAGTGTAAATATGTATGAAAATATATAAACAAATACACATAATATAATGTAAATTTGGATGAAATATATATCATAAAATAATGTAAATTCGTATCAAAATAAACAAAATACCAATAAAAGAATGTGTATTTGTATGAATATAAATATACAAAATACACATAAAATAACGTAAATTTATATAAAACTATATACAAAAATACACAGAAGTAATTAAATTTGTATGAAAATATATACAAAATACACACGAAATAAGCTAAATTTGAATTGAAATATATATACAAAATACATGAAATAAAGTAGATTTGTATCAAAATATTTATACAAATACTCATATAATAACGTAGATTTGTATGAAAATATATAAACAAAATACACATTAAATAATGTAAATACGTATAAAAAAATATGTACAAAATACACATATAATCATGTAATTCGTATCAAAATAAATAAACAAAATAAAATAAAATAATATAAATTTGTATGAGTAAACGTGTATGTTGCATATTTTTTCAATACAAATTTACCCTATTATATTCGCATTTTGTATATTAATTTTAATACAAATTTAATTATTCGATGTGTATTTTTGTATCTGTATTTTATAAAAATACAGATACAAAAATACACATCGAATTCATATTCTTTATTTTTTGGGTATTTTGCATCTTTATTTTCATATAAATTTACATTAATTTATTGATATTCTGCTCATTCATTTTGATAGGAATTGACATTATTCTATGTGTATTTTGTATATATTTTTCTTACAAATTTACGTTATTTTATGTGTATTTGTTTATATATTTTGACACAAATTTACAATATTTTATGGCTATTTTGTATATACATTTCAAAAGAAATTTACCTAGTTTTATGTGTATTTTGTGTATCTATTTTCATACAAACTCAAATTATTTCTATGTATTTTTGTATATATTTTAATACAAATTTTAGTTATGTTATGTGTATTTTGTAAATTTATTTTCATTCAAATATATATTATTTTATTGGTGTTTTGTAGATTTATATTGATACGAATTTACATTATTTTATATGTACTTTATATATATTTTTATACGCTTTTCCATTATTTAATATTTATTTTGAATATATATTTTTATACAAATTCATGGTATTTTATGTGTATTTGTATATATATTTTCATATAAATTTACATTATTTTATGTGTATTTTGTACATATATTTTATTACAAATCTACCTTATTTTATGTTTATTTTGTATGTGTATTTTGTATATTTATATTTATCCAAATACACATTCTTTTATTGGTATTTTGTTTATTTATTTTAATTCGAATTTACGTTCTTTTATCGGAATTTTATTGATTTATTTTGATACGAATTTTCATTTTTTTAGGTGTATTTGATATATATATTTTTATACTTATTTACATAATTTTATATGTATTTTGAATATATATTTTCATAGAAATTTACTCTATATGTATATGTATAGAAAATACACATGAAATAATCTAAATTCATATCGAAATAAATGAACAAAATACCGATAAAATAATGTAATTTTGAATGAAAATATATATAGAAAATACACATAAAATAACGTAAATACAAATAAATATATACACATAAAATGATTTGAATTTGAATGAAAATATATATAAAAATAAACTTAAAATAAGGCAAATTTATAATGAAATATATATACAAAATACACATAAAATAATGTACATTTGTTTCAAAATATATATACGAATACACATAAAATAACGTAAATTTCTATAGAAATATATATTCAAAATACACATGAAATGTTGTAAATACGTATAAAAATATATATACAAAATACACATTAAATAATGTAAATTCGTGTCAAAATAAATAATTAAAATATCAATAAAAGAATGTGTATTTGTATTAAAATAAATATACAAAATACACATACAATAAGGTAAATCTGTATTGAAATAGATATGCAAAATACATATAAAACAATGTAAATTTGTTTCAGAATATATATACGAATACACATAAAATAACGTAAATTTGTATAAAAATATATATTCAAAATACACATAAAATGAAGTAAATACGTATAAGAAAATATATACAAAATACACATAAAATAATGTAAATTCGTATCAAAATAAATAAACAAAATACCAATAAAAGAATGTGTATTTGTATAAATATAAATATACAAAATACATATAAAATAACGTAAATTTGTATAAAACTATGTACAAAAATACACAGAAGTTATTAAATTCGTATGAAAATAGATATACAAAATACAGATAAAATAAGCTAAATTTGAATTGAAATGTATATAGAAAATACATAAAATAATGTAAATTTGTATCAAAATATTTATAAAAATACATATAATAACGTAAATTTGTTTAAAAATATATAAACAAAATACACATTAAGTAATGTAAATACGTATAAAAAATATGTACAAAATACACATATAATCATGTAATTCGTATCAAACTAAATGAACAAAATATCAATAAAATAATGTAAATTTGTATGAGAAAACATATACAAATACATATAAAATAACGCTAATTTCCATAAAAATATATGTCCAAAAATGAACGTAAAATAAAGTAACTTTGGATAAAAAAATATATACAAAACACACATTAAATAATGTAAATGCGTACATAAAATAACCTAAATTTGTATAAAACTATATACAAAAATACACAAAAATAATTTAAATTTGTATGAAAAGAAATATACAAAATACACATAAAATTTGGTTAATTTGTATTGAAATACATATACAAAATACATATAAAATAATGTAAATTTGAAAGAAAACATATAAACAAATACACATATAATAACGTAAATTTGTATGAAATATATAATCAAAATACACATTACATAATGTAAATATGTATAAAAAAATATATACAAAACACAAATAGATTAATGTCAAATCGTATCAAAATATATACACAGAATATTAATAAAATAATGTAAATTTATATGAAAATTAAGATGCAAAATACCTATAAAATAACGCATTTTTTATAAAAATATTGATACCAAAATACACAAAATATTTGAATTTGTATTAAAATAAATATACAAAATGCACATACAATAAAGTAAATTTGTATTGAAATAGATATGCAAAATACATATAAAATAATGTAAATTTGTATCAAAATATATATACGAATACACATAAAATAACGTAGATTTCTATAAAAATACATATACAAAATACACATAATATTAAGTAAATACGTATAAAAAATGTATACAAAATACACATAAAATAATGTAAATTCGTATAAATGTAAATAAACAATATACCAATAAAAGAATGTGTATTTGTAAAATACACATAAAATAACGTAGATTTCTATAAAAATATATACACATAAAATGAAGTAAATACGTATAAAAAATGAATACAAAAAATACATAAAAATCGTATCAAAATAAATAAACAAAATACCAGTAAAAGAATGTGTATTTGTATAAATATAAATATACAAAATACACATAAAATATCGTAAATTTGTATAAAACTATATACAAAAATACACAGAAGTAATTAAATTTGTATGAAAATATATATACAAAATACAGCTAAAATGAGCTAAATTTGATTTGAAATGTACATACAAAATACATAAAATAATGTAAATCTGTATCAAAATATTTATACAAATACATATAATAACGTAGATTTGTTTAAAAATATATAAACAAAATACACATTAAGTAATGTAAATACGTATAAAAAATATGTACAAAATACACATATAATCATGTAATTCGTATCAAAATAAATAAACAAAATAGCAATAAAATAATGTAAATTTGTATGAGAAAACATATACCAATAACGCAAATTTCTATAAAAATATATGTACAAAAATGCACATAAAATAAAGTAAATTTGCAAAAAAATATATATACAAAACACACTCTAAATAATGTAAATGCGTACATAAAATAACCAAAATTTGTATAAAACTATATACAAAAATACACAAAAATAATTTAAATTTGTTTGAAAAGAAATATACAAAATACACATAAAATTAAGTAAATTTGTATTGAAATACATATACAAAATACACATCAAATAATGTAGATTTGAATGAAAATATATAAACAAATACACTTAAAATAACGTAAATTTGTATAAAATATATATGCAAGATACACATTAAATAATGTAAATGTGTATAAAAAATATATATACAAAAAACAAATAGAATAATGTAAAATCGTATCAAAATAAATACACAGAATATCAATAAAATAATGTAAATTTGTATGAAAATAAAGATGCAAAATTCCCAAAAATTATCGCATTTTTTATGAAAATATATTTACCAAAATACACATAAAACATTTAAATTTGCATTAAAATAAATATACAAAATGCATATACAGTAAGGTAAATTTGTATTGAAAGAGATATTCAAAAATACATATTAAAACAATGTAAATTTGTTTAAAAATATATATACGAATACACATAAAATAAAGTAGATTTCTATAGAAATATATATACAAAATACATATGAAATTATGTAAATACGAATAAAAATATATATACAAAGTACATACCAAATAATGTAAATTCGTGTGAAAATAAATCAACAAAATATCATGAAAAGAATGTGTATTTGTATGAAAATTGATAATAGATAATAAATTTGTATAAAATATATATGCAAGATACACATTAAATAATGTAGATATGTATAAAAAAGTATATACAAAAAACAAATAGAATAATGTAACATCGTATCAAAATAAATACACCGAATATTAATAAAATAATGTAAATTTGTATGAAAATAAAGATGCAAAATTCCCAGAAAATAGCGCATTTCTTATAAAAATATATATACCAAAATACACATAAAATATTTAAGTTTGCATTGAAATAAATATACAAAATGCACATACAATAAGGTAAATTTGTATTGAAAGAAATATGCAAAAATACATATAAAACAATGTAAATTTGTTTCAAAATATATATACGAATACAAATAAAAAAACGTAGATTTCTATAAAAATATATATACAAAATACACATAAAATTAAGTAAATACGTATAAAAAAATGTATACAAAATACACATAAAATAATGTAATTTCGAATTAAAATAAATGTAAATTTGAATGAAAATATAAAAACAAATACTCTTTAAATAACGTAAATTTGTATAAAATATATATGCAAGATACATATTAAATAATGTAAATGTGTATAAAAAAAATATATACAAAAAAACAAATAGAATAATGTAAAATCGTATCAAAATAAATACACAGAATATCAATAAAATAATGTAAATTTGTATGAAAATAAAGATGGAAAATTCCCAAAAATTATCGCATTTTTTATAAAAAAATATATACCAAAATACACATAAAATATTTAAATTTGTATTGAAATAAATATACAAAATGCATATACAGTAAGGTAAATTTGTATTAAAAGAGATATTCAAAAATACATATAAAACAATGTAAATTTGTTTCAAAATATATATACAATTACATAAAATAAAGTAGATTTCTATAGAAATATATATACAAAATACATATGAAATTATGTAAATACGTATTAAAAAATATATACAAAATACATATCAAATACTGTAAATTCGTGTCAAAATAAATAAACAAAATATCATGTAAAGAATGTGTATTTGTATAAAAATAGATAACAGATAATAAATTTGAATAAAATATATATGCAAGATACTCATTAAATAATGTAAATATGTATAAAAATGTATATACAAAAAACAAATAGAATAATGTAAATTCGTATCAAAATAAATACACCGAATATTAATAAAATAATGTAAATTTGTATGAAAATAAAGATGCAAAATTCACATAAAATAGCGCATTTCTTATAAAAATATAAATACCAAAATATACATAAAATATTTAAATTTGTATTGAAATAAATATTCAAAATGCACATACAATAAGGTAAATTTGTATTGAAAGAGATATGCAAAAATACATATAAAACAATGTAAATTTGTTTCAAAATATATATACGAATACAAATAAAAAAACGTAGATTTCTATGAAAATATATATACAAAATACACATAAAATTAAGTAAATACGTATAAAAAAATGTATACAAAATAATGTAAATTCGATTTAAAATAAATAAACAAAATACCAATAAAAGAATGTGTATTTGGATAAATATAAATATACAAAATACATATACAAAATAAACATAAAATAAGGGAGATTTGTAATAAAATATATGTACAAAATACACATAAAATAATGTAAATTTATATGAAAATATATATACAAATACACATAAAATACCATGAATTTGTATAAAAATATATATTCTAAATAAATATTAAATAATGTAATAATATATATACAAAGTACATATAAAATAATGTAAATTCGTATCAATATAAATCAACAAAATATATATATATATATATATATATATATATATATATATATATATATATATATATATATATATATATATATATATATATATATATATATATATATATATATATATATATATATATATATATATATATATATATATATATATATATATATATATATATATATGAATGAAAATAAATTTACAAAATACACATAACATAACTAAAATTTGTATTAAAATATATACAAAAATACATAGAAATAATTTGAGTTTGTATGAAAATAGATATTCAAAATACACATAAAACAAGGTAAATTTCTTTTGAAATGTATATACAAAATCGCCATAAAATATTGTAAATTTGTGTCAAAATATATAAACAAATATACATAAAATAACGTAAATTTGTATGAAAAATATATACAAAATACACATAGAATAATGTCAATTCGTATCAAAATGAATGAGCAGAATATCAATAAAATAATGTATATTTGTATGAAAAAAAAGATGCAAAATACCCAATAAATAAAGCATATGTTTATAAAAATACAGATACAAAAATACACATCGAATAATTAAATTTGTATTAAAATTAATATACAAAATGCGTATATAATAAGGTAAATTTGTATTGAAAAAATATGCAACATACACGTTTACTCATACAAATTTATATTATTTTATTGGTATTTTGTTTATTTATTTTGATACGAATTACATGATTATATGTGTATTTTGTACATATTTTTTTTATATGTATTTACATTATTTAATGTGTATTTTGTTTATATATTTTCAAACAAATTTACGTTATTAAATGTGTATTTGTATAAATATTTTGATACAAATTTACTTTATTTCATGTATTTTGTATATATATTTCAATTCAAATTTAGCTTATTTTGTTTGTATTTTGTATATATTTTCATACAAATTTAATTACTTCTGTGTATTTATGTATATAGTTTTATACATATTTACGTTATTTTATGTGTATTTTGTATATTTATATTTATACAAATACACATTCTTTTATTGGTATTTTGTTTATTTATTTTGATACGAATTTACATTATTTTGTGTATTTTGTATACATTTTTTTATACGTATTTACTTAATTTTATGTGTATTTTGTATATATATATTTATAGAAATCTACGTTATTTTATGTGTATTCGTATACATATTTTGAAACAAATTTACATCGCTTTATATGTATTTTGCGTATCTATTTAAATACAAATTTACCTTATTGTATGTGTTTTTTATATATTTATTTTAATACATATATAATTTTTTTATGTGTATTTTGGTATATATATTTTTAGAAATAAAAAAAATGCGTTATTTTATGGGTATTTTGCCTCTTTATTTTCATACAAATTTACATTATTTTATTAATATTCTGTGTATTTATTTTGATACGATTTTACATTATTCTATTTGTTTTTTGTATATATTTTTTTATCCAAATTTACGTTATTTTAAGTGTATTTGTTAATGTATTTTCATTCAAATTTACATTATTTTATGTGTATTTTGTATATGTATTTCCATACAAATTTACCTAATTTTATGTGTATTTTGTATATTTATTTTCATAGAAATTTAAAATATTTTTGTGTATTTTTGTATATAGTTTGATACAAATTTAGGTTATTTTATGTGTATTTTGAATATATATTAAATATATATACAAAATACATATGAAATTATGTAAATACGTATAAAAATATATATTCAAAATACATATCAAATAATGTAAATTCGTGTCAAAATAAATAAACAAAATATCATGAAAAGGATGTGTATTTGTATGAAAATAGATAATAGATAATAAATTTGTATAAAATATATATGCAAGATACACATTAAATAATGTAAATATGTATAAAAAAGTATATACAAAAAACAAATAGAATAATGTAAAATCGTATCAAAATAAATACACCGAATATTAAATAAAATAATGTAAATTTGTATGAAAATAAAGATGCAAAATTCCCATAAAATAGCGCATTTCTTATAAAAATATATATACCAAAATACACATAATATTTTTAAATTTGTATTGAAATAAATATACAAAATGCATATACAATAAGGTAAATTTGAATTGAAAGAGATATGCAAAAATACATATAAAACAATGTAAATTTGTTTCAAAATATATATACGAATACAAATAAAAAAACGTAGATTTCTATAAAAATATATATACAAAATACACATAAAATTAAGTAAATACGTATAAAAAATGTATTCAAAATACACATAAAATAATGTAAATTCGAATTAAAATAAATAAACAAAATACCAATAAAAGAATGTGTATTTGGATAAATATAAATATACAAAATACACATACAAAATAAACATAAAATAAGGTAGATTTGTAACAAAATATATGTACAAAATACACATACAATAATGTAAATTTATATGAAAATATATATACAAATACACATAAAATACCATGAATTTGTAAAAAAAATTATATTCAAAATAAATATTAAATAATGAAAGAGCGTATAAAAATATATATACAAAGTACATATAAAATGAAAATTAAGATGCAAAATACCTATAAAATAACGCATTATTTTTTTAAATTATTGATACCAAAATACACATATAATATTTGAACTTGTATTAAAATAAATATACAAAATGCACATACAATAAGGTAAATTTGTATTAAAATAGATATGGAAAATACATATAAAATAATGTAAATTTGTTTCAAAATATATATACGAATACACATAAAATAACGTAGATTTCTATAAAAATACATATACAAAATACACATAAAATTAAGTAAATACGTATAAAAAATGTATACAAAATACACATAAAATAATGTAAATTCGTATAAATGTAAATAAACAATATACCAATAAAAGAATGTGTATTTGTATAAATATAAATATACAAAATGCACATAAAATAACATAAATTTATGTAAAACTATATACATAAAATAACGCAAATTTATAAAAAAATATATGTACAAAAATAAACATTAGATAGATTTGCATAAAAATATATATACAAAACACACATTAGATAATGTAAATGAGTATAAAAATATGTATACAAAATACCTATGAAATAATCTAAATTCGTATCGAATTAAATTAAGAAATACCAATAAAATAATGTAATTTTGGATGAAAATATATACAAAATACACATAAAAAAACCTGAATACAAATACAAATATACACATAAAATAATTTAAAATTGAATGAAATAAATATACAAAATAAACATCAAATAAGGTAAATTTGTAATGAAATATATGAAAAAATACACATAAAATAATATAAATTTGTATGAAAATATATATACAAATACACATTAAATAGCATTAATTTGTGTAAAATTTGTATCAAAATATATACTTATACACACAATAAAATAACGTAATTTTTTTATGAAAATGTATATACAAAATACACATAAAACAATTTAAATACGTAGAAAAATATATATACAAAAAACACTTAAAATAGTGTAAATATGTATGAAAATATATAAACAAATACACATAAAATAATGTAAATTTGGATAAAAAATATATACAAAATTAACATTAAATAATGTAAATATATATATAAAAAAATATATACAAAAAACACATAGAATAATGATAAATCGTATCAAAATAAATAAAGACAATATCAATAAAATAATGTAAATTTGTATGAAAATAAAGATGCAAAATATCCATATAATAACGCATATTTGCATAAAAATATATATACAAAAATACATATAAAATAATTAAATTTGTATTAAAATAAATATACAAAATGCACGTACAATAAAGTAAATTTGTATTGAAATAGATATGCAAAATACACATTAATAATGTAAATTAGTATCAAAATATATATACGAATACTCATAAAATAGAGTAAACTTCTATGAAAATATACATACAAAATAGATATACAAAATACACATATAACTAGTTAAATTTGTATTTAAATACATGTACAAAAAACACATAAAATAATGTAGATTTGTATGAAATGAAAACAAATACATTTTATATAAAATATATATACAAAATACACATAGAATAATGTAAAATCAAATCAAAATAAATACACAGAATATCAATAAAATAATGTAAATTTGTATGAAAATAAAGATGCAAAATACCCATAAAATAAAGCATATTTTTAAAAAAATACATATACAAAAATACACATAGATTAATCAAATTTGTATTAAAATTCATATACAAAATGCAGATACAATAAGGTAAATTTGTATTAAAAAAATATGCAAAATACACATAAAACAATGTAAATTTGTTTCAAAATATATATACGAATACACATAAAATAACGCAGATTTCTATAGAAATATATATACAAAATACACTTGAAATAATGTAAATACGTATAAAAATATATATACAAAATACACATTAAATAATATTAATTCGTGTCAAAATAAATAAACAAAATATCATGAAAAGAATGTGTATTTGTAAGAAAATAGATATACAAAATACACATAAAATAACCTAAATTTGTATAAAATTATATACAAAAATACACAAAAATAATTTAAACTTGTATGAAAATATATATACAAAAAACATATAAAATTAGGTAAATTTGTATTGAAATACATATACAAAATACTCATAAAATAATGCAAATTTGAATGAAAATATATAAACATATAGACTTAAAATAACGTAAATTTGTATCAAATATATATACAAAAAACACATTAAATAATGTAAATATGTAAAAAAAAATATATACAAAACACAAATAAAATAATGTAAAATCGTATCAAAATAAATACAGAAAATATTAATAAAATAATGTAAATTTGTATGAAAATTAAGATGCAAAATACCCATAAAATAATGCATTTTTATAAAAGTATATATACGAAAAAACATAAAATATTTGATTTTGTATTAAAATAAATAGATATACAAAATACTCATAAAATAAGCTAAATTTGAATTGAAATATATATATACAAAATACATAAAATAATGTAAATTTGTATCAAAATACTTATACAAATAGAAATATAATAACGTAAATTTGTATAAAAATATATAAACAAAATACACATTAAATAATGTAAATACGTATAAAAAAATGTACAAAATACACAAATAATCATGTAATTCGTATCAAAATAAATAGACAAAATACCAATAAAATAATGTAAATTTCTATGAGAAAACATATACAAAATAAACATAAATAACGCAAATATCAAGAAAAATATATATAATATAATATATTTTTAAACATATTTAAAATATTTAATGTATATTTTGTATATATATTTTATCCAAATTTACGTTATTTTATATGTATTTGTTTATATATTTTCATTCAAATTTACATTATTTTATGTGAGTTTTGTATATGTATTTCAATACAAATTTGCCTAACTTTATGTGTATTTTGCATATCTATTTTCAAACAAATTTAAATTATTTTTGTGTATTTTTGTATATATTTTTATACAAATTTTAGTTATTTTATTTGTTTTTGTATATATATTTTCCTACAAATATACATTCTTTTATTGGAATTTTGTGTATTTAATTTTTTACGAATTTACATTATTTTATGTGTATTTTGTATATATATTTTTCTACGTATTTAAATTATTTTATGTGTATTTTATATATACATTTTCATAAAAATTTAAGTTATTTTATTGTGTGTATTCGTATATATTTTGAAACAAATTTTATACAAATTCATGTTATTTTATGTGTATTTGTATATATATTTTCATATAAATTTATATTATTTTATGTGTATTCGTACATATATTTTATTACAAATTTACCTTATTTTATGTTTATTTTGTATATTTATTTCATTTAATATAATCAAATTTAAATTTATTGTATATGCATTTTGTATATTAATTTTAATACAAATTTAATTATTCTATGTGGGTTTTTCTATATGTATTTTTATATAAATATGCTTTATTTTATGGGTATTTTGCATCTTTATTTTCATACAAATTTACGTTATTTTATTGATATTCTGCTCATTCATTTTGATACGATTTGACATTATTCTATGTGTATTTTGTATATATTTTTCATACAAATTTACGTTATTCTAAGTATAAGTGTTTATATATTTTGACACAAATTTACAATATTTTATGGGTATTTTGTATATATATTTCAAAAGAAATTTACCTAGTTTTATGTGTATTTTGAATATCTATTTTCATTCAAACTCAAATTATTTTTATGTATTTTTGTATATATTTCAATACAAATTTTAGTTAGGTTATGTGTATTTTGTAAATCTATTTTCATTCAAATATATATTATTTTATTGGTATTTTGTTGATTTATATTGATACGAATTTACATTATTTTATATGTACTTTGTATATATATTTTTATACGCATTTATATTATTTAATATTTATTTTGAGTATATAATTTTATACAAATTTATGGTATTTTATGTGTATTTTGTACATATATTTCATTACAAATTTACCTTATTTTATGTTTATTTTGTATGTGTATTTTGTACATTTATATTTATACAAATACACATTCTTTTATTGGTATTTTGTTTATTTATTTTGTTTCGAATTTACATTATTTTATGTGTATTTTGCTTACATTTTTTTATATGTATTTACTTAATTTTATGTGTATTTTGTATATATATTTTTATAGAAATCTACGTTATTTTATGTGTATTCGTACATATATTTTGAAACAAATTTACATTGTTTTATATGTACAATAGGGTAAATTTGTATTGAAATACATATGCAAAATACATATAAAGCAATGTAAATTTGTTTCAAAATATGTATACGAATACACATAAAATAACGTAGATTTCTATAAAAATATATAAACAAAATACACATAAAATGAAGTAAATACGTATAAAAAATGTATACAAAATACATATAAAATAATGTAAATTCGTATCAAAATAAATAAACAAAATACCAATAAAAGAATGTGTATTTGTATAGTAAATATAAATATACAAAATACACATAAAATAACGTAAATTTATATAAAACTATATAGAAAAATACACAGAAGTAATTAAATTTGAATGAAAATATATAGAAAACACACAAAATAAGCTAAATTTGAATTGAAATATATATACAAAATACATGAAATAAAGTAAATTGGTATCAAAATATTTATAAAAATACACATATAATAACGTAAATTTGTATGAAAATATATAAACAAAATACACATTAAATAATGTAGATACGTATAAAAAAATGTGTACAAAATACACATATAATCATGTAATTCGTATGAAAATAAATAAACAAAATACCAATAAAATAATATAAATTTGTATGAGTGAACGTGTATAAATACAAATGTACAAAATACACATATAAAATAAACATAAAATAAGGTAAATTTGTAATGAAATATATGTACAAAATACACATAAAATAATGTAAATTTATATGAAAATATATATACAAATACACATAAAATACCATGAATTTGTATAAAATTATATATTCAAAATAAATATTAAATAATGTAAATGCGTATAAAAATATATATAAAAAGTACATATAAAATAATGTAAATTCGTATCAATATAAATCAACAAAATACCAATAAAATAATATATATTTGAATGAAAATAGATTTACAAAATACACATAACATAACTAAAATTTGTATTGAAATATATACAAAAATACATAAAAATAATTTGAGTTTGTATGAAAATAGATATTCAAAATACACATAAAACTAGGTAAATTTCTTTTGAAATATATATACAAAATACCCATAAAATATTTTAAATTTGTGTCAAAATATATAAACAAATAAACATAAAATAACGTAAATTTGTATGAAAAATATTTACAAAATACACATATAATAATGTCAAATCGTATCAAAATGAATGAGCAGAATATCAGTAAAATAACGTAAATTTGTATGAAAATAAAGATGCAAAATACCCATAAAATAAAGCATATTTTTATAGAAATACATATACAAAAATACACATAGAATAATTAAATTTGTATTTAAATTAATATACAAAATGCATATACAATAAGATAAATTTGTATTGAAAAAATATGCAAAATACACATAAAGTGTAAATTTGTTTAAAATTCTATATACGAATACACATAAAATAACGTAGATTTCTATAGAAATATATATACAAAATACACATGAAATGATGTAAATATGTATAAAAATATATATACAAAATACACATTAAATAATTTAAATTCTCGTCAAAATAAATAAACAAAATATCAATAAAAGAATGTGTATTTGTATGAAAATAGATATACAAAATACACATAAAATTAGGTAAATTTGTATTGAAATACATATACAAAATACACATAAAATAATGGAAGTTTGAATGAAAATATATAAACATATACACTTAAAATAACGTAAATTTGTATCAAATATATATACAAAATACTAATTAAATAATGTAAATATGTATAAAAAAATATATTCAAAACACAAATAGAATAATGTAAAATCGTATCAAAATAAATACACAGAATATTAATAAAATAATGTAAATTTGTATGAAAATAAAGAAGCAAAATAGCCATAAAATAACGCATTTTTTATAAAAATATATATACCAAAATACACATAAAATATTAAATTTGTATTAAAATAAATATAAAAAATGCACATACTGTAAGGTAAATTTGTATTGAAATAGATATGCAAAATACATATAAAACAATGTAAATTTGTTTCAAAATATATATACGAATACACATAAAATAACGTTGATTTCTATAAAAATATATACAAAATACACATAAAATGAAGTAAATACGTATAAAAAAATGAATACAAAATACACATAAAAATCGTATCAAAATAAATAAACAAAATACTAGTAAGAGAAAGTGTATTTGTATAAATATAAATATTCAAAATACACATAAAATATCGTAAATTTGTATAAAACTATATACAAAAATACACAGAAGTTATTAAATTTGTATGAAAATGTATATACAAAATACAGCTAAAATAAGCTAAATTTGAATTGAAATGTACATACAAAATACATAAAATAATGTAAATCTGTATCAAAATATTTATACAAATACATATAATAACGTAGATTTGATTAAAAATATATAAACAAAATACACATTAAGTAATGTAAATACGTATAAAAAATATGTACAAAATACACATATAATCATGTAATTCGTATCAAAATAAATAAACAAAATATCAATAAAATAATGTAAATTTGTATGAAAATAAAGATGCAAAATTCCCAAAAATTATCGCATTTTTTATAAAAATATATATATACCAAAATACACATAAAATATTTAAATTTGTATTGAAATTAATATACAAAATGCATATACAGTAAGGTAAATTTGTATTGAAAGAGATATTCAAAAATACATATAAAACAATGTAAATTTGTTTCAAAATATATATACGAATACACATAAAATAAAGTAGATTTCTATAGAAATATATATACAAAATACATATAAAATTATGTAAATACGTATAAAAATATATATACAAAATACATATCAAATAATGTAAATTCGTGTCAAAATAAATAAACAAAATATCATGAAAAGAATGTGTATTTGTATGAAAATAGATAATAGATAATAAATTTGTATAAAATATATATGCAAGATACACATTAAATAATGTAAATATGTATAAAAAAGTATATACAAAAAACAAATAGAATAATGTAAAATCGTATCAAAATAAATACACAATATTAATAAAATAATGTAAATCTGTATAATAATAAAGATACAATAATCCCATAAAATAGCGCATTTCTTATAAAAATATATATACAAAAATACAAATATTATATTTAAATTTGTATTGAAATAAATATACAAATTGCACATACAATAAGGTAAATTGTATTGAAATAGATATGCAAAATACATATAAAATAATGTAAATTTGTTTCAAAATATATATACGAATACTAATAAAATAACGTAGATTTCTATAAAAAATATATACAAAATAAACATAAAATTAAGTAAATACGTAAAAAAAATCAATACAAAATACATATAAAATAAGGTAAATTCGTATAAAGGTAAATAAACAATATACCAATAAAATAATGTGTATTTGTATAAATATAAATATACAAAATGCACATAAAATAACGTAAATTTATATAAAACTATATACATAAAATAACGCAAATTTCCATAAAAATATATATACAAAATACACATTAGATAAATTTGCATAAAATATATATAGAAAAACACATTAGATAATGTAAATGAGTATAAAAATATGTATACAAAATACCTATGAGATAATCTAAATTGAATCGAATTAAATTAAGAAATACCAATAAAATAATGTAATTTTGATGAAAATATATATACAAAATACACATAAAATAACCTAAATACAAATACAAATATACATAAAATAATTTAAAATTGAATGAAATAAATATACAAAATAAACATAAAATACGGTAAATTTGTAATGAAATATATGAAAAAATACACATAAAATAATGTAAATTTGAATGAAAATATATATACAAATACACATTAAATAACATGAATTTGTATAAAAGTTGTATCAAAATATATACTTACACACAATAAAATAACATAATTTTTTTTATGAAAATGTATATACAAAATACACATAAAATAATTTAAATACGTAGAAAAATATATATACAAAAAACACATAAAATAATGTAAATATGTATGAAAATATATAAACAAATACACATAAAATAATGTAAATTTGGATAAAATATATATCATAAAATAATGTAAATTGTATCAAAATAAATAAACAAAATACCAATAAAAGAATGTGTATTTGTATAAATATAAATATACAAAATACACATAAAATAACGTAAATTTATATAAAACTATATACAAAAATACACAGAAGTAATTAAATTTGTATGGAAATATATACAAAATACACACGAAATAAGCTAAATTTGATTTGAAATATATACAAAATACATGAAATAAAGCAAATTAGTATCAAAATATTTATACAAATACACATATAATAACGTAAATTTGTATGAAAATATATAAACAAAATACACATTAAATAATGTAAATACGTATGAAAAAATATGTACAAAATACACATAATCATGTAAATTGTATCAAAATAAATAAACAAAATACCAATAAAATAATATAAATTTGTATGAGTAAACGTGTATGTTGCATATTTTTTCAAAACAAATTTACCTTATTATATACGCATTTTGTATATTAATTTTAATACAAATTTAATTATCCGATGTGTATTTTTGTATCTGTATTTTTATAAACATATTCTTTATTTTTTGGGTATTTTGTCTCTTTATTTTCATACAAATTTACATTATTTTATTGATATTCTGCTCATTCATTTTGATAGGAATTGACATTATTCTATGTGTATTTTGTATATATTTTTCATACAAATTTACGTTATTTTATGTGTATTTGTTTATATATTTAGACACAAATTTACAATATTTTATGGGTATTTTGTATATACATTTCAAAAGAAATTTACCTAGTTTTATGTGTATTTTGTATATCTATTTTCATACAAACTCAAACTATTTCAATGTATTTTTGTATATATTTTAATACAACTTTTAGTTATGTTATGTGTATTTTGTAAATTTATTTTCATTCAAATATATATTATTTTATTGGTGTTTTGTTGATTTATATTTATACGAATTTACATTATTTTATATGTACTTTGTATATATATTTTTATACGCTTTTCCATTATTTAATATTAATTTTGAATATATATTTTTATACAAATTCATGGTATTTTATGTGTATTTGTATATATATTTTCATATAAATTTACATTATTTTATGTGTATTTTGTACATATATTTTATTAAAAATCTTCTTTATTTTATGTTTATTTTGTATGTGTATTTTGTATATTTATATTTATCCAAATACACATTCTTTTATTGGTATTTTGTTTATTTATTTTAATTCGAATTTACGTTCTTTTATCGGAATTTTGTTTATTTATTTTGATACGAATTTTCACTTTTTTAGGTGTATTTGAAATATATATTTTTATACTTATTTACATAATTTTATATGTATTTTGAATATATATTTTCATAGAAATTTACTCTATATGTATATGTATAGAAAATACACATGAAATAATCTAAATTCGTATCGAAATAAATGAACAAAATACCGATAAAATAATGTAATTTTGAATGAAAATATATATAGAAAATACACATAAAATAACGTAAATACAAATAAATAAATACACATAAAATGATTTGAATTTGAATGAAAATAGATATAAAAATAAATTCAAAATAAGGCAAATTTATAATGAAATATATATACAAAATACACATAAAATAATGTAGATTTGTTTCAAAATATATATACGAATACACATAAAATAACGTAGATTTCTATAGAAATATATATACAAAATACACATTAAATGTTGTAAATACGTATAAAAATATATATACAAAATACACTTTAAATAATGTAAATTCGTGTCAAAATAAATAATTAAAATATCAATAAAAGAATGAGTATTTGTGTGAAAATACATATACAAAATACACATACAATAACGTAAATTTGTATAAAACTATATATAAAAATACACAAAAATAAGTTAAATTTGTATGAAAATAAATATACAAAATACACATAAAATTAGGTAAATTTGTAAAGAAATACATATACAAAATACACATAAAATAATGTAAATTTGAATGAAAATATATAAACAAATACACTTAAATTAACATAAATTTATATAAAATATATATAAAAAATACTCATTAAATAATGTAAATATGTATAAAAAATATATATACAAAACACAAATAGAATAATGTAAAATCGTATTAAAATAAATACACAGAATGTAAATAAAATAATGTAAATTTGTATGAAAATAAAGATGCAAAATACCCATAAAATAACGCATTTTTTATAAATATACAAAATACACATGAAAGGATGTAAATACGTATAAAAATATATATACAAAATACACATTAAATAATGTAAATTCGCGTCAAAATAAATAAACAAAATGTCAATAAAAGAATGTGTATTTGTATGAAAATAAATATACAAAATACACATAACATAACATAAATTTGTATAAAACTATATACAAAAATACACAAAAATAATTTAAATTTGTATGAAAATAAATATACAAAATACACATAAAATTAGGTAGATTTGTATTGAAATACATATACAAAATACATATAAAATACTGTAAATTTGAAAGAAAATACATAAACAAATACAGTTAAAATAACGTAATTTGTATAAAAAAAATATATACAAAACAAATATAGAATAATGTAAAATCGTATCAAAATAAATGCACAGAATATTAATAAAATAATGTAAATTTGTATGAAAATAATGATGCAAAATACCAATTAAATAACGCATTTTTTTATAAAAATATATATACAAAAATTCACATGAAAAAATTAATTTGTATTAAAATAAATATACAAAATACACATACACTAAGGTAAATCTGTATTGAAATAGATATCCAAAATACATATAAAACAATGTAAATTTGTTTCAAAATATATATACGAATACACATAAAATAACGTAGATTTGTATAAAAATATATATACAAAATACACATAAAATGAAGTAAATACGTATAAGAAAATGTATACAAAATACACATAAAATAATGTAAACTCGTATCAAAATAAATAAACAAAATACCAATAAAAGAATGTGTATTTGTATAAATATAAATATACAAAACACACATAAAATAACGTAAATTGTTTTAAAACTATATACAAAAATACACAGAAGTTATTAAATTCGTATGAAAATAGATATACAAAATACAGATAAAATAAGCTAAATTTGAATTGAAATGTATATAGAAATTACATAAAATAATGTAAATTTGTATCAAAATATTTATAAAAATACATATAATACCGTAAATTTGTTTAAAAATATATAAACAAAATACACATTAAGTAATGTAAATACGTATAAAAAATATGTACAAAGTACACATATAATCATGTAATTCGTATCAAACTAAATAAACAAAATAGCAATAAAATAATGTAAATTTGTAAGAGAAAACATATACAAATACATATAAAATAACGCTAATTTCCATAAAAATATATGTCCAAAAATGAACGTAAAATAAAGCAACTTTGGATAAAAATATATATACAAAACACACATTAAATAATGTAAATCCGTACATAAAATAACCTAAATTTGTATAAAACTATATACAAAAATACACAAAAATAATTTAAATTTGTATGAAAAGAAATATACAAAATACACATAAAATTAGGTTAATTTGTATTGAAATACATATACAAAATACATATAAAATAATGTAAATTTGAAAGAAAATATATAAACAAATACACATATAATAACGTAAATTTGTATGAAATATATAATCAAAATACACATTAAATAATGTAAATATGTATAAAAAAATATATACAAAACACAAATAGAATAATGTAAAATCGTATCAAAATATATACACAGAATATTAATAAAATAATGTAAATTTGTATTAAAATTATGATGCAAAATACCTATAAAATAACGCATTTTTTATAAAAATATTGATACCAAAATACACACAAAATATTTGAATTTGTATTAAAATAAATATACAAAATGCACATACAATAAGGTAAATTTGTATTGAAATAGATATGCAAAATACATATAAAATAATGTAAATTTGTTTCAAAATATATACGAATACACATAAAATAACGTAGATTTCTATAAAAATACATATACAAAATACACATAATATTAAGTAAATACGTATAAAAAAATGTATACAAAATACACATAAAATAATGTAAATTCGTATAAATGTAAATAAACAATATACCAATAAAAGAATGTGTATTTTTATAAATATAAATATACAAAATGCACATAAAATAACGTAAATTTATATAAAACTATATACATAAAATAACGCAAATTTCTATAAAAATATATGTACAAAAATGAACATAAAATAAATTTGCATAAAAATATATATTCAAAACACACATTAGATAATGTAAATGAGTATAAAAATATGTATACAAAATACCTATGAAATAATCTAAATTCGTTTCGAATTAAATTAAGAAAATACCAATATAATAATGTAATTTTGGATGAAAATATATATACAAAATACACATAAAATAACCTAAATACAAATACAAATATACACATAAAATAATTTAAAATTGAATGAAATAAATATACAAAATAAACATAAAATAAGGTAAATTTGTAATGAAATATATGAAAAAATACACAAAATAATATAAATTTGTATGAAAATATATATACAAATACACATTAAATAACATGAATTTGTATAAAATTTGTATCAAAATATATACTTATACACACAATAAAATAACGTAATTTTTTTATGAAAATGTATATACAAAATACACATAAAATAATTTAAATACGTAGAAAAATATATACAAAAAACACATAAAATAATGTAAATATGAATGAAAATATATAAATAAATACACATAAAATAATGTAAATTTGGATAAAATATATATACAAAATGAACATTAAATAATGTAAATATGTATAAAAAAAATATATACAAAAAACACATAGAATAATGTTAAATCGTATCAAAATAAATAAAGAGAATATCAATAAAATAATGTAAATTTGTATGAAAATAAAGATGCAAAATATCCATATAATAACGCATATTTGCATAAAAATATATACAAAAATACATATAAAATAATTAAATTTGTATTAAAATAAATATACAAAATGCACGTACAATAAAGTAAATTTGTATTGAAATAGATATGCAAAATACACATTAATAATGTAAATTTGTATCAAAATATATATACGAATACTCATAAACTAGAGTAAATTTCTATGAAAATATACATACAAAATAGATATACATAATACACATATAACTAGTTAAATTTGTATTTAAATGCATGTACAAAAAACACATAAAATAATGTAGATTTGTATGAAATGAAAACAAATACATTTTATATAAAATATATATACAAAATACACATAGAATAATGTAAAAACATATCAAAATAAATACACAGAATATCAATAAAATAATGTAAATTTGTATGAAAATAAAGATGCAAAATACCCATAGAATAAAGCATATTTTTATAAAAATACATATACAAAAATACACATAGATTAATCAAATTTGTATTAAAATTAATATACAAAATGCACATACAATAAGGTAAATTTGTATTGAAAAAATATGCAAAACACACATAAAACAATGTAAATTTGTTTCAAAATATATATACGAATACACATAAAATAACGCAGATTTCTATAGAAATATATATACAAAATACACTTGAAATAATGTAAATACGTATAAAAATATATATACAAAATACACATTAAATAATGTTAATTCGTGTCAAAATAAATAAACAAAATATCATGAAAAGAATGTGTATTTGTATGAAAATAGATATACAAAATACACATAAAATAACCTAAATTTGTATAAAACTATATACAAAAATACACAAAAATAATATAAACTTGTATGAAAATAAATGTACAAAAAACATATAAAAATAGGTAAATTTGTATTGAAATACATATACAAAATACATAAAAAATAATGTAAATTTGAATGAAAATATATAAACATATAGACTTAAAATAACGTAAATTTGTATCAAATATATATACAAAAAAAACATTAAATAATGTAAATATGTATAAAAAAAATATATACATAACACAAATATAATAATGTAAAATCGTATCAAAATAAATACAGAAAATATTAAAAAAATAATGTAAATTTGTATGAAAATTAAGAAGCAAAATACCCATAAAATAACGCATTTTTTATAAAAATATAAATACGAAAAAACATAAAATATTTGATTTTTTATTAAAATAAATAGATATACAAAATACACATAAAATAAGCTAAATTTGAATTGAAATATATATACAAAATACATAAAATAATGTAAATTTGTATCAAAATACCTATACAAATACACATATAATAACGTAAATTTGTATAAAAATATATAAACAAAATACACATTAAATTATGTAAATACGTATAAAAAAAAATGTAAAAAATACACAAATAATCATGTAATTCGTATCAAAAGAAATAGACAAAATACCAATAAAATAATGTAAATTTCTATGAGAAAACATATACAAAATACACATATAACAATATCAATACGCAAATATATATAATATAATATATTTTTATACATATTTAATATATTTAATGTATATTTTGTATATATATATATATATATATATATATATATATATATATATATATATATATATATATATATATATATATATATATATATATATATATTTTATCCAAATTTACGTGATTTTATAAGTATTTGTTTATATATTTTCATACAAATTTACATTATTTTATGTGAGTTTTGTATATGTATTTCAATATAAATTTGCCTAACTTTATGTGTATTTTGCATATCTATTTTCAAATAAATTTAAATTATTTTTGTGTATTTTTGTATATATTTTTATACAAATTTTAGTTATTTTATTTGTTTTTTGTATATATATTTTCCCACAAATATACATTCTTTTATTGGAATTTTGTGTATTTATTTTTTTACGAATTTACATTATTTTATGTGTATTTTGTATATATATTTTTCTACGTATTTAAACTATTTTATGTGTATTTTATATATACATTTTCATAAAAATTAACGTTATTTTATTGTGTGTATTCGTATATATTTTGAAACAAATTTTATACAAATTCATGTTATTTTATGTGTATTTGTATATATATTTTCATACAAATTTATATTATTTTATGTGTATTCTTACATATATTTTATTACAAATTTACCTTATTTTATGTTTATTTTGTATATTTATTTCATTCAATTTTATATTATTTAATGTGTATATTTGTATTTGTATTTAGGTTATTTTATGTGTGTTTTGTATATATATTTTCATCCAAAATTACATTACTTTATTGTTATTTTCTTAATTTAACTCGATACGAATTTAGATTATTTCATAGGTATTTTGTATACATATTTTTATACTCATTTACATTATCTAATGTGTGTTTTGTATATATTTTTTTATGCAAACTAATTTTATGTGCATTTTTGTACATATATTTTTATAGAAACTTAAAACGTTATTTTATGTGTATTTTGTATATGTTTTCTCATACAAATTTACATTATTTAATTATTTTTTTGTTTATTTATTTTGATACGAATGACTTGATTATTGGTGTATTTTGTAAATATTTTTTTATACGTATTTACATTACTTAATGTGTATTTTGTTTATATATTTTTTTTTACAAATTTACGTTATTATATGTGTATTTGTTAAAAATATTTTGAAATGAATTTACTTTATTTTATATATTTTGTATATATATTTCAATTCAAATTTAGCTTATTTTGTGTGTATTTTGTATATCTATTTTCATACAAATTTAATTACCTCTGTGTATTTTTGTATATAGTTTTATACAAATTTTCGTTATTTTATGTGCATTTTGTATACTTATATTTATACAAATACACATTCTCTTATTGGTATTTTGTTTATTTACATTTATACGAATTTACATTATTTTATGTGTATTTTGTATACATTTTTGATTTGTATATACTTAATTTTATTTGTATTTTTTATAAATATATTTATAGAAATCTACGTTATTTTATGTGTATTCGTATATATATTTTGAAACAAATTTACATTGTTTTATATGTTTTTTGCATATCTATTTCAATACAAATTTACCTTATTGTATGTGCATTTTGTATATTTATTTATATACAAATTCAAATATTTTATGTGTATTTTGGTATATATAATTTTATAAAAAATGCGTTATTTTATAGGTATTTTGCATCTTAGTGTTCATACAAATATACATTATTTTATTAATATTCTGTGTATATACTTTGATAAATCTTATATTATACTATTTGAGTTTTGTATTTATTTTTTTTATATATATTTTCATTAATTAATGTGTATTTTTTATATATATTTTATACAAATTAACGTCATTTTAAGTGTATTTGTTTATAGAATTTCATTCATATTTACATTATTTTAAGTGTATTTTGTATATGTATTTCAATACAAATTTACCTAATTTTATGTGTATTTTGTATATTTATTTTCATACAAATTTAAATTGTTTTTTGTGTTTTTTTGTATATACATATAGAGTAAATTTCTATGAAAATATATATTCAAAATACATACAAAATTAAGTAAATAAGTATAAAAATATATATATCAAATACACCTAAAAAAATGAAAATTCGTATCAAAATAAATAAACAAAATTCCGATAAAATAACGTATATTTGTAGGAAAATAAATATACAAAATACACATAAAATTACGAAAATTTGAATAAAAGTATATACAAAAAAACAAAAAAATAAATTTCAATTTGTATGAAAATAGATATACAAAATACACATATAATTAATTAAATTTGTATTTAAATACATGTACAAAATACACATAAAATAATGTAAATTTGTAGAAATGAAAACAAATTCACATAAAATAACGTACATTTGTATAAAATAGATATACAAAATATACATAAAATAATGTAAAATCGTATCAAAATAAATACACAGAATATCAATAAAATAATGTAATTTTGTGTGAAAATAAAGATGCAAAATACCCATAAAATAAAGCATATTTTTTTTAAATTACATATACAAGAATACACATAGAATAATTGAATTTGTATTAAAATTAATATACAAAATGCACGTACAATAAGGGAAATTTGTATTGAAAAAATATACAAAATGCACATAAAACAATGTATATTTGTTTCAAAATATATATACGAATACACATAAAATAACGTAGATTTCTATAGAAATATATATACAAAATACACATGAAATGACGTAAATACGTATAAAAATATATATACACAATACACATTAAATAATGTAAATTCGCATCAAAATAAATAAACAAAATACCAATAAAAGTAAGTGTATTTGTATGAAAATAGATATACAAAATACACATAAAATAACATAAATTTGTATCAAACTATATAGAAAAATACACAAAAATATTTTAAATTTGTATGAAAATAAATATACAAAATACACATAAAATTAGGTAAATTTGTATTGAAATACATACACAAAATACACATAAAATAATGTAAATTTGAATGAAAATACATAAACAAATACTCTTAAAATAACGTAAATTTGAATAAAAAAATATGTACAAAACACAAATAGAATAATGTAAAATCGTATCAAAATAAATACACAGAATATTAATAAAATAATGTAAATTTGTATGAAAATAAAGAAGCAAAAAACCCATAAAATAACGCTTTTTTTATTTATAAAAATATATATACCAAGATACACATCAAAAAATTAAATTTGTATTAAAATAAATATACAAAAAACAGATACAATAAGGTAAATTTGTATTCAAATAGATATGCAAAATACATATACAATGTAAATTTGTTTCAAAATATATATACGAACCCACATAAAATAACGTAGATTTCTATAAAAATATATATACAAAATACACATAAAATGAAGTAAATAACTATAAAAAAATGTATACAAAAAACACATAAAATAATGTAAATTAGTATCAAAATAAATAAAAAAAATACCAATAAAAGAATGTGTATTTGTATAAATATAAATATACAAAATACACATAAAATAACGTAAATTTATATAAAACTATATACAAAAATACACAAAAGTAATTAAATTTGTATGAAAATATATACAAAATTCACACAAAATAAGCTAAATTTGAATTGAAATATATATACAAAATACATGAAATAAAGTAAATTTGTATCAAAATATTTATACAAATACACATATATTAACGTAAATTTGTATGAAAATATATAAACAAAATACACATTAAATAATGAAAATACGTATAAAAAATATGTACAAAATACACATATAATCATGTAATTCGTATCAAACTAAATAAACAAAATACCAATAAAATAATATAAATTTGTATGAGTAAACGTGTATGTTGCATATTTTTTCAATACAAATTTACCTTATTATATACGCATTTTGTATATTAATTTTAATACAAATTTAATTATTCGATGTGTATTTTTGTATCTGTATTTTTATAAACATATGCTTTATTTTTTGGGTATTTTGCATCTTTATTTTCATACAAATTTACATTATTTTATTGATATTCTGCTCATTCATTTTGATACGAATTGACATTATTCTATGTGTATTTTGTATATATTTTTCATACAAATTTACCTTATTTTATGTGTATTTGCTTATATATTTTGACACAAATTTACAATATTTTATGGGTATTTTGTATATACATTTCAAAAGAAATTTACCTAGTTTTATGTGTATTTTGTATATCTATTTTCATACAAACTCAAATTATTTCTATGTATTTTTGTATATATTTTAATACAAATTTTAGTTATTTGTATTTTGTAAATTTATTTTCATTCAAATATATATTATTTTATTGGTGTTTTGTTGATTTATATTGATACGAATTTACATTATTTTATATGTACTTTGTATATATATTTTTATACGCTTTTACATTATTTAATATTTATTTTGAATATATATTTTTATACAAATTCATGGTATTTTATGTGTATTTGTATATATATTTTTATATAAATTTACATTATTTGTATGAAAATAGATATACAAAATACACATAAAATATTGTAAATTTGTATAAAACTCTATTAATAAAATACACAAAAATAATTTAAATTTGTATAAAAATATATATACAAAATACACATAAAACTAGTTAAATTTCTATTGAAATACATATACAAAATACACATAAAATAATGCAAATTTGAAGAAATATATATAAACAAATACACTTAAAATAACGTAAATTTGTATGAAATATATATAGAAAATACACATTAAATAATGTAAATATGTATAAAAAAATATATACAAAACACAAATAGAATAATGTAAAATAGTATCAAAATAAATACACAGAATATTAATAAAATAATGTAAATTTGTATGAAAATAAAGATGCAAAATACCCATAAAACAACGCATTTTTTATGAAAATATATATACCAAAATACACATAAAATATTTAAATTTGTATTACAATAAATATACAAATGCACATACAATAAGGTAAATTTGTATTGAAATAGATATGCAAAATACACATAAAACAATGTAAATTTGTTTCAAAATATATATACGAATACACATAAAATAACGTAGATTTCTATAAAAATATATATACAACATACACATAAAATGAAGTAAATACGTATAAGAAAATGTATACAAAATACACATAAAATAATGTAAACTCGTATGAAATAAATAAACAAAATGCCACTAAAAGAATGTTTACTTGTATATATATAAATATACAAAATACACATAAAATAACGTAAAATTGTATAAAACTATATACAAAAATAAACAAAAATAATTAAATTTGTATGAAAATAGATATACAAAAGACACATAAAAAAAGCTAAATTTTAATTGAAATAAATATAGAAAATACATAAAATAATGTAAATTTGTATCAAAATATATATTCAAATCTACATATATTAAAATTAATATACAAAATGCGTATATAATAAGGTAAATTTGTATTGAAAAAATATGAAACATACACGTTTACTCATGCAAATTTATATTATTTTATTGGTATTTTGTTTATTTATTTTGATACGAATTACATGATTATATGTGTATTTTGTACATATTTCTTTATACGTATTTACATTATTTAATGTGTATTTTGTTTATATATTTTCATACAATTTTACCTTATTATATGTGTATTTGTATAAATATTTTGATACAAATTTACTTTATTTCATGTATTTTGTATATATATTTCAATTCAAATTTAGCTTATTTTGTATGTATTTTGTATATATTTTCATACAAATATAATTACTTCTGTGTATTTTTGTATATAGTTCTATAAATTTACGTTATTTTATGTGTATTTTGTATATTTATATTTATACAAATACACATTCTTTTATTAGTATTTTGTTTATTTATTTTGATACGAATTTACATTATTTTATGTGTATTTTGTATACATTTTTTTATACGTATTTACTTCATTTTATGTGTATTTTGTATATATATTTTTATAGAAATCTACATTATTTTATGTGAATTCGTATATATATTTTGAAACAAATTTACATTGTTTTATATGTATTTTGCATATCTATTTCAATACAAATTTACCTTATTGTATGTGTTTTTTGTATATTTATTTTAATACAAATTTAATTTTTTGATGTGTATTTTGGTATATTTATTTTTATAAATGCGTTATTTTATGGGTATTTTGCTTCTTTATTTTCATACAAATTTACATTATTTTATTAATATTCTGTGTATTTATTTTGATACGATTTTACATTATTCTATTTGTGTTTTGTACATATTTTTTTATACAAATTTACGTAATTTTAAGTGTATTTGTTTATGTATTTTCATTCAAATTTACATTATTTTATGTGTATTTTGTGTATGTATTTCAATACAAATTTACCTAGTTTGATGTGTATTATGTATATTTATTTTCATACAAATTTAAAATATTTTTGTTTATTTTTGTATATAGTTTGATACAAATTTAGGTTATTTAATGTGTATTTTGTATATCTATTTTCAAACAAATACACATTCTTTTATTGATATTTTGTTTATTTATTTTGACGCGAATATTATGTGAATTTGTTTTCATTTCATACAAATTTACATTATTTTATGTTTATTTTGTACAAATATTTAAATACAAATTTAACTAATTATATATGTATTTTGTATATCTATTTTCATACAAATTGAAATTTATTTTTTTTGTTTTTTTGTATATATTTTTATTCAAATTTTCGTAATCTTATAAAAAAAAATATTTAAATTTGCATTGAAATAAATATACAAAATGCACATACAATAAGGTAAATTTGTATTGAAAGAGATATGCAAAAATACATATAAAACAATGTAAATTTGTTTCAAAATATATATACAAATACAAATAAAAAAACGTAGATTTCTATAAAAATATATATACAAAATACACATAAAATTAACTAAATACGTATAGAAAAATGTATTCAAAATACACATAAAATAATGTAAATTCGAATTAAAATAAATAAACAAAATACCAATAAAAGAATGTGTATTTTGATAAATATAAATATACAATATACACATACAAAATAAACATAAAATAAGGTAGATTTGTAAAAAAATATATGTACAAAATACACATAAAATAATGTAAATTTATATAAAAGTATATATACAAATACACATAAAATACCATGAATTTGTATAAAAATATATATTCAAAATAAATATTAAATAATGTAAAAGCGTATAAAAATATATATACAAAGTACATATAAAATAATGTAAATTCGTATCAATATAAATCAACAAAACACCAATAAAATAATATATATTTGAATGAAAATAAATTTTCAAAATACACATAACATAACTAAAATTTGTATTAAAATATATACAAAAATACATAGAAATAATTTGAGTTTGTATGAAAATAGATATACAAAATACACATAAAACTAGGTAAATTTCTTTTGAAATGTATATACAAAATACCCATAAAATATTGTAAATTTATGTCAAAATATATAAACAAATACACATAAAATAACGTAAATTTGTATGAAAAATATATACAAAATACACATAGAATAATGTGAATTCGTATAAAAATGAATGAGCAGAATATCAATAAAATAATGTAAATTTGTATGAAAATAAAGATGCAAAATACCCTAAAAATAAAGCGTATGTTTATAAAAATACAGATACAAAAATACAAATCGAATAATTAAATTTGTATTAAAATTAATATACAAAATGCGTATATAATAAGGTAAATTTGTATTGAAAAAATATGCAACATACACGTTTACTCATACAAATTTATATTATTTTATTGGTATTTTGTTTATTTTATTTTGATACGAATTACATGATTATATGTGTATTTTGTACATATTTTTTTATACGTATTTACATTATTTAATGTGTATTTTGTTTATATATTTTCATACAAATTTACTTTATTTCATGTATTTTGTATATATATTTCAATTCAAATTTAGCTTATTTTGCGTGTATTTTGTATATATTTTCATACAAATTAAATTACTTCTATGTATTTTTGTATATAGTTTTATATAAATTTACGTAATTTTATGTGTATTTTGTATATTTATATTTATACAAATACACATTCTTTTATTGGTATTTTGTTTATTTATTTTGATACGAGTTTACATTATTTTATGTTTTTTGTATACATTTTTTTATACGTATTTACTTCATTTTATGTGTATTTTGTATATATATTTTTATAGAAATCTACGTTATTTTATGTGTATTCGTATATCTATTTTGAAACAAATTTACATTGTTTTATATGTATTTTGCATATCTATTTCAATACAAATTTACCTTATTGTATGTGTTTTTTGTATATTTATTTTAATACAAATTTAATTTTTTTATCTGTATTTTGGTATATATATTTTTATAAATAAAAAAAGCGTTATTTTATGGGTATTTTGCTTCTTTATTTTCATACAAATTTACATTATTTTATTAATATTCTGTGTATTTATTTTGATACGATTTTACATTATTCTATTTGTGTTTTGTACATATTTTTTTATACAAATTTACGTTATTTTAAGTGTATTTGTTTATGTATTTTCATTCAAATTTACACTATTTTATGTGTATTTTGTGTATGTGTTTCAATACAAATTTACCTAATTTTATGTGTATTTTGTATATTTATTTTCATACAAATTTAAAATATTTTTGTGTATTTTTGTATATAGTTTAATACAAATTTAGGTTATTTTATGTGTATTTTGTATATCTATTTTCATACAAATACACATTCTTTTATTGATATTTTGTTTATTTATTTTGACGCGAATTTACATTATTTAATGTGTATTTTGTATATATATTTTTATACGTATTTACATCATTTCATGTATATTTTGTATAGTTTTAAACAAATTTATATTATTTAATGTGTATTTTGTATATATATATTTATACAAATACACATTCTTTTATTGGTATTTTGTTTATTTATTTTGATACTAATTTACATTATTTTATGTGTATTTTGTATACATTTTTTATACGTATTTACTTAATTTTATGTGTATTTTGTATATATATTTTTATAGAAATCTATCATATTTCATGTGTATTCGTATATATATTTTGAAACAAATTTACATTGTTTATATGTATTTTGCATATCTATTTTTATGTATTCTGAATTTATTTTTGTTATACATAGAATAATGTAAAATCGTATCAAAATAGGTACACAGAATATCAATAAAATAATTTAAATTTGTATGAAAATAAAGATGCAAAATACCCATAAGATAAAGCATTTTTTTTTTAAATACATATACAAAAATACACATAGAATAATTAAATTTGTATTAAAATTAATATACAAAATGCACACATACAATAAGGTAAATTTGTATTGAAAAAAAACGCAAAATGCAAATAAAACAGAGTAAATTTGTTTCAAAATATATATACGAATACACATAAAATAACGTAGATTTCTATAGAAATATATATACAAAATACACATGAAATTATGTAAATACGTATAAAAAAAATATATATAAAATACATATTAAGTAATGTAAATTCGTGACAAAATAAATAAACAAAATATCATGAAAAGAATGTGTATTTGTATGAAAATAAATAATAGATAATAAATTTGTATGTAATATATATGCAAGATACACATTAAATAATGTAAATATGTATAAAAAATATATATACAAAAAACAAATAGAATAATGTAAAATCGTATCAAAATAAATACACCGAATATTAATAAAATAATGTAAATTTGTATGAAAATAAAGATGCAAAATTCCCTTCAAAAAGCGCATTTCTTATAAAAATATATATACCAAAATACACATAAAATATTTAAATTTGTATTGAAATAAATATACAAAATGCACATACAATAAGGTAAACTTCTGTTGAAAGAGATGCAAAAATACATATAAAAAATTGTAAATTTGTTTCAAAATATATATACGAATACACATAAAATAACGTAGATTTCTATAAAAATATATATACAAAATACACATAAAATTAGGTAAATACGTATAAAAAAATGTAAACAAAATACACATAAAATAATATAAATTCGAAACAAAATAAATAAACAAAATACCAATAAAAGAATGTGTATTTGTTCTGTGTATTTTTGTATATAGTTTTATACAAATTTACGATATTTTATGTGTATTTTGTATATTTATATTTATACAAATACACATTCTTTTACTGGTATTTTGTTTATTTATTTTGATACGATTTTTATGTGTATTTTGTATTCATTTTTTTATACGTATTTACTTCATTTTATGTGTATTTTGTATATATTTTTATAAAAATCAACGTTATTTTATGTGTATTCGTATATATATTTTGAAACAAATTTACATTGTTTTATATGTATTTTGCATATCTATTTCAATGTATTTTGTATATATTTTTATAGAAATCAACGTTATTTTATGTGTATTCGTATATATATTTTGAAACAAATTTACATTGTTTGATATGTATTTTGCATATCTATTTCAATACAAATTTACCTTACAGTATGTGCATTTTTTATATTTATTTTAATACAAATTTTAATATTTTATGTGTATTTTCGTATATATATTTTTATAAAAAATCCGTTATTTTATGTCTATTTTGCATCTTTATTTTCATACAAATTTACATTATTTAATTAATATTCTGTGTATTTATTTTGATACGATTTTACATTATTCTATTTGTGTTTTGTATATATTTTTTTATACATATTTACATTATTTAATTAGTATTTTGTATATATATTTGATACAAATTTACGTTATTTTAAGTGTATATGTTTATATATTTTCATTCAAATTTCCATTATTTTATGTGTATTTTGTATATGTATTTCAATACAAATTTACCTAATTTTATGTGTATTTTGTATATTTATTTTCATACAAATTTAAATTATTTTTGTGTATTTTTGTATATAGTTTTATACAAACTTAGGTTATTTTATGAGAATTTTGTATATCTATTTTCATACAAATACACATTCTTTTATTGATATTTTGTTTATTTATTTTGACGAGAATTTAAATTATTTAATGTGTATTTTGTATATATATATTTTTATACGTATTTACATCATTTCATGTGTATTTTGTATATATATTTCTATAGAAATCTACGTTATTTTATGTGTATTCGTATATAGATTTTTAAACAAATTTACGCTTTAAAGTGCATTTTGTATATTTTTTCAATACAAATTTACCTTATTGTACGTGCATTTTGTATATTAATTTTAACACAAATTTAATTATTCTATGTGTATTTTTGTATATGTATTTTTAAAAAAATATGCTTTATTTTATGGGTATTTTGCATCTTTATTTTCATACAAAATTACATTATTTTATTGATATTCTGTGTATTTATTTTGATACGATTTTACATTATTCTATGTGTATTTTGTATATATTTTTCATTTAATTTAGCTTATTTTATGTGTATTTTGTATATCTATTTATTTTAATACAAAATCAAATATTCTATGTTTTTTCGTATATATATTTTTATAAAAAATGCGTTATTTTATGGGTATTTTGCATCTTAATTTTCATACAAATTTACATTATTTTATTAATATTTTCTGTATTTATTTTGATACGATTTTACATTATTTTATTTGTGTTTTGTATATATTTTTTTATACATATTTACATTATTTAATGTGTTTTTTGTATATATATTTGATAAAAATTTACGTTATTTTAAGTCTATATGTTTATATATTTTCATTCAAATTTACATTATTTTATGTGTATTTTGTATATGTATTTCAATACAAATTTACCTAATTTTATATGTTTTTTGTATATTTATTTTCATACAAGTTTAAATTATTTTTGTGTATTTTTGTTTATAGTTTTATATAAATTTAGGTTATTTTATGTGTATTTTGTATATCTATTTTCATACAAATACACATTCTTTTCATGATATTTTGTTTATTTATTTTGACACGAATTAACATTATTTAATGTGTATTTTGTATATATATTTTTATACGTATTTACATTATTTCAAGTGTATTTTGTATATATATTTCTATAGAAATCTGCGTTATTTTATGTGTATTCGTATATATATTTTGAAACAAATTTACATTGTTTTATGCATATTTTATCAATACAAATTTACCTTATTGTATGTGCATTTTGTATATTAATTTTAATACAAATTTGATTAATCTATGTGTAGTTTTGTATATGTATTTTTATAAAAATATGCTTTATTTTATGGGTATTTTGCATCTTTATTTTCATACAAATTTACATTATTTTATTGATATTCTGTGTATTTATTTTAATATGATTTTACATTATTCTATGTGTATTTTGTATATATATTTTATATAAAATGTATTTGTTTTCATTTCATACAAATCTACATTATTTTATGTATTTTTTGTACATGTATACACATAAAATATTTAAATTTGTATTGAAATAAATATACGAAATGCAAATACAATAAGGTAAACTTCTATTGAAAGAGATATGCAAAAATACATCTAAAACAATGTAAATTTGTTTCAAAATATATATACGAATACACATAAAATAACGTAGATTTCTATAAAAATATATATACAAAATACACATAAAATTAAGTAAATACGTATAAAAAATGTAAACAAAATACACATAAAATAATGTAAATTCGAAACAAAATAAATAAACAAAATACCAATAAAAGAATGTGTATTTGTATAAATATAAATGTACAAAATACACATACAAAATAAACATAAAATAAGGTAAATTTGTATTGAAATATATGTATAAAATACACATAAAATAATGTAAATTTATATGAAAATATATATACAAATACACATAAAATACCATGAATTTGTATAAAATTATATATTCAAAATAAATATTAAATAATGTAAATACGTATAAAAATATATATACAAAGTACATATAAAATAATGTAAATTCGTATCAATATAAATCAACAAAATACCAATAAAATAATATATATTTGAATGAAAATAGATTTACAAAATACACATAACATAACTAAAATATGTATTGAAATATATACAAAATAATAAAAATAATTTGAGTTTGTATGAAAATAGATATTCAAAATACATATAAAACTAGGTAAATTTCTTTTGAAATATATATACAAAATACCCATAAAATATTGTAAATTTGTGTCAAAATATATAAACAAATACACACAAAATAACTTAAAATAACGTAAATATGTATCAAATATATATACAAAAAACACATTAAATAATGTAAATATGTATAAAAAAAATATATACAAAACATAAATAAAATAATGTAAAATCGTATCAAAATAAATACAGAAAATATTAATAAAATAATGTAAATTTGTATGAAAATTAAGATGCAAAATACCCATAAAATAACGCATTTTTTATAAAAATATATATACGAAAAAACATAAAATATTTGATTTTGTATTAAAATAAATAGATATACATTCTTTTATTGGTATTTTGTTTATTTATTTTGTTTCGAATTTACATTATTTTATGTGTATTTTGTTTACATTTTTTTATACGTATTTACTTAATTTTATGTGTATTTTGTATATATATTTTTATAGAAATCTACGTCATTTTATGTGTATTCGTACATATATTTTGAAACAAATTTACATTGTTTTATATGTATTTTTGCATATCTCTTTCAATAGAAGTTTACCTTATTGTATGTGCATTTTGTATATTTATTTCAATACAAATTTAAATATTTTATCCGTATTTTGGTATATATATTTTTATAAGAAATGCGCTATTTGATGGGAATTTTGCATCATTATTTTCATACAAATTTACATTATTTTATTAATAATCGGTGTATTTATTTTGACACGATTTTACATTATTCTATTTGTTTTTTGTATATATTTTTTTTTTACATATTTACATTATTTAAATATCTTGCATATATATTACATACAAATTTATTATCTATTATTTATTTTCATACAAATACACATTCTTTTCATGATATTTTGTTTATTTATTTTGTCACGAATTTACATTACTTAATATGTTTTATATATAAATATATATATATATATATATATATATATATATATATATATATATATATATATATATATATATATATATATATATATATATATATATATATATATATATATATATATATATATATATATATATATATATATTTATACGTATTTACATAATTTCATGTGTATTTTGTATATATATTTCTATAGAAATCTACGTTATTTTATGTGTATTCGTATATATATTTTGAAACAAATTTACACTGTTTTATTTGTGTTTTGCGTTTTTTTTCAATACAAATTTACCTTATTGTATGTGTGCATTTTGTATATTAATTTTAATACAAATTTAATTATTCTATGTGTATTTTTGTATATGTATTTAAAAAAAAAAAAAGCTTTATCTTATGGGTATTTTGCATCTTTATTTTCATACAAATTTAAATTATTTTATTGATATTCTGTGTACTTATTTTGATACGATTTTACATTATTCTATGTATAACAAAAATAAATACAGAATACACAAAAATAGATATGCAAAATACATATAAACAATGTAAATTTGTTTCAAAATATATATAATGAAATATTTGTATAAATATATATATACAAAATACACATTAAATAATATAAATTTGTTTAAAACTATACAAAATACACATGCAATTATGTAAATACGTATAAAAATATATATACAAAATACACATTAAATAATGTAAATTCGCGTCAAAATAAATAAACAAAATATCAATAAAAGAATGTGTATTTGTATGAAAATAGATTTACAAAATACACATAAAATAACCTAAATTTGTATTAAACTATATACAAAAATACACAAAAATATTTTAAATTTGTATGAAAATAAATATACAAAATACACTTAAAATTAGGTAAATTTGTATTGAAATACATACACAAAATACACATCAAATAATGTAAATTTGAATGAAAATACATAAACAAATACACTTAAAATAACGTAAATTTGTATAAAAAAAATATGTACAAAACACAAATAGAATAATGTAAAATCGTATCAAAATAAATACACAGAATATTAATAAAATAATGTAAATTTGTATGAAAATAAAGAAGCAAAATACCCATATAATAACGCATTTTTTTTATTTATAAAAATATATATACCAAAATACACATCAAAAAATTAAATTTGTATTAAAATAAATATACAAAAAACACATACAATAAGGTAAATTTGTATTGAAATAGATATGCAAAATACATATAAATCAATGTAAATTTATTTCAAAATATATATACGAATATACATAAAATAACGTAGATTTCTATAAAAATAAAATTACAAAATACACATAAAATGAAGTAAATACGTATAAAAAAATGTATATAAAATACACATAAAATAATGTAAATTCGTATCAAAATAAATAAAAAAAATACCAATAAAAGAATGTGTATTTGTATGAATATAAATATACAAAATACACATAAAATAACGTAAATTTATATAAAACTATATACAAAAATACACAGAAGTATTTAAATTTGTATGAAAATATATACAAAATACACACGAAATAAGCTAAATTTGAATTGAAATATATATACAAAATACATGAAATAAAGTAAATTTGTATCAAAATATTTATACAAATACACATATAATAACGTAAATTTGTATGAAAATATATACACAAAATACACATTAAATAATGTAAATACGTATAAAAAAATATGTACAAAATACACATATAATCATGTAATTCGTATCAAAATAAATAAATAAATAAACAAAATACCAATAAAATAATATAAATTTTTATGAGTAAACGTGTATGTTGCATATTTTTCAATACAAATCTACCTTATTATATACGCATTTTGTATATTAATTTTAATACAAATTTAATTATTCGATGTGTATTTTTGTATCTGTATTTTTATAAACATATGCTTTATTTTTTGGGTATTTTCCATCTTTATTTTCATACAAATTTACATTATTTTATTGATATTCTGCTCATTCATTTTGATACGAATTGACATTATTCTATGTGTATTTTGTATATATTTTTCATCCAAATTTACGTTATTTTATGTTTAAAAATATGTACAAAAGACACATATAATCATGTAATTCGTATCAAAATAAATAAATAAAATACCAATAAAATAATAAAAATTTGTATGAGTAAACGTGTATGTTACATATTTTTTCAATACAAATTTACCTTATTATATACGCATTTTGTATATTAATTTTAATACAAATTTAATTATTCGATGAGTATTTTTGTATCTGTATTTTTATATAAATATGCTTTATTTTTTGGGTATTTTACATCTTTATTTTCATACAAATTTACATTATTTTATTGATATTCTGCTCATTCATTTTGATACGAATTAACATTATTCTATGTGTATTTTGTATATATTTTTCATACAAATTTACGTTATTTTATGTGTATTTGCTTATATATTTTGACACAAATTTACAATATTTTATGGGTATTTTGTATATACATTTCAAAAGAAATTTACCTAGTTTTATGTGTATTTTGTATATCTATTTTCATCCAAACTCAAATTATTTCTATGTATTTTTGTATATATTTTAATACAAATTTTAGTTATGTTATGTGTATTTTGTAAATTTATTTTCATTCAAATATATATTATTTTATTGGTGTTTTGTTGATTTATTTTGATACGAATTTACATTATTTTATATGTACTTTGTATATATATTTTTATACGCTTTTACGTTATTTAATATTTATTTTGAATATATATTTTTATACAAATTCATGATATTTTATGTGTATTTGTATATATATTTTTATATAAATTTACATTATTTTATGTGTATTTTGTACATATATTTTTTTTACAAATCTACCTTATTTTATGTTTATTTTGTATGTGTATTTTGTATATTTATATTTATCCAAATACACATTCTTTTATTGGTATTTTGTTTATTTATTTTAATTCGAGTTTACATTATTTTATGTGTATTTTGTATACATTTTTTTAAACGTATTTACTTAATTTTAAGTGTATTTTGTATATATATTTTTATAGAAATCTACGTTTTTTTATTTGTATTCGTATATATATTTTGAAACAAATTTACATTGCTTTATATGTATTTTTGCATATCTCTTTCAATACAAATTTACCTTATTGTATGTGCATTTTGTATATTTATTTCAATGCAAATTTAAATATTTTATGTGTATTTTGGTATATATATTTTTATAAGATTACGAAAATTTGAATAAAAATATATACAAAAAAACAAAAATAAATTTCAATTTGTATGAAAATAGATATACAAAATACACATATAATTAGTTAAATTTGTATTTAAATACATGTACAAAATACACATAAAATAATTTAAATTTGTATGAAATGAAAACAAATTCACATAAAATTCGCGTCAAAATAAATAAACAAAATATCAATAAAAGAATGTGTATTTGTATGAAAATAGATATACAAAATACACATAAAATAACCTAAATTTGTATCAAACTATATAAAGAAATACACAAAAATATTTAAATTTGTATGAAAATAAATATACAAAATGCACATAAAATTAGGTAAATTTGAATTGAAATACATCCACAAAATACACATAAAATAATGTAAATTTGAATGAAAATACATAAACAAATACTCTTAAAATAACGTAAATTTGTATAAAAAAAATATGTACAAAACACAAATAGAATAATGTAAAATCGTATCAAAATAAATACACAGAATATTAATAAAATAATGTAAATTTGTATGAAAATAAAGAAGCAAAATACCCATAAAATAACGCATTTTTTTTATTTATAAAAATATATATACCAAAATACACATCAAAAAATTAAATTTGTGTTAAAATAAATATACAAAAAACACATACAATAAGGTAAATTTGTATTGAAATAGATATGCAAAATACATATAAAACAATGTAAATTTGTTTCAAAATAAATATAGGAACACACATAAAATAACAGATTTCTATAAAAATATATACAAAATACACATAAAATTAAGGAAATACGTATAAAAAATTAATACAAAAAACACATAAAACAATGTAAAATCGTATCAAAATAAATAAACAAAATACCAATAAAAGAGTGTGTATTTGAATAAATATAATATACAAAATACACATAAAATAACGTAAATTTATATAAAACTATATACAAAATAGACAGAAGTAATTAAATTTGTATGAAATATATACAAAATACACAAAATAAGCTAAATTTGAATTGAATATATATACAAAATACATGAAATAAAGTAAATTTGTATCAAAATATTTATACAAATACACATATAATAACGTAAATTTGTATGAAAATATATTAACAAAATACACATTAAATAATGTAAATACGTATAAAAAATATGTACAAAATACACATTTAATCATGTAATTCGTATCAAAATAAATAAACAAAATACCAATAAAATAATATAAATTTGTATGAGTAAACGTGTATGTTGCATATTTTTTCAATACAAATTTACCTTATTATATACGCATTTTGTATATTAATTTTAATACAAATTTAATTATTCGATGTGTATTTTTGTAAAAAATGCGTTGTTTTATGGGTATTTTGCATCTTTATTTTCATACAAATTTACATTATTTTACTAATATTCTGTGTATTTATTTTGATACTATTTTACATTATTCTATTTGTGTTTTGTATATATTTTTTTATACATATTTACATTATTTAATGTGTATTTTCTATATATATTTCATACAAATTTACGTTATTTTAAGTGTATTTGTTTATATATTTTCATTCAGATTTGCATTATTTTATGTGTATTTTGTATATGTATTTCAATAGAAATTTAACTAGTTTTATGTGTATTTTGTATATGTATCTTTATACAAATTTAAATTATTTTTGTGTATTTTTTTAATAGAGTTTTATCCAAATTTACAATAATTTATGTGTATTTTGTATATCTCTTTTTAATACAAATACACATTCTTTTAATGATATTTTGTTTATTTATTTTGATGCGAATTTACATTATTTAATGTGTATTGTGTATATATATTTTTATACGTATTTACGTCATTTCATGTGTATTTTTTATATATTTTTCTATAGAAATATACGTTATTTTATGTGTATTCGTATATATATTTTGAAACAAATATGCATTGTTTTATGTGTATTTTGTATATTTTTTCAATACAAATTTCCCTTATTGTACGTGCATTTTGTATATTAATTTTAATACAAATTTAATTATTCTGTGTGTATTCTTGTATATGTATTTTTAAAAAAATAGGCTTTATTTTATGGGTATTTTGCATCTTTATTTTCATACAAAATTACATTATTTTATTGATATTCTGTGTATTTCTTTTGATACGATTTTACATTATTCTATGTATATTTTGTATATCTATTTTATACAAATGTACGTTATTTTATGTGAATTTGTTTTCATTTCATACAAATTTACATTATTTTATGTGTATTTTGTACATGTATTTAAATACAAATTTAACTAATTATATGTGTATTTTGTATATCTATTTTCATACAAATTGAAATTTATTTTTTTGTTTTTTTGTATATATTTTTATTCAAATTTTTGTAATTTTATGTGTATTTTGTATATTTATTTTCCTACAAATATACGTTCTTTTATCGGAATTTTGTTTATTTATTTTCATACGAATTTTCATTTTTTTAGGTGTATTTGATATATATATTTTTATACTTATTTACATAATTTTATATGTATTTTGAATATATATTTTCATAGAAATTTACTCTATATGAATATACAAAAAAAACACAAAAATAGTTCAAATTTGTATGAAAATAAATATACAAAATACACATAAAATTAGGTAAATTTGTATTGAAATACATATACAAAATACACTTAAAATAATGTAAATTTGAATGAAATTATATAAACAAATACACATTAAATAATGAAAATATGTATAAAAAAATATATACAAAACACAAATAGTATAATATAAAATCGTATCAAAATATATACACAGAATATTAATAAAATAATGTACATTTGTATGAAAACTAAGATGCAAAATACCTATAAAATAACGCATTTTTTATAAAATTATATATATATATATATATATATATATATATATAGATATATATATATATATATATATATATATATATATATATATATATATATATATATATACAAAATACAAATAAAATTAAGTAAATACGAATCAAAAATGTATACAAAATACACATAAAATAATGTAAATTCATATAAATATAAATAAACAAAATACCAATAAGAGAATGTGTATTTGTATAAATATAAAGATACAAAATGCACAAAAAATAACGTAAATTTGTATAAAACTGTATACAAAAATACACAGAAGTAATTAAATTTGCATGAAAATAGATATACAAAATTTTATGTGTATTTGTATATATATTTTCATATAAATTTACATTATTTTATGTGTATTTTGTACATATATCTCATTACAAATTTAACTTATTTTATGTTTATTTTGTATGTGTATTTTGTACATTTATATTTATACAAATACTCATTCTTTTATTGGTATTTTGTTTATGTATTTTGTTTCGAATTTATATCATTTTATGTGTATTTTGTTTACATTTTTTTATACGTATTTACCTAATTTTATGTGTATTTTGTATATATATTTTTATAGAAATCTACGTTATTTTATGTGTATTCGTATATATATTTTGAAATAAATTTACTTTGTTTTAAGTGTATTTTTGCATATCTCTTTCAATAGAAGTTTACCTTATTGTATGTGCATTTTGTATATTTATTTCAATACAAATTTAAATATTTCATGTGTATTTTGGTATATATATTTTTATAAGAAATGCGGTATTTGATGGGAATTTTGCATCTTTATTTTCATACAAATTTACATTATTTTATCAATATTCGGTGTATTTATTTTGATACGATCTTACATTATTGTATTTGTTTTTTGTATATATATTTTTTTATACATATTTACATTATTTAATGTATATCTTGCATATATATTTCATACAAATTTATTATCTATTATTTATTTTCATACAAATACACATTCTTTTCATGATATTTTGTTTATTTATTTTGACACGAATTTACATTACTTAATATGTAATTTATATATATATTTTTATACGTATTTACATAATTTCATGTGTATTTTGTATATATATTTCTATAGAAATCTACGTTATTTTATGTGTATTCGTATATATATTTTGAAACAAATTTACAATGTTTTATTTGTATTTTGCGTTTTTTTTCTATACAAATTTACCTTATTGTATGTGTGCATTTTGTATATTAAATTTAATACAAATTTAATTATTCTATGTGTATTTTTGTATATGTATTTTTAAAAAAAAATATGCTTATCTGATGGATATTTTGCGTCTTTGTTTTTATACAAATTTAAATTATTTTATTGATATTCTGTGTACTTATTTTGATACGATTTTACATTATTCTATGTATAACAAAAATAAATACAGAATACACAAAAATAGATATGCAAAATACATATAAACAATTTAAATTTGTTTCAAAATATATATACGAATACACTTGACATGGGTATTTTGAATCTTAATTTTCATACAAATTTACATTATTTTATTAATATTTTCTGTATTTATTTTGATACGATTTTACGTTATTTTATTTGTGTTTTGTATATATTTTTTTTATACATATTTACATTATTTAATGTGTTTTTTGTATATATATTTGATACAAATTTACGTTATTTTAAGTCTATATGTTTATATATTTTCAGTCAAATTTACATTTTTTTATGTGTATTTTGTATATGTATTTCAATACAAATTTACCTAATTTTATGTTTTTTGTATATTTATTTTCATACAAGTTTAAATTATTTTTGTTTATTTTTTTATATAGTTTTTTACAAATTTAGGTTATTTTATGTGTATTTTGTATATCTATTTTCATACAAATACACATTCTTTTCATGATATTTTTTTTATTTTTTTTGACACGAATTAACATTATTTAATGTGTATTTTGTATATATATTTTTATACGTATTTACATTATCTCAAGTGTATTTTGTATATATATTTCTATAGAAATCTACGTTATTTTATGAGTATTCGTATATATATTTTGAAACAAATTTACATTGTTTTATGTGTATTTTGCATATTTTTTCAATACAAATTTACATTATTGTATGAGCATTTTGTATATTAATTTTAATACAAATTTGATTAATCCATGTGTATTTTTGTGTATGTATTTTTATAAAAATATGCTTTATTTTATGGGTATTTTGCATCTTTATTTTCATACAAATTTACATTATTTTATTGATATTCTGGGTATTTATTTGGTATGATTTTACATTATTCTATGTGTATTTTGTATATATATTTTATATAAAATGTATTTGTTTTCATTTCATACAAATCTACATTATTTTATGTGTTTTTTGTACATGAATTTAAATACAAATTTAACTAGTTATATGTGTATTTTGTATATCTATTTTGTATGTATATTTTCATAGAAATTTACTCTATTTTATGAGTATTCGTATATATATTTTGATACAAATTTACATTATTGATGTGTATTTTGCATATCTATTTCAATACAAATTTTCTTTATTACACGTGCATTTTGTTTATTTATTTTAATACAAATTTAATTATTTTATATGTATTTTTGTATATATATTTTTATGCAAATATGCGTTATTATATGGATATTTTGCAGCTTTATTTTCATACAAATTTACATTATTTTATTGATATTCTCTTTATTTATTTTGATACGATTAACATTATTCTATGTGTATTTTGTATATATTTTTTATACATATTTACATTATTTAAGGTTTATTTTGTATATATATTTTATCCAAATTTACATTATTTTATGTGTATTTGTTTATATATTTTTATACAAATTTACATTATTTTATGTGTATTTTGTATATACATTTTCATAAAAAAATTACGTTATTTTATTGTGTGTACTCGTATATATTTTGATACAAATTTTATACAAATTCATGTTATTTAATGTGTATTTGTATAAATATTTTCATACAAATTTATATTATTTTATGTGTATTTTTTCATATATTTCATTACAAATTTACCTTATTTTATGTTTATTTTGTATATTTATTTCATTCAATTTTAAATTATTTTATGTGTATATTTGTATTTATATTTAGGTTATTTTATGTGTATTTTGTATATATATTTTCATCCAAAATTACATTATTATATTGGTATTTTCTTAATTTAATTCGATACGGATTTAGATTATTTCATAGGTATTTTGTATACATATTTTTATACTCATTTACATTATCTAATGTGTGTTTTGTATATATATTTTTATGCAAATTTATTTTATGTTCATTTTTGTACATATATTTTTATAGAAATTTGCGTTATTTTATGTATATAGTTTTATATAAATTTACGTTATTTTATGTGCATTTTGTATATTTATATTTATACAAATACACATTCTTTTATTGCTATATTGTTTATTTATATTTATACGAATTTACATTATTTTATGTTTATTTTGTATACATTTTTTTATACGTATTTACTTAATTTTATGTGTATTTTGTATATGTATTTTTATAGAAATCTACGTTATTTTATGTGTATTCGCATATATATTTTGAAACAAATTTACATTATTTTATATGTATTTTGCATATCTATTTCAATACAAATTTACCTTATTGTATGTGCATCTTATATATTTATTTTGATACAAATTCAAATATTTTATGTGTATTTTGGTATCAATAATTTTATAAAAAATGCGTTATTTTATAGGTATTTTGCATCTTAATTTTCATACAAATTTACATTATTTTATTAATATTCTGTGTATATATTTAGATACGATTTTACATTATTCTATTTGTGTTTTGTATATATTTTTTTTATACATATTTACATTATTTAATGTGTATTTTGTATATATATTTCATACAAATTTACGTTATTATATGTGTATTTGTTTATATATTTTCTTTAAAATTTACATTATTTTATGTGTATTTTGTATATGTATTTCAATAGAAATTAACCTAATTTTATGTGTATTTTGTATATTTCTTTTCATACAAATTTAAATTATTTTTGTGTATTTTTGTATATAGTTTTATACAAATTTAGGTTATTTTATGTACGCATTTACAGTATTTAATGTGTGTTTTGTATATATATTTTTATCCAAAGTTAATTTATTTTACGTTCATTTTTGGACATATATTTTTATAGAAATTAGCGTTATTTTATATGTATTTGTATATGTTTTCTCATACAAATTTACATTATATTATTGCTATTTTGTTTATTTAGTTTGATACGAATTACATGATTATATGTGTATTTTGTACATATATTTTATGCGTATTTACATTACTTAATGTGTATTTTGTTTATATATTTTTAAACAAATTTACGTTATTATATGTATTTTAATAAATATTTTGATACAAATTTACATTATTTTATGTATTTTGTATATACATTTCAATTCAAATTTAGCTTATTTTATCTGTATTTTGTATATCTATTTTCATACGAATTTAATTACTTCTGTGTATTTTTGTATATAGTTTTATACAAATTTACGTTATTTTATGTGTATTTTGTATATTTATATTTACACAAATACACATTCTTTTATTGGTATTTTGTTTATATATTTTGATACGAATTTACATTATTTTATGTGTATTTTGTATACATTTTTTTATACGTATTTACTTCATTTTACGTGTATTTTGTATATATTTTTATACAAATCTACGTTATTTTATGTGTATTCGTATATATATTTTGAAACAAATTTACATTGTTTTATATGTATTTTGCATATCTATTTCAATACAGATTTACCTTATTGTATGTGTATTTTGTATATTTATTTTAATACAAATAAATTTTTTTGTGTATTTTTGTATATATATATAAAAAAAGCGTTATTTTATGGGTATTTTGCTTCTTTATTTTCATACAAATTTACATTATTTTATTAATATTCTGTGTATTTATTTTGATACGATTTTACATTATTCTATTTGTGTTTTGTATATATTTTTTTATACAAATTTACGTTATTTTAAGTGTATTTGTTTATGTATTTTCATTCAAATTTACAGTATTTTATGTGTATTTTGTATATGTATTTCAATACAAATTTACCTAATTTTATGTGTATTTTGTATATTTATTTTCATACAAATTTAAATTATTTTTGTGTATTTTTGTATATAGTTTTATACAAATTTATGTTATCTTATGTGTATTTTGTATATTTACTTTCATACAAATACACATTCTTTTATTGACATTTTGTTTATTTATTTTGACGCGAATTTACATTATTTAATATGTATTTTGTATATATATTTTTTAAACGTATTTACATCCTTTCATGTGTATTTTGTATATTTATAAAAAATGCGTTATTTTATGGGTATTTTGCATCTTTATTTTAATACAAATTTACATTATTTTATTTACATTCTGTGTATTTATTTTAATACGATTTTACATTATTCTATTTGTGTTTTGTATATTTAATTTTTATACATATTTTCATTATTTGATGAGTATTTTTTATATATATTTTATACAAATTTATGTTAATTTAAGTGTATTTGTTTTTATATTTTCATTCAAATTTACATTATTTTATGTGTATTTTGTATATGTATTTCTTTACAAATTTATCTAATTTTATGTGTTTTTTGTATATTTATTTTCATACAAATTTAACTTATTTTTGTGTATTTTTATATATAGTTTTATACAAATTTACGTTATTTTATGTGTATTAAGGGGAGGCGGTGGCTGAATAGTGGAATCGGTGGCTGAATCGACAGAGTAACACCACCGCGTTCAGGAGGACGCGAGTTCAATCCCCGCCCGGTGCCACCAAGCTGGGATTTTTCAGCCGCCGCCGAGTGGCTTAAAACTACCCACATGCTGTCCAGAAGACCACCTATCAACCCGGACTCTAGATTCTAGGATTAAAGATGAGCTCCGGGAGGGCAGCATGAGCCAATGCAAGATGTCGCCACTATAAACACTCGCCTGCGCCAGAACGGGCTGGGCCGACCATCAGGACCCACCGAGAAGAAGCCTTGGGCCGACCATCAGGCCCCACCGGGAAAAAGCCTACCGGCGCTATAGGCCGCGACGTAAAAAAATAAAAATAAATAAATAAAATAAAATAAAATAAATTGTATATGTATTTTCATACAAATACACATTCTTTTATTGATATTTTAATTATTTATTTTGACACGAATTTACATTATTTAATGTGTATTTTGTATATATATTTTTATACGTATTTACAACATTTCATGTGTATTTCTATAGAAATCTACGTTATTTTATGTGTATTCGTATATATATTTTGAAACAAATCTACATTATTTTATGTGTATTTTGTATATATATTTCATTATAAATTTGCCTTATTTTAAGTTTATTTTTACATCTATTTTCATTCAAATTCAAATCATTTTATGTCTATATATTTATTTGTATTTACGTTATTTTATGTGTATTTTCTATATATTTTCATTCAAAATTACATTATTTTATCGGTATTTTGTTCATTTATTTCGATACGAATTTAGATTATTTCATGTGTATTTTCTATACATATACATATAGAGTAAATTTCTATGAAAATATATATTCAAAATACATATAAAATTATGTAAATAAGTATAAAAATATATATATCAAATACACCTAAAAAAAATGAAAATTCGTATCAAAATAAATAAATAAAATTCCGATAAAAGAACGTATATTTGTAGGAAAATAAATATACAAAATACACATAAAATTACTAAAATTTGAATAAAAATATATACAAAAATACACACAATTAATTTCAATTTGTATGAAAATAGATATACAAAATACACATATAATTAGTTAAATTTGTATTTAAATACATGTACAAAATTCACATAAAATAATGTAAATTTGTATGAAATGAAAACAAATTCACATAAAATAACGTACATTGGTATAAAAGAGATATACAAAATATACATAGAATAATGTAAAATCGTATCAAAATAAATACACAGAATATCAATAAAATAATGTAATTTTGTATGAAAATAAAGATGCAAAATACCCATAAAATAAAGCATATTTTTATAAAAATACATATACAGAAATATACATAGAATAGCTAAATTTGTATTAAAATTAATATACAAAATGCACGTACAATAAGGTAAATTTGTATTGAAAAAATATGCAAAATGCACATAAAACAATGTATATTTGTTTCAAAATATATATACGAATACACATAAAATAACGTATATTTCTATAGAAATATATATACAAAATACACATGAAATGACGTAAATACGTATAAAAATATATATACACAATACACATTAAATAATATAAATTCGCATCAAAATAAATAAACAAAATATCAATAAAAGAATGTATTTAAATACATGTACAAAATCCACATAAAATAATGTAAATTTGTATGAAATGAAAACAAATTCACATAAAATAACGTACATTGGTATAAAATAGATATACAAAATATACATAGAATAATGTAAAATCGTATCAAAATAAATACACAGAATATCAATAAAATAATGTAATTTTGTATGAAAATAAAGATGTAAAATACCCATAAAATAAAGCATATTTTTATAAAAATACATATACAAAAATACACATAGAATAGCTAAATTTGTATTAAAACTAATATACAAAATGCACGTACAATAAGGTAAATTTGTATTGAAAAAATATGCAAAATGCACATAAAACAATGTATATTTGTTTCAAAACATATATACGAATACACATAAAATAACGTATATTTCTATAGAAATATATATACAAAATACACATGAAATGACGTAGATACGTATAAAAATATATATACACAATACACATTAAATAATATAAATTCGCATCAAAATAAATAAACAAAATATCAATAAAAGAATGTGTATGAAATGACGTAAATACGTATAAAAATATATATACACAATACAAATTAAATAATATAAATTCGCATCAAAATAAATAAACAAAATATCAATAAAAGTGTATGTGTATGAAAATAGATATACAAAATACACATAAAATATTGTAAATTTGAATAAAACTATATACAAAAATACACAAAAAAAAATTTAAATTTGTATAAAATATATATACATAATACACATGAAATTAGGTAAATTTCTATTGAAATACATATACAAAATACACATAAAATAATGTAAATTTGAATAAAAATATATAAACAAATACACTTAAAATAACGAAAATTTGTATGAAATATATAAAGAAAATACACATTAAATAATGTAAATATGTATAAAAAAATATATACAAAACACAAATAGAATAATGTTAAATAGTATCAAAATAAATACACAGAATATTAATAAAATAATGTAAATTTGTATGAAAATAAAGATGCAAAATACCCATAAAACAACGCATTTTTTATGAAAATATATATACCAAAATGCACATAAAATATTTAAATTTATATTACAATAAATATACAAAATGCACATACAATAAGGTAAATTTGTATTGAAATAGATATGCAAAATACATATAAAACAATGTAAATTTGTTTCAAAATATACATACGAATACACATAAAATAACGTAGATTTTTATAAAATATATATACAAAATACACATATAATGAAGTAAATACGTATAAGAAAATGTATACAAAATACACATAAAATAATGTAAATTCGTATCAAAATAAATAAACTAAATGCCAATAAAAGAATGTTTACTTCTATAAATATAAATATACAAAATACACATAAAATAACGTAAAATTGTATAAAACTATATACAAAAATAAACAAAAATAATTAAATTTGTATGAAAATAGATATACAAAAGACACATAAAATAAGCTAAATTTGAATTGAAATAAATATAGAAAATACATAAAATAATGTAAATTTGTATAAAAATATATATTCAAATACACATATAATAACGTAAATTCGTAAAAAAATATATAAACAAAATACACATTAAATAATGTAAATACGTATAAAAGATATGTACGAAATGTAAAAATTTATAAAATTAAAGATGCAAAATACCCATAAAATATCTCATATTTAAAAAAAAATATATACAAAAATACACATAAAATAATTAAATTTGTATTAAAATAAATATACAAAATACACATACAATAAGGTAGATTTTAATTGAAATAGATATGCAAAAAACACATAAAATAATGAAAATTTTTATCAAAATATATACGAATACACACAATAAAATTACGTAAATTTTTATGAAAATATATATACAAAATACACATAAAATAATGTAAATACATAGAAAAATATATATACAAAATACACATAAAATAATGTAAATTCGTATCAAAATAAATAAACAAAATTTCCTCTAAAAGAATGTATATGTGTAGGAAAATATATATACAAAATACAAATAAAATAAAAAAAATTTGTATAAAAATAATACAAAAATACACAAAAATAATTTAAATTTGTTTGAAAATAGATATGCAAAATACAAATGAAATTAGGCAAAATTTTATTGAAATACATATACAAAATACACATAAAATAATGTAAATTTGTATGAAAATATATAAACAAATACACATAAGATAACGTAAATTTCCATAAAATATATGTACAAAATATACATTAAATAATGTAAATATGTCTAAAAATATATATACAAAATACACAGAATAACGTAAAATCGTATCAAAATAAATAAACAGACAATCAATAAAATAATGTATATTTGTATGAAAATAAAGATGCAAAATACCCATATAATAACGCATATTTGTTTAAAAATATATATACAAAAATACACATAAAATAATTAAATTTGCATCAAAATAAATATACAAAAGGCACATACAATAAAGAAAATTTGTATTGAAATAGATATGCGAAATACACATAAATAATGTAAATTTGTATCAAAATATATATACGAATACACATAAAATAGAGTAAATTTCTATGAAAATATATATTCAAAATACATATAAAATTATGTCAAGAAGTATAAAAATATATATATCAAATACACCTAAAATAATGAAAACTCGTATCAAAATAAATAAACAAAATTCCGATAAAAGAACGTATATTTGTAGGAAAATAAATATACAAAATTCACATAAAATTACGAAAATTTGAATAAAAATATATACTAAAATACACAAAATTAATTTCAATTTGTATGAAAATAGATATACATAATACACATATAATTAGTTAAATTTGTATTTAAATACATGTACAAAATACACAAAATAATGTAAATTTGTATGAAATGAAAACAAATTCATATAAAATAACGTTCATTTGTATGAAATATATATACAAAATATACATAGAATAATGTAAAATCGTATCAAAATAAATACACAGAATATCAATAAAATAATGTAAATTTGTATGAAAATAAAGATGCAAAATACCCATAAAATAAAGCATTTTTTTTATGAAAATACATATACAAAAATACACATAGAATAATTGAATTTGTATTAAAATTAATATACAAAATGCACGTACAATAATGTAAATTTATATTGAAAAAATATGCAAAATGCACATAAAACAATGTATATTTGTTTCAAAATATATACACGAATACACATAAAATAACATATATTTCTATAGAAATATATATACAAAATACACATGAAATGACGTAAATACGTATAAAAATATATATACACAATACACATTAAATATTGTGAATTCGCGTCAAAATAAATAAACAAAATATCAATAAAAAAATGTGTATTTGTATGAAAATAGATATACAAAATACACATAAAATATTTTAAATTTATATAAAACTCTTTTTATAAAAATATATATACCAAAATAATAAAAATTTTAAATTTGTATTACAATAAATATACAAAATGCACATACAATAAGGTAGATTTATATTGAAATAGATATGCTAAATACATATAAAACAATGTAAATTTGCTTCAAAATATATATACCAATACTCATAAAATAACGTAGATTACTATAAAAATATATATACGAAATACACATTAAATGAAGTAAATACGTATATGAAAATGTATACAAAGTACACATAAAATAATTAAATTTCTATTAAAATAAATATACAAAATACACATACAATAAGGTATTGAAATAGATATGCAAAATAAACATAAAATAATGTAAATTTGTATCAAATCATATACGAATACACACAATAAAATAACGTAAATTTTTATGAAAATATATATAAAAAATACACAAAATAATGTAAATACGTAAAAAATATATATACAAAATACTCATAAAATTATGTAAATTCTTATGAAAATAAATCAACAAAATTCCACTAAAAGAATCTATATTTGTAGGAAAAGATAAATACCAATGACAAATAAAATAACTAAAATTTGTATAAAAATATATCAAAAATACATAAAAATAATTTAAATTTGTTTGAAAATAGATATGAAAAATACACATAAAATTAGGCAAATCTGTATTGAAATACATATACAAATTACACATAAAATATTGTAAATTTGTATGAAAATATATAAACAAATACACATAAAATAGCGTAAATTTATATAAAATATATATTCAAAATATACATTAAATAATGTAAATGTGTATAAAAATATATATACAAAATACACATAGAATAATGTAAAATCGTATCAAAATAAATAAACAGAATATCAATAAAATAATGTAAATTTGTATGAAAATAAAGATGCAAAATACATAAATAATAACGCCTATTTTTACAAAAATACACATAAAATAATTAAATTTGTATTAAAATAAATATACAAAATACACATACAATATGGTAAATTTGTATTGAAATAGATATGCAAAATAAACATAAATAATGTAAATTTGTATCAAAATATATATACGAATACCCATAAAACAGAGTAAATTTCTATGAAAATATATATTCAAAACACAAATGAAATGATATAAATAAGTATAAAAATATACATATCAAATACACCTAAAATAATGTAAATTCGTATAAAAATAAATAAACAAAATTACGATAAAAGATGCAAGATACACATTAAATAATGTAAATATGTATAAAAAAATATATACAAAAAACAAATAGAATAATGTGAAATCGTATCAAAATAAATACACCGGATATTAATAAAATAATGTAAATTTGTATGAAAATAAAGATGCAAAATTCCCATCAAATAGCGCATTTCTTATAAAAATATATATACTAAAATACACATAAAATATTTAAATTTGTATTGAAATAAATATACAAAATGCACATACAATAAGGTAAATTTGTATTGAAAGAGATATGCAAAAATACATATAAAACAATGTAAGTTTGTTTCAAAATATATATACGAATACACATAAAATAACGTAGATTTCTATAAAAATATATATACAAAATACACATAAAATTAAGTAAATACGTATAAAAATAGATATACAAAATACACATGGAATAATGTAAAATTGTTTAAAAAAAAAACAATATAAATAAAATAATGTAAATTTGTATGAAAATAAAAATGAAAAATACCCATAAAATAAAGCATATTTTTATAAAAATACATATACAAAAATACACATAGCATAATTAAATTTGTATTAAAATTAATATACAAAATGCATATACAATAATGTAAATTTGTATTGAAAAAATATGCAAAATACACATAAAACAGTGTAAATTTATTTAAAAATCTATATACAGATACTCATAAATCAACGTAGATTTCTATAGAAATATATATATATATATATATATATATATATATATATATATATATATATATATATATATATATATATATATATATATATATATATATATATATATATATATATATATATATATATATATATATATATATATATATATATATATAAATATATATATATATATATATATATATATATATATATATATATATATATATATATATATATATATATATATATATATATATATAAAATATTATATATTTTAAATTCGCGTCAAAGTAAATAAACAAAATATCAATAAAAGAATGTGTATTTGAATGAAAATAGATATACAATATACACATAAAATCACCTAAATTTGTATAAAACTATATACAAAATTACACAAAAATAATTTTAATTTGTATGAAAATAAATATACAAAATACACATAAAATTAGGTAAATTTGTATTGAAATACATTTACAAAATACACATAAAATAATGTAAATTTGAATGAAAATATATAAACAAATACACTTAAAATAACGTAAATTTGTATAAAATATATATAAAAAATACACATTAAATAATATAAATATGTATAAAAGAATATATACAAAACACAAATAGAATAATATAAAATCGTATCAAAATAAATACACAGAATATTAATAAAATAATGTAAATTTGTATGAAAATTAAGATGCAAAATACCCATAAAATAACGCATTTTTAATAAAAATATTTATACCGACACACTTAAAATATTTGAATTTGTATTAAAATAAATATACAAAATGCACATACAATAAGGTAAATTTGTATTGAAATAGATATGCAAAATACATATAAAACCATGTAAATTTTTTTCAAAATATATATTCGAATACACATAAAATAACGTAAATTTCTATGAAAATAAATATACAAAATACACATAAAATGAAGTAAATACGTATAAAAAAAGGTATACAAAATACACATAAAATAATGTAAACTCGTATCAAAATAAATAAACAAAATACTAATAAAAGAATGTGTATTGTATATATATATATATATATATATATATATATAAATATATATATATATATATATATATATATATATATATATATATATATATATATATATATATATATATATATATATATATATATATATATATATGTATATATATATATATATATATAAATATACAAAATACAAATAAAATAACGTAAATTTATGTAAAAATATATGCAAAAATACAGAAAAGTAATTAAATTTGTGTGAAAATAGATATACAAAATACATGTGTATTTTGTATATTTATTTTCATACAAATTGAAATTATTTTTGTTTATATTTTTATATATTTTCATACAAATTTTCGTTATTTAATGTGTATTTTGTATATTTATTTTTTCTACAAATATACGTTCTTTTATCTGAATTTTGTTTATTGAATTTGAAACGAATTTGCCTTATTTTGTATATCTATTTTCATACAAATTAAAATAATTCTGTGTATTTTTGATTATAGTTTTATATAAATTTACGTTATTTTATGTGTATTTTGTATATTTATATTTATACAAATACACATTCTTTTATTGGTATTTTGTATATTTATTTTGATACGAATTTACATTATTTTATGTGTATTTTGTATACATTTTTTTATACGTATTTACTTCATTTTATGTGTATTTTGTATATATATTTTTATAGAAATCTACGTTATTTTATGTGTATTCCTATATATATTTTGAAACAAATTTACATTGTTTTATATGTATTTTGCATATATATTTCAATACAAATTTACCTTATTGTATGTGTTTTTTGTATATTTATTTTAATACAAATTTAATTTTTTGATGTGTATTTTGGTATATATATTTTTATAAATAAAAAAAATGCGTTATTTTATGGGTATTTTTATAAATATTTTGTTACAAATCTACATTATTTTATGTATTTTGTATATACATTTCAATTCAAATTTAGGTTATTTTCTCTGTATTTTGTATATCTATTTTCATACGAATTTAATTACTTCTGTGTAATTTTGTATATAGTTTTATACAAATTTACGTTATTTTATGTGTATTTTGTATATTTATATTTATACAAATACACATTCTTTTATTGGTATTTTGTATATTTATTTTGATACGAATTTACATTATTTTATGTGTATTTTGTATACATTTTCTTATACGTAATTACTTCATTTTATGTGTATTTTGTATATATATTTTTATACAAATCTACGTTATTTTATGTGTATTCGTATATATATTTTAAAACAAATTTACATTCTTTTATATGTATTTTGCATATCTATTTCAATACAGATTTACCTTATTGTATGTGTATTTTGTATATTTATTTTAATACAAATTAATTTTTTCATGTGTATTTTGGTATATATATTTTTTTAAAAAATGCGTTATTTAATGGGTATTTTGCATCTTTATTTTCATACAAATTTACATTGTTTTATATTTATTTTGATACGATTTTACATTATTCTATTTGTGTTTTGTATATATTTTTTTATACATATTTACATTATTTAATGTGTATTTTGTATATTTTAAAACAAATTTACGTTATTTTATGCGCATCTGTTAAAATATTTTTAAACAAATTTACATTATTTTATGTATTTTGTATATATATTTCAATACAAATTTAGTTTATTTTATGTATATTTTGTATATCTATTTTCATTTGTATCAAAATAAATAAACAAAATAGCAAAAAAATAATGTAAATTTGTATGAGAAAACATATACAAATACACATAAAATAACGCAAATTTCTAAAAAAATATATGTACAAAAATGCACATAAAATAAAGTAAATTTGCAAATTTGTATTGAAATAGATATGCAAAATACATATAAAACAATGTAAATTTGTTTCAAAATATATATACGAATACACATAAAATAACGTAGATTTCTATAAAAATATATACAAAATACACATAAAATGAAGTAAATACGTATAAAAAAATGATTACAAAAAATACATAAAAACCGTTTCAAAATAAATAAACAAAATACCAGTAAAAGAATGTGTATTTGTAAAAATATAAATATACAAAATACACATAAAATATCGTAAATTTGTATAAAACTATATACAAAAATACACAGAAGTAATTAAATTTGTATGAAAATATATATACAAAATACAGCTAAAATAAGCTAAATTTGAATTGAAATTTACATACAAAATACATAAAATAATGTAAATCTGTATCAAAATATTTATACAAATACATATAGTAACGTAGATTTGTTTAAAAATATATAAACAAAATACACATTAAGTAATGTAAATACGTATAAAAAATATGTACAAAATACACATATAATCTTGTAATTCGTATCAAAATAAATAAACAAAATAGCAATAAAATAATGTAAATTTGTCTGAGAAAACATATACAAATAACGCAAATTTCTATAAAAATATATGTACAAAAATGCACATAAAATAAAGTAAATTTGCAAAAAAATATATATACAAAACACACACTAAATAATGTAAATGCGTACATAAAATAACCTAAATTTGAATAAAACTATATACAAAAAAACACAAAAATAATTTAAATTTGTTTGAAAAGAAATATACAAAATACACATAAAATTAGGTAAATTTGTATTGAAATACATATACAAAATACACATCAAATAATGTAAATTTGAATGAAAATATATAAACAAATACACTTAAAATAACGTAAATTGGTATTAAATATATATGCAAGATACACATTAAATAATGTAAATATGTATAAAAAATATATATACAAAAAACAAATAGAATAATGTAAAATCGTATCAAAATAAATACACAGAATATCAATAAAATAATGTAAATTTGTATGAAAATAAAGATACAAAATTCCCAAAAATTATCGCATTTTTTATAAAAATATATTTACCAAAATACACATAAAATATTTAAATTTGTATTGAAATGAATATACAAAATGCATATACAGTAAGGTAAATTTGTATTGAAAGAGATATTCAAAAATACATATAAAACAATGTAAATTTGTTTCAAAATATATATACGAATACACATAAAATAAAGTAGATTTCTATAGAAATATATATACAAAATACATATGAAATTATGTAAATACGTATAAGAATATATATACAAAATACATATCAAATAATGTAAATTCGTGTCAAAATAAATCAACAAAATATCATGAAAAGAATGTGTATTTGTATGAAAATAGATAATAGATAATAAATTTGTATAAAATATATATGCAAGATACACATTAAATAATGTAAATATGTATAAAAAAGTATATACAAAAAACAAATAGAATAATGTAACATCGTATCAAAATAAATACACCGAATATTAATAAAATAATGTAAATTTGTATGAAAATAAAGATGCAAAATTCCCATAAAATAGCGCATTTCTTATAAAATATATATACCAAAATACACATAAAATATTTAAATTTGCATTGAAATAAATATACAAAATGCACATACAATAAGGTAAATTTGTATTGAAAGAGATATGCAAAAATACATATAAAACAATGTAAATTTGTTTCAAAATATATATACGAATACAAATAAAAAAACGTAGATTTCTATAAAAATATATATACAAAATACACATAAAATTAAGTAAATACGTATAAAAAATGTATACATAATACACATAAAATAATGTAATTTCGAATTAAAATAAATGTAAATTTGAATGAAAATATAAAAACAAATACACTTAAAATAACGTAAATTTGTATAAAATATATATGCAAGATACACATTAAATAATGTAAATGTGTATAAAAAATATATACAAAAAACAAATAGAATAATGTAAAATCGTATCAAAATAAATACACAGAATATCAATAAAATAATGTAAATTTGTATGAAAATAAAGATGCAAAATTCCCAAAAATTATCGCATTTTTTATAAAAATATATATACCAAAATACACATAAAATATTTAAATTTGTATTGAAATAAATATATAAAATGCATATACAGTAAGGTAAATTTGTTTTAAAAGAGATATTCAAAAATACATATAAAACAATGTAAATTTGTTTCAAAATATATATACGAATAAACATAAAATAAAGTAGATTTCTATAGAAATATATATCCAAAATACATATCAAATTATGTAAATACGTATAAAAATATATATACAAAATACATATCAAATAATGTAAATTCGTGTCAAAATAAATAAACAAAATATCATGAAAAGAATGTGTATTTGTATAAAAATAGATAATAGATAATAAATTTGTATAAAATATATATGCAAGATACTCATTAAATAATGTAAATATGTATAAAAAAGTGTATACAAAAAACAAATAGAATAATGTAAATTCGTATCAAATAAATGCACCGAATATTAATAAAATAATGTAAATTTGTATGAAAATAAAGATGCAAAATTCCCATAAAATAGCGCATTTCTTATAAAAATATATATACCAAAATACACATAAAATATTTAAATTTGTATTGAAATAAATATACAAAATGCACATACAATAAGGTAAATTTGTATTGAAAGAGATATGCAAAAATACATATAAAACAATGTAAATTTGTTTCAAAATATATATACCAATACAAATAAAAAAACGTAGATTTCTATAAAAATATATATACAAAATTCACATAAAATTAAGAAAATACGTATAAAAAAAATGTGTATTTGTAAAAATATAAATATACAAAATTCACATAAAATATCGTAAATTTGTATAAAACTATATACAAAAATACACAGAAGTAATTAAATTTGTATGAAAATATATATACAAAATACAGCTAAAATAAGCTAAATTTGATTTGAAATGTACATACAAAATACATAAAATAATGTAAATCTGTATCAAAATATTTATACAAATACATATAATAACGTAGATTTGTTTGAAAATATATAAACAAAATACACATTAAGTAATGTAAATACGTATAAAAAATATGTACAAAATACACATATAATCATGTAATTCGTATCATAATAAATAAACAAAATAGCAATAAAATAATGTAAATTTGTATGAGAAAACATATACAAATAACGCAAATTTCTTTAAATATATATGTACAAAAATGCACATAAAATAAAGTAAATTTGCAAAAAAAATATATATACAAAACACACACTAAATATTGTAAATGCGTACATAAAATAACCTAAATTTGTATAAAACTATATACAAAAATACACAAAAATAATTTAAATTTGTTTGAAAAGAAATATACAAAATACACATAAAATTAGGTAAATTTGTATTAAAATACATATACAAAATACACATCAAATAATGTAAATTTGAATGAAAATATATAAACAAATACACTTAAAATAACGTAAATTTGTATAAAATATATATGCAAGATACACATTAAATAATGTAAATGTGTATAAAAAATATATATACAAAAAACAAATAGAATAATGAAAAATCGTATCAAAATAAATTCACAGAATATCAATAAAATAATGTAAATTTGTATGAAAATAAAGATACAAAATTCCCAAAAATTATCGCATTTTTAAAAAAATATATTTACCAAAATACACATAAAATATTTAAATTTGTATTGAAATAAATATACAAAATGCATATACAGTAAGGTAAATTTGTATTGAAAGAGATATTCAAAAATACATATAAAACAATGTAAATTTGTTTCAAAATATATATACGAATACACATAAAATAAAGTAGATTTCTATAGAAATATATATACAAAATACATATGAAATTATGTAAATACGTATAAAAAAATATATACAAAATACATATCAAATAATGTAAATTCGTGTCAAAATAAATAAACAAAATATCATGAAAAGAATGTGTATTTGTATGAAAATAGATAATAGATAATAAATTTGTATAAAATATATATATGCAAGATACACATTAAATAATATAAATATGTATAAAAAAGTATATACAAAAAACAAATAGTATAATGTAACATCGTATCAAAATAAATACACCAAATATTAATAAAATAATGTAAATTTGTATGAAAATAAAGATGCAAAATTCCCATAAAATAGCGCATTTCTTATAAAAATATATATACCAAAATACACATAAAATATTTAAATTTGCATTGAAATAAATATACTAAATGCACATACAATAAGGTAAATTTGTATTGAAGGAGATTTGCAAAAATACATATAAAACAATGTATATTTGTTTCAAAATATATATACGAATACAAATAAAAAAACGTAGATTTCTATAAAAATATATATACAAAATACACATAAAATTAAGTAAATACATATAAAAAAATGTATACAAAATACACATAAAATAATGTAATTTCGAATTAAAATAAATGTAAATTTGAATGAAAATATAAAAACAAATACACTTAAAATAACGTAAATTTGTATAAAATATATATGCAAGATACACATTAAATAATGTAAATGTGTTTAAGAAAATATATACAAAAAACAAATAGAATAATGTAAAATCGTATCAAAATAAATACACAGAATATCAATAAAATAATGTAAATTTGTATGAAAATAAAGATGCAAAACTCCCAAAAATTATCGCATTTTTTATAAAAATATATATACCAAAATACACATAAAATATTTAAATTTGTATTGAAATAAATATACAAAATGCATATACTGTAAGGTAAATTTGTATTAAAAGAGATATTCAAAAATACATATAAAACAATGTAAATTTGTTTCAAAATATATATACGAATACACATAAAATAAAGTAGATTTCTATAGAAATATATATACAAAATACATATGAAATTAAGTAAATACGTATAAAAATATATATACAAAATACATATCAAATATTGTAAATTCGTGTCAAAATAAATAAACAAAATATCATGAAAAGAATGTGTATTTGTATGAAAATAGATAAATACATAGAAATAATTTGAGTTTGTCTGAAAATAGATATACAAAATACACATAAAACTAGGTAAATTTCTTTTGAAATGTATATACAAAATACCCATAAAATATTGTAAATTTGTGTCAAAATATATAATCAAATACACATAAAATAACGTTAATTTGTATGAAAAATATATACAAAATACACATAGAATAATGTCAATTCGTGTCAAAATGAATGAGCAGAATATCAATAAAATAATGTATATTTGTATGAAAATAAAGATGCAAAATACCCCAAAAATAAAGCATATGTTTATAAAAATACAGATACAAAAATACACATCGAATAATTCAATTTGTATTAAAATTAATATACAAAAAGCGTATATAATAAGATAAATTTGTATTGAAAAAATATGCAGCATACACGTTTACTTATACAAATTTATATTATTTTATTGGTATTTTGATTTTTTATTTTGATACGAATTACATGAGTATATGGGTATTTTGTACACATTTTTTATACATTTACATTATTTAATGTGTATTTTGTTTATAATATATTTTCATACAAATTTACGTTATTATATGTGTATTTGTATAAATATTTTGATACAAATTTACTTTATTTCATGTATTTTGTATATATATTTCAATTCAAATTTAGCTTATTTTGTGTGTATTTTGTATATATTTTCATACAAATTTAATTACTTCTGTGTATTTATGTATATAGTTTTATATAAATTTACGTTATGTTATGTGTATTTTGTATATTTATACAAATACACATTCTTTTATTGGTATTTTGTTTATTTATTTTGATACGAATTTACTTTATTTTATATATATTTCGTATACATTGTTTTTATACGTATTTACTTCATTTTATGTGTATTTTGTATATATATATTTATAGAAATCTACGTTATTTTATGTGTATTCGTATACATATTTTGAAACAAATTTACATTGCTTTATATGTATTTTGCGTATCTATTTCAATACAAATTTACCTTATTGTATGTGTTTTTCATATATTTATTTTAATACAAATCTAATTTTTTTATGTGTATTTTGGTATATATATTTTATAAATAAAAATGCGTTATTTTATAGGTATTTTGCCTCTTTATTTTCATACAAATTTACATTATTTTATTAATATTCTGTGTATTTATTTTGATACGATTTTACATTATTCTATTTTTGTTTTGTATATATTTTTTTATACAAATTTACGTTATTTTAAGTGTATTTGTTTATGTATTTTCATTCAAATTTACATTATTTTTATGTATTTTTATATGTTTTCACACAAATTTCCTAATTTATGTGTGTATTTTATTTATTTTCATACAAATTTAAAATATTTTGTGTATTTTGTATATAGTTTGATACAAATTTAGGTTATTTTATGTGTACTTTGAGCATCTATTAAATATATATACAAAATACATATGAAATTATGTAAATACGTATAAAAATATATATACAAAATACATATCAAATAATGTAAATTCGTGTCAAAAAAAATAAACAAAATATCATGAAAAGAATGTGTATTTGCCTGAAAATAGATAATAGATAATAAATTTGTATAAAATATATATGCAAGATACACATTAAATAATGTAAATATGTATAAAAAGTATATAGAAAAAACAATTAGTATAATGTAAAATCGTATCAAAATAAATACACCGAATATTAATAAAATAATGTAAATTTGTATGAAAATAAAGATGCAAAATTCCTATAAAATAGCGCATTTCTTATAAAAATATATATACCAAAATACACATAAAATTTTTAAATTTGTATTGAAATAAATATACAAAATGCATATACAATAAGATAAATTTGTATTGATAGAGATATGCAAAAATACATATAAAACAATGTAAATTTGTTTCAAAATATATATACGAATATAAATAAAACAACGTAGATTTCTATAAAAATATATATACAAAATACACATAAAATTAAGTAAATACGTATAAAAAAATGTATTCAAAATACACATAAAATAATGTAAATTCGAATTAAAATAGATAAACAAAATACCAATAAAAGAATGTGTATTTGGATAAATATAAATATACAAAATACACATACAAAATAAACATAAAATAAGGTAGATTTGTAATAAAATATATGTACAAAATACACATACAATAATGTAAATTTATATGAAAATATATATACAAATACACATAAAATACCATGAATTTGTATAAAAATATATATTCAAAAGAAATATTAAATAATGTAAGAGCGTATAAAAATATATATACAAAGTACATATAAAATGAAAATTAAGATGCAAAATACCTATAAAATAAATCTTTTTTTTTATAAAATTATTGATACCAAAATACACATAAAATATTTGAACTTGTATTAAAATAAATATACAAAATGCACATAAAATAAGGTAAATTTGTATTGAAATAGATATGCAAAATACATATAAAATAATGTAAATTTGTTTCAAAATATATATACGAATACACATAAAATAACGTAGATTTCTATAAAAATACATATACAAAATACACATAATATTAAGTAAATACGTATAAAAAAATGTATACAAAATACACATAAAATAATGTAAATTCGTATAAATGTAAATAAACAATATACTAATAAAAGAATGTGTATTTGTATAAATATAAATATACAAAATGCACATAAAATAACGTAAATTTATATAAAACTATATACATAAAATAACGCAAATTTCTATAAAAATATATGTACAAAAATGAACATAAAATAAATTTGCATAAAAAAATATTACAAAACACACTTTAGATAATGTAAATGAGTATAAAAATATGTATACAAAATACCTATGAAATAATCAAAATTCGTATCGAATTAAATTAAGAAATACCAATAAAATAATGTAATTTTGGATGAAAATATATATACAAAATACACATAAAATAATTTGAAATTGAATGAAATATATATACAAAATAAACATAAAATAAGGTAAATTTGTAATGAAATATATGAAAAAATTCACATCAAATAATATAAATTTGAATGAAAATATATACAAATACACATTAAATAACATGAATTTGTATAAAATTTGTATCAAAATATATACTTATACACACAATAAAATAACGTAATTTTTTTTATGAAAATGTATATACAAAATACACATAAAATAATGTAAATTTGTATGAAAATATATAAACAAATACACATAAAATAATGTAAATTTGGATAAAATATATATACAAAATGAACATTAAATAATGTAAATATGTATAAAAAAAATATACAAAATACACATAGAATAATGTTAAATCGTATTAAAATAAATAAAGAGAATATCAATAAAATAATGTAAATTTGTATGAAAATAAAGATGCAAAATATCCATATAATAACGCATATTTGCATAAAAATATATATACAAAAATACATATAAAATAGTTAAGTTTGTATTAAAATAGATATACAAAATGCACGTACAATAAAGTAAATTTGTATTGAAATAGATATGCAAAATACACATCAATAATGTAAATTTGTATCAAAATATATATACGAATACTCATAAAAAAGAGTAAATTTCTATGAAAATATACATACAAAATAGATATACAAAATACACATATAACTAGTTAAATTTGTATTTAAATACATGTACAAAAAACACATAAAATAATGTAGATTTGTATGAAATGAAAACAAATACATTTTATATAAAATATATATACAAAATACATATAGAATAATGTAAAATCATATCAAAATAAATACACAGAATATCAATAAAATAATGTAAATTTGTATGAAAATAAAGATGCAAAATACCCATAAAATAAAGCATATTTTTAAAAAAATACATATACAAAAATACACATAGATTAATAAAATTTGTATTAAAATTAATATACAAAATGCACATACAATAAGGTAAATTTGTATTGAAAAAATATGCAAAATACACATAAAATAATGTAAATTTGTTTCAAAATATATATACGAATACACATAAAATAACTCAGATTTATATAGAAATATATATACAAAATACACTTGAAATAATGTAAATACGTATAAAAATATATATACAAAATACCCATTAAATAATGTTAATTCGTGTCAAAATAAATATACAAAATATCATGAAAAGAATGTGTGTATGAAAATAGATATACAAAATACACATAAAATAACATAAATTTGTTTAAAACTATATACAAAAATACACAAAAATAATTTAAACCTGTATGAAAATAAATATACAAAAAACATATAAAAATAGGTAAATTTGTATTGAAATACATATACAAAATACACATAAAATAATGTATATTTGAATGAAAATATATAAACATATAGACTTAAAATAACGTAAACTTGTATCAAATATATATACAAAAAAAAACATTAAATAAAGTAAATATGTATAAAAAAAATATATACAAAACACAAATAAAATAATGAAAAATCGTATCAAAATAAATACAGAAAATATTAATAAAATAATGTAAATATGTATGAAAATTAAGATGCAAAATACCCATAAAATAACGCATTTTTTATAAAAATATAAATACGAAAAAACATAAAATATTTGATTTTGTATTAAAATAAAGATATACAAAATACACATAAAATAAGCTAAGTTTGAATTGAAATATATATACAAAATACATAAAATAATGTAAATATGTATCAAAATACCTATACAAATACACATATAATAACGTAAATTTGTATAAAAATATATAACCAAAATACTCATTAAATAATGTAAATACGTATAAAAAAATGTAAAAAATACACAAATAATCATGTAATTCGTATCAAAATAAATAGACTAAATACCAATAAAATAATGTAAATTTCTATGAGAAAACATATAAAATACACATAAATAACGCAAATATCAATAAAATATATATAAATATATTTTATACATATTTAAAATATTTAATGTATATTTTGTATATATATATATATATATATTTTATCCAAATTTACGTGATTTTATATGTATTTGTTTATATATTTTCATACAAATTTACATTATTTTATGTGAGTTTTGTATATGTATTTCAATACAAATTTGCCTAACTTTATGTGTATTTTGCATATCTATTTTCAAACAAATTTAAATTATTTTGTGTATATTTGTATATATTTTATACAAATTTTAGTTATTTTATGTGGTTTTTTGATATATATTTTCCTACAAATATACATTCTTTTATTGGAATTTGTGTATTTAATTTTACGAATTTACATTATTTTATGTGTATTTTGTATATATATTTTCTTCGTATTTAAACTATTTTATGTGTATTTTATATATACATTTTCATAAAAATTTACGTTATTTTATTGTGTGTATTCGTATATATTTTGAAACATTTTATACAAATTCATGTTATTTTATGTGTATTTGTATATATTTTAATACAAATTTATATTATTTTATGTGTATTCTTACATATATTTTATTACAAATTTACCTTATTTATGTTTATTTTGTATATTTATTTCATTCAATTTTATATTATTTAATGTATATTTGTATTTGTATTTAGGTTATTTTATGTGTGTTTTCTATATATATTTTCATCCAAAATTACATTATTTTATTGTTATTTTCTTAATTTAACTCGATACGAATTTAGATTATTTCATAGGTATTTTGTATACATATTTTTATACTCATTTACATTATCTAATGTGTGTTTTGTATATATTTTTTTATGCAAACTAATTTTATGTGCATTTTTGTACATATATTTTTATAGAAACTTAAAACGTTATTTTATGTGTATTTTGTATATGTTTTCTCATACAGATTTACATTATTTAATTAGTTTTTTGTTTATTTATTTTGATACGAATGACTTGATTATTTGTGTATTTTTTAAATATTTTTTACGTATTTACATTACTTAATGTATTTTGTTTATATATTTTTTACAAATTTACGTTATTATATGTATTTCTTAAAAATATTTTGAAACGAATTTACTTATTTTATGTATTTTGTTTATATTTTCAATTCAAATTTAGCTTATTTTGTGTGTATTTTGTATATCTATTTTCATACAAATTTAATTACACTTGTGTATTTTTGTATATAGTTTTATACAAATTTACGTTATTTTATGTGCATTTTGTATATTTATATTTATACAAATACACATTCTCTTATTGGTATTTTGTTTATTTATATTTATACGAATTTACATTATTTTATGTGTATTTTGAATACATTTTTTATTCGTATTTACTTAATTTTATTTGTATTTTGTATATATATATATTTAAAGAAATCTACGTTATTTTATGTATTCGTATATATATTTTGAAACAAATTTACATTGTTTTATATGTTTTTGCATATCTATTTCAATACAAATTTACCTTTTATTGTATGTGCATTTGTATATTTATTTTAATACAAATTCAAATATTTTATGTGTATTTTGGTATATATAATTTTATAAAAAATACGTTATTTTATAGGTATTTTGCATCTTAGTTTTCATAGAAATGTACATTATTTTATTAATATTCTGTGTTTATATTTTGATAAGACTTTATATTATACTATTTGTGTTTTGTATATATTTTTTTAGACATATTTTCATTATTTAATGTGTATTTTTTATATATATTTTATACAAATTAACGTAATTTTAAGTGTATTTGTTTATATAATTTCATTCAAATTTACATTATTTTAAGTGTATTTTGTATATGTATTTCAATACAAATTTACCTAATTTTATGTGTATTTTGTATATTTATTTTCATACAAATTTAATTTTTTTTTGTGTTTTTTTGTATATACATATAGAGTAAATTTCTATGAAAATATATATTCAAAATACATATAAAGTTATGTAAATAAGTATAAAAATATATATATCAAATACCTAAAAAAATGAAAATTCGTATCAAAATAAAAAAAAAAAAATTCCGATAAAAGAACGTATATTTGTAGGAAAATAAATATACAAAATACACATAAAATTACGAAAATTTGAATAAAAGTATATACAAAAAAACAAAAAAATAAATTTCAATTTGTATGAAAATAGATATACAAAATACACATATAATTAGTTAAATTTGTATTTAAATGCATGTACAAAATACACATAAAATAATGTAAATTTGTATGAAATGAAAACAAATTCACATAAAATAACGTTCATTTGTATAAAATAGATATACAAAATATACATAGAATAATGTAAAATCGTATCAAAATAAATACACAGAATATCAATAAAATAATGTAATTTTGTATGAAAATAAAGTTTTTTTTTTAAATACATATACAAGAATACACATAGAATAATTAAATTTGTATTAAAATTAATATACAAAATGCACGTACAATAAGGGAAATTTGTATTGAAAAAATATAAAAAAATGCACATAAAACAATGTATATTTGTTTCAAAATATATATACGAATACACATAAAATAACGTATATTTCTATAGAAATATATATACAAAATACACATGAAATGACGTTAATACGTATAAAAATATATATACACAATACACATTAAATAATGTAAATTCGCATCAAAATAAATAAACAAAATAACAATAAAAGAATGTGTATATGTATGAAAATAGATATACAAAATACACATAAAATATTGTAAATTTGTATAAAACGGTATTAAAAAAATACACAAAAATAATTTAAATTTGTATAAAAATATATATACAAAATACACATAAAACTAGTTAAATTTCTATTGAAATACATATACAAAATACACATAAAATAATGTAAATTTGAAAGAGATATATATATAGAAAATACACATTAAATAATGTAAATATGTATAAAAAAATATATACAAAACACAAATAGAATAATGTAAAATAGTATCAAAATAAATACACAGAATATTAATAAAATAATGTAAATTTGTATGAAAATAAAGATGCAAAATACCCATAAAACAACGCATTTTTTATGAAAATATATATACCAAAATACACATAAAATATTTAAATTTGTATTACAATAAATATACAAAATGAACATACAATAAGGTAAATTTGTATTGAAATAGATATGCAAAATACACATAAAAGAATGTAAATTTGTTTCAAAATATATACGAATACACATAAAATAACGTAGATTTCTATAAAAATATATATATAAAATACACATGAAATGAAGTAAATACGTACAAGAAAATGTATACAAAATACACATCAAATAATGTAAATTCGTATCAAAATAAATAAACTAAATGCCAATAAAAGAATGTTTACTTGTATAAATATAAATATACAAAATACACATAAAATAACGTAAAATTGTATAAAACTATATACAAAAAATAAACAAAAATAATTAAATTTGTATGAAAATAGATATACAAAAGACACATAAAATAAGCTAAATTTGAATTGAAATAAATATAGAAAATACATAAAATAATGTAAATTTGTATCAAAATATATATTCAAATACACATATATTAAAATTAATATACAAAATGCGTATATAATAAGGTAAATTTGAATTGAAAAAATATGCAACATACACGTTTACTCATACAAATTTATATTATTTTATTGGTATTTTGTTTATTTATTTTGATACGAATTATATGATTATATGTGTATTTTGTACATATTTTTTTATACGTATTTACATTATTTAATGTGCATTTTGTTAATATATTTTCATACAAATTCACGTTATTATATGTGTATTTGTATAAATATTTTGATACAAATTTACTTTATTTCATGTATTTTGTATATATATTTCAATTCAAATTTAGCTTATTTTGTGTGTATTTTGTATATATTTTCATACAAATTTAATTAATTTTGTATATAGTTTTATATAAATTTACGTTATTTTATGTGTATTTTGTATATTTATATTTATACAAATACACATTCTTTTATTGCTATTTTGTTTATTTATTTTGATACGAATTTACATTATTTTATGTGTATTTTGTATACATTTTTTTATACGTATTTACTTCATTTTATGTGTATTTTGTATATATATTTTTATAGAAATCTACGTTATTATATGTGTATTCGTATATATATGTTGAAACAAATTTACATTGTTTTATATGTATTTTGCATATCTATTTCAATACAAATTTACCTTATTGTATGTTTTTTGTATATTTATTTTAATACAAATTTAATTTTTTATGTGTATTTTGGTATATATTTTTATAAATAAAAAAAATGCGTTATTTTATGGGTATTTTGCTTTATTTTCATACAAATTTACATTATTTTATTAATATTCTGTGTATTTATTTTGATACGATTTTAAATTATTCTATTTGTGTTTTTACATATTTTTTTATACAAATTTAATTTATTTTAAGTGTATTTGTTTATTTATTTTAATTAAAATTTACATTATTTTATGAATTTTGTATGTATTTCAACACAAATTTACCTGATTTTATGTGTATTTTGTATATTTATTTTCATACAAATTTAAAATATTTTTGTGTATTTTTGTATATAGTTTGATACAAATTTAGGTTATTTTATGTGTATTTTGTATATCTATTTTCATACAAATACACATTCTTTTATTGATATTTTGTTTATTTATTTTGACGAATTTTATGTGAATTTGTTTTCATTTTATACAAATTTACATTATTTAATGTGTATTTTGTACATGTATTTAAATACAAATTTAACTAATTATATGTGTATTTTATATATCTATTTTCATACAAATTGAAATTTATTTTTTGTTTTTTTGTATATATTTTTATTCAAATTTTCGTAATCTTCTAAAAATATCTATACAAAAATAAACATAAAATATTTAAATTTGCATTGAAATAAATATACAAAATGCACATAATAAGGTAAATTTGTATTGAAAGAGATATGCAAAAAATACATATAAAGCAATGTAAATTAGTTTCAAAATATATATACGAATACAAATAAAAAAACGTAGATTTCTATAAAAATATATATACAAAGTTCACATAAAATTAAGTAAATACGTATAAAAAAATGTATACAAAATACACATAAAATAATGTAAATTCGAATTAAAATAAATAAACAAAATACCAATAAAAGAATGTGTATTTGGATAAATATAAATATACAAAATACACATACAAAATAAACATAAAATAAAGTAGATTTGTAAAAAAATATATGTACAAAATACACATAAAATAATGTAAATTTATATAAAAATATATATACAAATACACATAAAATACCATGAATTTGTATAAAAATATATATTCAAAATAAATATTAAATAATGTAAAAGCGTATAAAAATATATATACAAAGTACATATAAAATAATGTAAATTGCATCAATATAAATCAACAAAACACCAATAAAATAATATATATTTGAATGAAAATAAATTTACAAAATACACATAACATAACTAAAATTTGTATTAAAATATATTCAAAAATACATAGAAATAATTTGAGTTTGTATGAAACTAGATATACAAAATACACATAAAACTTGGTAAATTTCTTTTGAAATGTATATACAAAATACCCATAAAATATTGTAAATTTGTGTCAAAATATATAAACAAATACATAAAATAACGTAAATTTGTATGAAAATATATAGAAAATACACATAGAATAATGTCAATTCGTATCAAAATGAATGAGCAGAATATCAATAAAATAATGTAAATTTGTATGAAAATAAAGATGCAAAATACCCAAAAAATAAAGCATATATTTATAAAAATACAGATACAAAAATACACGTCGAATAATTAAATTTGTATTAAAATTAATATACAAAATGCGTATATAATAAGGTAAATTTGTATTGAAAAAATGTGCAACATACACGTTTACTCATACAAATTTATATTATTTTATTGGTCTTTTGTTTATTTATTTTGATACGAATTACATGATTATATTTTAATTATGTACATATTTTTAAACATAAAATAACGTAAATTTGTATGAAAAATATATACAAAATACACATAGAATAATGTCAATTCGTATCAAAATGAATGAGCAGAATATCAATAAAATAATGTAAATTTGTATGAAAATAAAGATGCAAAATACCCAAAAAATAAAGCATATGTTTATAAAAATACAGATACAAAAATACACATCGAATAATTAAATTTGTATTAAAATTAATATACAAAATGCGTATATAATAAGGTAAATTTGTATTGAAAAAATATGCAACATACACGTTTACTCTTACAAATTTATATTATTTTATTGGTATTTTGTTTATTTATTTTGATACGAATTACATGATTATATGTGTATTTTGTACATATTTTTCTATACGTATTTACATTATTTAATGTGTATTTTGTTTATATATTTTCATACAAATTTACGTTATTATATGTGTATTTGTATAAATATTTTTATACAAATTTACTTTATTTCATGTATTTTGTATATATATTTCAATTCAAATTTAGCTTATTTCGTGTGTATTTTGTATATATTTTCATAAAAATTAATTACTTCTGTGTATTTTTGTATATAGTTTTATATAAATTGACTTTATTTTATGTGTATTTTGTATATTTATATTCATACAAATTCTTTTATTGGTATTTTACAAATTTACCTTATTGTATGTGCATTTTTTATATTTATTTTAATAAAAATTCAAATATTTTATGTGTATTTTGGTATCAATAATTTTATAAAAAAAAGCGTTATTTTATGGGTATTTTTATAAATATTTTGATACAAATCTACATTATTTTATGTATTTTGTATATACATTTCAATTCAAATTTAGCTAATTTTATCTGTATTTTGTATATCTATTTTCATACGAATTTAATTACTTCTGTGTATTTTTGTATATAGTTTTATATAAATTTACGTTATTTTATGTGTATTTTGTATATTTATATTTATACAAATATTTATTGGTATTTTGTTTATTTATTTTGATACGAATTTACATTATTTTATGTGTATTTTGTATACATTTTCTTATACGTATTTACTTAATTTTATGTGTATTTTGTATATATTTTATACAAAATACGTTATTTTATTTGTATTCGTATATATATTTTGAAACAAATTTACATTGTTTTATATGTATTTTGCATATCTATTTCAATACAGATTTACCTTATTGTATGTGTATTTTGTATATTTATTTTAATACAAATTAATTTTTTCATGTGTATTTTGGTATATATATTTTTATAAAAAATGCGTTATTTAATGGGTATTTTGCATCTTTATTTTCATACAAATTTACATTGTTTTATTAATATTCTGTGTATTTATTTTGATACGATTTTACATTATTCTATTTGTGTTTTCTATATATTTTTTTTATACATATTTACATTATTTAATGTGTATTTTGTATATTTTAAAACAAATTTACGTTATTTTATGCGCATCTGTTAAAATATTTTGATACAAATTTACATTATTTTGTACAAAAAACAAATAGAATAATGTAAAATCGTATCAAAATAAATACAGAGAATAACAATAAAATAATGTAAATTTGTATGAAAATAAAGATACAAAATTCCCCAAAATTATCGCATTTTTTATAAAAATATATTTACCAAAAAACACATAAAATATTTAAATTTGTATTGAAATAAATATACAAAATGCATATACAGTAAGGTAAATTTGTATTGAAAGAGATATTCAAAAATACATATAAAACAATGTAAATTTGTTTCAAAATATATATACGAACACACATAAAATAAAGTAGATTTCTATAGAAATATATATACAAAATACATATGAAATTATGTAAATACGTATAAAAATATATATACAAAATACATATCAAATAATGTAATTTCGTGTCAAAATAAATAAACAAAATATCATGAAAAGAATGTGTATTTGTATGAAAATAGATAATAGATAATAAATTTGTATAAAATATATATGCAAGATACACATTAAATAATGTAAATATGTATAAAAAAGTATATACAAAAAAAAATAGAATAATGTAACATCGTATCAAAATAAATACACCGAATATTAATAAAAAAATCTAAATTTGTATGAAAATAAAGATGCAAAATTCCCATAAAATAGCGCTTTTATAAAAATATATATCCCAAAATACACATAAAATTTTTAAATTTGCATTGAAATAAATATACAAAATGCACATACAATAAGGTAAATTTGTATTGAAAGAGATATGCAAAAATACATATAAAACAATGTAAATTTGTTTCAAAATATATATACGAATACAAATAAAAAACGTAGATTTCTATAAAATATATATACAAAATACACATAAATTAAGTAAATACGTATAAAAATGTATACAAAATACACATAAAATAATGTAATTTCGAATTAAAATAAATGTAAATTTGAATGAAAATATAAAAACAAATACACTTAAAATAACGTAAATTTGTATAAAATATATATGCAAGATACACATTAAATAATGTAAATGTGTATAAAAACTATATACAAAAACAAATAGAATAATGTAAAATCGTATCAAAATAAATACACAGAATATCAATAAAATAATGTAAATTTGTATGAAAATAAAGATGCAAAATTCCCAAAATTATCGCATTTTTATAAAATATATATACCAAAATACACATAAAATATTTAAATTTGTATTGAAATAAATATACAAAATGTATATACAGTAAGGTAAATTTGTATTAAAAGAGATATTCAAAATACATATAAAACAATATAAATTTGTTTCAAAATATATATATGAGAAAACACATAAAATAAAGTAGATTTCTATAGAAATATATATACAAAATACATATGAAATTATGTAAATACGTATAAAATATATATACAAAATACATATCAAATAATGTAAATTTTGTATATGTATTTTATAAAAATATGCTTTATTTTATGGGTATTTTGCATCTTTATTTTCATACAAATTTACGGTCTTTATTGATATTCTGCTCATTCATTTTGATACGATTTGACATTATTCTATGTGTATTTTGTATATATTTTCATACAAATTTACGTTATTTGATGTGTATTTGTTTATATATTTTAACACAAATTTACAATATTTTATGGGTATTTTGTATATATATTTCAAAAGAAATTTACCTAGTTTTATGTGTATTTTGAATATCTATTTTCATACAAATTCAAATTATTTTATGTATTTTGTATATATTTCAATACAAATTTTAGTTAGGTTATGTGTATTTTGTAAATCTATTTTCATTCAAATATATATTATTTTATTGGTATTTTGTTCATTTATATTGATGAATTTACATTATTTTATATGTACTTTGTATATATATTTTTATACGCATTTACATTATTTAATATTTATTTTGAATGTATAATTTTATACAAATTCATGGTATTTTATGTGTATTTGTATATATATTTTCATATAAATTTACATTATTTTATGTGTATTTTGTACATATATTTCATTACAAATTTACCTTATTTTATGTTTATTTTGTATGTGTATTTTGTATATTTATATTTATACACGTTTACTCATATAAATTCATATTATTTTATTGGTATTTTGTTTATTTATTTTGATACGAGCTACATGATTATATGGGTATTTTGTACACATTTTTTTATACGTATTTACATTATTTAATGGGTATTTTGTTTATATATTTTCATACAAATTTACGTTATTATATGTGTATTTGTATAAATATTTTGATACAAATTTACTTTATTTCATGTATTTTGTATATATATTTCAATTCAAATTTAGCTTATTTTGTGTGTATTTTGTATATATTTTCATACAAATTTAATTACTTCTGTGTATTTTTGTATATAGTTTTATATAAATTTACGTTATTTTATGTGTATTTTGTATATTTATATTTATACAAATACACATTCTTTTATTTGTATTTTGTTTATTTATTTTGATACGAATTTACATTATTCTATGTGTATTTTGCATACATTTTTTATACGTATTTACTTCATTTTATGTGTATTTTGTATATATATTTTTATAGAAATCTACGTTATTTTATGTGTATTCGTATACATATTTTGAAACAAATTTACATTGCTTTATATGTATTTTGCATATCTATTTCAATACAATTTTACCTTATTCTACATATAAAACAATGTAAATTTGTTTCAAAATATATGTACGAATACACATAAAATAACGTAGATTTCTATAAAAATATATATACAAAATACACATAAATTTAAGTAAATACGTATAAAAAAATGTAAACAAAATACACATAAAATAATGTAAATTCGAAACAAAATAAATAAACAAAATACCAATAAAAAAATGTGTATTTGTATAAATATAAATGTACAAAATACACATACAAAATAAACATAAAATAAGGTAAATTTGTAATGAAAATATATATAGAAATACACATAAAATACCATGAATTTGTATAAAATTATATATTCAAAATAAATATTAAATAATGTAAATGCGTATGAAAATATATATACAAAGTACATATAAAATAATGTAAATTCGTATCAATATAAATCAACAAAATACTAATAAATAATATATATTTGAATGAAAATAGATATATTTTCATACAAATTTAATTACTTGTGTATTTTTGTATATAGTTTTATATAAATTTACGTTATTTTATGTGTAATTTGTATATTTATATTTATACAAATACACATTCTTTTATTTGTATTTTGTTTATTTATTTTGATACGAATTTACATTATTCTATGTGTATTTTGCATACATTTTTTTATACGTATTGACTTCATTTTATGTATATTTTGTATATATATTTTTTATAGAAATCTACGTTATTTTATGTGTATTCGTATACATATTTTGAAACAAATTTACATTGCTTTATATGTATTTTGCATATCTATTTCAATACAAATTTACCTTATTGTACATATAAAACAATGTAAATTTGTTTCAAAATATATGTACGAATACAAATCAAATAACGTAGATTTCTATAAAAATATATATACAAAATACACATAAATTTAAGTAAATACGTATAAAAAGATGTAAACAAAATACACATAAAATAATGTAAATTCGAAACAAAATAAATAAACAAAATACCAATAAAAAAATGTGTATTTGTATAAATATAAATGTACAAAATACACATACAAAATACACATAAAATAATGTAAATTTATATGAAAAAATATATAGAAATACACATAAAATACCATGAATTTGTATAAAATTATATATTCAAAATAAATATTAAATAATGTAAATGCGTATAAAAATATATATACAAAGTACATATAAAATAATGTAAATTCGTATCAATATAAATGAACAAAATACCAATAAAATAATATATATTTGAATGAAAATAGATTTACAAAGTACACAAAACCTAACTAAAATTTGTATTGAAATATATACAAAAATACATAAAAATAATTTGAGTTTGTATGAAAATAGATATTCAAAATACACATAAAACTAGGTAAATTTCTTTTGAAATATATATACAAAATACCCATAAAATATTGTAAATTTGTGTCAAAACATATAAACAAATACACATAAAATAACGTAAATTTGTATGAAAATATATACAAAATACACAAAGAATAATGTCAATTCGTATCAAAATGAATGAGCAGAATATCAATAAAATAATGTATATTTGTATGAAAATAAAGATGCAAAATACCCAAAAAATAAAACATATGTTTACAAAAATACACATCGAATAATTAAATATGTATTAAAATTAATATACAAAATACGTATATAATAAGGTAAATTTGTATTGAAAAAATATGCAACATACACGTTTACTCATACAAATTTATATTATTTTATTGGTATTTTGTTTATTTATTTTGATACGAATTACATGATTATATGTGTAATTTGTACACATTTTTTTATACGTATTTACATTATTTAATGTGTATTTTGTTTATATATTTTCATACAAATTTACGTTATTATATGTGTATTTGTATAAATATTTTGATACAAATTTACTTTATTTCATGTATTTTGTATATATATTTCAATTCAAATTTAGCTTATTTTGTGTGTATTTTGTATATATTTTCATACAAATTTAATTACTTCTGTGTATTTATGTATATAGTTTTATATGAATTTACGTTATTTTATGTGTATTTTGTATATTTATATTTATACAAATACACATTCTTTTATTGGTATTTTGTTTATTTATTTTGATACGAATTTACATTATTTTATGTGTATTTTGTATACTTTTTTTTATACGTATTTACTTCATTTTATGTGTATTTTGTATATATATATTTATAGAAATCTACGTTATTTTATGTGTATTCGTATACATATTTTGAAACAAATTTACATTGCTTTATATGCATTTTGCGTATCTATTTCAATACAAATTTACCTTATTGTATGTGTTTTTTATATATTTATTTCAATACAAATCTAATTTTTTTATGTGTATTTTGGTATATATATTTTTATAAATAAAAAAAATGCGTTATTTTATGGCTATTTTGCCTCTTTATTTTCATACAAATTTACATTATTTTATTAATATTCTGTGTTTTTATTTTGATACGATTTTACACTATTCTATTTGTGTTTTGTATATATTTTTTTATACAAATTTACGTTATTTTAAGTGTATTTGTTTATGTATTCAAATTTACATTATTTTATGTGTATTTTGTATATGTATTTCCATACAAATTTACCTAATTTTATGTGTATTTTGTATATTTATTTTCATACAAATTTAAAATATTTTTGTGTATTTTTGTATATAGTTTGATACAAATTTAGGTTATTTTATGTGTATTTTGTATATCTATTTTCATACAAATACACATTCTTTTATTGATATTTTGTTTATTTATTTTGACGCGAATTTACATTATTTAATGTGTATTTTGTATATATATTTTTATACGTATTTAAATCATTTCATGTGTATTTTGTATAGTTTGAAACAAATTTATATTATTTAATGTGTATTTTGTATATATATATTTATACAAATACACATTCTTTTATTGGTATTTTGTTTATTTATTTTGATACTAATTTACATTATTTTATGTGTATTTTGTATATTTTATACGTATTTACTTAATTTTATGTGTATTCTGCATATATTTTTATAGAAATCTACCTTATTTCATGTGTATTCATATATATATTTTGAAACAAATTTACATTGTTTATATGTATTTTGCATATCTATTTTTGTGTATTCTGTATATATTTTTGTTATACATAGAATAATGTAAAATCGTATCAAAATAGGTACACAGAACATCAATAAAATAATTTAAATTTGTATTAAAATAAAGATGCAAAATACCCATAAGATAAAGCATGTTTTTTTTTTTAAATACATATACAAAAATACACATAGAATAATTAAATTTGTATTAAAATTAATATACAAAATGCACACATACAATAAGGTAAATTTGTATTGAAACGCAAAATACAAATAAAAGTGTAAATTTGTTTCAAAATATATATACGAATACACATAAAATAACGTAGATTTCTATCAAAATATATATACAAAATACACGTGAAATTATGTAAATACGTATAAAAATATATATATATAAAATACATATTAAGTAATATAAATTCGTGACAAAATAAATAAACAAAATATCATGAAAAGAATGTGTATTTGTATGAAAATAAATAATAGATAATGAATTTGTATGTAATATATATGCAAGATACACATTAAATAATGTAAATATGTATAAAAAAAATATATACAAAAAACAAATAGAATAATGTAAAATCGTATCAAAATAAATATCTGAATATTAATAAAATAATGTAAATGTGTATGAAAATAAAGATGGAAAATTCCTATCAAATAGCGGATTTCTTATAAAATATATATACCAAAATACACATAAAACATTTAAATTTCTAAATAAATAAATATACAAAATGCACATACAATAAGGTAAACTTCTGTTGAAAGATATATGCAAAAATACATATATAAAATAGTAAATTTGTTTTAAAATATATATACGAATACACATAAAATAACGTAGATTTCTATAAAAATATATATACAAAATACACATAAAATTAGGTAAATACGTTTAAAAAAATGTAAACAAAATACACATAAAATAATATAAATTGAAACAAAATAAATAAACAAAATACCAATAAAAGAATGTGTATTTGTTATGTGTAATTTTGTATATAGTTTTATACAAATTTACGATACAAATACAAAAACAAAAAAACACATAAAATAATTTAAAATTGAATGAAATAAATATACAAAATAAACATAAAATAAGGTAAATTTGTAATAAAATATATGTAAGAATACACATGAAATAATATAAATTTGTATGAAAATATATATACAAATACACATAAAATAACATAAATTTGTATAAAATTTGTTTCAAAATATATACGAATACACACAATAAAATAACGTAAATTTTTATGAAAATGTATAAATAAAATACACATAAAATAATTTAAATACGTAGAAAAATATATATACAAAATACACATAAAATAATGTAAATTTGTAAAAAATTAAATACACGAAATTCCAATAAAAGAATGTATATTTGTAGGAAAATATATATACAAAAAACAAATAAAATAACTAAAATTTGTATAAAAATATATAAAAAATACACAAAAATAATTTAAGTTTGTTTGAAAATAGATATGCAAAATACACATAAAGTTAGGCCAATTTGTATTTTGTATATCTATTTGTATACGTATTTACTTAATTTATGTGTATTTTGTATATATATTTTTATAGAAATCTACGTTATTTTATGTGTATTCGTATATATATTTTGAAACAAATTTACATTGTTTTATATGTATTTTTGCATATCTCTTTCAATACAAGTTTACCTTATTGTATGTGCACTTTGTATATTTACTTCAATACAAATTTAAATATTTTATGTGTATTTTTTTATATATTTTTATAAGAAATGCGCTATTTGATGGGAATTTTGCATCTTTATTTTCATACAAATTTACATTATTTTATTAATATTCGGTGTATTTATTTTGATACGATTTCACATTATTCTATTTGTTTTTTGTTTATATTTTTTTTATACATATTTACATTATTTAATGTGTATCTTGCATATATATTTCATACAAATTTATTATCTATTATTTATTTTCATACAAATACACATTCTTTTCATGATAATTTGTTTATTTATTTTGACACGAATTTACCTAGATATGTATTTTGTATATATATTTTTATACGTATTTACATAATTTCATGTGTATTTTGTATATATATTTCTATAGAAATCTACGTTATTTTATGTGTATTCGTATATATATTTTGAAACAAATTTACTTTGTTTTATATGTATTTTTGAATATCTCTTTCAATACATATTTACCTTGTATATGCATTTTGTATATTTATTTCAATACAAATTTAAATATTTTATGTGTATTTTGATATATATTTTTATAAAATGCGCTATTTTATGTGAATTTTGCATCTTTCTTTCATACAAATTTACATTATTTTATTGATATTCTGTGTATTTATATTGATAGGATTTTACATTATTCTATGTGTATTTTGTATATGTATTTCAACACAAATTTACCTAATTTTATGTGTATTTTGTATATTTCTTTTCATACAAATTTTAAATATTTTTGTGTATTTTTGTATATAGTTTTATACAAATTTAGGTTATTTTATGTACGCATTTACTTTATTTAATGTGTGTTTTGAATATATATTTTTATACAAATTTACTTTATTTTATGTGCATTTTTGTACATATATTTTTTTAGAAATTTGCGTTAATTTATGTGTATTTGTATATGTTTTCTCATACAAATTTACATTATTTTATTGCTATTTTGTTTATTTATTTTGATACGAATGAAAATAGATATACAAAATATACATAAAATAAACTAAATTTGTATTGAAATATATATACAAAATACATAAAATAATGTAAATTTGTATCAAAATATTTTAACAGATGCGCATAAAATAACGTAAATTTGTTTTAAAATATCCAAATACACATTAAATAATGTAAATATGTACAAAAAAATATATACAAAACACAAATAGAATAATGTAAAATCGTATCAAAATAAATACACAGAATATTAATAAAACAATGTAAATTTGTATGAAAATAAAGATGCAAAATACCAATTAAATAACGCATTTTTTATAAAAATATATATACCAAAATACACATGAAAAAATTAGTTTGTATTAAAATAAATATACAAAATACACATACAATAAGGTAAATCTGTATTGAAATAGATATGCAAAATACATATAAAACAATGTAGATTTGTTTCAAAATATATATACGAATAATCATAAAATAACGTAGATTTATATAAAAATATATATATACAAAAAACACATAAAATGAAGTAAATACGTATAAGAAAATGTATACAAAATACACATAAAATAATGTAAATTGTATCAAAATAAATAAACAAAATACTAATAAAAGAATGTGTATTTGAATAAATATAAATATACAAAATACACATAAATAACGTAAATTTGTATAAAACTATACAAAAATACACAGAAGTAATTAAATTGCACGAAAATAGATATACAAAATACAGATAAAATAAGTTAAATTTGAATTGAAATGTATATACAAAATACAATATTTTATGTGTAGAATTGTATTTGTATTTAGGTTATTTTATGTGTATTTCGTATATATATTTTCATCCAAAATTACATTATTTTATTGGTATTTTCTTAATTTAACTCGACACGAATTTAGATTATTTCATAGGTATTTTCTATACATATTTTATACTCATTTACATTATCTAATGTGTTTTGTATATATATTTTATGCAAATTTATTTTATGCTCATTTTGTACATATATTTTATAGAAATTTGCGTTATTTTATGTATATAGTTTTATATAAATTTACGTTATTTATGTGCATTTTGTATATTTATATTTATACAAATACACATTCTTTATTGGTATATTGTTTATTTACATTTATACGAATTTACATTATTTTATGTGAGTTTTGTATACATTTTTATACGTATTTACTTAATTTTATATGTATTTTGTATATGTATTTTATAGAAATCTACGTTATTTTATGTGTATTCGTATATATTTTGAAACAAATTTACATTATTTTATATGTATTTTGCATATATATTTCAATACAAATTTACATTATTGTATGTATTTTGTATATTTATTTTAATACAAATTGAAATATTTTATATGTATTTTGGTATCAATAATTTTATAAAAAAACGTAAATTTGTATAAAAAAATATGTACAAAACACAAATAGAATAATGTAAGATCGTATCAAAATAAATACACAGAATATTAATAAAATAATGTAAATTTGTATGAAAATAAAGAAGCAAAATACCCATAAAATAACGCTTTTTTTTTTTTATAAAAATATATATACCAGAATACACACCAAAAATTAAATTTGTATTAAAATAAATATACAAAAAACACATACAATAAGGTAAATTTGTATTGAAATAGATATGCAAAATACATATAAAACAATGTAAATTTGTTTCAAAATATATATACGAATACACATAAAATAACGTAGATTTCTATAAAAAATATATATACAAAATACACATAAAATGAAGCAATTACGTATAAAGAAAATTATACAAAATACACATAAAATAATGTAAATTCGTATCAAAATAAATAAACAAAATACCAATAAAAGAATGTGTATTTGTATAAATATAAATATACAAAATACACATAAAATAACGTAAATTTATATAAAACTATATACAAAAATACACAGAAGTAATTAAATTTGTATGAAAATATATACAAAATACACACAAAATAAGCTAAATTTAAATTGAAATATATATATACAAAATACACATATTTTGCATATCTATTTTCAAACAAATTTAAATTATTTTTGTGTATTTTTGAATATATTTATTTTTGTTATACATAGAATAATGTAAAATCGTATCAAAATAAGTAAACAGAATATCAAAAAAATAATTTAAATTTGTATGAAAATAAAGATGCAAAATACCCATAAGATAAAGCATATTTTTTTTTTAAATACATATACAAAAATACATATAGAATAATTAAATTTGTATTAAAATTAATATACAAAATGCACACATACAAAAAGGTAGATTTGTATGTATATACAAAATACATAAAATAATGTAAATTTTTATCAAAATATTTATAAAAATACATATAATAACGTAAATTTGTTTAAAAATATATAAACAAAATACACATTAAGTAATGTAAATACGTATAAAAAATATGTACAAAATACACATATAATCATGTAATTCGTATCAAACTAAATAAACAAAATATCAATAAAATAATGTAAATTTGTATGAGAAAACATATACAAATACATATAAAATAACGCTAATTTCCATAAAAATATATGTCCAAAAATGAACGTAAAATAAAGTAACTTTGGATAAAAATATATATACAAAACACACATTAAATAATGTAAATGCGTACATAAAATAACCTAAATTTGTATAAAACTATATACAAAAATACACTAAAATAATTTAAATTTGTATGAAAAGAAATATACAAAATACACATAAAATTAGGTTAATTTGTATTGAAATACATATACAAAATACATATAAAATAATGTAAATTTGAAAGAAAATATATAAACAAAAACACATATAATAACGTAAATTTGTATGAAATATATATTCAAAATACACAATAAATAATGTAAATAATTTATGTATAAAAAAATATATACAAAACACAAATAGTATAATGTAAAATCGTATCAAAATATATACACAGAATATTAATAAAATAATGTAAATTTGTATGAAAATTAAGATCCAAATACCTATAAAATAACGCATTTTTTATAAAATTATTGATACCAAAATACACATAAAATATTTGTATTTGTATCAAAATAAATATACAAAATGCACATACAATAAGGTAAATTTGTATTGAAATAGATATGCAAAATACATATAAAATAATGTAAATTTGTTTCAAAATATATATGTGAATACACATAAAATAACGTAGATTTCTATAAAAATACATATACAAAATACACATAAAATTAAGTAAATACGTAAAAAAAAAATGTATACAAAATACACATAAAATAATGTAAATTCGTATAAATATAAATAAACAATATAGCAATAAAAGAATGTATTTGTATAAATATAAATATACAAAATGCACATAAAATAACGTAAATTTATATAAAACTATATACATAAAATAACGGAGATTTCTATAAAAATATATGTACAAAAATGAACATAAAATAAATTTGCATAAAAATATATATACAATACACACATAAGATAATGTAAATGAGTATAAAAATATGTATACAAAATACCTATGAAATAATCTAAATTGTATCGAATTAAATTAAGAAAATACTAATATAATAATGTCATTTTGATGAAAATATATATACAAAATACACATAAAATAACCTAAATACAAATACAAATATACACATAAAATAATTTAAAATTGAATGAAATAAATATACAAAATAAACATAAAATAAGGTAAATTTGTAATGAAATATATGAAAAAATACACATAAAATAATATAAATTTGTATGAAAATATATATACAAATACACATTAAATAATATGAATTTGTATAAAATTTGTATCAAAATATATACGAATACACACAATAAAATAACGTAATTTTTTTAATGAAAATGTATATACAAAATACACATAAAATAATGTAAATTTGTATAAAAATATATAAACAAATACACATAAAATAATGTAAATTTGGATAAAATATATATACAAAATAAACCTTAAATAATGTAAATATGTATAAAAAATATATACAAAATTCACATAGAATAATGTTAAATCGTATCAAAATAAATAAAGAGAAAATAAAAAAATAATGTAAATTTGTATGAAAATAAAGCTGCAAAATATCCATATAATAACGCATATTTGCATAAAAATATATACAAAAATACATATAAAATAATTAAATTTGTATTAAAATAAATATACAAAATGCACGTACAATAAAGAAAATTTGTATTGAAATAGATATGCAAAATACATATCAATAATGTAAATTTGTATCAAAATATATATACGAATACTCATAAAATAGAGTAAATTTCTATGAAAATATACATACAAAATAGATATACAAAATACACATATAACTAGTTAAATTTGTATTTAAATACATGTATAAAAAACACATAAAATAATGTAGATTTGTATGAAATGAAAACAAATACATTTTATATAAAATATATATACAAAATACACATAGAATAATGTAAAATCATACCAAATAAATACACAGAATATCAATAAAATAATGTAAATTTGTATGAAAATAAAGATGCAAAATACTCATAAAATAAAGCATATTTTTATAAAAATACATACACAAAAATACACATAGATTAATAAAATTTGTATTAAAATTAATATAAAAAATGCACATACAATAATGTAAATTTGCATTGAAAAATATGCAAAATACTCATAAAACAATGTAAATTTGTTTCAAAATATATATACGAATACACATAAAATAATTTAGATTTCTATAGAAATATATATACAAAATACACATGAAATGATGTAAATACGTATGAAAATATATATACAAAATACACATTAAATAATGTAAATTCGCGTCAAAAAATAAAAGAAATATTATGAAAAGAATGTATTTGTATGAAAATAGATATACAAAATACACATAAAAAAACCTAAATTTGTATAAAACTATATACAAAAATAAACAAAAATAATTTAAACTTGTAAGAAAATAAATATACAAAAAACATATAATTAGGTAAATTTGTATTGAAATACATATACAAAATACACATAAAATAATGTAAATTTGTATGAAAATATATAAACATATAGACTTAAAATAACATAAATTTGTATCAAATATATATACAAAAAACACATTAAATAATGTAAATATGTATAAAAAAATATATAGAAAACAAATAAAATAATGTAAAATCGTATCAAAATAAATACAGAAAATATTAAAAAAAAAAATGTAAATTTGTATGAAAATTAAGATTCAAAATACCCATGTCATGTGTATTCGTATATATATTTTGAAACAAATTTACATTGTTTATGTGTATTTTGCATATCTATTTTTGTGTATTCTGTATTTATTTTTGTTATACATAGAATAATGTAAAATCGTAACAAAATAAGTACACAGAATATCAATAAAATAATTTAAATTTGTATGAAAACAAAGATGCAAAATATCCATAAGATAAGCATATTTTTTTTTTAAATACATATACAAAAATACACATAGAATAATTAAATTTGTATTAAAATTAATATACAAAATGCACACATACAATAAGGTAAATTTGAATTGAAAAAAAACGCAAAATACAAATAAAACATTGTAAATTTGTTTCAAAATATATATACGAATACACATAAAATAACGTAGATTTCTATAGAAATATATATACAAAATACACATGAAATTATGTAAATACGTATAAATATATATATATATATATATATATATATATATATATATATATATATATATATATATATATATATATATATATATATATATATATATATATATATATATATATATATATATATATATATATATATATATATATAAAATACATATTAAGTAATGTAAATTGTGTCAAAATAAATAAACAAAATATCATGAAAAGAATGTATTTGTATGAAAATAGATAATAGATAATAAATTTGTATGAAATATATATGCAAGATATACATTAAATAATGTAAAAATGTAAAAAAATATATACAAAAACAAATAGAATAATGTAAGATCGTGTCAAAATAAATACACTGAATATTAATAAAATAATGTAAATTTGTATGAAAATAAAGATGCAAAATTTCATCAAATAGCGCATTTCTTATAAAAATATATATACCAAAATACACATAAAATATTTAAATTTGTATTGAAATAAATATACAAAATGCACATACAATAAGTTAAACATCTATTGAAAGAGATATGCAAAATACATATAAAACAATGTAAAATTGTTTCAAAATATATATACGAATACACATAAAAGAACGTAGAGTTCTATAAAAATATATATACAAAATAGACATAAAATTAGGTAAATACGTAAAAAAATGTAAACAAAATACACATAAAATAATATAAATTGAAACAAAATAAATAAACAAAATACTAATCAAAGAATGTGTATTTGTATATAAATGTACAAAATACATACAAAATAAACATAAAATAAGGAAAATTTGTAATGAAATATATGTACAAAATACATAAAATAATGTAAATTTGTATGAAAATATATACAAATACACATAAAATACTATGAATTTATATAAAATTATATATTCAAAATAAATATTAAATAATGTAAATGCGTATAAAAAATATATAAAAAGAATATATAAAATAATGTAAATTGTATCAATATAAATCAACAAAATACCAATAAAATAATATATATTTGAATGAAAATAGATTTACAAAATACACATAACATAACTAAAATTTGTATAGAAATATATACAAAAATACATAAAATAATTTGAGTTTGTATGAAAATAGATATTCAAAAACATATAATACATATATATTATTGATACGAAAATACACATAAAATATTTGAATTTGTATTAAAATAAATATACAAAATGCACATACAATAAGGTAAATTTGTATTGAAATAGAAATGCAAAATACATATAAAATAATGTAAATTTGTTTCAAAATATATATACGAATACACATAAAATAACGCAGATTTCTATAAAAATACATATACAAAATACACATAATATTAAGTAAATGCGTATAAAAAATTAATTCAAAATACACATAAAATAATGTAAATTCGTATAAATGTAAATAAACAATATACCAATAAAAGAATGTGTATTTGTATAAATATAAATATACAAAATGCACATAAAATAACGTAAATTTATATAAATCTATATACATAAAATAACGCAAATTTCTATAAAAATATATGTACAAAAATTAACATAAAATAAATTTGCATAAAAATATATATACAAAACACACGTTAGATAAGTTAAATGAGTATAAAAATATGTTTACAAAATACCTATGAAATAATCTAAACTCGTATCGAATTAAAATAAGAAAATATCAATAAAATAATGTAATTTTGGATGAAAATATATATACAAAATACACATAAAATAACCTAAATACAAATACAAATATACACATAAAATAATTTAAAATTGAATGAAATAAATATAGAAAATAAACATAAAATAAGGTAAATTTGTAATAAAATATATGAAAAAATACACATAAAATAATATAAATTTGTATGATAATATATATACAAATACACATTAAATAACATGAATTTGTATAAAATTTGTATCAAAATATATACTTATACACACAATAAAATAACGTAATTTTTTTATGAAAATGTATATACAAAATACACATAAAATAATTTAAATACGTAGAAAAATATATATACAAAAAACACATAAAATAATGTAAATTTGTATGAAAATATATAGACAAATACACATAAATAATGTAAATTTGGATAAAATATATAATACAAAATGAAAATTAAATAATGTAAATATGTATAAAAAAAATATACAAAATACATATAGAATAATGTTAAGTCGTATCAAAATAAATAAAGAGAATATCAATAAAATAATGTAAATTTGTATGAAAATAAAGATGCAAAATATCCATATAATAACGCATATTTGCATAAAAATATATATACAAAAATACATATAAAATAGTTAAATTTGTATTAAAATAAATATACAAAATGCACGTACAATAAAGTAAATTGGTATTGAAACAGATATGCAAAATACACATCAATAATGTAAATTTGTATCAAAATATATATACGAATACCCATAAAATAGAGTAAATTTCTATAAAAATATACATACAAAATAGATATACAAAATACACATATAACTACTTAAATTTGTATTTAAATACCTGTACAAAAAAACACATAAAATAATGTAGATTTGTATGAAATGAAAACAAATACATTTTATATAAAATATATATACAAAATACACATAGAATAATGTAAAATCATATTAAAATAAATACACACAATATCAATAAAATAATGTAAATTTGTATGAAAATAAAGATTCAAAATACCCATAAAATAAAGCATATTTTTATAAAAATACATATACAAAAATACACATAGATTAATCAAATTTGTTTTAAAATTAAAATACAAAATGCACATACAATAAGGTAAATTTGTATTGAAAAAATATGCAAAATACACATAATACAATGTAAATTTCTCTCAAAATATATATACGAATACACATAAAATAACGCAGATTTCTATAGAAATATATATACAAAATACACTTGAAATAATGTAAATACGTATAAAAATATATATAAAAAACACACATTAAATAATGTTAATTCGTGTCAAAATAAATAAACAAAATATCATGGATAGACTGTGTATTTGTATGAAAATAGATATACAAAATACATAAATAACCTAAATTTGTATAAAACTATATACAAAATACACAAAATAATTTAAACTTGTATGAAAATAAATACAAAAACATATAAAAATAGATAAATTTGTATTGAAATACATATACAAAATACACATAAAATAATGTAAATTTGAATGAAAATATATAAATCATATAGACTTAAAATAACGTAAATTTGTATCAAATATATATATAAAAAATACACATAAAATAATGTAAATACGTAGAAAAATATATATACAAAATACACATAAAATAATGTAAACTCGTATCAAAATAAATAAACAAAATTATAATAAAAGAATGTAAATTTGTATGAAAATTAAGATGCAAAATACCTATAAAATAACGCATTTTTTTTTTAAAAATATATATACGAAAACATAAAATATTTGATTTTGTATTAAAATAAATAGATATACAAAATACACATAAAATAAGCTAAATTTGAATTGAAATATATATACAAAATATAAAATAATGTAAATTTATATCAAAATACCTATACAAATACACATATAACGTAATTTGTATAAAATATATAAACAAAATACATTAAATAATGTAAATACGTATAAAAAATGTAAAAAATACACAAATAATCATGTAATTCGTATCAAAATAAATAGACAAAATACCAATAAAATAATGTAAATTTTTATGAGGAAGCATATGCAAAATACACATAAATAGCGCAAATATCAATATAAATATATATAATATAATATATTTTTATACATATTTAAAATATTTAATGTATATTTTGTATATACATATTTTATCCAAATTTACGTGATTTTATATGTATTTGTTTATATATTTTCATACAAATTTACATTATTTTATGTGAGTTTTGTATATGTATTTCAATACAAATTTGCCTAACTTTATGTGTATTTTGCATATCTATTTTCAAACAAATTTAAATTATTTTTGTGTATTTTTGTATATATTTTTATACAAATTTTAGTTATTTTATTTGTTTTTTGTATATATATTTTCCTACAAATATACATTCTTTTATTGGAATTTTGTGTATTTAATTTTTAACGAATTTACATTATTTTATGTGTATTTTGTATATATATTTTTCTACGTATTTAAACTATTTTATGTGTATTTTATATATACATTTTCATAAAAATTTACGTTATTTTATTGTGTGTATTCGTATATATTTTGAAACAAATTTTATACAAATTCATGTTATTTTATATGTATTTTTATATATATTTTCATACAAATTTATATTATTTTATAATAAAACAATGTAAATTTGTATGAAAATAAAGATGCAAAATACCCATTAAATAACGCATTTTTTATAAAAATATATATACCAAAATACATATGAAAAAATTAATTTGTATTAAAATAAATATGCAAAATACACATACAATAAGGTAAATCTGTATTGAAATAGATATGCAAAATACATATAAAACAATGTAAATTTGTTTCAAAATATATACGAATACACATAAATAACGTAGATTTGTATAAAATATATATACAAAATACACATAAATGAAGTAAATACGTATAAGAAAATGTATACAAAACACATAAAATAATGTAAATTGTATCAAAATAAATAAACAAAATACTAATAAAAGAATGTATTTGTATAAATATAAATATACAAAATACATAAAATAACGTAAATTTGTATAAAACTATACAAAAATACACAGAAGTAATTAAATTGTATGAAAATAGATATACAAAATACAGATAAAATAAGCTAAATTTGAATTGAAATGTATATACAAAATACAATATTTTATGTGTATATTTGTATTTAGGTTATTTTATGTGTATTTTGTATATATATATTCATCCAAAATTACAATATTTTATCGGTATTTTCTTAATTTAATTCGATACGAATTTAGATTATTTCATAGGTATTTTCTATACATATTTTTATACTCATTTACATTATCTAATGCGTGTTTTGTATATATATTTTTATGCAAATTTATTTTATGTTCATTTTTGTTCATATATTTTTATAGAAATTTGCGTTATTTTATGTATATAGTTTTATATAAATTTACGTTATTTTATGTGCATTTTGTATATTTATATTTATACAAATACACATTCTTTTATTGGTATATTGTTTATTTACATTTATACGAATTTACATTATTTTATGTGTATTTTGTATACATTTTTTTATACGTATTTACTTAATGTTATGTATTTTGTATATGTATTTTATAGATATCTACGTTATTTTATGTGTATTCGTATATATATTTTGAAACAAATTTACATTATTTAATATGTATTTTGCATATCTATTTCAATACAAATTTACCTTATTGTATGTGCATTTTTTATATTTATTTTAATACAAATTGAAATATTTTATGTGTATTTTGGTATCAATAATTTTATAAAAAAACGTAAATTTGTATAAAAAAATATGTACAAAACACAAATAGAATAATGTAAAATCGTATCAAAATAAATACACAGAATATTAACAAAATAATGTAAATTTGCATGAAAATAAAGAAGCAAAATACCCGTAAAATAACGCATTTTTTTAATTTATAAAAATATATATACCAAAATACACATCAAAAAATTAAATTTGTATTAAAATAAATATACAAAAAACACATACAATAAGGTAAATTTGTATTGAAATAGATATGCAAAATACATATAAATAATGCAATTTGTTTCAAAATATATATAATACACATAAAATAACGTAGATTTCTATAAATATATATATACAAAATACACATAAAATGAAGTAAATACGTATAAAAAATGTATAAAATACACATAAAATAATGTAAATTGTATCAAAATAAATAAATAAAATACCAATAAAACAATGTGTATTTGTATGAATATAAATATACAAAATACACATAAGATAACGTAAATTTATATAAAACTATATACAAAAATACACAGAAGTAATTAAATTTGTATGAAAATATATACAAAATACACACGATATAAGCTAAATTTGAATTGAAATATATATACAAATACATGAAATAAAGTAAATTTGTATCAAAATATTTATACAAATATATATAATAACGTAAATTTGTATGAAAATATATAAACAAAATACATTAAATAATGTAAATACGTATAATATGTATAAAATACACATAAAATCATAATTCGTATCAAAATAAATAAACAAATACCAATAAAATAATATAAATTTATATGAGTAAACGTATGTTGTATATTTTTCAATACAAATTTATTTATTATATACGCATCTTGTATATTAATTTTAAAACAAATTTAATTATTCGATGTGTATTTTTGTATCTGTATTTTTATAAACACATGCTTTATTTTTTGGGTATTCTGCATCTTTATTTTCATACAAATTTACATTATTTTATTGATATTCTGCTCATTCATTTTGATACGAATTGACATTATTCTATGTGTATTTTGTATATATTTTTCATACAAATTTACGTTATTTTATGTGTAAAATATGAACAAAATACATATATATATTCTGTATCAAAATAAATAAACAAAATACCAATAAAATAATATAAATTTGTATGAGTAAACGTGTATGTTGCATATTTTTTCAATACAAATTTACCTTATTATATACGCATTTTGTATATTAATTTTAAATACAAATTTAATTATTCGATGTGTATTTTTGTATCTGTATTTTTATAAACATATGCTTTATTTTTTGGGTATTTTGCATCTTTATTTTCATACAAATTTACATTATTTTATTGATATTCTGCTCATTCATTTTGATACGAATTGACATTATTCTATGTGTATTTTGTATATATTTTTCATACAAATTTACGTTAATTTATGAGTATTTGTTTATATATTTTGACACAAATTTACAATATTTTATGGGTATTTTGTATATACATTTCAAAAGAAATTTACCTAGTTTTATATGTATTTTATATATCTATTTTCATACAAACTCAAATTATTTCTATGTATTTTTGTATATATTTTAATACAAATTTTAGTTATGTTATGTGTATTTTGTAAATTTATTTTCATTTAAATATATATTATTTTATTGGTGTTTTGTTGATTTATATTGATACGAATTTACATTATTTTATATGTACTTTGTATATATATATTTATACGCTTTTACATTATTTAATATTTATTTTGAATATATTTTTATACAAATTCATGGTATTTTATGTATTTGTATATATATTTTATATAAATTTACATTATTTTATGTGTATTTTGTACATATATTTTTTACAACCAATTTTATTTTATGTTTATTTTGTATGTGTATTTTGTATATTTATATTTATCCAAATACACATTCTTTTATTGGTATTTTGTTTATTTATTTTAATTCGAATTTACATTATTTTATGTGTATTTTGTATACATTTTTTTATACGTATTTACTTAATTTTATGTGTATTTTGTATATATATTTTTATAGAAATCTACGTTTTTTTATTTGTATTCGTATATATATTTTGAAACAAATTTACATTGTTTTATATGTTATTTTGCATATCTCTTTCTATACAAATTTATTGTATTGTATGTGCATTTTGTATATTTATTTCAATGCAAATTTAAATATTTTATGTGTATTTTGGTATATATATTTTTATAAGAAATGCGCTATTTTATGGGAATTTTGCATCTTTATTTTCATACAAATTTACATTATTTTATTAATATTCGGTGTATTTATTTTAATACGATGTTACATTATTCTATTTGTTTTTTGTATTTACTTTTTTTATACATATTTACATTATTTAATGTGTATCTTGCATATATATTTTATACAACTTTATTATCTAATATCTATTTTCATACAAATACACATTCTTTTCATGATATTTTGTTTATTTATTTTGACACGAATTTACATTATTTGATATGTATTTTGTATATATATTTTTATACGTATTTACATAATTTCATAGGTATTTTGTATATATATATATATATATATATATATATATATATATATATATATATATATATATATATATATATATATATATATATATATATATATATATATTTTTATATATATATACGTAGAAATTCCACTTTATTTTATGTGTATTCGTATATATTTTGAAACAAATTGACATTGTTTTATATGTATTTTGAATATCTCTTCAATACAAATTTACCTTACTGTATATGCATTTTGTATATATATTTCAATAAATTTAAATATTTTATGTGTATTTTGGTAAATATATTTTATAAAAATGCGATAATTTTTGGGAATTTTGTATCTTTTATTTTCATACAAATTTACATTACTTTATTGATATTCTGTGTATTTATTTTGATACGATTTTACATTATTCTATTTGTTTTTTGTATATATATTTTTATACGCATTTACATTATTTAATGTGTATCGTATATATATTTTATACAAATTTAGGTTATTTTAAGTGTATTTGTTTATATATTTTCATTCATATTTACATTATTTGATGTATTTTGTATATGTATTTCACAAATTTACCTAATTTTATGTGTATTTTGTATATTTCTTTCAAACAAATTTAAATTATTTTGTGTATTTTTGTATATAGTTTTACAAATTTAGGTTATTTTATGTACGCATTTACATTATTTAGTGTGTGTTTATATATATTTTTGCAAATTTACTTTATTTTATGTGCATTTTGTACATATATTTTATAGAATTTTCGTTATTTGTATGTTTTCATACAAATTTACATTATTTTATTGCTATTTTGTTTATTTATTTTGATACAAATTACATGATTATATGTGTATTTTGTACATATTTTTTATACGTATTTACATTTTAATGTGTATTTTGTTTATATATTTTAAACAAATCTACGTTATATGTATTTGTATAAATATTTTGATACAGGTTTACATTATTTTATGTATTTTGTATATTTCAATTCAAATTTATTTATTTTAGCTGTATTTTGTATATATATTTTCACACAATTTAATTACTTGTAATGTATTTTTATAGTTTTATACAAATTTACGATATTTTATGCGTATTTTGTATATTTATATTTTACAAATACACATATCTTTTACTGGTATTTTGTTTATTTATTTTGATACGATTTTAATTATTTTTTGTATTCATTTTTTATACGTATTTAATTCATTTTTGTGTATTTTGTATATATTTTATAGAAATCTACATTATTTTATGTGTATTCGTATATATATTTTGAAACAAATTTACATTGTTTTATATGTATTTTGCATATTCATTTCACAAATTTGCAAATTTATTTTATTTTATGTGCATTTTGTACATATATTTTTTAGAAATTTATGTTATTTTATGTGTATTTGTATATGTTTTCTCACAAATTTACATTGTTTTATTGCTATTTTGTTTGTTTATTTTGATACAAATGAAAATAGATATACAAAAATATACATAAAATAAACTAAATTTGTATTGAAATATATATAAATACATAAAATAATGTAAATTTGTATCAAAATATTTTAACAGATGCGCATAAAATAACGTAAATTTGTTTTAAAATATACAAAATACATTAAATAATGTAAATATGTATAAGAAAATATATACAAACACAAATAGAATAATGTAAAATCGTATCAAAATAAATACACAGAATATTAATAAAATAATGTAAATTTGTATGAAAAATAAAGATGCAAAATAAAATTTTAATAAATCATTTTTTATAAAAATATATTTAACAAAATACACATGAAAAAATTAATTTTTATTAAAATAAATATACAAAATACACATACAATAACGTAAATCTGTATTGAAATAGATATGCAAAATACATATAAACAATGTAAATTTGTTTCAAAATATATATAGGAATACATATAAAATAACGTAGATTCCTATAAAAATATATATACAAAATACACATAAAATTAAGTAAATACGTATAAAAAATGTATACAAAATACACATAAAATAATGTAAACTCGTATCAAAATAAATAAACAAAATACTATTAAAAGTTTTTTTTATAAATATAAATATGCAAAATATACATAAAATAACGTACATTTATATAAAACTATGTACAAAAATACACAAAAGTAATTAAATTTGTATGAAAATAGATATACAAAATACACATAAAATATGCTAAATTTGAATTGAAATATATACACAAAATACATAAAATAATGTAAATTTGTATCAAAATACTTATAAAAATACCCATAAAATAACGCATTTTTTTATTTATAAAAATATATATATCAAAATACACATCAAAAAATTAAATTTGTATTAAAATAAATATACAAAAAACACACAATAAGGTAAATTTGTATTGAAATAGATATGCAAAATACATTTAAAACAAAGTAAATTTGTTTCAAAATATATATACGAATACACATAAAATAACGTAGATTTCTATAAATATATATATACAAAATACACAAAATGAAGTAAATACGTATAAAATGTATAAAATACATAAAATAATGTAAATTGTATCAGAAATAAATATACAAAATATTAAAAGAATGTGTATTTGTATAAATATAAATATACAAAATATAATAAAATAACGTAAATTTATATAAACTATAAACAAAATACACAGAAGTATTTTAATTTCAATGAAAATAGATATACAAAATAAGGTAAATTGTTTCAATTCAATAAACAAAATTCAGATAAAAGAACGTATATTTGTAGAGAAAATAAATATACAAAATACATTAAATAACGAAAATTTGTATGAAAATATAAAAATAAACAAAATACTAATTTGTATGAAATAAATATACAAAATACATGTATTGTGTATATCTATTTTCACACAAATTTAATTACTTTTGTGTATTTTTGCATATAGTTTTATATAAATTTACGTTATTTTATTTGTATTATGTAAATTTATATATATACAATACACATTCTTTTATTAGTATTTTGTTTATTTATTTTGATACGAGTTTACATTATTTTATGTGTATTTTGTATACCCTTTTTTATACGTATTTACTTCATTTTATGTGTATTTTGTATATTTATTTTCATAGAAATCTACGTAATTTTATGTGAATTCGTATATATATTTTTTTTTAAATTTACATGGTTTTATAATGTATTTTGCATTCATTTCAATACAAATTTTCCTTATTGTATGTGCATTTTGTATATTTATTTTAATACAACTAAATATTTTATGTGTGTCTTGGTATAAATATTTTATAAAAAATGCGTTATTTTATGGGTATTTTATCTTAAATTTCACACAAATTGACATTATTTTATAAATATTCTGTGTACTTATTTTGATACGATTTTATATTATTCTATTTGTGTTTTGTATATATTCTTTTATACATATTTATAGTATTTAATGTGTATTTTTTATATATATTTTATACAAATTTACGTTATTTTAAGTGTATTTTTATATATTTTCATTCAAATTTATATTATTTTATGTGTATTTTGTAAATGTATTTCAATACAAATTTACCTAATTTTATGTGTGTATTTTGTATATTTATTATCATACAAATTAAAATTATTTTGTGTATTTTGTATATAGTTTTATACAAATTTAGGTGATTTTATGTATATTGTATATCTATTTTCACAAATACACATTCTTTTATTGATATTTTGTTTATTTACTTTGACGCGAATTTACATTATTAATGTATTTTATTATATATATATATATATATATATATATATATATATATATATATATATATATATATATATATATATATATATATATATATATATATATATATATATATATATATATATATATATATATATATATATATATATATATATATATATATATATATATATATATATATTTTTTTTATACGTGTATACATCATTTGATGTGTATTTTGTATATATATTTCTATAGAAATCTCCGTTGATTTATGAGTATTCGTATATAGATTTTGAAATAAATTTACACTGTTTTATGTGTATTTTGTATATTTTTTCAATACAAATTTACCTTTTATTGTATATGCATTTTTTATTTTAATATTAATACAAATTTTAGTTTGTGTTATTTTGTATATGTATTTTTTTAAAAAATATTCTTTATTTTATGGGTATTTTGCATTTTTATTTTCATACAAATTTACATTATTTTATTTATATTCTGTTTTTTGTTTTGTTTTTTTTTAAACAATTTTACATTATTCTATGTGTTTTTTGTATATCTATTTTTATAAGTATTTAATTAATTTTATGTGTATTTTGTATCTATATTTTATAGAAATCTACGTTATTTTATAAATATTCGTATATATATTTTGAAACAAATTTACATTGTTTTATATGTATTTTTTGTATATCTCTTTCAATACAAATTTGCCTTATTGTATGTGCAGTATTTTGTATATTTATTTCAATACAAATTTAAATATTTTATGTGTATTTTGTATATATATTTTATAAGAAATGCGCCATTTGATGGGAATTTGCATCTTTATTTTCATAGAAATTTACATTATTTTATTAATATTCGGTGTATTTATTTTGGATACGATTTCATTATTTATTCTGTTTATTTTGTATATTTTTTTATACATATTTACATTATTTAATGTGTATCTTGCATTTTTATCGTAATTTTTGTTTATTTATTTTTATACGAATTTACATTATTTTAGGTGTATTTGATATGTATATTTTATACTTTTTATATAATTTTATTTGTGTTTTGAATATATATTCTTCATAAAATTTACTCTTATTTTATGGGTATTCGCATATATATTTTGATACAAACTTACATTATTTATGTTTATTTTGGCCATATGCTCATTTCAATACAAATTTACCCATATTGTATGTAGTATTTTGTATATTTATTTTACTGTCACAAATTTAATTATCTTAGGTGTGTATTTTTGTAGTAAATATGCTAGTTTCTGCTTGGGTATTTTGCATCTTTTATTTTCACACAAATTTACATTAGTTTTATTGATATTCTGTTTATTTATTTCTGGATACGATTTTACATTATTCTATAGTGTATTTTGTATATATTTTATATTACTGATTTACATTATTTAATTTATATATTTTGAATATATATTTTATATAAATATACGCTATTTTATTTGTATTTGTTTATATATTTTCATATGCCAAATTTACAATATTTGATGTGTAATTTGTATATGTATTTCAACACAGATTTAAGTTTCAATTTTTTATGTGTATTTTGCATATCTATTTTCAAACAAATTTAAATTATTTTATGTGTATTTTTTATATATTTTTACACAAATTTTAGTTGGTTTTATTTGTATTTTTGTAGCATATATGTTCTCTCCTTTCATAAATATATTATTCTTTAGGTGTGAATTTTGTTCATCTTATTTTCTGTTAAGAATTTACATAATTTTATGTGTGTATTTTTGTATATATATTTTTCTTACGCATTTACTTATTTTATGTGTATTTTTTATATATATTTTCATAAAAATTTACGTTATTTTATTGTGTATTCGTATGATGATTTGATACAATCATACATTATTTATGTTTATTTTGTATATTCATTTCAATATAGATTTACTATTGTATGTGTATTTGTATATTTATTTTTAATAAATTTAATTATTTTATGGTATTTTGGTAATAATATTTTCATAATGTATTACCTACTAATGTGTATTTTGTATATATATTTTATAGTAATTCCATGCTATTTTTTATGTATTGGCATATATTTTAAATTACATTATTTTATATTTAGCATATCAATTTCAATATAATCTACCTATATTGTATGTGCATTTTGTATATTTATTGTAATACAAATTTTAAAATTTATTATTTACATATATTTTTTTATAAAAGAGTTTTATAAATCTAAATATTTGTATACTTTTGTATTTCACAAATACACATTTTTATTGATATTTCAGTTATTTATTTTGACGCTAATTCATTATTTAATGTATTGTGTATATATTTCTTATACGTATTTACGTCATTTACGTAGTATTTTGTATATATATTTCTATAGAAATATATGTTATTTTGCGTGTATTCTATATATCTTTTGAAACAGCTTCACATTGTTTTATGTATTTTGCATATTTTTTCATAAATTTCATTTATATATTTTAGTATATTATTTCATAAATTTATGTGTGTTTGTATATGTATTTCATAAAATGTTTTTATTTTATGGGTATTGCATCTTATTTTCAAATTTATTAATATTTGCCGATATTTGTATTTGATTTTATTATTCATGTATATTTGTATACAATGAACGAAATATGTAATTCTGTTCACGTTGAAATTCACATTATTTTACTTTTCACTTTGACGCAACTCAAATTATTTTGTCTGAACATTTACAAAAATTGTTCAAATTGAAATATATAAATAATAAATATTTAATTTGAATGAAAATAACTTTATAAATAAATATATAAATAAATACTAGAAAACAAATAAATAATATATAAAATAAAATAGGTAATAAAATAAATAATAAAATATATAAACAACATAAATTAAATAATGTATATATATACGAAACACATGGTAACGTAAAATCAAAATAAATAAATAATAGAATGTAATAAATAATGTAAAGATAAACACGAATAATGTATTTTTATAACATTAAATATTAACAATTTGCTTAAATAAATAAATAAAAATTACAAAAGAATGTACTGTATATTTATTTTGTCAAATACATTCTTTTATTGACATTGTGTTATTTACGGTAAAGTTAATTTATACTATTTAATGTATTTTGTATATATTTTTATACGTATTTATATTATTCATGTGTATTTGCATATTTATAAAAAATGTTATTTTATGGGTATTTTGCATCTTTATTTACAAATTACATTATTTTATACGTTTCTCTCTGTGTATTTATTTTAACACGATTTACATTATTCTATATGTGTTCTGTATATATATTTTATACATATTTACATTATTTAATGAGTATTTTCATATATTTTATACAAATTTATAATTTATGCATTTGTTTATATATTTTCATTCAAATTCATTATTTTATGTGTATTTTGCATATGCATTTCACAAATTTGGTTTAATTATGTGTATTTTGTATATTTATTTACACAAATTTAACTTATTTTCTGTATTTTATATAGTTTTATACAATTTATGTTATTTTATGTATTTTGTATATGTATTTTCATACAAATACACATTCTTTATTGATATTTTTAATTATTTATTTTGACACGAATTTACATTATTTAATGTGTATTTTATATATATATTTATACGTATTTACAACATTTCATGTGTATTTTGTATATATTTCATAAAATCACGCTATTTTATGTATTCGTATATATTTTGAAACATCTGATTATTTTATGTGTATTTTGTATATATATTTCATTATAAATTTGTTTTATTTTAAGTTTATTTTATATCTATTTTCATTCAAATTCAAATCATTTTATGTGTATATATTATTTGCATTTACGTTATTTTATGTATTTTCATATACATTTTCATCTCAAATTACATTATTTTATCGGTATTTTGTTCATTTATTTCGATACGAATTTAGATTATTTCATGTATTTTCTACATATACATACAGAGTAAATTTCTATGAAAATATATATTCAAAATACATATAAAATTATGTAAATAAGTATAAAAATATATATATAAATAAACCTAAATAAAATTAAAATTGTATCAAAATAAATAAATAAAATTCGATAAAAGAACGAATATTTGTAGGAAAATAAATATACAAAATACACATAAAATTACGGATAATTTGAATAAAATATATACAAAAATACACAAAATTAATTTAATTTGTATGAAAATAGATATACAAAATACACATATAATTAGTTAAATTTCTATTTAAATACATGTACAAAATTATATAAAATAATGTAAATTTGTATGAAATGAAAACAAATTCACATAAAATAACGTACATTGGTATAAAATAGATATACAAAATATACATAGAATAATGTAACATCGTATCAAAATAAATACACAGAATATCAATAAAATAATGTAATTTTGTATGAAAATAAAGATGCAAAATACCCATAAAATAAAGCATATTTATAAAAAATATATACAAAATACATAGAATAGCTAAATTTGTATTAAAATTAATATACAAAATGCATGTACAATACGTTAAATTTGTATTGACAAAATATGCAAAATGCACATAAATCACTGTATATTTGTTTCAAAATATATATACGAATACACATAACATAACGTATATTTCTATAGAAATATATATACAAAATACACATGAAATGACGTAAATACGTATAAAAATATATATACACAATACACATTAAATAATGTAAATTCGCATCAAACTAAATAAACAAAATATCAATAAACGAATGTGTATTTGTATGAAAATAGATATACAAAATACACATAAAATATTGTAAATTTGAATAAAACTCTTTACAAAATACACAAAAATAATTTAAATTTGAATAAAATATATATACAAATACACATGAAATTAGGTAAATTTTATTGAAATACATATACAAAATACATAAAATAATGTAAATTTGAATAAAATATATAAACAAATACACTAAAAGAACGTAATTTTGTATAAAATATATATACAAAATACACATTAAATAAAGTAAATATGTATAAAAAAATATATACAAAACACAAATAGAATAATGTAAAATCGTATCAAAATAAATAAACAGAATATTAATAAAATAATGTAAATTTGTATGAAAATAAAGATGCAAAATACCCATATAATAACGCATATTTGTTTAAAAATATATATACAAAAATACACATAAAATAATTAAATTTGCATCAAAATAAATATACAAAAGGCACATACAATAAAGAAAATTTGTATTGAAATAGATATGCGAAATACACATAAATAATGTAAATTTGTATCAAAATATATATACGAATACACATAAAATAGAGTAAATTTCTATGAAAATATATATTCAAAATACATATAAAATTATGTAAATAATTATAAAAATATATATATAAAATAAAAATAAAATAATTAAAATTATTATAAAAATAAATAAACAAAATTCCGATAAAAGAACGTATATTTGTAGGAAAATAAATATACAAAATTCACATAAAATTACGAAAATTTGAAAAAAAATATATACTAAAATACACAAAATTAATTTCAATTTGTATGAAAATAGATATACATAATACACATATAATTAGTTAAATTTGTATTTAAATACATGTACAAAATACACAAAATAATGTAAATTTGTATGAAATGAAAACAAATTCACATAAAATAACGTTCATTTGTATGAAATATATATACAACATTTACAGATAATAATATAAAATAGTATCAAAATAAATACACATAATATCAATAAAATATTGTAAATTTGTATGAAAATACAAATGCAAAATACCCATAAAATAAAGCATTTTTTTTATGAAAATACATATACAAAAATACACATAGAATAATTAAATTTGTATTAAAATTAATATACAAAATGCTCGTACAATAAGGTAAATTTATATTGAAAAAATATGCAAAATGCACATAAAACAATGTATGTTTGTTTCAAAATATATATACGAATACATATAAAATAAATATATATTTCTATAGAAATATATATACAAAATACACATGAAATGACGTAAATACGTATAAAATATATATACACAATACACATTAAATAATGTGAATTATGTCAAAATAAATAAGCAAAATATCAATAAAAATGTGTATTTGTATGAAAATAGATATACAAAATATACATAAAATATTTTAGATTTATATAAAACTCTTTTATAAAAATATATATACCAAAATAATAAAATTTTAAAATTTGTATTACAATAAATATACAAAATGCACATACAATAAGGTAGATTTATATTGAAATTGATATGCTAAATACATATAAAATAATGTAAATTTGCTTCAAAATATATATACCAATACACATAAAATAGCGTAGATTACTATAAAAATATATATACAAAATACACATTAAATGAAGTAAATACGTATAAGAAAATGTGTACAAAGTACACATAAAATAATTAAATTTGTATTAAAATAAATATACAAAATACACATACAATAAGGTAAATCTATATTGAAATAGATATGCAAAATAAACATAAAATAATGTAAATTTGTATCAAATCATATACGAATACACACAATAAAATAACGTAAATTTTTATGAAAATATATATAAAAAATACACATAAAATAATGTAAATACGTAGAAAAATATATATACAAAATACACATAAAATTATGTAAATTCTTATGAAAATAGATGAACAAAATTCCACTAAAAGAATGTATATTTATAGGAAAATATATACAAAATACAAATAAAATAACTAAAATTTGTATAAAATATATAAAAATACATAAAAATAATTTAAATTTGTTTGAAAATAGATATGCAAAATACACATAAAATTAGGCAAATCTGTATTGAAATACATATACAAATTACACATCAAATATTGTAAATTTGTATGAAAATATATAAACAAATACAAATAAAATAGCGTATATTTATATAAAATATATATTCAAAATATATATTAAATAATGTAAATGTGTATAAAAATATATATACAAAATACATATAGAATAATGTAAAATCGTATCAAAATAAATAAACAGAATATCAATAAAATAATGTAAATTTGTATGAAAATAAAGATGCAAAATACCCAAACACGAACGCATATTTTACAAAATACACCTAAGATAATTAAATTTATTAAAATAAATATACAAAATATACATACAATATGGTAAATTTGTATTGAAATAGATATGCAAAATAAACATAAATAATGTAAATTTGTATCAAAATATATATGCGAATACCCATAAAATAGAGTAAATTTTTATGAAAATATATATTCAAAACACAAATAAAATTATATAAAAAAGTATAAAAATATACATATCAAATACACCTAAAATAATGTAAATTCGTATAAAAATAAATAAACAAAATTACGATAAAGATGCAAGATACACATTAAATAATGTAAATATGTATTAAACAATATATACAAAAAAAAATAGAATAATGTGAAATCGTATCAAAATAAATACACCGAATATTAATAAAATAATGTAAATTTGTATGAAAATAAAGATGCAAAATTCCCATCAAATAGCGCATTTCTTATAAAAATATATATACCAAAATACACATAAAATATTTAAATTTGTATTGAAATAAATATACAAAATGCACATACAATAAGGTAAATTTGTATTGAAAGAGATATGCAAAAATACATATAAAACAATGTAAATTTGTTTCAAAATATATATACGAATACACATAAAATAACGTAGATTTCTATAAAAATATATATACAAAATACACATAAAATTAAGTAAATACGTATAAAAATAGATATACAAAATACACATAGAATAATGTAAAATTGTTTAAAAAAAAAAAAAAAACAGAATATAAATAAAATAATGTAAATTTGTATGAAAATAAAAATGCAAAATACCCATAAAATAAAGAATATTTTTTAAAAAAATACATATACAAAAATACACATACCATAATTAAATTTGTATTAAAATTAATATACAAAATGCATATACAATAAGGTAAATTTGTATTGAAAAAATATGCAAAATACACATAAAACAGTGTAAATTTATTTCAAAATCTATATACGAATACTCATAAATCAACGTAGATTTCTATAGAAATATATATACAAAATACACATCAAATGATGTAAACCCCAATATATATATATATATATATATATATATATATATATATATATATATATATATATATATATATATATATATATATATATATATATATATATATATATATATATATATATATATATATATATATATATATATATATATATATATATATAAAATACACATTAAATAATGTAAATTATGTCAAAGTAAATAAACAAAATATCAATAAAAGAATGTGTATTTGTATGAAAATAGATATACAATATACACATAAAATCACCTAAATTTGTATAAAACTATATACAAAAATACACAAAAATAATTTTAATTTGTATGATAATAAATATACAAAATACACATAAAATTAGGTAAATTTGTATTGAAATACATTTACAAAATACACATAAAATAATGTAAATTTGAATGAAAATATATAAAAAATACACTTAAAATAACGTAAATTTGTATAAAATATATATAAAAAATACACATTAAATAATATAAATATGTATAAAAGAATATATACAAAACACAAATAGAATAATATAAAATCGTATCAAAATAAGTACACAGAATATTTATAAAATAATGTCAATTTGTATGAAATTTAAGATGCAAAATACCCATAAAATAACGCATTTTTTATAAAAATATTTATACCAAGACACACATAAAATATTTGAATTTGTATTAAAATAAATATACAAAATGCACATACAATAAGGAAAATTTGTATTGAAATAGATATGCAAAATACATATAAAACCATGTAAATTTAAAAAAAAATATATATACGAATTCACATAAAATTACGTAGATTTATATGAAAATAAATATACAAAATATAAAATGAAGTAAATACGTATAAAAAAGGTATACAAATACACATAAAATAATGTAAACTCGTATCAAAATAAATAAACAAAATACTAATAAAAGAATGTATTGTATATATAAATTTACATAATAATAAATAACGTAAATTTATATAAACTATATGCAAAAATAATAAAGTAATTAAATTTGTGTGAATAGATATACAAAATACATGTGTATTTTGTATATTTATTTTCATACAAATTGAAATTATTTTTGTTTATTTTTTTTATATTTTCATACAAATTTTCGTTATTTAATGTGTATTTTGTATATTTATTTTCTCTACAAATATACGTTCTTTTATCTGAATTTTGTTTATTGAATTTGAAACGAATTTACCTTATTTTGTATATCTATTTTCATACAAATTAAAATACTTCTGTGTATTTTTGTTTATAGTTTTATATAAATTTACGTTATTTTATGTGTATTTTGTATATTTATATTTATACAAATACACATTCTTTTATTGGTATTTTGTATATTTATTTTGATACGAATTTACATTATTTTATGTGTATTTTGTATACATTTTTTATACGTATTTACTTCATTTTATGTGTATTTTGTATATATATTTTTATAGAAATCTACGTTATTTTATGTGTATTCGTATATATATTTTGAAACAAATTTACATTGTTTTATATGTATTTTGCATATCTATTTCAATACAAATTTACCTTATTGTATGTGTTTTTTGTATATTTATTTTAATACAAATTAAATTTTTTGATGTGTATTTTGGTATATATATTTTTATAAATAAAAAAAATGCGTTATTTTATGGGTATTTTTATAAATATTTTGATACAAATCTACATTATTTTATGTATTTTGTATACATTTCAATTCAAATTTAGCTTATTTTATCTGTATTTTGTATATCTATTTTCATACGAATTTAATTACTTCTGTGTATTTTTGTATATAGTTTTATACAAATTTACGTTATTTTATGTGTATTTTGTATATTTATATTTATACAAATACACATTCTTTTATTGGTATTTTGTTTATTTATTTTGATACGAGTTTACATTATTTTATGTGTATTTTGTATACATTTTCTTATACGTATTTACTTCATTTTATGTGTATTTTGTATATATATTTTTATACAAATCTACGTTATTTTATGTGTATTCGTATAAATATTTTGAAACAAATTTACATTGTTTTATATGTATTTTGCATATCTATTTCAATACAGATTTACGTTATTGTATGTGTATTTTGTATATTTATTTTAATACAAATTAATTTTTTCATGTGTATTTTGGTAAATATATTTTTATAAAAAATGCTTTATTTAATGTGTATTTTGCATCTTTATTTTCATACAAATTTACATTATTTTATTAATATTCTGTGTATTTATTTTGATACGATTTTACATTATTCTATTTGTGTTTTGTATATATTTTCTTATACATATTTACATTATTTAATGTGTATTTTGTATATTTTAAAACAAATTTACGTTATTTTATGCGCATCTGTTAAAATATTTTGATACAAATTTACATTATTTTATGTATTTTGTATATATATTTCAATACAAATTTAGTTTATTTTATGTATATTTTGTATATCTATTTTCATTTGTATCAAAATAAACAAACAAAATAGCAATAAAACAATGTAAATTTGTATGAGAAAACATATACAAATACACATAAAATAACGCAAATTTCTAAAAAAATATATGTACAAAAATGCACATAAAATAAAGTAAATTTGCAAATTTGTATTGAAATAGATATGAAAAATACATATAAAACAATGTAAATTTGTTTCAAAATATATATACGAATACACATAAAATAACGTAGATTTCTATAAAAATATATACAAAATACACATAAAATGAAGTAAATACGTATAAAAAATGAATACAAAATAATTAAAATCGTATCAAAATAAATAAACAAAATACTAGTAAAAAGAATGTGTATTTGTAAAAATATAAATATACAAAATACACATAAAATATCGTAAATTTGTATAAAACTATATACAAAAATACACAGAAGTAATTAAATTTGTATGAAAATATATATACAAAATACAGCTAAAATAAGCTAAATTTGAATTGAAATGTACATACAAAATACATAAAATAATGTAAACCTGTATCAAAATATTTATACAAATACATATAATAACGTAGATTTGTTTAAAAATATATAAACAAAATACACATTAGGTAATGTAAATACGTATAAAAAATATGTACAAAATACACATATAATCATGTAATTTGTATCAAAATAAATAAACAAAATAGCAATAAAATAATGTAAATTTGTATGAGAAAACATACAAATAACGAAAATTTCTATAAAAATATATGTACAAAAATGCACATAAAATAAAGTAAATTTGCAAAAAAATATATATAGAAAACACACACTAAATAATGTAAATGCGTACATAAAATAACCTAAATTTGTATAAAACTATATACAAAAATACACAAAAATAATTTAAATTTGTTTGAAAAGAAATATACAAAATACACATAAAATTAGGTAAATTTGTATTGAAATACATATACAAAATACACATCAAATAATGTAAATATGAATGAAAATATATAAACAAATACACTTAAAATAACCTAAATTTGTATAAAATATATATATGCAAGATACACATTAAATAATGTAAATGCGTATAAAAAATATATATATACAAAAAACAAATAGAATAATGTAAAATCGTATCAAAATAAATACACAGAATATCAATAAAATAATGTAAATTTGTATGAAAATAAAGATACAAAATTCAAAAATTATCGCATTTTTTATAAAATATATTTACCAAAAAACACATAAAATATTTAAATTTGTATTGAAATATATATACAAAATGCATATACAGTAAGGTAAATTTGTATTGAAAGAGATATTCAAAAATACATATAAAACAATGTCAATTTGTTTCAAAATATATATATACGAATATATATATACATATATATATATATATATATATATATATATATATATATATATATATATATATATATATATATATATATATATATATATATATATATATATATATATATATATATATATATACAAAATATACATGAAATTATGTAAATACGTATAAAAATATATATACAAAATACATATTAAGTAATGTAAATTCGTGTAAAAATAAATAAACAAAATATCTTGAAAAGAATGTATTTGTATGAAAATAGATATTAGATAATAAAGTTGTATAAAATATATATGCAAGATACATTAAATAATGTAAATATGTATAAAAAAGTAAATACAAAAAACAAATAGAATAATGTAACATCGTATTAAAATAAATACACTGAATATTAATAAAATAATGTAAATTTGTATGAAAATAAAGATGCAAAATTCTAAAATAGCGCATTTCTTATAAAATATATATACCAAAATACACATAAAATATTTAAATTTGCATTGAAATAAATATACAAAATGCACATACAATAAGGTAAATTTGTATAGAAAGAGATATGCAAAATACATATAAAACAATGTAAATTTGTTTCAAAATATATATGAATACAAATAAAAAACGTAGATTTCTATAAAATATATATACAAAATACACATAAAATTAAGTAAATACGTATAAAAAATGTATACAAAATACACATAAAATAATGTAAATTGAATTAAAATAAATAAAACAAAATAATAAAAGAATGTATTTGGATAAATATACAAAATACACATACAAAATAAACATAAAATAAGGTGGATTTGTAAAAAATATATGTACAAATACATAAAATAATGTAAATTTATATAAAATATATATACAAATACACATAAAATACCATGAATTTGTATAAAATATATATTCAAAATAAATATTAAATAATGTAAAAGCGTATAAATATATATATACAAAGTACATATAAAATAATGTAAATTGCATCAATATCAATCAACAAAACACCAATAAAATAATATATATTTAAATGAAAATAAATTTACAAAATACACATAACATAACTAAAATTTGTATTAAAATATATACAAAAATACATAGAAATAATTTGAGTTTGTATGAAAATAGATATATAAAATACATATAAAACTAGGTAAATTTCTTTTGAAATGTATATACAAAATACCCATAAAATATTGTAAATTTGTGTCAAAATATATAAACAAATACTCATAAATTAACGTAAATTTGTATGAAAATATATACAAATACACATAGAATAATGTCAATTCGTATCAATATGAATGAGCAGAATATCAATAAAATAATGTAAATTTGTATGAAAATAAAGATGCAAAATACCCCCAAAATAAAGCATATGTTTATAAAAATACAGATACAAAAATACACATCGAATAATTAAATTTGTATTTAAAATTAATATACAAAATGCGTATATAATAAGGTAAATTTGTATTGAAAAAATATGCAACATACACGTTTACTCATACAAATTTATATTATTTTATTGGTATTTTGTTTATTTATTTTGATACGAATTACATGATTATATGTGTATTTTGTTCATATTTTATTATAAAATAACGTAAATTTGTATGAAAAATATATACAAAATACACATAGAATAATGTCAATTCGTATCAAAATGAATGAGCAGAATATCAATAAAATAATGTAAATTTGTATGAAAATAAAGATGCAGAATACCCAAAAAATAAAGCATGTGTTTATAAAAATACAGATACAAAAATACACATCGAATAATTAAATTTGTTTTAAAATTAATATACAAGATGCGTATATAATAAGGTAAATTTGTATTGAAAAAATATGCAACATACACGTTTACTCATATAAATTTATATTATTTTATTGGTATTTGTTTATTTATTTTGATACGAATTACATGATTTTATGTGTATTTTGTACATATTTTTTTATACGTATTTACATTATTTAATGTGTATTTTGTTTATATATTTTCATACAAATTTACGTTATTATATGTGTATTTGTATAAATATTTTGATACAAATTTACTTTATTTCATGTATTTTGTATATATATTTCAATTCAAATTTAGCTTATATCGTGTATTTTGTTATATTTCATACAAATTTAATTACTTCTGTGTATTTTTGTATATAGTTTTATATAAATTTACGTTATCTTATGTGTATTTTGTATATTTATATTCATACAAATACACATTGTTTTATTGGTATTTTGTTTATTTATTTTGATACGAATTTACATTATTTTATGTGTATTTTGTATACATTTTTTTATACGTATTTACTTCATTTTATGTGTATTTTGTATATATATATTTATAGAAATCTACGTTATTTTATGTGTATTCGTATATATATTTTGAAACAAATTTGCATTGTTTTATATGTATTTTGCATATCTATTTCAATACAAATTTACCTTATTGTATGTGTTTTTTGTATATTTATTTTAATACAAATTTAATTTTTGATATGTATTTTGGTATATATATTTTTATAAATTAAAAAAATGCGTTATTTTACGGGTATTTTGCTTCTTTATTTTCATGCAAATTTACATTATTTTGTTAATATTCTGTGTATTTATTTTGATACGATTTTACATTATTCTATTTGTGTTTTGTACATATTTTTTTATACAAATTTACGTTTTTTTATAAAATTATTGATACCAAAATACACATAAAATATTTCAATTTGTATTAAAATAAATATAAATAAGGCCAATACAATAAGGTAAATTTTTATTTAAATAGATATGCAAAATACATATTAAATAATGTAAATTTGTTTCAAAATATATATACGAATACACATAAAATAACGTAGATATCTATAAAATACATATACAAAATACATAACATTAAGTAAATACGTATAAAAAATGTATACAAATACACATAAAATAATGTAAATTGTATAAATGTAAATAAACAATATACCAATAAAGAATGTATTTGTATAAATATAAATATACAAAATGCACATAAAATAACGTAAATTTATATAAAACTATATACATAAAATAACGCAAATTTCTATAAAAATATATGAACAAAATGAATATAATAAATTTGCATAAAAATATATATACAAAACACGCATTAGATAATGTAAATGAGTATAAAAATATGTATAGAAAATACCTATGAAATAATCTAAATTCGTATCGAATTAAATTAAGAAAATACCGATAAAATATTGTAATTTTGGATGAATATATATATACAAAATACACATAAAATAACCTAAATACAAATATACACATAAAATATTGTATTTTGTATATACATTTCAATTAAAATTAGGTTATTTTATCTGTATTTTGTATATCTATTTTCATACGAATTTAATTACTTCTGTGTATTTTTGTATAGTTTTATACAAATTTACGTTATTTTATGTGTATTTTGTATATTTATATTTATACAAATACACATTCTTTTATTGGTATTTTGTTTATTTATTTTGATACGAATTTACATTATTTTATGTGTGTTTTGTATACATTTTCTTATACGTATTTACTTCATTTTATGTGTATTTTGTATATATTTTTATACAAATCTACGTTATTTTATGTGTATTCGTATGTATATTTTGAAACAAATTTACATTGTTTTATATGTATTTTGCATATCTATTTCAATACAGATTTACCTTATTGTATGTGTATTTTGCATATTTATTTTAATACAAATTAATTTTTTCATATGTATTTTGGTATATATATTTTTATAAAAAATGCGTTATTTAATGGGTATTTTGCATCTTTATTTTCATACAAATTTACATTGTTTTATTATAAAATAATATAAATTTGTATGAAAATATATATAAAAATACATATAAAATAACATGAATTTGTATAAAATTTGTTTCAAAATATATACGAATACACACAATAAAATAACGTAAATTTTTATGAAAATGTATATATAAAATACACATAAAATAGTTTAAATACGTAGAAAAATATATATACAAAATACACATCAAATAATGTAAATTGTAAAAATTAAATACACAAAATTCCAATAAAAGAATGTATATTTGTAGAAAATATATATATAAAAACAAATAAAATAACTAAAATTTGTATAAAATATATACAAAATACACAAAAATAATTTAAATTTGTTTGAAATAGATATGCAAAATACACAAGTTAGGCAAATTTGTATTGAAATACATATACAAAACTCACATAAAATAATGTAAATTTGTATGAAAATATATAAACAAATACATATAAAATCACGTAAATTTGGATAAAATATGTATATACAAAATATACATTAAATATTTTAAATATGTATAAAAATATATTATATTATATATATTTATATTGATATTTGCGCTATTTATGTGTATTTTGCATATGCTTCCTCATAAAAATTTACATTATTTTATTGGTATTTTGTCTATTTATTTTGATACGAATTACATGATTATTTGTGTATTTTTTACATTTTTTTTATACGTATTTACATTATTTAATGTGTATTTTGTTTATATATTTTTATACAAATTTACGTTATTATATGTGTATTTGTATAGGTATTTTGATATAAATTTACATTATTTTATGTATTTTGTATATATATTTCAATTCAAATTTAGCTTATTTTATGTGTATTTTGTATATCTATTTATTTTAATACAAAATCAAATATTTTATGTTTTTTCGTATATATATTTTTTAAAAAAATGCGTTATTTTATGGTTATTTTGCATCTTAATTTTCATACAAATTTACATTATTTTATTAATATTTTCTGTATTTATTTTGATACGATTTTACATTATTTTATTTGTGTTTTGTATATATTTTTTTATACATATATACATTATTTAATGTTTTTTTTGTATATATATTTGATACAAATTTACGTTATTTTAAGTCTATATGATTTATATATTTTCATTCAAATTTACATTATTTTATGTGTATTTTGTATATGTATTTCAATACAAATTTATCTATTTTTATATGTTTTTTGTATATTTATTTTCATACAAGTTTAAATTATTTTTGTGTATTTTTGTATATAGTTTTATACAAATTTAGGTTATTTTATGTGTATTTTGTATATCTATTTTCATACAAATACACATTCTTTCCATGATATTTTGTTTATTTATTTTGACACGAATTAACATTATTTAATGTGTGTTTTTTATATATATTTTTATACGTATTTACATTATTTCAAGTGTATTTTGTATATATATTTATATAGAAATCTGAGTTATATTAGGTTTATTCGTATAGATATTTTGAGAGAAAATTACATTGTATTATGTGTATTTTGTATATTTTTCAATACAAATTTACCTTTATTGTATGTGCATTTTGTATTTTAATTTTAAAACAAATTTGATTAATCTATGTGTATTTTTGTATATGTATTTTTATAAAAATATGCTTTATTTTATTGGTATTTTGAATCTTTATTTTCATACAAATTTACATTATTTTATTGATATTGTGTGTATTTATTTTAATATCATTTTACATTATTCTATGTGTATTTTGTATATATATTTTATATAAAATGTATTTGTTTTCATTTCATACAAATCTACATTATTTTATGTGTTTTTTTGTACAGGTATTTAAATACAAATTTAAGTAGTTATATGTGTATTTTGTATATCTATTTTGTATGTATATTTTTATAGAAATTTACTCTATTTTATGGGTATTCGTATATATATTTTGATACAAATTTACATTATTGATGTGTATTTTGCATATCTGTTTCAATACCAATTTACTTTATTGTACGTGCATTTTGTATATTTATTTTAATACAAATTTAACTATTTTATATGTATTTTTGTATATATATTTTTATGCAAATATGCGTTATTATATGGATATTTTGCATCTTTATTTTCATACAAATTTACATTATTTTATTGATATTCTCTTTATTTATTTTGATACGACTTAACATTATTCTATGTGTATTTTGTATATTTTTTTTATACATATTTACATTATTTAATGTTCATTTTGTATTATATATTTTATCCAAATTTACATTATTTTATGTGTATTTGTTTATATATTTTCATACAAATTTACATTATTTTATGTGTTTTTTGTATATATATTTTTCTACGTATTTAAATTATTTTATGTGTATTTTGTATATACATTTTCATAAAAAAATTACGTTATTTTATTGTGTGTATAAGTATATATTTTGATACAAATTTTATACAAATTCATGTTATTTAATGTGTATTTGTATATATATTATCATACAAATTTATATTATTTTATGTGTATTTTTTCATATATTTTATTACAAATTTACCTTATTTTATGTTTATTTTCTATATTTATTTCATTCAATTTTAAATTATTTTATGTGTATATTTGTATTTGTATTTAGGTTATTTTATGTGTATTTTGTATATATATTTTCATCCAAAATTACATTATTTTATTGATATTTTCTTATTTTAATTCGATACGAGTTTAGATTATTTCATAGGTATTTTGTAAACATATTTTTATACTCATTTAACTTATCTAACGTGTGTTTTGTATATATATTTTTATGCAAATTTATTTTATGTTAATTTTTACATATATTTTTATAGAAATTTGCGTTATTTTATGTATATAGATTTATATAAATTTACGTTATTTTATGTGCATTTTGTATATTTATATTTATACAAATACACATTCTTTTATTGGTATATTGTTTATTTACATTTATACGAATTTACATTATTTTATGTGTATTTTGCATTCATTTTTTTTATACGCATTTACTTAATATTATGTGTATTTTGTATATGTATTTTTATAGAAATCTGCGTTATTTTATGTGTATTCGTATATATATTTTGAAACAAATTTACATTATTTTATATGTATTTTGCATTTCTATTTCAATACAAATTTACCTTATTGTATGTGCATTTTGTATATTTATTTTAATACAAATTCAAATATTTTATGTGTATTTTCGTATCAATAATATATATGTATTATATGTATTTTGAATATCTATTTTCATACAAACTCAAATTATTTTTATGTATTTTTGTATATATTTCTATACAAATTTTAGTTATGTTATGTGTATTTTGTAAATCTATTTTCATTCAAATATATATTATTTTATTGGTATTTTGTTGATTTATATTGATACGAATTTACATTATTTTATATGTTCTTTTTATATATTTTTTTATACGCATTTACATTATTTAATATTTATTTTGAATATATAATTTTATATAAATTCATGGTATTTTATGTGTATTTGTATATATTTTCATACAAATTTACATTATTTTATGTGTATTTTGTACATATATTTCATTACAAATTTTCCTTATTTTATGTTTATTTTGTATGTGTATTTTGTACATTTATATACAAATACACATTCTTTGATTGGTATTTTGTTTATTTATTTTGTTTCGAATTTATATTATTTTATGTGTATTTTGTTTACATTTTTTTACACGTATTTACCTAATTTTATGTCTATTTTGTATATATATTTTTTATAGAAATCTACGTTCTTTTATGTGTATTCGTATATATATTTTGAAACAAATTTACTTTGTTTTATATGTATTTTTGCATATCTCTTTCAATAGATGTTTACCTTATTGTATGTGCATTTTGTATATTTATTTCAATACAAATTTAAATATTTTATGTGTATTTTGGTATATATATTTTTATAAGAAATGCGCTATTTGATGAGAATTTTGCATCTTTATTTTCATACAAATTTACATTATTTTATTAATATTCGGTGTATTTATTTTGACACGATCTTACATTATTCTATTTGTTTTTTGTATATATTTTTTTTTTACATTTTTACATTATTTAATGTATATCTTGCATATATATTTCATACAAATTTATTATCTATTATCTATTTTCATACAAATACACATTCTTTTCATGATATTTTGTTTATTTATTTTGACACGAATTTACATTACTTAATATGTATATCTATATATATATATATATATATATATATATATATATATATATATATATATATATATATATATATATATATATATATATATATATATATATATATATATATATATATATATATATATATTTATACGTATTTACATAATTTCATGTGTATTTTGTATATATATTTTTATAGAAATCTACGTTATTTTATGTGTATTCGTATATATATTTTGAAACAAATTTACACTGTTTTATTTTTATTTTTCGTTTTTTTTCAATTCAAATTTACCTTATTTTATGTGTTCATTTTGTATATTAATTTTTATACTAATTTAATTATTATATGTGTATTTTGTATATGTATTTAAAAAAAAAATATGCTTATCTTATGGATATTTTGCATCTTTGTTTTCATACAAATTTAAATTATTTTATTGATATTCTGTGTACTTATTTTGTTACGATTTTACATTATTCTATGTATAACAAAAATAAATACAGAATACACAAAATAGATATGCAAATACATATAAACAATGTAAATTTGTTTCAAAATATATATACGAATACACATGACATGGGTATTTTGAATCTTAATTTTCATACAAATTTACATTTTTTTTTTATTATTTTCTGTATTTATTTTGATACGATTTTACATTATTTTATTGGGTTTCTATATATTTTTTATATATTTACATTATTTAATGTGTTTTTGTATATATATTTGATACAAATTTATGTTATTTTAAGTCTATATGTTTATATATTTTCACAAATTTACATTATTTTATGTGTATTTTGTATATGTATTTCAATACAAATTTACCTAATTATATGTTTTTGTATATTTATTTTCTTACAAGTTTAAATTATTTTGTTTATTTTGTATATAGTTTTATACAAATTTAGGTTTTTTTATGTGTATTTTGTATATCTATTTTCATACAAATACACATTCTTTTCATGATATTTCTTTTATTTTTTTTGACACGAATTAACATTATTTAATGTGTATTTTGTATATATATTTTTATACGTATTTACATTATTTCATGTGTATTTTGTATATATATTTCTATAGAAATCTATGTTATTTTATGTGTATTCGTATATATATTTTGAAACAAATTTACATTGTTTTATGTGTATTTTGCATATTTTTCAATGCAAATTTACATTATTGTATGTGCATTTTGTATATTAATTTTAATACAAATTTTATTAATCTATGTGTATTTTTGTGTATGTATTTTTATAAAAATATGCTTTATTTTATGAGTATTTTGCATCTTTATTTTCATACAAATTTACATTATTTTATTGATATTCTGTGTATTTATTTGGTATGATTTTACATTATTCTATGTGTATTTTGTATATATATTTTATATAAAATGTATTTGTTTTCATTTCATACAAATCACATTATTTTATGTGTTTTTTAGACATGTATTTAAATACAAATTTAACTAGTTATATGTGTATTTTGTATATCTATTTTGTATGTATATTTTCATAGAAATTTACTCTATTTTATGAGTATTCGTATATATATTTTGATACAAATTTACATTATTGATATGTATTTTGCATATCTATTTCAATACAAATTTTCTTTATTGTACGTGCATTTTGTATATTTATTTTAATACAAATTTAATTATTTTATATGTATTTTTGTATATATTTTTATGCAAATATGCGTTATTATATGGATATTTTGCAGCTTTATTTTCATACAAATTTACATTATTTTTTTATTTTCTCTTTATTTATTTTGATACGATTTAACATTATTCTATGTGAATTTTGTATATATTTTTTATACATATTTACATTATTTAAGGTTTATTTTGTATATATATTTTATCCAAATTTACATTATTTTATGTGTATTTGTTTATATATTTTTATACAAATTTACATTATTTTATGTGTATTTTGTATATACATTTTCATTAAAAAAATTACGTTATTTTATTGTGTGTATTCGTATATATTTTGATACAAATTTTATACAAATTCATATTATTTAATGTGTATTTGTATATATATTTTCATACAAATTTATATTATTTTATGTGTATTTTTTCATATATTTCATTATAAATTTACCTTATTTTATGTTTATTTTGTATATTTATTTCATTCAATTTTAAATTATTTTATGTGTATATTTGTATTTGTATTTAGGTTATTTTATGTGTATTTTGTATATATATTTTCATCCAAAATGACATTATTATATTGGTATTTTCTTAATTTAATTCGATACGAATTTAGATTATTTCATAGGTATTTTGTATACATATTTTTATACTCATTTACATTATCTTATGTGTGTATTGTATATATATTTTTATGCAAATTTATTTTATGTTCATTTTTGTACATATATTTTTATAGAAATCTCCGTTATTTTATGTATATAGTTTTATATAAATTTACGTTATTTTATGTGCATTTTGTATATTTATATTTATACAAATACACATTCTTTTATTGCTATATTGTTTATTTATATTTATACGAATTTACATTATTTTATGTGTATTTTGTATACATTTTTTTTTTACGTATTTACTTAATTTTATGTGTATTTTGTATATGTATTTTTATAGAAATCTACGTTATTTTATGTGTATTCACATATATTTTTGAAACAAATTTACATTATTTTATATGTATTTTGCATATCTATTTCAATACAAATTTACCTTTATTGTATGTGCATTTTGTATATTTATTTTGATACAAATACAAATATTTTATGTGTATTTTGGTATCAATAATTTTATAAAAAATGCGTTATTTTATAGGTATTTGGATCTTAATTTTCATACAAATTTACATTATTTTATTAATATTCTGTGTATATATTTTGATACGATTTTACATTATACTATTTGTGTTTTGTATATATTTTTTTATACATAAATTATTTACATTATTTATTGTGTATTTTGAATATATATTTCATACAAATTTACGTTATTATATGTGTTTTTTTTTATATATTTTCTTTCAAATTTACATTATTTTATATGTATTTTGTATATGTATTTCTATACTCATTAACCTAATTATATGTGTATTTTGTATATTGCTTTTCATACGAATTTATTTTATTTTAGTGTATTTTGTATATAGTTTTATACAAATTTAGGTTATTTTATGTACCATTTACATTATTTAATGTGTGTTTTGTATATATATATTTTTATGCAAATTTACTTTATTTTATGTGCATTTTTGTACATATATTTTTATGGAAATTAGCGTTATTTTATATGTATTTGTATATGTTTTCTCATACAAATTTACATTATTTTATTGATATTTTGTTTATTTAGTTTGATACGAATTACATGATTATATGTGTATTTTGTACATATTTTTTATACGTATTTACATTACTTAATGTGTATTTTGTTTATATATTTTTAAACAAATTTACGTTATTATATGTATTTTTATAAATATTTTGATAAAAATTTACATTATTTTATGTATTTTGTATATACATACAAATCTACCTTTTTGTATGTGTGCATTTTGTATATTAATTTTAATACAAATTTAATTATTCTATATGTATTTTTGTATATGTATTTAAAAAAAAAATATGCTTTATCTTATGGGTATTTTGCATCTTTATTTTCATACAAATTTAAATTATTTTTTTGATATTCTGTTTACTTATTTTGATACGATTTTACATTATTCTATGTATAACAAAAATAAATATATACAAAAATACACAAAAATAATTTAAATTTGTTTGAAAATAGATATGCAAAATATGTGTATTTTGTATATATATATTTCAATTTAAATTTAGCTTATTTTGTGTGTATTTTGTATATATTTTCATACAAATTTAATTACTTCTGTGTATTTTTGTATATAGTTTTATATAAATTTACGTTATTTTATGTGTATTTTGTATATTTATATTTATACATATACACATTCTTTTATTGGTATTTTGTTTATTTATTTTGATACGAATTTACATTATTTTATGTGTATTTTGTATAATTTTCTTTATACGTAATTGCTTCATTTTATGTGTATTTTGTATATATATTTTTTATAGAAATCTACGTTATTTTATGTGTATTCGTATATATATTTTGAAACAAATTTACATTGTTTTATATGTATTTTGCATATCTATTTCAATACAAATTTACCTTATTGTATGTGTTTTTTGTATATTTATTTTAATACAAATTTAATTTTTTGATGTGTATTCTGGTATATATATTTTTATAAATAATAAAATGCGTTAGTTTTTGGGTATTTTGCTTTATTTTCATACAAATTTACATTATTTTATTAATATTCTGTGTATTTATTTTGATACGATCTTACATTATTCTATTTGTGTTTTGTACATATTTTTTTATACAAATTTACGTTTTTTTATAAAATTATTGATACCAAAATACATATAAAATATTTCAATTTGTATTAAAATAAATATACAAAATGCACATACAATAAGGTAAATTTGTATTGAAATAGATATGCAAAATACATATAAAATAATGTAAATTTGTTTCAAAATATATATACGAATACACATAATATAACGTAGATTTCTATAAAAATACATATACAAAATACATATAAAATTAAGTAAATACGTATAAAAAATGTATACAAAACTCACATAAAATAATGTAAATTCGTATAAATGTAAATAAACAATATACCAATAAAAGAATGTGTATTTGTATAAATATAAATATACAAAATGCACATAAAATAACGTAAATTTATATAAAACTATATACATAAAATAACGCAAATTTCTATAAAAATATATGTACAAAAATGAGCATAAAATAAATTTGCATAAAAATATATATACAAAACACACATTAGATAATGTAAATGAGTATAAAAATATGTATAGAAAATACCTATGAAATAATCTAAATTCGTGTCGAGTTAAATTAAGAAAATACCAATAAAATAATGTAATTTTGGATGAAAATATATATACGAAATACACATAAAATAACCTAAATACAAATACAAATATACACATAAAATATTGTATTTTGTATATACATTTCAATTCAAATTTAACTTATTTTATCTGTATTTTGTATATCTATTTTCGTACGAATTTAATTACTTCTGTGTATTTTTGTATAGTTTTATACAAATTTACGTTATTTTATGTGTATTTTGTATATTTATATTTATTCAAATACACATTCTTTTATTGGTATTTTGTTTATTTATTTTGATACGAATTTACATTATTTTATGTGTATTTTGTATACATTTTCTTATACGTATTTACTTCATTTTATGTGTTTTTTGTATATATATATTTTTATATAAATCTACGTTATTTTATGATTATTCGTATATATATTTTGAAACAAATCTACATTGTTTTATATGTATTTTGCATATCTATTTCAATACAGATTTACCTTATTGTATGTGTATTTTGTATATATATCTTTATAAAAATGTTATTTAATTGGTATTTTGTTTATATATTTTCATACAAATTTACATTGTTTTATTAATATTGTGTGTATTTATTTTGATAGGATTTTACATTATTGTGTTTGTGTTTTGTATATTTTTTTGTACATATTTACATTATTTAATGTGTATTTGGATATTTTAAAACAAATTTACGTTATTTTATGCGCATCTGTTAAAATATTTTGATACAAATTTACATTATTTTATGTATTTTGTATATATATTTCAATACAAATTTAGTTTATTTTATGTATATTTTGTATATCTATTTTCATTCGTATCAAAATAAATAAACAAAATAGCAATAAAATAATGTAAATTTGTATGAGAAAACATATACAAATACACATAAATTAACGCAAATTTCTAAAAAAATATATGTACAAAAATGCACATAAAATAAAGTAAATTTGTATAAAAATATATATACAAAACACACATTAAATAAAGTAAATGCGTACATAAAATAACCTAAATTTGTATAAAACTATATACAAAAATACACAAAAATATTTAAAATTTGTATGAAAAGAAATATACAAAATATACATAAAATTAGGTAAATTTGTATTGAAATACATATACAAAATACACATAGAATAATGTAAAATCCTATCAATATAAATACACAGAATATCAATAAAATAATGTAAATTTGTATGAAAAGAAAGATGCAAAATTCACATAAAATAGCGCATTTTTTATAAAAATATATATATCAAAATACACATAAAATATTTAAATTTGTATTGAAATAAATATACAAAATGCATATACAGTAAGGTAAATATGTATTGAAAGAGATATTCAAAAATACATATAAAACAAAGTAAATTTGTTTCAAAATATATATACGAATACACATAAAATAACGTAGATTTCTATAGAAATATATATACAAAATACACATGAAATTATGTAAATACGTATAAAAATATATATACAAAATACATATCTAGGTAAATTCGTGTCAAAATAAATAAACAAATTATCATGAAAAGAATGTGTATTTGTATGAAAATAAATAATAGATAATAAATTTGTATGAAATATATATGCAAGATACACATTAAATAATGTAAATATGTATAAAAAATATAAAAAAAAACAAATAGAATAATGTAAGATCGTATCAAAATAAATACACCGAATATTAATAAAATAATGTAAATTTGTATGAAAATAAAAATGCAAAATTCCCATCAAATAGCGCATTTTATAAAATATATATAAAAATACACATAAAATATTTAAATTTGTATTGAAGTAAATATACAAAGTGCACATACAATAAGGTAAACTTGTATTGAAAGAGATATGTAAAATACATATAAAATAATGTAATTTGTTTCAAAATATATATATGAATACACATAAAATAACGTAGATTTCTATAAAATATATATACAAAATACACATAAATTAAGTAATATGTATATAAATAGATATACAAAATACAAATTGGCCTAACTTTATGTGTATTTTGCATATCTATTTTCAAACAAACTTAAATTATTTTTGTGGATTTTTTATATATTTTTATACAAATTTTAGTTATTTTATTTGTTTTTTGTATATATATTTTCCTACAAATATACATTCTTTTATTGGAATTTCGTGTATTTAATTTTTTACAAATTTACATTATTTTATGTGTATTTTGTATATATATTTTTCTACGTATTTAAATTATTTTATGTGTATTTTATATATACATTTTCATAAAAATTTACGTTATTTTATTGTGTGTATTCGTATATATTTTGAAACAAATTTTATACAAATTTATGTTATTTTATGTGTATTTGTATATATATTTTCATACAAATTTATATTATTTCATGTGTATTCTTACATATATTTTATTACAAATTTACCTTATTTTATGTTTATTTTGTATATTTATTTCATTCAATTTTAAATTATTTAATGTGTATTTTTGTATTTGTATTTGTATCGTAAATTTGTATAAAACTATATACAAAAATACACAGAACAAATACACATTCTTTTATTGGTATTTTGTTTATTTATTTTGTTTCGAATTTATATTATTTTATGTGTATTTTGTTTACATTTTTTTAAACGTATTTACCTAATTTTATGTGTATTTTGTATATATATTTTTATAGAAATCTACGTTATTTTATGTGTATTCGTATATATATTTTAAAACAAATTTACTATTTTATATATGTATTTTTGCATATATCTTTCAACAGAAGTTTACCTTATTGTATGTGCATTTTGTATATTTATTTCATTACAAATTTAAATATTTTATGTGTATTTTGGTATATATATTTTTATAAGAAATCCGCTATTTGATGGGAATTTTCCATCTTTATTTTCATACACATTTACATTATTTTATTAATATTCGGAGTATTTATTTTGATACGATTTTACATTATTCTATTTGTTTTTTGTATATATTTTTTTTATACATATTTCCATTATATAATGTGTATCTTGCATATATATTACATACAAATTCATTATCTATTATTTATTTTCATACAAATACACATTCTTTTCATGATATTTTGTTTATTTATTTTGTCACGAATTTACATTACTTAATATGTATTTTATATATATATATTTTTATACGTATTTACATAATTTCATGTGTATTTTGTATATATATTTCTATATAAATCTACGTTATTTTATGTGTATTCGTATATATATTTTGAAACAAATTTACACTGTTTTATTTGTATTTTGCGTTTTTTTTCCAATACAAATTTACCTTATTGTATGTGTGCATTTTGTATATTAATTTTAATACAAATTTAATTATTCTATGTGTATTTTTGTATATGTATTTAAAAAAAAAACCAGGCTTTATCTTATGGGTTTTGAGCTTCTTTATTTTAATACAAATTTAAATTATTTTATTGATGTTCTGTGTACCTATTTTGATACGATTTTACATTATTCTATGTATAACAAAAATAAATACAGAATACACAAAAATAGATATGCAAAATACATATAAACAATGTAAATTTGTTTCAAAATATATATATGAATACACATGAAATAAGGTAGATTTCTATAAAAATATATGCAGAATACACATAAAATTAAGTAAATACGTATAAAAAATGTATACAAAATACACATAAAATAATGTAAATTAGTATCAAAATAAATAAACAAAATAATATAAAGAATGTGTATTTGTATAAATATATATATACAAAATACACATTAAATAATATAAATTTGTTTCAAACTATACAAAATACACATGAAATGATTTAAATACGTATAAAAATATATATACAAAATACACATTAAATAATGTAAATTATTGTCAATATAAATAAACAAAATATCAATAAAAGAATGTGTATTTGTATGAAAATAGAGATACAAAATACACATAAAATAACGTAAATTTGTATCAAACTATATACAAAATACAAAAAAATATTTTAAATTTGTATGAAAATAAATATACAAAATACACATAAAATTAGGTAAATTTGTATGGAAATACATATACAAAATACACATAAAATAATGTAAATTTGAATGAAAATACATAAACAAATACACTTAAAATAACGTAAATTTGTATAAAAAAATATATACAAAACACAAATAGAATAGTGTAAAATCGTATCAAAATAAAAACACAGAATATTAATAAAATAATGTAAATTTGTATGAAAATAAAGATGCAAAATACACATAATATAAAGCATTTTTTTATTTATAAAAATATCTATACAAAAATACACCTAAAAATTAGATTTGTATTGAAATAAATATATAAAAAACACATACAATAAGGTAAATTTGTATTGAAATAGATACGCAAAATGCATATAAAGCAATGTAAATTTGTTTCAAAATATGTATACGAATACACATAAAATAACGTAGATTTCTATAAATATATATATACAAAATACATAAAATGAAGTAAATACGTATAATAAAAAGTATACAAAAATACACATAAAATAATGTAAATTCGTATCAAAATAAATAAACAAAATACCAATAAAAGAATGTGTATTTGTATAAATATAAATATACAAAATACACATAAAATAACGTAAATTCATATAAAACTATATACATAAATACACAGAAGTAATTAAATTTGTATGAAATTATATACAAAATACACAAAAATAAGCTAAATTTGAATTGAAATATATATACAAAATACATGAATAAAGTAAATTTGTATCAAAATATTTATACAAATACACATATAATAACGTAAATTTGTATGAAAATATATAAACAAAATACACATGAAATAATGTAAATACGTATAAAAATGTGTACAAATTACACATATAATCATGTAATTGTATCAAATAAATAAACAAAATACCAATAAAATAATATAAATTTGTATGAGTAAACGTGTATGTTGTATATTTTTCAATACAAATTTACCTTATTATATACGTATTTTGTATATTAATTTTAATACATATTTAATTATTCGATGTGTATTTTGTAAACATATGTTTTATTTTTGGGTATTTTGCATCTTTATTTTCATACAAATATACATTATTTTATTGATATTCTGCTCATTCATTTTGATACGAATTGACATTATTCTTTGTGTATTTTGTATATTTTCATAAATTTACGTTATTTTATGTGTATTTGTTTATATGTTTTGACACAAATTTACAATATTTTATGGGTATTTTGTATATATATTTCAAAAGAAATTTACCTAGTTTTATGTGTATTTTGAATATCTATTTTCATACAAACTCAAATTATTTATATGTATTTTGTATATATTTCAATACAAATTTTAGTTAGGTTTGTGTACTTTGTAAATCTATTTTCATTCAAAAATATATTATTTTATTGGTATTTTGTTCATTTATATTGATACGAATTTCCTTTATTTTATATGTACTTTGTATATATATTTTTTACGCATTTACATTATTTAATATTTATTTTGAATATATAATTTTATACAAATTCATGGTATTTTATGTGTATTTGTATATATATTTTCATATAAATTTACATTATTTTATGTGTATTTTGTATGTGTATATTGTACATTTATATTTATACAAATACATTTTTATTGGTATTTTGTTTATTTATTTTGTTTCGAATTTATTTTATGTGTATTTTGTTTACATTTTTTATACGTATTTACTTAAATTTATGTATTTTGTATATATTTTTATAGAAATCTACGTTATTTGATTTGTATTCGTACATATATTTTGAAACAAATTTACATTGTTTTATATGTACAATAAGGTAAATTTGTATTGAAATAGATATGCAAAATACATATAAAGCAATGTAAATTTGTTTCAAAATATGTATACAAATACACATAAAATAACGTAGATTTCTATAAAAAATATATATACAAAATATACATAAAATGAAGTCAATACGTATAAAAAAATGTATGCAAAATACACATAGAATAATGTAAATTCGTATCAAAATAAATAAACAAAATACAAATAAAAGAATGTGTATTTGTATAAATATAAATATACAAATTACACATAAAATAACGTAAATTTATATAAAACTATATACAAAAATACACAGAAGTAATTAAATTTGTATGAAAATATATCTATTTTCATTCAAATATATATTATTTTATTGGTATTTTGTTCATTTATATTGATACGAATTTACATTATTTTATATGTACTTTGTATATATATTTTCATACGCATTTACATTATTTAATATTTATTTTGAATATATAATTTTATACAAATTCATGGTATTTTATGTGTATTTCTATATATATTTTCATTACAAATTTACCTTATTTTATGTTTATTTTGTATGTATTTTGTACATTTATATTTATACAACACACATTTTTTATTGGTATTTTGTTTATTTTGTTTACATTTTTATACGTATTTATTATTTATGTGTATTTTGTATATATATTTTTATAGAAATCTACGTTATTTGATTTGTATTCGTACATATATTTTGAAACAAATTTACATTGTTTTATATGTACAATAAGGTAAATTTGTATTGAAATAGATATGCAAAATACATATAAAGCAATGTAAATTTGTTTCAAAATATGTATACGAATACACATAAAATAACGTAGATTTCTATAAAAATATATATACAAAATACACATAAAATGAAGTAAATACGTATAAAAAATGTATACAAAATACACATAGAATAATGTAAATTGTATCAAAATAAATAAACAAAATACAATAAAAGAATGTATTTGTATAAATATATATATACAAAATACAAATAAATAACGTAAATTTATATAAAACTATATACAAAAATACACAGAAGTAATTAAATTTGTATGAAAATATATACAAAATACACACAAAATAAGCTAAATTTGAATTGAAATATATATACAAAATACATGAAATAAAGTAAATTTGTATCAAAATATTTATACAAATACACATATAATAACGTAAATTTGTATGAAAATATATAAACAAAATACACATTAAATAATGTAAATACGTATAAAAAATGTGTACAAAATACACATATAATCATGTAATTCGTATCAAAATAAATAAACAGAAAACCAATAAAATAATATAAATTTGTATGAGTAAACGTGTATAAATATAAATGTACAAAATACACATACAAAATAAACATAAAATAAGGTAAATTTGTAATGAAATATATGTACAAAATACACATAAAATAATGTAAATTTATATGAAAATATATATACAAATACACATAAAATACCATGAATTTGTATAAAATTATATATTCAAAATAAATATTAAATAATGTAAATGCGTATAAAAATATATATAAAAAGTACATATAAAATAATGTAAATTGTATCAATATAAATGAACAAAATACCAATAAAATAATATATATTTGAATGAAAATAGATTTACAAAATACACATAACCTAACTAAAATTTGTATTGAAATATATACAAAATACATAAAATAATTTGAATTTGTATGAAAATAGATATTCAAAATACATAAAACTAGGTAAATTTCTTTTGAAATATATATACAAAATACCTATAAAATATTGTAATTTGTGTCAAAATATATAAACAATACACATAAAATAACGTAAATTTGTATGAAAATATATACAAAATACACATAGAATAATGTCAAATCGTATCAAAATGAATGAGCAGAATATCAATAAAAGACTGTAAATTTGTATGAAAATAAAGATGCAAAATACCCATAAAATAAAGATATTTTTATAAAATACATATACAAAATTTACATTATTTGATATGTATTTTGTATATATATTTTATACGTATTTACATAATTTCATATGTATTTTGAATATATACTTGTATATAAAGCTACTTTATTTTATGTGTATTCGTAAATATATTTTTAAACAAATTTATCTTGTTTTATATTTATTTTTGAATATCTCTTTAATACAAATTTACCTTTACTGTATATGCATTTTGTATATTTATTTCAATACAAATTTAAATATTTTATGTGTATTTTGGTATATATATTTTATAAAAATGCGATACGTGTTGGGAATTTTGCATCTTTATTTTCATACAAATTTACATTATTTTATTGATATTCTGTGTATGTATTTTGATACGATTTGACATTATTCTATTTGTTTGTTGTAGATAGTTTGTTATACACATTTACATTATTTAATGTGTATCTTGCATATATTTTATACAAATTTACGTTATTTTAAGTGTATTTGTTTTTATATTTTCATTTAAATTTACATTTATTTTAATTGAAATTACATTATTTTATGTGTATTTTGTATACATTTTTATAATGTATTTACTTAATTTTATGTGTATTTTGTATATATATTTTTATAGAAATCTACGTTTTTTATTTGTATTCGTATATATATTTTGAAACAAATTTACATTGTTTTATATGTATTTTGCATATCTCTTCAATACAAATTTATTTTATTGTATGTGCATTTTGTATATTTATTTCAATGCAAATTTAAATATTTTATGTGTATTTTGGTATATATATTTTTATAAGAAAGCGCTATTTTATGGGAATTTTGCATCTTTATTTTCATACAAATTTATATTATTTTATTAATATTCGGTGTATTTATTTTGATACGATGTTACATTATTCTATTTGTTTTTTGTATATACTTTTTTATACATATTTACATTATTTAATGTGTATCTTGCATATATATTTTATACAAATTTATTATCTATTATCTATTTTCATACAAATACACATTCTTTTCATGATATTTTGTTTATTTATTTTGACACGAAATTACATTATTTGATATGTATTTTGTATATATATTTTTATACGTATTTACATAATTTCATATGTATTTTGTATATATATTTCTATAGAAATCTACTTTATTTTATGTGTGTTCGTATATATTTTGAAACAAATTTACATTGTTTTATATGTATTTTTGAATATCTCTTTCAATACAAATTTATTATTGTATATGCATTTTGTATATTTATTTCAATACAAATTTAAATATTTTATGTGTTTTTGGTAAATATATTTTATAAAAATGCGATAATTTTTTTATTATATAAATTTACATTATTTTATTGTTAGTATTTATTTTGATACGATTTTACATTATTCTATTTGTTTTTTGTACAAAATAATGTAAATTTGTATCAAAATATTTTAACAGATGCGCATAAAATAACGTAAATTTGTTTTAAAATATACAAAATACACATTAAATAATGTAAATATGTATAAAAAAATATATAGAAAACACAAATAGAATAATGTAAAATCGTATCAAAATAAATACACAGAATATTAATAAAACAATGTAAATTTGTATGAAAATAAAGATGCAAAATACCCATTAAATAACGCATTTTTTATAAAAATATATATACCAAAATACACATGAAAAAATTAATTTGTATTAAAATAAATATACAAAATACACATACAATAAGGTAAATCTGTATTGAAATAGATATGCAAAATACATATAAAACAATGTAAATTTGTTTCAAAATATATATACGAATACAAATAAAATAACGTATTTTTGTATAAAAATATATATACAAAATACACATAAAATTAAGTAAATACGTATAAGAAAATGTATACAAAATACACATAAAATAATGTAAATTCGTATCAAAATAAATAAACAAAATACCAATAAAAGAATGTGTATTTGTATAAATATAAATATACAAAATACATAAAATAACGTAAATTTGTATAAAACTATATACAAAAATACAGAAGTAATTAAATTGTATGAAAATAAATATACAAAATACAGATAAAATTAGCTAAATTTGAATTGAAATTTATATACAAAATAATTAAATTATTGTAGATTTGTATCAATATTTTTATAAATATACCAATAATATAACGCATTTTTTTATTTATAAAATATATATACCAAAATACACATAAAAAAATAAATTTGTATTAAAATAAATATATAAAAACTCATACAATAAGGTAAATTTGTATTGAAATAGATATGCAAAATACATATAGAACAATGTAAATTTGTTTCAAAATATATATATGAATACACATAAAATAACGTAGATTTTAATAAAAATATATATACAAAATACACATAAAATGAAGTAAATACGTATAAAAAAATGTATACAAAATACATATAAAATAATGTAAATTCGTATCAAAATAAATAAACAAAATACCAATAAAAGAATGTGTATTTGTATGAATATAAATATACAAAATACACATAAAATAACGTAAATTTATATAAAACTATATACAAAAATACACAGAAGTAATTAATTTTTATGAAAATATATACAAAATACACACGAAATAAGCTAAATTTGAATTGAGATATATATACAAAATACATGAAATAAAGTAAATTTGTATAAAAATATTTATACAAATATACATAATAACGTAAATTTGTATGAAAATATATAAACAAAATACACATTAAATAATGTAAATACGTATAAAAAATATGTACAAAATACACATATAATCATGTAATTCGTATCAAAATAAATAAACAAAATACCAATAAAATAATATAAATTTGTATGAGTAAACGTGTATGTTGCATATTTTTTCAATACAAATTTACCTTATTATATACGCATTTTGTATATTAATTTTAATACAAATTTAATTATTCGATGTGTATTTTTGTATCTGTATTTTTATAAACATATGCTTTATTTTTTGGGTATTTTGCATCTTTATTTTCATACAAATTTACATTATTTTATTGATATTCTGCTCATTCATTTTGATACGAATTGACATTATTCTATGTGTATTTTGTATATATTTTTCATACAAATTTACGTTATTTTATGTTTAAAAATATGTACAAAATACATATTATATCATGTAATTCGTATCAAAATAAATAAACAAAATACCAATAAAATAATAAAAATTTGTATCAGTAAACGTGTATGTTGCATATTTTTTCAATACAAATTTAATTTTATTATATACGCATTTTGTATATTAATTTTAATACAAATTTAATTATTCGACGTGTATTTTTTTATCTGTATTTTTATAAACATATGCTTTATTTTTGGGTATTTTGCATCTTTATTTTCATACAAATTTACATTATTTTATTGATATTCTGCTCATTCATTTTGATACGAATTGACATTATTCTATGTGTATTTTCTATATATTTTTCATACAAATTTACGTTATTTTATGTGTATTTGTTTATATATTTTGACACAAATTTACAATATTTTATGGGTATTTTGTATATACATTTCAAAAGAAATTTACCAAGTTTTATGTGTATTTTGTATATCTATTTTCATACAAACTCAAATTATTTCTATGTATTTTTGAATATATTTTAATACAAATTTTAGTTATGTTATGTGTATTTTGTAAATTTATATTCATTCAAATATATATTATTTTATTGGTGTTTTGTTGATTTATATTGATACGAATTTACATTATTTTATATGTACTTTGTATATATATTCTTATACGCTTTTCCATTATTTAATATTTATTTTGAATATATATTTTTATACAAATTCATGGTATTTTATGTGTATTTGTATATATATTTTCATATAAATTTACATTATTTTATGTGTATTTTGTACATATATTATTTTATGTTTATTTTGTATGTGTATTTTGTATATTTATATTTATCCAAATACACATTCTTTTATTGGTATTTTGTTTATTTATTTTAATTCGAGTTTACATTATTTTATGTGTATTTTGTATACATTTTTTTATACGTATTTACTTAATTTTATGTGAACTTTGTATATATATTTTTATAGAAATCTACGTTTTTTATTTGTATTCGTATATATATTTTGAAACTAATTTATATTGCTTTATATGTATTTTTGCATATCTTTCAATACAAATTTATTTATTGTATGTGCATTTTGTATATTTATTTCAATGCAAATTTAAATATTTTATGTGTATTTTGGTATAGATATTTTTATAAGATTACGAAAATTTGAATAAAAATATATACAAAAAAACAAAAAATAAATTTCAATTTGTATGAAAATAGATATAAAAAATACACATATAATTAGTTAAATTTGTATTTAAATACATGTACAAAATACACATAAAATAATGTAAATTTGTATGAAATGAAAACAAATTCAAATAAAATTCAAGTCAAAATAAATAAACAAAATATCAATAAAAGAATGTGTATTTGTATGAAAATAGATATACAAAATACACATAAAATAACCTAAATTTGTATCAAACTATATACAAAAATACACAAAAATATTTTAAATTTGTATGAAAATAAATATACAAAATACACATAAAATCAGGTAAATTTGTATTGAATACATACACAAAATTCACATAAGATAATCTAAATTTGAATGAAAATAAATAAACACATACACTTAAAATAACGTAAATTTGTATTAAAAATATGTAAAAACACAAATAGAATAATGTAAAATCGTATCAAAATAAATACACAGAATATTAATAAAATAATGTAAATTTGTATGAAAATAAAGAAGCAAAATACCCATAAAATAACGCAATTTTTTTTATTTATAAAATATATAACAAAATACACATAAAATATTTAAATTTGTATTAAAATAAATATACAAAAAACACACAATAATTTAAATTTTTATTAAAATTTATATGCAAAATACATATAAAATAATTTAAATTTGTTTCAACATATATATACGAATACACATATAATAACGTAGATTTCTATAAAAATATATACAAAATACACATAAATGAAGTAAATATGTATAAAAATGTATACAAAAATACACATAAAATAATGTAAATTGTATCAAAATAAATAAACAAAATAGCAATAAAAGAATGTGTATTTGTATAAATATAAATATTATAATAACGTAAATTTATATAAAACTATATACAAAAATACACAGAAGTAATTAAATTTGTATGAAAATATATAAAAAATACACACAAAATAAGCTAAATTTGAATTGAAATATATATACAAAATACATGAAATAAAGTAAATTTGTATCAAAATATTTATATACACATATAATAACGTGAATTTGTATGAAAATATATTAATAAAATGCACATTAAATAATGTAAATACGTATAAAAATATGTACAAAATACACATATAATCATATAATTTGTATCAAATAAATAAACAAAATACCAATAAAATAATATAAATTTGTATGAGTAAACGTGTATGTTGCATATTTTTTCAATACAAATTTATTTTATTATATACGCATTTTGTATATTAATTTTAATATATGTGTATTTGAATATATATTTTGATACAAATTTACATTATTTTATGTATTTTCTATATTTATTTCAATTCAAATTTAGCTTATTTTATGTGTCTTTTGTATATCTATTTTCATACAAATTTAATTATTTTTGTTTATTTTTGTATATAGTTTTATACAATTTTACGTTATTTTATGTGTATTTTGTATATTTATATTTATACAAGTAAACATTCTTTTATTGGCATTTAGTTTATTTATTTTGATACGAATTTACATTATTTGATGTGTATTTTGTATACATTTTCTTGTACGTATTTACTTCATTTCATGTGTATTTTATATATATATTTTTATAGAAATCTACGTTATTTTATGTGTATTCGTATATATATTTTGAAACAAATTTACATTCTTTTATGTGTATTTTGCATATCTATTTCAATACAAATTTACCTTATTGTATGTTCATTTTGTATATTTATTGTAATACAAATTTAAATATTTTATGTGTATTTTGGTATATATATTTTCATAAAAAATGCGTTGTTTTATGGGTATTTTGCATCTTTATTTTCATACAAATTTACATTATTTTATTAATATTCTGTGTATTTATTTTGATACTATTTTACATTATTCTATTTGTGTTTTGTATATATCTTTTTTATACATATTTACATTACTTAATGTGTATTTTATATTTATATTTCAAATTTACATTATTTTATGTGTATTTTGTATATGTATTTCAATAGAAATTTAACTAGTTTTATGTGTATTTTGTATATATATTTTTATACAAATTTAAATTATTTTTGTGTATTTTTTTAATACCGTTTTATACAAATTTACAATATTTTATGTGTATTTTGTATATCTATTTTCATACATATACACATTCTTTTATTGTTATTTTGTTTATTTATTTTGATGCGAATTTACATTATTTAATGTGTATTGTGTATATATATTTTTATACGTATTAACGTCATTTCATGTGTATTTTGTATATATATTTCTATAGAAATATACGTTATTTTATGTGTATTCGTATATATATTTTGAAACAAATATACATTGTTTTATGTGCATTTTTTTATATTTTTTCAATACAAATTTCCCTTATTGTACGTGCATTTTGTATATTAATTTTAATACAAATTTAATTATTCTATGTGTATTCTTGTATATGTATTTAAAAAAAAAACTTTATTTTCATACAAAATTACATTATTTTATTGATATTCTGTGTATTTATTTTGATACGATTTTACATTATTCTATGTATATTTTGTATATCTATTTTATACAAATGAACGTTATTTTATGTGAATTTGTTTTCATTTCATACAAATTTACATTATTTTATGTGTATTTTGTACATGCATTTAAATACAAATTTAACTAATTATATGTGTATTTTGTATATCTATTTTCATACAAATTGAAATTTATTTTTTTGTTTTTTTGTATATACTTTTATTCAAATTTTCGTAATTTTATGTGTATTTTGTATATTTATTTTCCTACAAATATACGTTCTTTTATCGGAATTTTTTTTTTTTTATTTTGATACGAATTTTCATTTTTTTAGGTGTATTTGATATATATATTTTTATACTTATTTACATAACTTTATATGTATTTTGAATATATATTTTCATAGAAATTTACTCTATATGTATATACAAAAAAACACAAAAATAATTTAAATTTGTATGAAAATAAATATACAAAATACACATAAAATTAGGTAAATTTGTATTGAAATACATATACAAAATACACTTAAAATAATGTAAATTTGAATGAAATTATATAAACAAATACACTTAAAATTACGTTAATTTGTATAAAATATATATAAAAAATACACATTAAATAATGAAAATATGTCTAAAAAAATATATACAAAACACAAATAGTATAATATAAAGTCGTATCAAAATATAAACACAGAATATTAATAAAATAATGTACATTTGTATGAAAACTAAGATGCAAAATACCTATAAAATAAATAAATATACAAAATGCACATACAATAAGGTAAATTTGTATTGAAATAGATATGCAAAATACATATAAAACAATGTAAATTTGTTTCAAAATATATATACGAATACACTTAAAATAACGTAGATTTATTTAAATATATATATATACAAAATACAAATAAAATTAAGTAAATACGAATAAAAAATGTATTCAAAATACACATAAAATAATGTAAATTATTATAAATATAAATAAACAAAATACTAATAAGAGAATGTGTATTTGTATAAATATAAATATACAAATGCACATAAATAACGTAAATTTGTATAAAACTATATACAAAAATACAGAAGTAATTAAATTTGTATGAAAATAGATATACAAAATACACAAAATAAGCTAAATTTGAATTGAAAATATAAACAAAATACATAAAATAAAGTAAATTGTTTCAAAATATTTTTAAGAAATACATATAATAACGTAAATTTGTAAAAAATATATAAACAAAATACACATTAAGTAATGTAAATACGTAAAAAAAATATTTAAAAAATACACAAATAATCAAGTCATTCGTATCAAAATAAATAAACAAAAAACTAATTAAATAATGTAAATCTGTATGAGAAAACATATACAAAATACACATAAAATAACGTTTTAAGTTTCTATAAAAATATATGTACAAAATGCACATAAAATTAGTTTGCATAAAAATATATACAAAACACACATTAGATAATGTAAATGAGTATAAAATATGTATACAAAATACCTATGAAATAATCTAAATTGCATCGAGTTAAATTAAGAAAATAACAATAAAATAATGTAATTTTGGATGAAAAAATATATAGAAAACACATAAAATAACCTAAATACAAATACAAATATACACATTAAATAATATAAAATTGAATGAAATAAATATACAAAATAAACATAAATAAGGTAAATTTGTAATAAAATATATGTAAGAATACACATAAAATAATATAAATTTGTATTAAAATATATACAAATACACATAAAATAACATGAATTTGTATAAAATGTTTCAAAATATATACGAATACACACAATAAAATAACGTAAATTTTTATGAAAATGTATATATAAAATACACATAAAATAGTTTAAATACGAAGAAAAATATATATATACAAAATACACATAAAATAATGTAAATTCGTAAAAAATTAAATACACAAAATTCCAATAAAAGAATGTATATTTGTAGGAAAATATATGTATAAAACAAATAAAATAACTAAAATTTGTATAAAAATATACTAATATACACAACAATAATTTAAATTTGTTTGAAAATAGATATGCAAAATACACATAAAGTTAGGCAAATTTGTATTGAAATACATATACAAAACTCACATAAAATAATGTAAATTTGTATGAAAATATATAAATACATATAAAATCACGTAAATTTGGATAAATATATATATATACAAAATATACATTAAATATTTTAAATATGTATAAAATATATTATATTATATATATTATTATTGATATTTGCGTTATTTATGTGTATTTTGTATATGTTTTCTCATAGAAATTTACATTATTTTATTGGTATTTAGTCTATTTATTTTGATACGAATTACATGATTATTTGTGTATTTTTTACATTTTTTTATACGTATTTACATTATTTAATGAGTATTTTGGTTATATATTTTTATACAAATTTACGTTATTATATGTGTATTTGTATAGGTATTTTGATACATATTTACATTATTTTATGTATTTTGTATATATATTTCAATTCAAACTTAGCTTATTTTATGTGTATTTTGTATATATATTTATTTTAATACAAAATCAAATATTTTATGTTTTTTCGTATTTATATTTTTATAAAAAATGCGTTATTTTATGGGTATTTTGCATCTTAATTTTCATACATATTTACATTATTTTATTAATATTTTCTGTATTTATTTTGATACGATTTTTCATTATTTTATTTGTGTTTTGTATATATTTTTTTTATACATATTTACTTTATTTAATGTTTTTTTTTGTATATATATTTGATACAAGTTTACGTTATTTTAAGTCTATATGTTTATATATTTTCATTCAAATATACATTATTTTATGTGTATTTTGTATATGTATTTCAATACAAATTTACCTATTTTTATATGTTTTTTGTATATTTATTTTCATACAGGTTTAAATTATTTTTGTGTATTTTTGTATATAGTTTTAAACAAATTTATGTTATTTTATGTGTATTTTGTATATCTATTTTCATACATATACACATTCTTTTCATGATATTTTGTATATTTATTTTGACACGAATTAACATTATTTAATGGGTATTTTGTATATATATTTTTATACGTATTTACATTATTTCAAGTGTATTTTGTATATATATTTCTATATAAATCTGAGTTATTTTATGTATTCGTATATATATTTTGAAACAAATTTACATTATTTTATGTGTATTTTGCATATTTTTTCAATACAAATTTACCTTATTGTATGTGCATTTTGTATATTAATTTTAATACAAATTTTATTAATCTATGTGTATTTTTGTATATGTATTTTTTTAAAAATATGCTTTATTTTATGGGTATTTTGCATCTTTATTTTCATACAAATTTACATTATTTTATTGATATTCTGTGTATTTATTTTGATATGATTTTACATTATTCTATATGTATTTTGTATATATATTTTATATAAAATGTATTTGTTTTCATTTCATACAAATCTACATTATTTATGTTTTTTTTTACATGTATTTAAATACAAATTTAACTAGTTATATGTATATTTTGTATATCTATTTTGTATGTATCCTTTCATAGAAATTTACTCTATTTTATGAGTATTCGTATATATATTTTGATACAAATTTACATTATTGATGTGTATTTTGCATATCTATTTCAATACAAATTTACTTTATTGTACGTGCATTTTGTATATCTATTTTAATACAAACTTAACTATTTTATATGTATTTTTGTATATATATTTTTATGCAAATATGCGTTATTATATGGATATTTTGCATCTTTATTTTCATACAAATTTACATTATTTTATTGATATTCTCTTTATTTATTTTAATACGATTTAACATTATTCTATGTGTATTTTGTATATTTTTTTTTATACATATTTACATTATTTAATGTTCATTTTGTATATATATTTTATCCAAATTTACATTATTTTATGTGTATTTGTTTATATATTTTCATACAAATTTACATTATTTTATGTGTATTTTGTATATACATTTTCATAAAAAAAATTACGTTATTTTATTGTGTGTATAAGTATATATTTTGATACAAATTTTATACAAATTCATGTTATTTAATGTGTATTTGTATATATATTTTCATTCAAATTTATATTATTTGATGTGAATTTTTTCATATATTTCATTACAAATTTACCTTATTTTATGTTTATTTTGTATATATTTCATTCAATTTCAAATTATTTTATGTGTATTTTGTATATATATTTTCATCCAAAATTACATTATTTTATTGGTATTTCTTAATTTAATTCGATACGAATTTTGATTATTTCATAGGTATTTTGTATACATATTTTTATACTCATTTACATTATCTAAAGTGTGTTTTGTAATATTTTTTTATGCAAATTTATTTTATGTTCATTTTTGTACATATATTTTTATAGAAATTTGCGTTATTTTATGTATATAGTTTTATATAAATTTACGTTATTTTATGTGCATTTTGTATATTTATATTTATACAAATACACATTCTTTTATTGGTATATTGTTTATTTACATTTATACGAATTTACATTATTTTATGTGTATTTTGTATACATTTTTTATACGTATTTACTTAATATTATGTGTATTTTGTATATGTATTTTTATAGAAATCTACGTTATTTTATGTGTATTCGTATATATATTTTGAAACAAATTTACATTATTTTATATGTATTTTGCATATCTATTTCAATACAAATTTACCTTATTGTATGTGCATTTTGTATATTTATTTTAATACAAGTTCAAATATTTTGTGTATTTTGGTATCAATAATTTTATAAAAAAATGATTTATTTTATAGGTATTTTGCATCTTAATTTTCATTTTATATGTACTTTGTATATATATTTTTATACGCTCTTACATTATTTAATATTTATTTTGAATATATATTTTTATACAAATTCATGGTATTTTATGTGTATTTGTATATATATTTTCATATAAATTTACATTATTGTATGTGTATTTTGTACATATATTTTATTACAAATCTACCTTATTTTATGTTTATTTTGTATGTGTATTTTGTATATTTATATTTATCCAAATACACATTCTTTTATTGGTATTTTGTTTATCTATTTTAATTCGAATTTACATTATTTTATGTGTATTTTGAATACATTTTTTTATACGTATTTACTTAATTTTATGTGTATTTTGTATATATATTTTTATAGAAATCTACGTTTTTTTTATTTATATTCGTATATATATTTTGAAACAAATTTACATTGTTTTATATGTATTTTTGCATATCTCTTTCAATACAAATTTACCTTATTGTATGTGCATTTTGTATATTTATTTCAATACAAATTTTAAAATTTTATGTGTATTATGGTATATATATATATTTATAAGAAATGCGCTATTTTATGGGAATTTTGCATCTTAATTTTCATACAAATTTACATTAATTTATTAATATTATGTGTAATTATATTTATAAGATTTTACATAATACTATTTTTTTTATTTATATACTGGTTTATAAATATATACATTATTTAATGTTTATATTGCATATATATTTTATAAAAATTTATTATATATTATCTATTTTCAGGCAAATACACATTCTTTTCATGATATTTTGTTTATTTTTTTTGACACGAATTTACATTATTTGATATGTATTTTGTATATATATTTTATACGTATTTACATAATTTCATATGTATTTTGTATATATATTTAATAGATGCTCAAAGTACACATAAAATAACCTAAATTTGTATCAAACTATATACAAAATACACAAAATATTTTTAAATTTGTATGAAAATAAATATAAATACACATAAAATTAGGTAAATTATGAAAATACATACAAAATACATAAAATAATGTAAATTTGAATGAAATACATAAAAATACACTTAAAATAACGTAAATTTGTATAAAAAATATATACAAACAAAAATAGAATAATGTAAAATCGTATCAATATAAATACACAGACTATTAATAAAATAATGTAGATTTGTATGAAAATAAAGAGGCAAAATACCTATAAAATAACGCATTTTTTATTTATAAAATATATATACAAAATACATAAAAAATTAGATTTGTATTAAAATAAATATATAAAAACACATACAATAAGGTAAATTTCTATTGAAATAGATACGCAAAATACATATAAAGCAATGTAAATTTGTTTCAAAATATGTATACGAATACACATAAAATAACGTAGATTTCTATAAATATATATATACAAAATACACATAAATGAAGTAAATACGTATAAAAACAATGTATACGAAATATATATAAATAAAGTAAATTGTATCAAAATAAATAAACAAAATACCAATAAAAGAATGTGTATTTGTATAAATATAAATATACAAAATACACATAACATAACGTAAATTTATATAAAACTATATACATAAATACACAGAAGTAATTAAATTTGTATGAAAATATATACAAAATACAAAAAAAATAAGATAAATTTTAATTTAAATATATATAAAATACATGAATAAAGTAAATTTGTATCAAAATATTTATACAAATACATAATAACGTAAATTTGTATGAAAATATATTATAAACAAAATACACATTAAATAATGTAAATACGTATAAAAAAATGTGTACAAAATACACATATAATCATGTAATTCGTATCAAAATAAAAAATCAAAATACCAATAAAATAATATAAATTTGTATGAGTAAACGTGTATGCTGCATATTTTTTCAATACAAATTTATCTTATTATATACGCTTTTTGTATATTAATTTTAATACAAATTGAATTATTCGATGTGTATTTTTGTATCTGTATTTTTATAAACATATGCTTTATTTTTGGGGTATTTTGCATCTTTATTTTCATACAAATATAAATTATTTTATTGATATTCTTCTCATTCATTTTGAAACGAATTGACATTATTCTATGTGTATTTTGTATATATTTTTCATACAAATTAACGTTATTTTATGTGTATTTGATTATATATTTTGACACAAATTTACAATATTTTATGGGTATTTTGTATATACATTTCAAAAGAAATTTACCTAGTTTTATGTGTATTTTGTATATCTATTTTCAGACAAACTCAAATTATTTCTATGTATTTATCTATTTTCATACAAATACACATTCTTTTCATGATATTTTGTTTATTTATTTTGACACGAATTTACAATATTTGATATGTATTTTGTATATATATTTTTATACGTATTTACTTAATTTCATATGTATTTTGTATATATATTTCTATAGAAATCTACTTTATTTTATGTGTATTCGTATATATATTTTGAAACAAATTTACATTGTTTTATATGTATTTTTGAATATCTCTTTTAATACAAATTTACCTTACAGTATATGCATTTTGTATATTTATTTCAATACAAATTTAAATATTTTATGTGTATTTTGGTATATATATTTTTATAAAAAATGCGATAATTTTTGGGAGTTTTGCATCTTTATTTTCATACAAATTTACATTATTTTATTGATATTCTGTGTATTTATTTTGATAAGATTTTACATTATTCTATTTGTTTTTTGTATATATTTTTTTAAACACATTTACATTATTTAATGTGTATCTTGCATATATATTTTATACAAATTTACGTTATTTTAAGTGTATTTGTTTTTATATTTTCATTCAAATTTACATTTATTTTAATTCGAAATTACATTATTTTATGTGTATTTTGTATACATTTTTTTATATGTATTTACTTAATTTTATGTGTATTTTGTATATATATTTTTATAGAAATCTACGTTTTTTTATTTGTATTCGTATATATATTTTGAAACAAATATACATTGTTTTATATGTATTTTTGCAAATCTCCTTCAATACAAATTTACCTTATTGTATGTGCATTTAGTATATTTATTTCAATGCAAATTTAAATATTTTATGTGTATTTTGGTATATATATTTTTATAAGAAATGCGCTATTTTATGGGAATTTTGCATCTTTATTTTCATACAAATTTACATTATTTTATTAATATTTGGTGTATTTATTTTGATACGATGTTACATTATACTATTTGTTTTTTGTATATACTTTTTTATACATATTTATATTATTTAATGTGTATCTTGCATATATATTTTATACAAATTTATTATCTATTATCTATTTTCATACAAATACACATTCTTTTCATGATATTTTGTTTATTTATTTTGACATGATTATATGTGTATTTTGTACATATTTTTTATACGTATTAACATTACTTAATATGTATTTTGTATATATATTTCTAGAAATCTATTTTATTTTATGTGTATTCGTATATATATTTTGAAACAAATTTACATTGTTTTATATGTATTTTGAATATCTCTTTCAATACAAATTTACCTTACTGTATATGCATTTTGTATATTTATTTCAATACAAATTTAAATATTTTATGTGTATTTTGGTAAATATATTTTTATAAAAAATGCGATAATTTTTGGGAATTTTGCATCTTTATTTTCATACAAATTTACATTATTTTATTGATATTCTGTGTATTTATCTTGATACGATTTTAAATTATTCTATTTGTTTTTTGTATATATTTTTTTATACACATTTATATTATTTAATGTGTATCTTGCATATATATTTTATACAAATGTACGTTATTTTAAGTGTATTTGTTTATATATTTTCATTCAAATTTACATTATTTGATGTGTATTTTGTATATGTATTTTAATACAAATTTACCTAATTTTATGTGTATTTTGTATATTTCTTTTCAAACGAATTTAAATTATTTGTGTATTTTTGTATATAGTTTTATACAAATTTAGGTTATTTTATATAAGCATTTACATTATTTAGTGTGTGTTTTGTATATAAATTTTTATGCAAATTTACTTTATTTTATGTGCATTTTTGTACATATATTTTTATAGAAATTTGCGTTATTTGTATGTTTTCTCATACAAATTTACATTATTTTATTGCTATTTTGTTTATTTATTTTGATACGAGTTACATGATTATATGTATTTTGTACATATTTTTTATACGTATTTACATTACTTAATGTGTATTTTGTTTATATATTTTCAAACAAATCTACGTTATTATATGTATTTGTATAAATATTTTGATACAGATTTACATTATTTTATGTATTTTGTATGTACATTTCAAATCAAATTTAGCTTATTTTAGCTGTATTTTGTATATATATTTTCACAAATTTAATTACTTGTGTATTTTTGTATATAGTTTTATACAAATTTACGATATTTTATGTGAATTTTGTATATTTATATTTTACATACACATTTTTTTATACGTATTTACTTAATTTTATGTGAATTTTGTATATATATTTTATAGAAATCTACGTTTTTTATTTGTATTGGTATATATATTTTGAAACAAATTTACATTGTTTTATATGTATTTTGCATATCTCTTTCAATACAAATTTACCTTATTGTATGTGCATTTTGTATATTTATTTCAATACAAATTTAAATATTTTATGTGTATTTTGGTATATATATTTTTATAAGAAATGCACTATTTTATGGGAATTTTGCAACTTTATTTTCATACAAATTTACATTATTTTATTAAGATTCGCATTTATTTGATACGAATTTACATTATTCTATTTGTTTTTGTATACACTTTTTATACATATTTACATTATTTAATGAGTATCTTGCATATATATTTAATACAAATTTATTGTCTATTATCTATTTTTATACAAATACACATTCTTTACATGATATTTTGTTTATTTATTTTGACACGAATTTACATTATTTGATATGTATTTTGTATATGTATTTTTATACGTATTTACATAATTTGATATGTATTTTGGATATATATTTCTATAGAAATCTACTTTATTTTATGTTTATTCGTATATCTATTTTTAAAAAAATTTACATTTTTTTATATGTATTTTGAATATCTCTTTAAAACAAATTTACCTTACTGTATATGCATTTTGTATATTTATTTCAATACAAATTTAAATATTTTATGTGTATTTTGGTATATATATTTTTATAAAAAATGCGATAATTTTTGGGAATTTTGCATCTTTATTTTCATACAAATTTACATTATTTTATTGATATTCTGTGTATTTATTTTGATACGATTTTACATTATTCTATTTGTTTTTGTATATATTTTTATACACATTTACATTATTTAATGTGTATCTTGCATATATATTTTATACAAATTTACGTTATTTTAAGTGTATTTGTTTTTATATTTTCATTCAAATTTACATTTATTTTAATTCGAAATTACATTATTTTATGTGTATTATGTATACATTTTTTATACGTATTTACTTAATTTTATGTGTATTTTGTATATATATTTTTATAGAAATCTACGTTTTTTTATTTGTATTCGTATATATATTTTGAAACAAATTTACATTGTTTTATATTTATTTTTCATATCTCTTCAATACAAATTTACCTTATTGTATGTGCATTTTGTATATTTATTTCAATGCAAATTTAAATATTTTATGTGTATTTTGGTATATATATTTTTATAAGAAATGCGCTATTTTATGGGAATTTTGCATCTTTATTTTCATACAAATTTACATTATTTTATTAATATTCGGTGTATTTATTTTGATACGATGTTACATTATTCTATTTGTTTTTTGTATATACTTTTTTATACATATTTACATTATTTAATGTGTATCTTGCATATATATTTTATACAAATTTATTATCTATAATCTATTTTCACACAAATACACATTCTATTCATGATATTTTGTTGATTTATTTTGACACGAATTTACATTATTTGATATGTATTTTGTATATATATTCTTATACGTATTTACATAATTTCATATGTATTTTGTATATATATTTCTATAGAAATCTACTTTATTTTATGTGTATTCGTATATATATTTTGAAACAAATTTACATTGTTTTATATGTATTTTTGAATATCTCTTTCAATACAAATTTACTTTACTGTATATGCATTTTGTATATTCATTTCAATACAAATTTAAATATTTTATGTGTATTTTGGTAAATATATTTTTATAAAAAATGCGATAATTTTTGGGAATTTTGTATCTTTATTTTCATACAAATTTACATTATTTTATTGATATTCTGTGTATTTATTTTGATACGATTTTACATTATTCTATTTGTTTTTTGTATATATATTTTTTATACATATTTACATTATTTAATGTGTATCTTGCATATATATTTAATACCAATTTACGTTATTTTAAGTGTATTTGTTTATATATTTTCATTCAAATTTACATTATTTGATGTGTATTTTGTATATGTATTTCAATACAAATTTACCTAATTTTATGTGTATTTTGTATATTTCTTTTCAAACAAATTTAAATTATTTTTGTGTTTTTTTGTATATAGTTTTATTCAAATTTAGGTTATTTTATGTACGCATTTACATTATTTAGTGTGTGTTTTGTATATATATTTTTTTGCAAATTTACTTTATTTTATGTGCATTTTTGTACATATATTTTTATAGAAATTTGCGTTATTTGTATATGTTTTCTCAGACAAATTTACATTATTTTATTGCTATTTTGTTTATTTATTTTGATACGAATTACAAGATTATATGTGTATTTTGTACATATTTTTTATACGTATTTACATTACTTAATGTGTATTTTGTTTATATATTTTTAAACAAATCTACGTTACTATATGTATTTGTATAAATATTTTGATACAGATTTACATTATTTTATGTATTTTGTATGTACATTTCAATTCAAATTTAGCTTATTTTAGCTGTATTTTGTATATATATTTTCATACAAATTTAATTACTTCTGTGTATTTTTGTATATAGTTTTATACAAATTTACGATATTTTATGTGTATTTTGTATATTTATATTTTTACAAATACACATTCTTTTACTGGTATTTTGTTTATTTATTTTGAAACGGTTTTTATGTATTTTTTGTAATCATTTTTTTATACGTATTTACTTCATTTTATGTGTGTTTTGTATATATTTTTATAGAAATCTACGTTATTTTATGTGTATTCGTATATATATTTTGAAACAAATTTACATTGTTTTATATGTATTTTGCATATCTATTTCAATACAAATTTGCAAATTTACTTTATTTTATGTGCATTTTTGTACATATATTTTTTTAGAAATTTATATTTTATGTGTATTTGTATATGTTTTCTCATACAAATTTACATTATTTTTTTGCTATTTTGTTTATTTATTTTGATACAAATGAAAATAGATATACAAAATATACATAAAATAAACTAAATTTGTATTGAAATATATATACAAAATACATAAAATAATGTAAATTTGTTTAAAAATATTTTAACAGATGCGCATAAAATAACGTAAATTTGTATAAAATATATATACATAAAGCACATTAACTAATGTAAATATGTATAAAAAAATATATACAAAACACAAATAGAATAATGTAAAATCGTATCAAAATAAATATATGTAAATTTGTATTAAAATAAAGAAGCAAAATACCCATTAAATAACGCATTTTTTAAAAAATATATACCAAAATACACATGAAAAATTAATTTGTATTAGTAAATATACAAAATACACATACAATAAGGTAAATTTGTATTGAAATAGATATGCAAAATACATATAAAACAATGTAAATTTGTTTTAAAATATATATACGAATACACATAAATAACGTAGATTTGTATAAAATATATATACAAAATACACATAAAATGAAGTAATTACGTATAAGAAAATGTATACAAAATACATATAAATAATGTAAATTGTATCAAAATAAATATACAAAATACCAATAAAAGAATGTGTATTTGTATAAATATAATATACAAAATACACATAAAATAACGTAAATTTGTATAAAACTATATACAAAATTACACAGAAGTAATTAAATTGTATGAAAATAGATACAAAATACAGAGAAAATAACCTAAATTTGAATTGAAATGTATATAAAATACATAAAATAATGTAGATTTGTAACACAATATTTATAAAAATACCCATAAAATAACGCATTTTTTTTATTTATAAAAATATATATACCAAAATACACATCAAAAAATTAAATTTGTATTAAAATAAATATACAAAAAACACATACAATAAGGTAAATTTGTATTGAAATATATATGAAAAATACATATAAAACAATGTAAATTTGTTTCAAAATATATATAGAATACACATAAATAACGTAGATTTCTATAAAATATATATACAAAATACACATAAAATGAAGTAAATACGTATAAAATGTATACAAAATACATATAAATAATGTAAATTGTATCAAAATAAATATACAAAATACCAATAAAAGAATGTGTATTTGTATAAATATAAATATACAAAATACACATAAAATAACGTAAATTTATATAAAACTATAATCAAAAATACACAGAATTATTTTAATTTGTATGAAAATAGATATACAAAATAAGGCAAATTGTTTCAATTCAATAAACAAAATTCAGATAAAAGAACGTATATTTGTAGAAAATAAATATACAATAATATTAAATAACGAAAATTTGTATGAAAATATATAAAATATAAACAAAATACTAATTTGTATGAATAAATATACAAAATACATGTATTTTGTATATCTATTTTCACACAAATTTAATTACTTTTCTGTATTTTTGCATATTTTTACATAAATTTACGTTATTTTATTATATATATCTATATATATATATATATATATATATATATATATATATATATATATATATATATATATATATATATATATATATATATATATATATATATATATATATATATATATATATATATATATATATACAATACACATTCTTTTATTAGTATTTTGTTTATTTATTTTGATACGAGTTTACATTATTTTATGTGTATTTTGTATACCTTTTTTTATACGTATTTACTTCATTTTATGTGTATTTTGTATATTTATTTTCATAGAAATTTACGTTATTTTATGTGTATTCGAATATATATTTTGAAAAAATTTACATGGTTTTATATGTATTTTGCATATCTATTTCAATACAATTTCATTTTATTGTATGTGCATTTTGTATATTTATTTTAATACAAATTCAAATATTTTAAGTGTGTCGGTATAAATATTTTTATTAAAAATGCGTTATTTTATGGGTATTTTGCATCTTAATTTTCATACAAATTTACATTATTTTATTAATATTCTGTGTATTTATTTTGATACGATTTTATATTATTCATTTGTGTTTTGTATATATTCTTTATACATATTTATATTATTTAATGTATTTTTATATATATTTATATAAATTTACGTTATTTTAAGTGTATTTGTTTATATATTTCATTCAAATTTACATTATTTTATGTGTATTTTGTAAATGTATTTCAATACAAATTTACCTAATTTTATGTGTATTTTGTATATTTATTTTCATACAAATTAAAATTATTTTTGTGTAATTTGTATATAGTTTTATACAAATTTAGGTGATTTTATGTATATTGTATATCTATTTTCATTCAAATACACATTCTTTTATTGATATTTTGTTTATTTACTTTGACGCGAATTTACATTATTTATATATATATATATATATATATATATATATATATATATATATATATATATATATATATATATATATATATATATATATATATATATATATATATATATATATATATATATATATATATATATATATATATATATATATATATATATATATATATATATATATATATATATATATATATATATATATATATATATATATATATATATATATATATATATATATATATATATATATATATATATATATATATATATATATATATATATATATATATATATATATATATATATATTTATAGGTGTTTACATCATTTGATGTGTATTTTGTATATATATTTCTATAGAAATCTACGTTGATTTATGAGTATCTGTATATAGATTTTTAAATAAATTTACACTGTTTTATGTGTATTTTGCATATTTTTTCAATACAAATTTACATTATTGTATATGCATTTTGTATATTAATTTTAATACAAATTTAATTATGCTATGTGTATTTTTGTATATGTATTTTTATAAAAATATGCTTTATTTTATGGGTATTTTTCATTTTTATTTTCATACAAATTTACATTATTTTATTTATATTGTTTTTTTTTTAAACAATTTTACATTATTCCATGTGTATTTTGTATATCTATTTTTATACGTATTTACTTAATTTTATGTGTATTTTGTATATATATTTTTATAGAAATCTACGTTATTTTATGTGTATTCGTATATATATTTTGAAACAAACTTACATTGTTTTTATATGTATTTTGCATATCTCTTCAATACAAATTTACCTTATTGTATGTGCATTTTGTATATTTATTTCAATACAAATTTAAATATTTTATGTGTATTTTGGTATATATATTTTTATAAGAAATGCGCTATTTGATGGGAATTTTGCATCTTTATTTTTATACAAATTTACATTATTTTATTAATATTCGGTGTATTTATTTTTATACGATTTCAAATTATTCTATTTGTTTTTTGTATATATTTTTTTTATACATATTTACATTATTTAATGTGTATCTTGCATCTTTTATCGTAATTTTGTTTATTTATCTTTATACGAATTTACATTATTTTAGGTGTATTTGATATGTATATTTTTATACTTATTTATATAATTTTATTTGTGTTTTGAATATATATTTTCATAGAAATTTGCTCTATTTTATGGGTATTCGTATATATATTTTGATACAAATTTACATTATTTGTTTATTTTGCATATCTATTTCAATACAAATTTACTATATTGTATGTGTATTTTGTATATTTATTTTAATACAAATTTAATTTTTTTATGTGTATTTTTGTAAGAATATGCGTTATTATTTGGGTATTTTGCATCTTTATTTTCATACAAATTTACATTATTTTATTGATATTCTGTTTATTTATTTTGATACGATTTTACATTATTCTATGTGTATTTTGTATATATATTTTTTATACACATTTACATTATTTAATGTATATTTTGTATATATATTTTATATAAATTTACGCTATTATATGTGTATTTGTTTATATATTTTCATACAAATTTACAATATTTTATGTGTAATTTGTATATGTATTTCAATACAGATTTGCCTAATTTTATGTGTATTTTGCATATCTATTTTCAAACAAATTTAAATTATTTTTATGTATTTTTGATATATTTTTATACAAATTTTAGTTATTTTATTTGTCATTGGTATTTATCTTTTCCTACAAATATACATTCTTTTAGTGGAATTTTGTTGATTTATTTTCATAAGAATTTACATAATTTTATGAGTATTTTGTATATATATTTTTTACGTATTTACATTATTTTGTGTATTTTTTATATATATTTTCATAAAAATTTACGTTATTTTATTGTGTGTATTCGTATATGATTTGATACAAATTTACATTATTTTATGTTTATTTTGCATATCTATTTCAATACCTTATTGTATGTGTATTTTGTATATTTATTTTAAATGAAATTTAATTATTTTATGTGTACTTTGTATACATTTTCATATACGTATTTACTTCATTTAATGTGTATTTCGTATATATATTTTTATAGTAATATACGTTATTTTATGTGTATTGGTATATATATTTTGAAGCAAATTTACATTGTTTTATATGTATTTAGCATATCTATTTCAATATAAATCTACCTTATTGTATGTGCATTTTGTATATTTATTGTAATACAAATTTAAATTTTTTATTATTTTGGTATATATATTTTTATAAAAAGAGTTTTATATAAATTTAAAATATTTTATGTGTATTTTGTATATCTATTTTCATACAAATACACATTTTTTTATTGATATTTTTTTTATTTATTTTGACGCGAATTCACAATATTTAATGTGTATTGTGTATATATATTTTTATACGTATTTACGTCATTTCATGTGTATTTTGTATATATATTTCTATAGAAATATATGTTATTTTATGTGTATTCGTATATATATTTTGAAACAAATATACATTGTTTTATGTGCATTTTGCATATTTTTTCAATATAAATTTACATTATTGTACGTGCATTTTGTATATTAATTTTAATACAAATTTAATTATTCTATGTGTATTTTATATGTATTTTCATAAAAAATGCTTTATTTTATGGGTATTTTGCATCTTTATTTTCATACAAATTTACATTATTTTATTGATATTCTGTGTATTTATTTTGATACGATTTTACATTATTCTATGTATATTTTGTATATATATTTCATACAAATGAACGTTATTTTATATGAATTTGTTTTCATTTCATACAAATTTACATTATTTTATGTGTATTTTGTACATGTATTTAAATACAAATTTAACTAATTATATGTGTATTATGTATATCTATTTTCATACAAATTGAAATTAATTTTGTGTATTTTAGTATATATTTTTATTCAAATTTTCGTAATTTTATGTGAATTTTGTATATTTATTTTCCTACAAATATACGTTTTTTTTATCGGAATTTTGTTTATTTATTTGGTACGAGTTTTCATTATTTTAGGTGTATTTGATATATATATTTTTATACTTATTTACATAATTTTATATGTATTTTGAATATATATTTTCATAGAAATTTACTCTATTTTATGTGTATTCGTATATATATTTTGATACAAATTTACATTATTTATGTGTATTTCGCATATCTATTTCAATACAAATTTTCTTTATTGTATGTGCCTTTTGTATATTTATTTTGATGCAAATTTAATTGTTTTATGTGTATTTTTGTATATATATTTTTAAACAAATATGCGTTATTATATGGGTATTTTGCATCTATTTTCATACATTATTTTATTGATTGTCTGTTTATTTATTTTGATACGATTTTACGTTATTCTGTGTATTTTATATATATATTTTTAGACATATTTACATTATTTAATGTATATTTTGTAGATATATTTTATGGAAATTTACGTTATCTTATGTGTATTTGTTTATATTTTTTAATACAAATTTACATTATTTTATGTGTATTTTGTATATGTATTTCAATAAAAATTTGCCTAATTTCATTTGTATTTTGCATATCTATTTTCAAACAAATTTAAACTATTTTTGTGTATTTATGTATTATTTTTATACAAATTTTTTTTAATTTATTTGTATTTTGTATATATATTTTCCTACACATATACATTCTTTTAGAGGAAATTTTGTTTATTGATTTTGATACGAATTTACATTATTTTATGTGTATTTTGTATATATATTTTTCTATGTATTTACATTATTTTATGTGTATTTTGTATATATATTTTCATAAAAATTTACGTAATTTTATTGTGTGTATTCGTATATATTTTGATAAAAAATTTCATTATTTCATGTGTTTTTTGCATATCTATTTCAATTAAAATCTACCTTATTGTATGTGTATTTTGTATATTTATTTTAATACAAATTTTATTATTTTGTGTATTTTTTAATATATATTTTTTTAAATATGATATATCTGATGGGTATTTTGCATCTTTAATTTTATAAATTTTTACATTACGTACATATCTTTTATACGTATTTACATTATTTAATGTGTATTTTGTTTATATATTTTTATACGAATTTACGTTATTTTATGTGTATTTGAATATATATTTTGATACAAATTTACATTATTTTATGTATTTTCTATATTTATTTCAATTCAAATTTAGCTTATTTTATGTGTCTTTTGTATATCTATTTTCATACAAATTTAATTATTTTTTGTTTATTTTTGTATATAGTTTTATACAATTTTACGTTATTTTATGTGTATTTTGTATATTTATATTTATAAAAGTAAAACATTCTTTATTGGCATTTAGTTTATTTATTTAGATACGAATTTACATTATTTTATGTGTATTTTGTATACATTTTCTTATACGTATTTACTTCATTTTATGTGTATTTTGTATATATATTTTATAGAAATCTACGTTATTTTATGTGTATTCGTATGTATATTTTGAAACAAATTTACATTGTTTTATATGTATTTTGCATATCTATTTCAATATAAATTTACCTTATTGTATGTGCATTTTGTATATTTATTGTAATACAAATTTAAATATTTTATGTGCATTTTGGTATATATATTTTCATAAAAAATGCGTTGTTTTATGGGTATTTTGCATCTTTATTTTCATACAAATTTACATTATTTTATTAATATTCTGTGTATTTATTTTGATACTATTTTACATTATTCTATTTGTGTTTTGTATATTTTTTTTATACATATTTACATTATTTAATGTGTATTTTCTATATATATTTCATACAAATTTTCGTTATTTTAAGTGTATCTGTTTATTTATTTTATTCAAATTTACATTATTTTATGTGTATTTTGTATATGTATTTCAATAGAAATTTACCTAATTTCATGTGTATTATGTATATATTTTATACAAATTTAAATTTTTTGTGTATTTTTGTATATAGTTTTATTCAAATTTACAATATTTTATGTGTATTTTGTATATCTATTTTCATACACATACACTTTTATTGATATTTTGTTTATTTATTTTATGCGAATTTATATTATTTAATTTGTATTGTGTATATATTTTTATACGTATTTACGTCATTTCATACACATTCTTTTATTGATATTTTGTTTATTTATTTTGATGCGAATTTATATTATTTAATGTATATTGTATATATATTTTATACGTATTTACGTAAATTCATGTATTTTGTATATATATTTCTATAGAAATATACGTTATTTTATGTGTATTCGTATATATGTTTTGAAACAAATATACATTGTTTTATGTGCATTTTGCATATCTTTTTCAATACAAGTTTAAATTATTGTACGTGCATTTTGTATATTAGTTTTAATACAAATTTAGCTATTCTATGTGTATTTTTGTATATGTATTTTTATAAAAATATGCTTTATTTTATGGGTATTTTGCATCTTTATTTTCATACAAAATTACATTATTTTATTGATATTCAGTGTATTTATTTTGATACGATTTTACATTATTCTATGTATATTCTGTATATCTATTTTATACCAATGTACGTTATTTTATGTGAATTTGTTTTCATTTCATACAAATTTATTATCTATTATTTATTTTCAGGTATTTAAATACATTCTTTATTGATATTTTTGTTTATTTATTTTGATGCGAATTTATATTATTTAGATATGTATTTTGTATATATATTTTATACGTATTTACGTCATTTCATGTGTATTTTGTATATATATTTCTATAGAAATATACGTTATTTTATGTGTATTCGTATATATATTTTGAAACAAATATACATTGTTTTATGTGCATTTTGAATATTTTTTCAATATTAATTTACCTTATTGTACGTGCATTTTGTATATTAATTTTAATACTAATTTAGCTATTATATGTATATTTCTGTATATGTATTTTTATAAAAATATGCTTTATTTTATGGGTATTTTGCATCTTTTATTTTCAATAAATTTACATTATTTTATTGATATTCTGTATTTATATTGATAGGATTTTACATTATTCTATGTATTTTTTGTATATCTTTTTATACATGTAAATTATTTAATGTGAATTTGTTTTCATTTCATACAAATGGCTGCTATTTTTTTATGTATTTGTTTATATATTACATTATTTTATGTGAATTTTGTATATGTATTTAAATACAAATTTAACTAATTATAAGTGTATTTTGTATATTTCTTTTCATACAAATTGAAAAAATTGTGTGTATTTTGTATATATTTTATTCAAATTTTAGTAATTTTATGTGTATTTTGTATATTTATTTTTTGCAAATATACGTTCTTTATCGGAATTTATTTATTTATTTTGATACGAATTTTCATTTTTTTAGGTAGTATTTGATATATATATTTTATACTTATTTACATAATTTTATATGTATTTTGAATATATATTTTCATAGAAATTTACTCTATATGTATATGTATAGAAAATAACATGAAATAATCTAAATTGTATCGAAATAAATGAACAAAATACCGATAAAATAATGTAATTTTGAATGAAAATATAAAAAATACACATAAAATAACGTAATAATATATACAAATAAATATATAGACATAAAATGATTTGAATTTGAATGAAAATAGATGTACAAAATAAACTTAAAATAAGGTAAATTTGTATTGAAATAGATATGCAAAATACACATACACTAATGTAATTTTTTTTTCAAAATATATATACGAATACCTATAAAAAATGTAAATTTCTATAAAAATATGTAAATATTATGTAAATGATGTAAATACGTATAAAAAAATATATATATACAAAATACACATAAATAATGTAAGTTCGGATCAAAATAAATGAACAAAATACGAATAAAAGAATGTGTATTTGTATCAAAATAAATAATACACATAAAATAACGTAAATTTGTATAAAACTATATACAAAAAACACATAAGTTATTAATTCATATGAAAATAGATTTACAAAATACAGATAAAATAAGCTAAATTTGAATTGAAATGTATATAGAAAATACACATAAAATAATGTAAATTTGTATCAAAATATTTATAAAATATATTTGAATTGAATAGAAAATACATAAAATAATAACGTAAATTTGTTTAAAATATATATAAAAATACACATTAAGTAATGAAAATACGTATAAAAATATGTACAAAATACACATATAATCATGTAATTCGTATTAAACTAAATACACAGAATGTAAATAAAATAATGTAAATTTGTATTAAAAACATATAAATACATTTAAAATAACGCTAATTTTTAAAAATATGTCCAAAATGCACATAAAATGAAGTAAATTTGCATAAAAATATATATACAAAACACACATTAAATAATGTAAATGTGTACATAAAATAACCTAAATTTGTATGAAACTATATACAAAAATACACAAAAATAATATAAATTTGGATGAAAAGAAATATACAAAATACACATAAAATTAGGTAAATTTATATTGAAATACATATACAAAGTACACATAAAATAATGTAAATTTGAATGAAAATATATAAACAAATACACTTAAAATAAAGTAAATTTGTATAAAATATATATGCAAGATACACATTAAATAATGTAAATATGAATAAAAAAATATATATACAGAAAACAAATAGAATAATGTTAAATCGTACCTAAATAAATACACAGAATATCAATAAAATAATGTAAATTTGTATAAAAAAAAAAGATGCAAAATTCCCAAAATGATCGCATTTTATAAAATATATTTTCAAAATACACATATAATATATAAATTTGTATTGATATCAATATACAAAATGCATATACAGTAAGGTAAATTTGTATTGAAAGAGATATTAAAAAATACATATAAATCAATGTAAATTTGTTTCAAAATATATATACGAATACACATAAAATAAAGTAGATTTCTATAGAAATATATATACAAAATACATATGAAATTATGTAAATACGTACAAAAATATATATACAAAATACATATCAAATAATGTAAATTCGTGTCAAAATAAATCAACAAAATATCATGAAAAGAATGTGTATTTGTATGAAAATAGATAATAGATGATAAATTTGTATAAAATATATATGCAAGATACACATTAAATAATGTAAATATGTATAAAAAAGTATATACAAAAAACAAATAGAATAATGTAACATCGTATCAAAATAAATACACCGAATATTAATAAAATAATGTAAATTTGTATGAAAATAAAGATGCAAAATTCCCATAAAATAGCGCATTTTTTATAAAAAATATATATATATATCAAAATACACATCAAATATTTAAATTTGCATTGAAATAAATATACAAAATGCACATACAATAAGGTAAATTTGTATTGAAAGAGATATGCAAAAATACTATAAAACAATGTAAATTTGTTTCAAAATATATATACGAATACAAATAAAAAAACGTAGATTTCTATAAAAATATATATACAAAATACACATAAAATTAAGTAAATACGTATAAAAAATGTATACAAAATACACATAAAATAATGTAATTTCGAATTAAAATAAATGTAAATTTAAATGAAAATATAAAAACAAATCCACTTAAAATAACTTAATTTGTATAAAATATATATGCAAGATACACATTAAATAATGTAAATGTGTATAAAAAAAATATATACAAAAAACAAATAGAATAATGTAAAATCGTATCAAAATAAACACACAGAATATCAATAGAATAATGTAAATTTGTATGAAAATAAAGATGCAAAATTCACAAAAATTATCGCATTTTTTATAAAAATATATATACCAAAATACACATAAAGTATTTAAATTTGTATTGAAATGAATATACAAAATGCATATATAGTAAGGTAAATTTGTATTAAAAGATATATTCAAAAATACATATAAAACAATGTAAATTTGTTTCAAAAAATATATACGAATACACATAAAATAAAGTAGATTTCTATAGAAATATATATACAAAATACATATGAAATTATGCAAATACGTATAAAAATATATATACAAAATACATATCAAATAATGTAAATTCGTGTCAAAATAAATAAACAAAATATTATGAAAAGAATGTGTATTTATATATAAATAGATAATAAATAATAAATTTGTAAAAAATATATATGCAAGATACTCATTAAATAATGTAAATATGTATAAAAAAGTGTATACAAAACCCAAATAGAATAATGTAACATCGTATCAAAATAAATACACCGAATATTAATAAAATAATGTAAATTTGTATGAAAATAAAGATGCAAAATTCCCATCAAATAGTGCATTTCTTATAAAAATCTATATACCAAAATACACATAAAATATTTAAATTTGTATTGAAATAAATATACAAAATGCACATACAATAAGGTAAATTTGTATTGAAAGAGATATGCAAAAATACATATAAAACAATGTAAATTTGTTTCAAAATATATATACGAATACAAATAAAAAAACGTAGATTTCTATAAAAATATATATAAAAAATACACATAAAATTAAGTAAATACGTATAAAAAAATGTGTATTTGTAAAAATATAAATATACAAAATACACATAAAATATCGTACATTTGTATAAAACTATATACAAAAATACACAGAAGTAATTAAATTTGTATGAAAATATATATACAAAATACAGCTAAAATAAGCTAAATTTGAATTGAAATGTACATACAAAATACATAAAATAATGTAAATCTGTATCAAAATATTTATACAAATACATATAATAACGTAGATTTGTTTAAAAATATATAAACAAAATACACATTAAGTAATGTAAATACGTATAAAAAATATGTACAAATACACATATAATCATGTAATTCGTATCAAAATAAATAAACAAAATAGCAATAAAATAATGTAAATTTGTATGAGAAAACATATACAAATAACGCAAATTTCTATAAAAATATATGTACAAAAATGCACATAAAATAAAGTAAATTTGCAAAAAAATATATATAAAACACACACTAAATAATGTAAATGCGTACATAAAATAACCAAAATTTGTATAAAACTATATAAAAAAATACACAAAAATAATTTAAATTTGTTTGAAAAGAAATATACAAAATACACATAAAATTAGGTAAATTTGTATTGAAATACATATACAAAATACACATCAAATAATGTAAATTTGAATGAAAATATATAAACAAATACACTTAAAATAACGTAAATTTGTATAAAATATATATGCAAGATACATTAAATAATGTAAATGTGTATAAAAAATAAATATACAAAAACAAATAGAATAATGTAAAATCGTATAAAAATAAATAAACAGAATATCAATAAAATAATGTAAATTTGTATGAAAATAAATATACAAAATTTATAAAAATTATCGCATTTTTATAAAATATATTTACCAAAATACACATAAAATATTTAAATTTGTATTGAAATAAATATACAAAATGCATATACAGTAAAAGTAAATTTGTATTGAAAGAGATATTCAAAATACATATAAAACAATGTAAATTTGTTTCAAAATATATATATGAATACACATAAAATAAAATAGATTTGTATAGGAATATATATACAAAATACATATGAAATTATGTAAATACGTATAAAAATATATATACAAAATACATATCAAATAATGTAAATTGTGTCAAAATAAATAAACAAAATATCATGAAAAGAATGTGTATTTGTATGAAAATAGATAGATAATAAATTTGTATAAAATATATATGCAAGATAACACATTAAATAATGTAAATATGTATAAAAAGTATATACAAAAACAAATAGAATAATGTAAATTCGTATCAAAATAAATACACTGAGTATTAATAAAATAATGTAAATTTGTATGAAAATAAAGATGCAAAATTCTACAAAATAGCGCATTTTATAAAATATATATACCAAAATACACATAAAATATTTAAATTTGCATTGAAATAAATATACAAAATGCACATACAATAAGGTAAATTTGTATTGAAAGAGATATGCAAAAATACATATAAAACAATGTAAATTTGTTTCAAAATATATATACGAATACAAATAAAAAAACCTAGATTTCTATAAAAATATATATACAAAATACACATAAAATTAAGTAAATACGTATAAAAAAATGTATACAAAATACACATAAAATAATGTAATTTCGAATTAAAATATATGTAAATTTGAATGAAAATATAAAAACAAATACACTTAAAATAACGTAAATTTGTATAAAATATATATGCAAGATAAATATTAAATAATGTAAATGTGTATAAAAAAATATATACAAAAAACAAATAGAATAATGTAAAATCGTATCAAAATAAATACACAGAATATCAATAAAATAATGTAAATTTGTATGAAAATAAAGATGGAAAATTCCCAAAAATTATCGCATTTTTTATAAAAATATATATACCAAAATACACATAAAATATTTAAATTTGTATTGAAATAAATATACAAAATGCATATACAGTAAGGTAAATTTGTATTTAAAGAGATATTCAAAAATACATATAAAACAATGTAAATTTGTTTCAAAATATATATACGAATACACATAAAAGAAAGAAGATTTCTATTGAAATATATATACAAAATACATATGAAATTATGTAAATACGTAAAAAAAATATATATACAAAATACATATCAAATAATGTAAGTTTTTATATATGTATTTTTATAAAAATATGCTTTATTTTATGGGTATTTTGCATCTTTATTTTCATACAAATTTACGTTACTTTATTGATATTCTGCTCATTCATTTTGATACGATTTAACATTATTCTATGTGTATTTTGTATATATTTTTCATACAAATTTACGTTATTTTATGTGTATTTGTTTATATATTTTGACACAAGTTTACATTATTTTATGTGTATTTTGTACATATATTTCATTACAAATTTACCTTCTTTTATGATTATTTTGTATGTGTATTTTGTACATTTATATTTATACACGTTTACTTAAACACATTTATATTATTTTATTGGTATTTTGTTTATTTATTTTGATACGAATTACATGATTATATTTGTATTTTGTACACATTTTTTTATACGTATTTACATTATTTAATGTGTATTTTGTTAATATATTTTCATACAAATTTACGTTATTATATGTGTATTTGTATAAATATTTTGATTCAAATTTACTTTATTTCATGTATTTTGTATTTATATTTCAATTCAAATTTAGCTTATTTTGTGTGTAATTTGTATATATTTTCAAACAAATTTAATTACTTCTGTGTATTTTTGTATATAGTTTTATATAAATTTACGTTATTTTATGTATTTTGTATATTTATATTTATACAACACATTCTTTAATTGGTATTTTGTTTATTTATTTTGATACGAATTTACATTATTCTATGTGTATTTTGCATACATTTTTTTATACGTATTTACTTCATTTTAGGTGTATTTTATATATATATATATTTTTTATAGAAATCTACGTTATTTTATGTGTATTCGTATACATATTTTGAAACAAATTCACATTGCTTTATATGTATTTTGCATATCTATTTCAATAAAATTTACCTTATTGTAAATATAAAACAATGTAAATTTGTTTCAAAATATATGTACGAATACAAATCAAATAACGTAGATTTCCATAAAAATATATATACAAAATACACATAAAATTAAGTAAATACGTATAAAAAAATGTAAACAAAATACACATAAAATAATGTAAATTCGAAACAAAATAAATAAACAAAATACCAATAAAAAATGTGTATTTGTATAAATATAAATGTACAAAATACACATACAAAATAAACATAAAATAATGTAAATTTGTAATGAAATATATGAACAAAATACACATAAAATAATGTAAATTTATATGAAAATATATATACAAATACACATAAAATACCATGAATTTGTATAAAATTATATACTCAAAATAAATATTAAATAACGTAAATGCGTATAAAAATATATATACAAAGTACATATAAAATAATGTAAATTCGTATCAATATAAAAGAACAAAATACCAATAAAATAATATATATATGAACGAAAAAAGATTTACAAAATACACATAACCTAACTAAAATTTGTATTGAAATATATACAAAAATACATAAAAATTATTTTAGTTTGTATGAAAATAGATATTCAAAATACACATAAAACTAGGCAAATTTATTTTGAAATATATATAAAAAATACTCATAAAATATTATAAATTTGTATCAAAATATATAAACAAATACACATAAAATAATGTAAATTTGTATGAAAAATATATACAAAATACACATAGAATAATGTCAAATCGTATCAAAATGAATGAGCAGAATATCAATAAAATAACGTAAATTTGTATAAAAATAAAGATGCAAAATGCCCATAAAATAAAGCATATTTTTATAAAAATACAAATAGAAAAATACACATAGAATAATTAAATTTGTATTAAAATTAATATACAAAATGCATATACAATAAATTTAAATTTGATAATATTAAATGAAATATATATACAAAATAAACATAAAATAAGGTAAATTTGTAATAAAATATGTGTAAGAATGCACATAAAATAATATAAATTTGTATGAAAATATATATAGAAATACATATAAAATAACATGAATTTGTATAAAATTTGTTTCAAAATATATACGAATACACACAATAAAATAACGTAAATTTTTATGAAAATGTATATATAAAATACACATAAAATAATTTAAATACGTAGAAAATATATATAAATACACATAAAATAATGTAAATTGTAAAAATTAAATACACAAAATTCCAATAAAAGAATTTATATTTGTAGGATAATATATGTTAAAATCACAATTAAAATTACTATAATTTGTATTAAATTATATACAATATTTCACAAAAATAATTTAAATTTGTTTGAAATAGATATGCAAAATACACATAAAGTTAGGCAAATTTGTATTGAATATATATACAAAACTCACATAAAATAATGTAAATTTGTATGAAAATATATAAACAATACATATAAAATAACGTAAATTTGATAAAATATATATACAAAATATACTTTAAATATTTTAAATATGTATAAAATATATTATATTATATATATTTTATTGAAATTTGCGTTATTTATGTATTTTGTATATGTTTTCTCAGAAATTTACATTATTTTATTGGTATTTTGTCTATTTTGATACGAATTACATGATTATTTGTGTATTTTGTACATTTTTAAACGTATTTACATTATTTAATGTGTATTTTGTTTATATATTATTATCCAAATTTACGTTATTATATGTGTATTTGTATATGTATTTTGATACAAATTTACATTATTTTATGTATTTTGTATATATATTTCAATTCAAATTTAGCTTATTTTATGTGTATTTTGTATATCTATTTATTTTAATACAAAATCAAATATTTTATGTTTTTTCGTATATATGTTTTTATAAAAAATGCGTTATTTTATGAGTATTTTGCATCTTAATTTTCATACAAATTTACATTATTTTATTAATATTTTCTGTATTTATTTTGATACGATTTTACATTATTTTATTTGTGTTTTGTATATATATTTTTATACATATTTACATTATTTAATGTTTTTTTTGTATACATATTTGATACAAATTTACGTTATTTTAAGTCTATATGTTTATATATTTTCATTCAAATTTACATTATTTTATGTGAATTTTGTATATGTATTTCAATACAAATTTACCTATTTTTATATGTTTTTTGTATATTTATTTTCATACAAGTTTAAATTATTTTTGTGTATTTTTGTAAACAGTTTTATACAAATTTAGGTTATTTTATGTGTATTTTGTATATCTATTTTCATACAAATACACATTATTTTCATGATATTTTGTTTATTTATTTTGACACGAATTAACATTATTTAATATGTATTTTGTATATATATTTTCATACGTATTTACATTATTTCAAGTGTATTTTGTATATATATTTCTATAGAAATCAGCGATATTTTATGTGTATTCGTATATATATTTTGAAACAAATTTACATTGTTTTATGTGTATTCTGCATATTTTTTTAATACAAATTTACCTTATTGTATGTGCATTTTGTATATTAATTTTAATACAAATTTGATTAATCTATGTGTATTTTTGTATATGTATTTTTATAAAAATATGCTTTATTTTATGGGTATTTTGCATATTTATTTTCATACAAATTTACATTATTTTATTGATATTCTGTGTATTTATTTTGATATGATTTTACATTATTCTATGTGTATTTTGTATATATATTTTATATAAAATGTGTTTGTTTTCATTTCATACAAATCTACTTTATTTTATGTGTTTTTTGTACTTGTATTTAAATACAAATTTAACTATTTATATGTGTATTTTGTATATCTATTTTGTATGTATATTTTCATAGAAATTTACTCTATTTTATGAGTATTCGTATATATATTTTGATACAAATTTACATTATTAATGTGTATTTTGCATATCTATTTCAATACAAATTTACTTTATTGTACGTGCATTTTGTATATTTATTTTAATACAAATTTAATTATTCTATATGTATTTTTGTATATATATTTTTATGCAAATATGCGTTATTATATGGATATTTTGCATCTTTATTTTCATACAAATTTACATTATTTTATTGATATTCTCTTTATTTATTTTGATACGATTTAACATTATTCTATGTGTTTTTTGTATATATTTTTTTATATATATATTTACATTATTTAATGTTAATTTTGTATATATTATTTATCCAAATTTACATTATTTTATGTGTATTTGTTTATATATTTTCATACATATTTACACTATTTTATGTGTTTTTTGTAGATTTTCTACGTATTTAAATTATTTTATGTGTATTTTGTATATACATTTTCATAAAAAAAATTACGTTATTTTATTGTGTGTATAAGTATATATTTTGATACAAATTTTATACAAATTCATGTTATTTAATGTGTATTGTATATATATTTTCATACAAATTTATATTATTTTATGTGTATTTTTTCATATATTTCATTACAAATTTATCTTATTTTATGTTTATTTTGTATATAGATTTCATTCAATTTTAAATTATTTTATGTGTGTATTTGTACTTGTATTTAGGTTATTTTATGCGTATTTTGTATATATATTTTCATCCAAAATTACATTATTTTATTGTTATTTCTTAATTTAATTCGATACGAATTTAGATTATTTCATAGGTATTTTGTATACATACTTTTATACTCATTTACATTATCTAATGTGTGTTTTGTATATATATTTTTATGCAAATTTATCTAATGTTCATTTTTGTACATATATTTTTTTAGAAATTTGCGTTATTTTAAGTATATAGTTTTATATAAATTTACGTTATTTTATGTGCATTTTGTATATTTATATTTATACAAATACACATTCTTTTATTGGTATATTGTTTATTTACATTTATACGAATTTACATTATTTTATGTATTTTTTATACATTTTTTATACGTATTTACTTAATTTTATGTGTATTGTATATGTATTTTATAGAAATCTATACAAATTTTAGTTATGTTATGTGTATTTTGTAAATCTATTTTCATTCAAATATATATTATTTTATTGGTATTTTGTTGCTTTATATTGATACGAATTTATATTATTTTATATGTACTTTGTATATATATTTTTATACGCATTTACATTATTTAATATTTATTTTGAATATATAATTTTATACAAATTCTGGTATTTTATATGTATTTGTATATATTTTCATATAAATTTACATTATTTTATGTGTATTTTGTACATATATTTCATTACAAATTTACCTTATTTTATGTTTATTGTATGTGTATTTTATACATTTATATTTATACAAATACACATCTTTTATTGGTATTTTGTTTATTTATTTTGTTTCAATTTACATTGTTTTATGTATTTTGTTTACATTTTTTATACGTATTTACTTAATTTCATATGTATTTTGCATATATATTTTTATAGAAATCTACGCTATTTTATGTGTATTCATATATATATTTTATAAACAAATTTACATTGTTTTATATGTATTTTGCATATCTCTTTCAATAGAAGTTTATTTTATTGTATATGCTTTTTGTATATTTATTTCAATACAAATTTAAATATTTTATGTGTATACATGTACAAAAAATACATAAAATAATGTAGATTTGTATGAAATGAAAACAAATACATTTTACATAAAATATATATACAAAATACACATAGAATAATGGAAAACCATATTAAAATAAATACAGAATATCAATAAAATAATGTAAATTTGTATGAAAATAAAGGTAAAATACACATAAAATAAAGCATATTTTTATAAAATACATACACAAAAATACACATAGATTAATCAAATTTGTATTAAAATTAATATACAAAATGCATATACAATAAGGTATATTTGTATTGAAAAAATGCAAAATACATAAAACAATGTAAATTTGTTTCCAAATATATATACGAATACACATAAATAACGCAGATTTCTATCGAAATATATATACAAAATACACTTGAAATAATGTAAATACGTATAAAAATATATATACAAAATGCACATTAAATAATGTTAATTCGTGTCAAAATAAATAAACAAAATATCATGAAAAGAATGTATTTGTATGAAAATAGATATACAAAATACACATAAAATAACCTAAATTTGTATAAAACTATAAACAAAAATACACAAAAATAATTTAAACTTGTATGAAATAAATATACAAAACATATGAAATTAGGTAAATTTGTATTGAAATACATATAATACACATAAAATAATGTAAATTTGAATGAAAATATATAAACATATAGACTTAAAATAACGTAAATTTGTATCAAATATCAAATTTGTATTAAAATTAATATACAAAATGCACGTACAATAAGGTAAATTTGTATTGAAAAAATATACAAAATGCACATTAAAGCGTAAATTTGTTTTAAAATCTATATACGAATACACATAAAATAACGTAGATTTCTATAGAAATATATATACAAAATACACATGAAATGATGTAAATACGTATAAAAATATATATATATATACAAAATACACATTAAATAATTTAAATTCTCGTCAAAATAAATAAACAAAATATCAATAAAAGAATGTGTATTTGTATGAAAATAGATATACAAAATACTCATAAAATAACCTAAGTTTGTATAAAACTATATACAAAATTACACAAAAATAATTTAAATTTGTATGAAAATAAATATATAAAATACACATAAAATTAGGTAAATTTGTATTGAAATACATAAACAAATACACTTAAAATAACGTAAATTTGTATAAAAAAATATGTACAAAACACAAATAGAATAATGTAAAATCGTGTCAAAATAGATACACAGAATATTAATAAAATAATGTAAATTTGTATGAAAATAAAGAAGCAAAATATCCATATAATAACGCTTTTTTTTTTTTAAATATATATACCAAAATACACATCAAAAAATTTAATTTGTAATAAAATAAATATACAAAATACACATACAATAAGGTAAATTTGTATTGAAATAGATATGCAAAATACATATAAAACAATGTAAATTTCTTTCAAAACATATATAAGAATACACATAAAATTAAGTAGATTTCTATAAAAATATATATACAAAATAAACATAAAATGAAGTAAATACGTATATAATGTATTCAAAATTCACATAAAATAATGTAAATTCGTATCAAAATAAATAAACAAAATACCAATAAAAGAATATGTATTTGAATAAATATAAATATACAAAATACACATAAAATAACGTAAATTTGTATAAAACTATATACAAAATACAGAAGTAATTAAATTTGTATGAAAATATATACAAAATACACACTAAATAAGATAAATATGAATTGTAATATATATACAAAATTAACATATTTTGCATATCTATTTTCAAACAAATTAAAAAAATAAATGGTGTATTTTTGTATATATTTATTTTTGTTATACATAGAATAATGTAAAATCGTATCAAAATAAGTACACAGAATATCAATGAAATAATTTAAATTTGTATGAAAGTAAAGATGCAAAATACCCATAAGATAAAGCATATATTTTTTTTTAAATACATATACAAAAATACACGTAGAATAATTAAATTTATATTAAAATTAATATACATAATGCACACATAGAAAAGGTAAATTGTATTGAAAAAAAAACGCAAAATACAAATAAAACAGTGTAAATTTGTTTCAAAATATATATACGAATACACATAAAATAGCGTGTATATTGTATATCTATTTTCATACAAATACACATTCTTTTATTGATATTTTATTTATTTATTTTGACGCGAATTTACATTATTTAATGTGTATTTTATATAAATATTTTTATACGTGTTTATATCATTTGATGTATTTTGTATATATATTTTATAGAAATCACGTTGATTTATGAGTATTCGTACATAGATTTTGAAATAAATTTACACTGTTTTATGTGTATTTTGCATATTTTTTCAATACAAATTTACCTTATTGTATATGCATTTTGTATATTAATTTTAATACAAATTTAATTATGCTATGTGTATTTTTGTATATGTATTTTATAAAATATGTTTATTTTATGGGTATTTTGCATTTATATTTTCATACAAATTTACATTATTTTATTTATATTCTGTTTTTTAAACAATTTTACATTATTCTATGTGTATTTTATATATCTATTTTTATACGTATTTAAATTAATGTGTATTTTGTATATATATTTTATAGAAATCTACGTTATTTTATGTGTATTCGTATATATATTTTGAAACAAATTTACATTGTTTTATATGTATTTTGCATATCTCTTTCAAAGTTTACCTTATTGTATGTGCATTTTGCATATTTATTTCAATACAAATTTAAATATTTTATGTGTATTTTGGTATATATTTTTTATAAGAAATGCGCTATTTGATGGGAATTTTGCATCTTTATTTTCATACAAATTTACATTATTTTATTTATATTCAGTATATTTATTTTGTTACGATTTCACATTATTCTATTTGTTTTTGTATATACTTTTATACATATTTACATTATTTAATGTGTATCTTGCATATATATTTTATACAAATTTATTATCTATTATTTATTTTCAGGCAAATATACATTCTTTTCATGATATTTTGTTTATTTATTTTGACACGAATTTACCTAGATATATTTTGTATATATATTTTTATACGTATTTACATAATTTTCATGTGTATTTTGTATATATATATTTCTATAGAAATTACGTTATTTTATGTGTATTCGTATATATATTTTGCTAACAAATTAACTTTGTTTTATATGTATTTTTGTATATTTATTTCAATACAGATTTAAATATTTCATATGTATTTTGGTATATATATTTTTTAAAAATGCGCTATTTTATGGGAATTTTGCATCTTTCTTTTCACAAATTTACATTATTTTATTGATATTGTATTTATATTGATAGGATTTTACATTATTCTATTTCTTTTTTGTATATATTTTTTTATACACATTTAAATTATTTAATGTGTATCTTGCATATATATTTTATACAAATTTACGTTATTTTAAGTGTATTTGTTTATATATTTTCATTCAAATTTACATTATTTTATGTGTATTTTGTATATGTATTTCAATACAAATTTACCTAATTTTAAGTGTATTTTGTATATTTCTTTTCATACAAATTTTTAAAAAAATTGTGTATTTTTGTATATAGTTTTATATAAATTTAGTTTATTTTATGTACGCATTTACATTATTTAATGTGTGTTTTGTATATATATTTTTTTGCAAATTTACATTATTTTATGTGCATTTTTGTACATATATTTTTTTAGAAATTTGCGTTATTTTATGTGTATTTGTATATGTTTTCTCATACAAATTTACATTATTTTATTGCTATTTTGTTTATTTATTTTGATACGAATGAAAATAGATATACAAAATATACATAAAATAAACTAAATTTGTATTAAAATATATATACAAAATACATAAAATAATGTAAAGTTGTATCAAAATATTTTAACAGATGCGCATAAAATAACGTAAATTTGTTTTAAAATATACAAAATACACATTAAATAATGTAAATATGTATAAAAAAATATATACAAAACACAAATAGAATAATGTAAAATCGTATCAAATTAAATACACTGAATATTAATAAAACAATGTAAATTTGTATGAAAATAAAGATGCAAAACACCCATTATTTTATAAAAATATATATACCAAAAGACACATGAAAAAAATAATTTGTATTAAAACAAATATACAAAATACACATACAATAAGGTAAATCTGTATTGAAATAGATATGAAAGATACATATAAAACAATGTAAATTTGTTTCAAAATATATATACGAATACACATAAAATAACGTAGATTTGTATAAAAATATATATACAAAATACACATAAAATGAGGTAAATACGTATAAGAAAATGTATACAAAATACACATAAAATAATGTAAATTCGTAACAAAATAAATAAACAAAATACCAATAAAAGAATGTGTATTTGTATAAATATAAATATACAAAATTCACATAAAATAACGTAAATTTGTATAAAACTATATACAAAAAAACACATAAGTTATTAAATTCATATGAAAATAGATTTACAAAATACAGATAAAATAAGCTAAATTTGAATTGAAATGTATATAGAAAATACATAAAATAATGTAAATTTGTATCAAAATATTTATAAAAATATATTTGAATTGAAATGTATATAGAAAATACATAAAATAATAACGTAAATTTGTTTAAAAATATAAATACACATTAAGTAATGTAAATACGTATAAAAAATATGTACAAAATACACATATAATCATGTAATTCGTATCAAACTAAATAAACAAAATATCAATAAAATAATGTAAATTTGTATGAGCAAACATATACAAATACATATAAAATAACGCTAATTTCCATAAAAATATGTCCAAAACTGAACGTAAAATAAAGTAAATTAGCAAAAAAATATATATACAAAACACACACTAAATAATGTAAATGCGTACATAAAATAACCTAAATTTGTATAAAACTATATACAAAAATACACAAAAATAATTTAAATTTGTTTGAAAAGAAATATACAAAATACACATAAAATTAGGTAAATTTGTATTGAAATACATATACAAAATACACATCAAATAATGTAAATTTGAATGAAAATATATAAACAAATACACTTAAAATAACGTAAATTTGTATAAAATATATATGCAAGATACACATTAAATAATGTAAATATGTATAAAAATATATACAAAAAACAAATAGAAAAATGTAAAATCGTATCAAAATAAATACACTGAATATCAATAAAATAATGTAAATTTGTATGAAAATAAAGATACAAAATTCCCAAAAATGATCGCATTTTTTATAAAAATATATTTACCAAAATACACATATAATATACAAATTTGTATTGATATAAATATACAAAATGCATATACAGTAAGGTAAATTTGTATTGAAAGAGATATTCAAAAATACATATAAATTAATGTAAATTTGTTTCAAAATATATATACGAATACACATAAAATAAAGTAGATTTCTATAGAAATATATATACAAAATACATATGAAATTATGTAAATACGTATAAAAATATATATACAAAATACATATCAGGTAATGTAAATTCGTGTCAAAATAAATCAACAAAATATCATGAAAAGAATGTGTATTTGTATGAAAATAGATAATAGATAATAAATTTGTATAAAATATATATGCAAGATACACATTAAATAATGTAAATATGTATAAAAAAGTATATACAAAAAACAAATAGAATAATGTAACATCGTATCAAAATAAATACACCGAATATTATTAAAATAATGTAAATTTGTATGAAAATAAAGATGCAAAATTCCCATAAAATAGCGCATTTTTTATAAAAATATATATACTAAAATACACATAAAATATTTAAATTTGCATTGAAATAAATATACAAAATGCACATACAATAAGGTAAATTTGTATTGAAAGAGATATGCAAAAATACTATAAAACAATGTAAATTTGTTTCAAAATATATATACGAATACAAATAAAAAAACGTAGATTTCTATAAAAATATATATACAACATTACACATAAAAATAAGTAAATACGTATAAAAAAATGTATACAAAATACACATAAAATAATGTAATTTCGAATTAAAATAAATGTAAATTTAAATGAAAATATAAAACAAATCCACTTAAAATAACTTAATTTGTATAAAATATATATGCAAGATACATTAAATAATGTAAATGTGTATAAAAAAAATATATACAAAAAACAAATAGAATAATGTAAAATCGTATCAAAATAAACACACAGAATATCAATAGAATAATGTAAATTTGTATGAAAATAAAGATGCAAAATTCACAAAAATTATCGCATTTTTTAAAATATATATACCAAAATACACATAAAGTATTTAAATTTGTATTGAAATGAATATACAAAATGCATATATAGTAAGGTAAATTTGTATTAAAGATATATTCAAAATACATATAAAACAATGTAAAATTGATACAAAAAATATATATACGAATACACATAAAATAAAGTAGATTTCTTTAGAAATATATATGCAAAATACATATGATATTATGCAAATACGTATAAAAATATATATACAAAATACATATCAAATAATGTAAATTCGTGTCAAAATAAATAAACAAAATATTATGAAAAGAATGTATTTATATAAATAGATAATAGATCATAAATTTGTAAAAAATATATATGCAAGATACTCATTAAATAATGTAAATATGTATAAAAAAGTGTATACAAAACCCAAATAGAATAATGTAAATTCGTATCAAAATAAATACACCGAATATTAATAAAATAATGTAAATTTGTATGAAAATAAAGATGCAAAATTCCCATCAAATAGTGCATTTCTTATAAAAATCTATATAACAAAATACACATAAAATATTTAAATTTGTATTGAAATAAATATACAAAATGCACATACAATAAGGTAAATTTGTATTGAAAGAGATATGCAAAAATACATATAAAACAATGTAAATTTGTTTCAAAATATATATACGAATACAAATAAAAAAACGTAGATTTCTATAAAAATATATATATAAATACACATAAAATTAAGTAAATACGTATAAAAAAAATGTGTATTTGTAAAAATATAAATATACAAAATACACATAAAATATCGTACATTTGTATAAAACTATATACAAAAATACACAGAAGTAATTAAATTTGTATGAAAATATATTTACAAAATACAGCTAAAATAAGCTAAATTTGAATTGAAATGTACATACAAAATACATAAAATAATGTAAATCTGTATCAAATTATTTATACAAATACATATAATAACGTAGATTTGTTTAAAAATATATAAACAAAATACACATTAAGTAATGTAAATACGTATAAAAAATATGTACAAAATACACATATAATCATGTAATTCGTATCAAAATAAATAAACAAAATAGCAATAAAATAATGTAAATTTGTATGAGAAAACATATACAAATAACGCAAATTTCTATAAAAATATATGTACAAAAATGCACATAAAATAAAGTAAATTTGCAAAAAAATATATATGTAAAACACACACTAAATAATGTAAATGCGTACATAAAATAACCAAAATTTGTATAAAACTATATAGAAAAATACACAAAAATAATTTAAATTTGTTTGAAAAGAAATATACAAAATACACATAAATTAGGTAAATTTGTATTGAAATACATATACAAAATACACATCAAATAATGTAAATTTGAATGAAAATATATAAACAAATACACTTAAAATAACGTAAATTTGTATAAAATATATATGCAAGATACACATTAAATAATGTAAATGTGTATAAAAATATATATACAAAAAACAAATAGAATAATGTAAAATCGTATCAAAATAAATAAACAGAATATCAATAAAATAATGTAAATTTGTATGAAAATAAAGATACAAAATTTATAAAAATTATCGCATTTTTTATAAAAATATATTTACCAAAATACACATAAAATATTTAAATTTGTATTGAAATAAATATACAAAAATACATATACAGTAAAATAAATTTGGATTGAAAGAGATATTCAAAAATACATATAAAACAATGTAAATTTGTTTCAAAATATATATACGAATACACATAAAATAAAGTAGATTTGTATAGGAATATATATACAAAATACATATGAAATTATGTAAATACGTATAAAAATATATATACAAAATACATATCAAATAATGTAAATTCGTGTCAAAATAAATAAACAAAATATCATGAAAAGAATGTGTATTTGTATGAAAATAGATAATAGATAATAAATTTGTATAAAATATATATGCAAGATACACATTAAATAATGTAAATATGTATAAAAAAGTATATACAAAAAACAAATAGAATAATGTAAATTCGTATCAAAATAAATACACCGAGTATTAATAAAATAATGTAAATTTGTATGAAAATAAAGATGCAAAATTCCCATAAAATAGCGCATTTCTTATAAAAATATATATACCAAAATACACATAAAATATTTAAATTTGCATTGAAATAAATATACAAAATGCACATACAATAAGGTAAATTTGTATTGAAAGAGATATGCAAAAATACATATAAAACAATGTAAATTTGTTTCAAAATATATATACGAATACAAATAAAAAAACCTAGATTTCTATAAAAATATATATACAAAATACACATAAAATTAAGTAAATACGTATAAAAAAATGTATACAAAATACACATAAAATAATTTAATTTCGAATTAAAATATATGTAAATTTGAATGAAAATATAAAAACAAATACACTTAAAATAACGTAAATTTGTATAAAATATATATGCAAGATAAATATTAAATAATGTAAATGTGTATAAAAAAATATATACAAAAAACAAATAGAATAATGTAAAATCGTATCAAAATAAATACACAGAATATCAATAAAATAATGTAAATTTGTATGAAAATAAAGATGCAAAATTCCCAAAAATTATCGCATTTTTATAAAATATATATACCAAAATACATAATATATTTAAATTTGTATTGAAATAAATATACAAAATGCATATACAGTAAGGTAAATTTGTATTTAAAGAGATATTCAAAAATACATATAAAACAATGTAAATTTGTTTCAAAATATATATACGAATACACATAAGAGAAAGAAGATTTCTATTGAAATATATATACAAAATACATATGAAATTATGTAAATACGTAAAAAAAATATATATACAAAATACATATCAAATAATGTAAGTTTTTATATATGTATTTTTATAAAAATATGCTTTATTTTATGGGTATTTTGCATCTTTATTTTCATACAAATTTACGTTACTTTATTGATATTCTGCTCATTCATTTTGATACGATTTAACATTATTCTATGTGTATTTTGTATATATTTTTCATACAAATTTACGTTATTTTATGTGTATTTGTTTATATATTTTGACACAAGTTACATTATTTTATGTGTATTTTGTACATATATTTCATTACAAATTTACCTTCTTTTATGATTATTTTGTATGTGTATTTTGTACATTTATATTTATACACGTTTACTTAAACACATTTATATTATTTTATTGGTATTTTGTTTATTTATTTTGATACGAATTACATGATTATATGTGTATTTTGTACACATTTTTTTATACGTATTTACATTATTTAATGTATTTTGTTAATATATTTTCATACAAATTACGTTATTATATGTGTATTTGTATAAATATTTTGATTCAAATTTACTATTTCATGTATTTTGTATTTATATTTCAATTCAAATTTAGCTTATTTTGTGTATTTTATATATTTTCATACAAATTTATTACTTCTGTGTATTTTTGTATATAGTTTTATATATATTTAAGATATTTTATGTGTATTTTGTATATTTATATTTATTCAAATAAATATTCTTTTATTTTTATTTTGTTTATTTATTTTGATACGAATTTACATTATTCTATGTGTATTTTGGATACATTTTTTTTATACGTATTTACTTCATTTTAGGTGTATTTTATATATATATTTTTTTATAGAAATCTACGTTATTTTATGTGTATTCGTATACATATTTTGAAACAAATTTACATTGCTTTATATGTATTTTGCATATCTATTTCAATAAAATATACCTTATTGTACATATAAAACAATGTAAATTTGTTTCAAAATATATGTACGAATACAAATCAAATAACGTAGATTTCCATAAAAAAATATATACAAAATACACATAAAATTAAGTAAATACGTATAAAAAAATGTAAACAAAATACACATAAAATAATTAAATTCGAAACAAAATAAATAAACAAAATACCAATAAAAAATGTGTATTTGTATAAATATAAATGTACAAAATACACATACAAAATAAACATAAAATAAGGTAAATTTGTAATGAAATATATGAACAAAATACACATAAAATAATGTAAATTTATATGAAAATATATATACAAATACACATAAAATACCATGAATTTGTATAAAATTATATATTCAAAATAAATATTAAATAACGTAAATGCGTATAAAAATATATATACAAAGTACATATAAATTAATGTAAATTCGTATCAATATAAAAGAACAAAATACCAATAAAATAATATATATATATGAACGAAAAAAGATTTATAAAATACACATAACCTAACTAAAATTTGTATTGAAATATATACAAAAATACATAAAAATAATTTGAGTTTGTATGAAAATAGATATTCAAAATATACATAAAACTAGGCAAATTTCTTTTGAAATATATATAAAAAAATACTCATAAAATATTGTAAATTTGTATCAAAATATATAAACAAATACACATAAAATAATGTAAATTTGTATGAAAAATATATACAAAATACACATAGAATAATGTCAAATCGTATCAAAATGAATGAGCAGAATATCAATAAAATAACGTAAATTTGTATAAAAATAAAGATGCAAAATACCCATAAAATAAAGCATATTTTTATAAAAATACAAATAGAAAAATACACGTAGAATAATTAAATTTGTATTAAAATTAATATACAAAATGCATATACAATAAATTTAAATTTGATAATATTAAACGAAATATTTATACAAAATAAACATAAAATAAGGTAAATTTGTAATAAAATATATGTAAGAATACACATAAAATAATATAAATTTGTATGAAAATATATATAGAAATACACATAAAATAACATGAATTTGTATAAAATTTGTTTCAAAATATATACGAATACACACAATAAAATAACGTAAATTTTTATGAAAATGTATATATAAAATACACATAAAATAATTTAAATACGTAGAAAAATATATATACAAAATACACATAAAATAATGTAAATTCGTAAAAAATTAAATACACAAAATTCCAATAAAAGAATGTATATTTGTAGGAAAATATATATATAAAAAACAAATAAAATAACTATGATTTGTATAAAAATATATACAAAAATACACAAAAATAATTTAAATTTGTTTGAAAATAGATATGCAAAATACACATAAAGTTAGGCAAATTTGTATTGAAATATATATACAAAACTCACATAAAATAATGTAAATTTGTATGAAAATATATAAACAAATACATATAAAATAACGTAAATTTGGATAAAATATATATACAAAATATACTTTAAATATTTTAAATATGTATAAAAATATATTATATTATATATATTTTTATTGATATTTGCGTTATTTATGTGTATTTTGTATATGTTTTCTCATAGAAATTTACATTATTTTATTGGTATTTTGTCTATTTTGATACGAATTACATGATTATTTGTGTATTTTGTACATTTTTTTTAAACGTATTTACATTATTTAATGTGTATTTTGTTTATATATTTTTATCCAAATTTACGTTATTATATGTGTATTTGTATATGTATTTTGATACAAATTTACATTATTTTATGTATTTTGTATATATATTTCAATTCAAATTTAGCTTATTTTATGTGTATTTTGTATATCTATTTATTTTAATACAAAATCAAATATTTTATGTTTTTTCGTATATATATTTTTATAAAAAATGCGTTATTTTATGGGTATTTTGCATCTTAATTTTCATACAAATTTACATTATTTTATTAATATTTTCTGTATTTATTTTGATACGATTTTACATTATTTTATTTGTGTTTTGTATATATTTCTTTTATACATATTTACATTATTTAATGTTTTTTTGTATACATATTTGATACAAATTTACGTTATTTTAAGTCTATATGTTTATATATTTTCATTCAAATTTACATTATTTTATGTGTATTTTGTATATGTATTTCAATACAAATTTACCTATTTTTATATGTTTTTTGTATATTTATTTTCATACAAGTTTAAATTATTCTTGTGTATTTTTGTGTATAGTTTTATACAAATTTAGGTTATTTTATGTGTATTTTGTATATCTATTTTCATACAAATACACATTATTTTCATGATTTTTTGTTTATTTATTTTGACACGAATTAACATTATTTAATATGTATTTTGTATATATATTTTCATACGTATTTACATTATTTCTAGTGTATTTTGTATATATATTTCTATAGAAATCTGCGATATTTTATGTGTATTCGTATATATATTTTGAAACAAATTTACATTGTTTTATGTATTTTGTATATTTTTCAATACAAATTTTACCTTATTGTATGTGCATTTTGTATATTAATTTTAATACAAATTTGATTAATCTATGTGTATTTTTGTATATGTATTTTTATAAAAATATGCTTTATTTTATGGGTATTTTGCATCTTTATTTTCATACAAATTTACATTATTTTATTGATATTCTGTGTATTTATTTTGATATGTTTTTACATTATTCTATGTGTATTTTATATATATATTTTATATAAAATGTATTTGTTTTCATTTCATACAAATCTACATTATTTTATGTGTTTTTTGTACATGTATGTTAAATACAAATTTAACTAGTTATATGTGTATTTTGTATATCTATTTTATATGTATATTTTCACAGAAATTTACTCTATTTTATGAGTATTCATTATATATATTTTTGGATACAAGTTTGCATTATTAATGTGTATTTTGCATAATCTATTTCCAATACTAAATTTACTTTATTGTGTACGTGCATTTTGTATATTTATTTTAATAACAAATTTAATTTATTTTATATGTATTTTTGTATATATATTTTTATGCAAATGTGCGTTATTATTATATAGATATTTTGCATCTTTTCATACAAATTTACATTATTTTATTGATATTCTCTTTATTTATTTTGGATACGATTTAACACATTTATTCCTATGTGTTTTTGTATATATTTTTTTTTAAACATATTTACATTATTTAATGTTCATTTTGTATATATATTTACATCAGAAATTTACATTATTTATATGTGTATTTGTTTATATATTTTTCATACTATATTTACATTATTTTATGTATTTTTTGTATACATATTTTTCTACGTATTTAAATTATTTTTGTATGTATTTTGTATATACATTTTCATAAAAAAATTACGTTATTTTATTGTGTGTATAAGTATATATTTTGATACAAATTCTTATACAAATTCATATTTATTTAATGTGTATTTGTATATATATTTACCATACAAAGTTTTATATTATTTTATGTGTATTTCTTTTTCATATATATTTCATTGCTAAATTTAATCTTATTTTATGTTTATTTTTGCTAATATTTATTTCTATTCATTTAAATTATTTTATGTGTATATTTGTATTTGTATTTAGGTTATTTATGTGTATTTTGTATATATATTTTCATCCAAAATTACATTTATTATATTGGTATTTTCTTAATTTAATTCGATACGAATTTAGATTATTTCATAGGTATTTTGTATACATATTTTATACTCTTATTTTGTTTTTATTATTCAATGTGTGTTTTGAATATATATTTTATGCAAATTTATTTTATGTCTATTTTTAAAGACATATATTTTTATAGAAATTTGCGTTATTTTTATGTATGTAGTTTTATATAAATTTACGTTATTTTTATGTGCATTTTGTATATTTATATTTATACAAATACACATTCTTTATTGGTATATTGTTTATTTTACATTTATACGATTTACATTATTTATGTGTATTTTGTATACATTTTTTTATACGTATTTACTTTAATTATGTGTATTTTGTATATGTATTTTTATAGAAATTCTACGTTATTTTATGTGTATTCGTATATATATTTTGAAACAAATTTACATTATTTTATATGTATTTTGCAATATCTATTTCAATAATAAATTTACCTTTATTGTATGTGCATTTTGTATATTTATTTTAATACAAATTCAAATATTTTGTGTGTATTTTGCATCAATATTTTATATAAAAAATGCGTTATTTTTATAGGTATTTTGTAATCATAATTTTCATACAAATAAATTTACATTATTTTATTAATATTATGTGTATATATTTTGGATAACGATTTTTATTATTATTCTATTTGTGTTTTTGTATATATTTTTTATACATATTTACATTATTTAATGTGTATTTTGATTATATATTTTACAAATTTACGTTATTATATGTGTTTTGTTTATATATTTTCTTTCAAATTTACATTATTTTATATGTATTTTGGTATATGTATTTCAATACAAATTAACCTAATTTTATGTGTATTTTGTATATTTCTTTTCATACAAATTTAAAATATTTTGTGTATTTTTGTATAGTTTTATACAAATTTAGGTTATTTTATGTATGATTTACATTATTTAATGTGTGTTTTGTATATATATTTTATCCAAACTTACTTTATTTTACGTTCATTTTGTATATGTTTTCTGATACAAATTTACATTATTTTATTGATATTTTGTTTATTTAGTTTGATACGAATTACATGATTATATATGTATTTTGTACATATTTTTATACGTATTTACATTACTTAATGTGTATTTTGTTTATATATTTTAAAAATTACGTTATTATATGTATTTTATAAATATTTTGATACAAATTTACATTTATTTTATGTAATCTCTATATACATTTCAATTCAAATTTAGCTTATTTTATCTGTATTTTGTATATCTATTTTCATACGAATTTAATAACTTCATGTATTTTTTATATAGTTTTATACAAATTTACGTTATTTAATGTGTATTTTGTATATTTATATTTATACAAATACACATTTTTTTTATTGGTATTTTGTTTATTTATTTTGATACGATTTTACATTATTTTATGTGTATTTGGTATACATTTTCTTATACGTATTTACTTAATTTTATGTGTAATTTCTATATATATTTTTATAGAAATCTACCTTATTTTATATATTCGTATATATATTTTGAAACAAATTTACATTGTTTTATATGTATTTTGATATCTATTTCAATACAGATTTACCTTATTGTATGTGTATTTTGTATATTTATTTTAATACAAATTAATTTTTTCATGTGTATTTTTGTTTATATATTTTATATAAAAAATGCGTTATTTAATGGGTATTTTGCATCTTTATTTTCATACAAATTTACATTATTTTATTAATATTCTGTGTATTTATTTTGAATGATTTACATTATTCTATTTGTGTTTTGTATATATTTTTTATACAAATTTACGTTATTTTAAGTATTTGTTTATGTATATTCTTTCAAATTTACAGAATTCTATGTGTATTGTATATGTATTTCAATACAAATTTACCTAATTTTATGTGTATTTTGAATATTTATTTTCATACAAATTTAAATTATTTTTGTGCATTTTGTATATAGTTTTATACAAATTTATGTTATCTTATGTGTATTTTGTATATTTATTTTCATACAAATACACATTCTTTTATTGACATTTTGTTTATTTATTTTGACGCGAATTTACATTAATTAATGTGTATTTTGTATATATATTTTTATACGTATTTACATCCTTTCATGTGTATTTTGTATATTTATAAAAAATGCGTTATTTTATGGGTATTTTGCATCTTTATTTTCATTATAAATTTGTTTTATTTTAAGTTTATTTTTATATCTATTTTCATTCAAATTCAAATCATTTTATGTGTATATATTTATTTGTATTTACGTTATTTTATGTGTATTTTCTATATATATTTTCATTCAAAATTACATTATTTTATCGGTATTTTGTTCATTTATTTCGATACGAATTTAGATTATTTTATGTGTGTTTTCTATACATATACATATAGAGTAAATTTCTATGAAAATATATATTCAAAATACATATAAAATTATGTAAATAAGTATAAAAATATATATATCAAATACACCTAAGAAAATGAAAATTCGTATCAAAATAAATAAACAAAATTCCGATAAAAGAACGTAAATTCGAATTAAAATAAATAAACAAAATACCAATAAAAGAATGTGTATTTGGATAAATATAAATATACAAAATACACATACAAAATAAACATAAAATAAAGAAGATTTTTAATAAAATATATGTACAAAATACACATAAAATAATGTAAATTTATATGAAAATATATATACAAATACACATAAAATACCATGAATTTGTATAAAATTATACATTCAAAATAAATATTAAATAATGGAAAAGCGTTTAAAAATATATATACAAAGTACATATAAAATAATGTAAATTCGTATAAATATAAATCAACAAAACACCAATAAAATAATATATATTTGAATGAAAATAAATTTACAAAATACACATAACATAACTAAAAGTTGTATTAAAATATATACAAAAATACATACAAATAATTTGAGTTTGTATGAAAATAGATATACAAAATACATGTAAAACTAGGTAAATTTCTTTTGAAATGTATATACAAAATACCCATAAAATATTGTAAATATGTGTCAAAATATATAAACAAATACACATAAAATAACGTATATTTGTATGAAAAATATATACAAAATACACATAGAATAATGTCAATTCCTATCAAAATGAATGAGCAGAATATCAATAAAATAATGTAAATTTGTATGAAAATAAAGAGACAAAATACCCAAAAAATAAAGAATATGTTTATAAAAATACAGATACAAAAATACACATCGGATAATTAAATTTGTATTAAAATTAATAAAAAAATGCGTATATAATAAGGTAAATTTGCTTTGAAATAATATGCAACATACACGTTTACTCATACAAGTTTATATTATTTTATTGGTATTTTGTTTATTTATTTTGATACAATTACATGATTATATGTATTTTGTACATATTTTTCATACGTATTTACATTATTTAATGTATTTTGTTTATATATTTTCATACAAATTTACGTTATTATATGTGTATTTGTATAAATATTTTGATACAAATTTACTTTATTTCATGTATTTTGTATATATTTCAAATTAAATTTAGCTTATTTCGTGTGTATTTTGTATATATTTTCATACAAATTTAATTACTTCTGCGTATTTTTGTATATAGTTTTATATAAATTTACGTTATTTTATGTATTTTGTATGTATATATTTATACAAATACATTCTTTTATTGGTATTTTGTTTATTTATTTTGATACGAATTTACATTATTTTATGATATATATTTTATCCAAATTTACATTATTTTATGTGTATTTGTTTATATATTTTTATACATATTTACATTCTTTTATGTGTTTTTTGTATATATATTTTTCTACGTATTTAAATTATTTCATGTGTATTTTGTATATACATTTTCATAAAAAAATTACGTTATTTTATTGTGTGTATAAGTATATATTTTGATACAAATTTTATATAAATTCATGTTATTTAATGTGTATTTGTATATATATTTTCATACAAATTTACAATATTTTATGTGTAATTTGTATATGTATTTCAATACAGATTTGCCTAATTTTATGTGTATTTTTCATATCTATTTTCAAACAAATTTAAATTATTTTTATGTATTTTTTATATATTTTTATACAAATTTTAGTTATTTTATTTGTATTTTGTATTTATATTTTCCTACAAATATACATTCTTTTAGTGGAATTTTGTTCATCTATTTTCATAAGAATTTACATAATTTTATGTGTATTTTGTATATAATTTTTACGTATTTACATTATTTTGTGTATTTTTTATATATATTTTCATAAAAATTTACGTTATTTTATTGTGTGTATTCGTATATGATTTGATACAAATTTATATTATTTTATGTTTATTTTGCATATCTATTTCAATATAGATTTACCTTATTGTATGTGTATTTTGTATATTTATTTTAATAGAAATTTAATTATTTTATGTGTACTTTGTATACATTTTCATATACGTATTTACTTCATTTAATGTGTATTTCGTATATATTTTTATAGTAATCTACGTTATTTTATGTGTATTGGTATATATATTTTGAAGCAAATTTACATTGTTTTATATGTATTTAGCATATCTATTTCAATATAAATCTACCTTATTGTATGTGCATTTTGTATATTTATCGTAATACAAATTTAAAATTTTTATTATTTTGGTATATATATTTTTATTAAAAGAGTTTTATATAAATTTAAAATATTTTATGTGTATTTTGTATATCTATTTTTATACAAATACACATTTTTTATTGATCTTTTGTTGATTTATTTTGACGCGAATTCACATTATTTAATGTGTATTGTGTATATATATTTTTATACGTATTTACGTCATTTCATGTGTATTTTGTATATATATTTCTATAGAAATATATGTTATTTTATGTGTATTCGTATATATATTTTGAAACAAATATACATTGTTTTATGTGCATTTTGCATATTTTTTCAATATAAATTTACCTTATTGTACGTGCATTTTGTATATTAATTTTAATAAAAATTTAATTATTCTATGTGTATTTTTGTATAAGTATTTTCATAAAAAAATGCTTTATTTTATGGGTATTTTGCATCTTTATTTTCATACAAATTTACATTATTTTATTGATATTCTGTGTATTTATTTTGATACGATTTTACATTATTCTATGTATATTTTGTATATATATTTCATACAAATGAACGTTATTTTATATGAATTTGTTTTCATTTCATACAAATTTACATTATTTTATGTGTATTTTGTACATGTATTTAAATACAAATTTAACTAATTATATGTGTATTATGTATATCTATTTTCATACAAATTGAAATTAATTTTGTGTATTTTAGTATATATTTTTATTCAAATTTTCGTAATTTTATGTGAATTTTGTATATTTATTTTCCTACAAATATACGTTCTTTTATCGCAATTTTGTTTATTTATTTTGATACGAGTTTTCATTATTTTAGGTGTATTTGATATATATATTTTTATACTTATTTACATACTTTTCTATGTATTTTGAATATATATTTTCATAGAAATTTACTCTATTTTATGTGTATTCGTATATATATTTTGATACAAATTTACATTATTTATGTGTATTTCGCATATCTATTTCAATACAAATTTTCTTTATTGTATGTGCCTTTTGTATATTTATTTTGATGCAAATCTAATTATTTTATGTGTATTTTTGTATATATATTTTTAAACAAATATGCGTTATTATATGGGTATTTTGCATCTTTATTTTCATACAAATATACATTATTTTATTGATTGTCTGTTTATTTATTTTGATACGATTTTACGTTATTCTGTGTATTTTGTATATATATTTTTAGACATATTTACATTATTTAATGTATATTTTGTACATATATTTTATGGAAATTTACGTTATCTTATGTGTATTTGTTTATATATTTTCATACAAATTTATATTATTTTATGTGTATTTTGTATATGTATTTCTATAAAAATTTGCCTAATTTCATTTGTATTTTGCATATCTATTTTCAAACAAATTTAAATTATTTTTGTGTATTTTGTATTATTTTCTACAAATTTATTTTATTTTATTTGTATTTTGTATATTTATTTTCCTACACATATACATTCTTTTAGAGGAAATTTAGTTTATTTATTTTGATACGAATTTACATTATTTTATGTGTATTTTGTATATATATATTTCTATGTATTTACATTATTTTATGTGTATTTTGTATATATTTTCATAAAATTTACGTAATTTTACTGTGTATTCGTATATATTTTGATAAAATTTTCATTATTTTATGTGTTTTTTGCATATCTATTTCAATTAAAATCTACCTTATTGTATGTGTATTTTGTATATTTATTTTAATACAAATTTAATTATTTTATGTGTATTTTTGTATATTTTTTTAAATATGAAATATTTTATGGGTATTTTGCATCTTTAATTTTATAAATTTTTACATTACGTACATATCTTTTTATACGTATTTACATTATTTAATGTGTATTTTGTTTATATATTTTTTAAATTTACGTTATATATGTATTTGAATATATATTTTATAGAAATTTACATTATTTTATGTATTTTCTATATATATTTCAATTAAAATTTAGCTTATTTTATGTGTCTTTTGTATATCTATTTTCATACAAATTTAATTATTTTGTTTATTTTTGTATATAGTTTTATACTATTTTACGTTATTTTATGTATTTTGTATATTTATATTTATAGAAGTAAACATTCTTTTATTGGCATTTAGTTTATTTATTTTGATACGAATTTACATTGTTTTATGTGTATTTTGTATACATTTTCTTATACGTATTTACTTTATTTTATGTATTTTGTATATATATTTTATAGAAATCTACGTTATTTTATGTGTATTCGTATGTATATTTTGAAACAAATTTACATTATTTTATGTATTTTGCATATCTATTTCAATAAATTTACCTTATTGAATGTGCATTTTGTATATTTATTGTAATACAAATTCAAATATTTTATGTGCATTTTGGTATTTATATTTTCATAAAATGCGTTGTTTTATGGGTATTTTGCATCTTTATTTTCATACAAATTTACATTATTTTATTAATATTGTGTATTTATTTTGATACTATTTACATTATTCTATTTGTGTTTTGTATATATTTTTTATACATATTTACATTATTTAATGTGTATTTTCTATATATATTTCATACAAATTTTCGTTATTCAAAGTGTATTTGTTTATATATTTTATTCAAATTTACATTATTTTATGTGTATTTTGTATATGTATTTCAATAGAAATTTACCTAATTTCATGTGTATTTTGTATATATATTTTTACAAATTTCAAAAAATTTGTGTATTTTTGTAGAGAGTTTTATACAAATTAATATTTTATGTGTATTTTGTATATCTATTTTCATACACATACACTTTTATTGATATTTTGTTTATTTATTTTGATGCGAATTTATATTATTTAATTTGTATTGTGTATATATATTTTATACGTATTTACGTCATTTCATACACATTCTTTTATTGATATTTTGTTTATTTATTTTGATGCGAATTTATATTATTTAATGTGTATTGTGTATATATATTTTTATACGTATTTACGTCATTTCATGTGTATTTTGTATATATATTTCTATAGAAATATACGTTATTTTATGTGTATTCTTATATATATTTTGAAACAAATATACATTGTTTTATGTGCATTTTGCATATTTTTTCAATACAAATTTACCTTATTGTACGTGCATTTTGTATATTAGTTTTAATACAAATTTAGCTATTCTATGTGTATTTTTGTATATGTATTTTTATAAAAATATGCTTTATTTTATGGGTATTTTACATCTTTATTTTCATACAAAATTACATTATTTTATTGATATTCTGTGTATTTATTTTGATACGATTTTACATTATTCTATGTATATTTTGTATATCTATTTTATACCAATGTACGTTATTTTATGTGAATTTGTTTTCATTTCATACAAATTTACATTATTTTATGTGGATTTGTACATGTATTTAAATACATTCTTTTATTGATATTTTGTTTATTTATTTTGATGCGAATTTATATTATTTAATGTGTATTGTGTATATATATTTTATACGCATTTACGTCATTTCATGTGTATTTTGTATATATATTTCTGTAGAAATATACGTTATTTTATGTGTATTCGTATATATATTTTGAAACAAATATACATTGTTTTATGTGCATTTTGCATATTTTTCAATAAATTACCTTATTGTACGTGCATTTGTATATTAATTTTAATACAAATTTAGCTATTCTATGTGTATTTTGTATATGTATTTTTATAAAATATGCTTTTTTATAAGTATTTTGCATCTTATTTTCATATAAAATTACATTATTTTATTGATATTCTGTGTATTTATTTTGATACGATTTTACATTATTCTATGTATATTTTGTATATCTATTTTATACCAATGTACGTTATTTTATGTGAATTTATTTTCATTTCATACAAATTTACATTATTTTATGTGAATTTTGTACATGTATTTAAATACAAATTTAACTAATTATATGTGTATTTTGTATATCTATTTTCATACAAATTGAAATTAATTGTGTGTATTTTGTATATTTTTATTCAAAGTTTCGTAATTTTATGTGTATTTTGTATATTTATTTTCCTACAAATATACGTTCTTTTATCGGAATTTTATTTATTTATTTTGATACGAATTTTCATTTTTTTTAGGTGTATTTGATATGTATATTTTTATACTTATTTACATAATTTTATATGTATTTTGAATATATATTTTCATAGAAATTTACTCTATAAGTATATATATAGAAAATACACATGAAATAATCTAAATTCGTATCGAAATAAATGAACAAAATACCGATAAAATAATGTAATTTTGAATGAAAATATATATAGAAAATACACATAAAATAACGTAAATACAAATAAATATATAGACATAAAATAATTTGAATTTGAATGAAAATAGATATAAAAATAAACTTAAAATAAGGCAAATTTATAATGAAATATATATACAAAATACACATAAAATAATGTAGAATTGTTTCAAATTATATATACGAATACACATAAAATAACGTAAATTTCTATAGAAATACACATGAAATGTTGTAAATACGTATAAAAATATATATACAAAATACACATTAAATAATGTAAATTCGTGTCAAAATAAATAATTAAAATATCAATAAAAGAATGTGTATTTGTCTGAAAATACATATACAAATTATTTTTTTTCTTTTTTTACGTCGCGGCCTATAGCGCCGGTAGGCTTTTTACCGGTGGGGCCTGATGGTCGGCCCAAGGCTTTTTCTCGGTGGGTCCTGATGGTCGGCCCAGCACGTTCTGGCGCAGGCGAGTGTTTATAGTGGCGCCATCTTGCATTAGCTCATGCTGCCCTCCCGGAGCTCATCTTTAATCCTAGAATCTAGAGTCCGGGTTGATAGGTGGTCTTCTGGACAGCATGTGGGTAGTTTTAAGCCACTCGGCGGCGGCTGAAAATCCCAGCTTGGTGGCACTGGCGGGGATTGAACTGCGTCCTCCTGAACGCGAAGGTGTTACTATGTCGATTCATCCACCGCCTCCCCTATTCAGCCACAGATTCCCCTTAATCCACATAAAATATCGTAAATTTGTATAATACTATATATAAAAAATACACAAAAATAAGTTAAATTTGTATGAAAATAAATATACAAAATACATAAAATTAGGTAAATTTGTAAAGAAAGACATATACAAAATACATAAAATAATGTAAATTTGAATGAAAATATATAAACAAAATCACTTAAATTAACATAAATTTGTATAAAATATATATAAAATACTATTAAATAATGAAAATATGTATAAAAAATATATATACAAAACACAAATAGAATAATGTAAAATCGTATTAAAATAAATACACAGAATGTAAATAAAATAATGTAAATTTGTATTAAAATAAAGATGCAAAATACCCATAAAATAACGCATTTTTTATAAATATACAAAATACACATGAAAGGATGTAAATACGTATAAAAATATATATACAAAATTAAAATTAAATAATGTAAATTCTCGTCAAAATAAATAAACAAAATGTCAATAAAAGAATGTGTATTTGTATGAAAGTATATATACAAAATACACATAAGATAACATAAATTAGTATAAAACTATATACGAAAATACACAAAAATAATTTAAATTTGTATGAAAATAAATATACAAAATACACATAAATAAAATTAGGTAAATTTGTATTGAAATACATATACAAAATACACATAAAACACTGTAAATTTGAATAAAAATACATAAACAAATACACATAAAATAACGTAAATTTGTATAAAAAATATATACAAAACACAAATAGAATAATGTAAAATCATATCAAAATAAATACACAGAATATTAATAAAATAATGTAAATTTGTATGAAAATAAAGAAGCAAAATACCCATAAAATAACGTTTTTTTTAATATATATACAAAAATACACATAAAAATATTTATTTGTAATAAAATAAATATACAAAATACACATACAATAAGGTAAATCTGTATTGAAATAGATATGCAAAATACATATAAAACAATGTAAATTTGTTTCAAAATATATATACGAATACACATAAAATAACGTAGATTTGTATAAAAATATATATACAAAATACACGTAAAATGAAGTAAATACGTATAAAAAAAATGTATACAAAATACACATAAAATAATGTAAATTCGTATCAAAATATATAAACAAAATACCAATAAAAGAATGTGTATTTGTATAAATATAAATATACAAAATACACATAAAATAGCGTAAATTTGTATAAAACTATATACAAAAATACACAGAAGTAGTTAAATTCGTATGAAAATAGATATACAAAATACAGATAAAATAAGCTAAATTTGAATTGAAATGTATATACAAAATACATAAAATAATGTAAATTTGTATCAAAATATTTATAAAAATACATATAATAACGTAAATTTGTTTAAAAATATATAAACAAAATACACATTAAGTAATGTAAATACGCATAAAAAATATGTACAAAATACACATATAATCATGTAATTCGTATCAAACTAAATAAACAAAATAGCAATAATATAATGTAAATTTGTATGAGAAAACATATACAAATACATATAAAATAACGCTAATTTCTATAAAAATATATGTCCAAAAATGAACGTAAAATAAATTAACTTTGGATAAAAATATATATACAAAACACACATTAAATAATGTAAATGCGTACATAAAATAACCTAAATTTGTATAAAACTATATACAAAAATACACAAAAATAATTTAAATTTGTATGAAAAGAAATATACAAAATACACATAAAATTAGGTTAATTTCTATTGAAATACATATACAAAATACACATAAAATAATGTAAATATGAAAGAAAATATATAAACAAATACACATATAATAACGTAAATTTGTATGAAATATATATACAAAATACACATTAAATAATGTAAATATGTATAAAAAAATATATACAAAACACAAATAGAATAATGTAAAATCGTATCTAAATATATACACAGAATATTAATAAAATAATGTAAATTTGTATGAAAATTAAGATGCAAAATACCTATAAAATAACGCATTTTTTATAAAATTATTGATGCCAAAATACAAATAAAATATTTGAATTTGTATCAAAATAAATATACAAAATGCACATACAATAAGGTAAATTTGTATTGAAATAGATATGCAAAATACATATAAAATAATGTAAATTTGTTTCAAAATATATATGCGAATACACATAAATTAACGTAGATTTCTATAAAAATACATATACAAAATACACATAAAATTAAGTAAATACGTATAAAAAAATGTATACAAAATAAACATAAAATAATGTAAATTCGTCTAAATATAAATAAACAATATAGCAATAAAAGAATGTGTATTTTTATAAATATAAATATACAAAATGCACATAAAATAACGTAAATTTATATAAAACTATATACATAAAATAACGCAAATTTCTATAAAAATATATGTACAAAAATGAACATAAAATAAATTTGCATAAAAATATATATACAAAACACACATTAGATAATGTAAATGAGTATAAAAATATGTATACAAAATACCTATGAAATAATCTAAATCCGTATCGAATTAAATTAAGAAAATACCAATGTAATAATGTAATTTTGGATGAAAATATATATACAAAATACACATAAAATAACCTAAATACAAATGCAAATATACACATAAAATAATTTAAAATTGAATGAAATAAATATACAAAATAAACATAAAATAAGGTAAATTTGTAATGAAATATATGAAAAAATACACATAAAATAATATAAATTTGTATGAAAATATATATACAAATACACATTAAATAACATGAATTTGTATAAAATTTGTATCAAAATATATACGAGTACACACAATAAAATAACGTAATTTTTTTTATGAAAATGTATATACAAAATACACATAAAATAATGTAAATTTGTATAAAAAAATATAAACAAATACACATAAAATAATGTAGATTTGGATAAAATATATATACAAAATAAACCTTAAATAATGTAAATATGTATAAAAAATATATACAAAATACACATAGAATAATGTTAAATCGTATCAAAATAAATAAAGAGAATATTAATAAAATAATGTAAATTTGTATGAAAATAAAGCTGCAAAATATCCATATAATAACGCATATTTGCATAAAAATATATACAGAAAAATACATATAAAATAATTAAATTTGTATTAAAATAAATAAACAAAATGCACGTATAATAAAGAAAATTTGTTTTGAAATAGATATGCAAATAATGTAAATTTGTATCAAAGTATATATACGAATACTCATAAAATAGAGTAAATTTCTATGAAAATATACATACAAAATAGATATACAAAATACACATCTAACTAGTTAAATTTGTATTTAAATACTTGTACAAAAAACACCTAAAATAATGTAGATTTGTATGAAATGAAAACAAATACATTTTATATAAAATATATATACAAAATACACATAGAATAATGTAAAATCATACCAAATAAATACCCAGAATATCAATAAAATAATGTAAATTTGTATGAAAATAAAGATGCAAAATACCCATAAAATAAAGCATATTTTTATAAAAATATATACACAAAAATACACATAGATTAATCAAATTTGTATTAAAATTAATATACAAAATGCTCATACAATAATGTAAATTTGTATTGAAAAAATATGCAAAATACACATAAAACAATGTAAATTTGTTTCAAAATATATATACGAATACTCATAAAATAACGTAGATTTCTATACAAATACACAAAATACACTTGAAATAATGTAAATACGTATAAAAATATATATACAAAATACACATTAAATAATGTTAATTCGTGTCAAAATAATTAAAAAAAATATCATGAAAAGAATGTGTATTTGTATGAAAATAGATATACAAAATACACATAAAATAACCTAAATTTGTAAAAAACTATATACAAAAATACACAAAAATAATTTAAACTTGTATGGAAATAAATATACAAAAAACATAAAATTAGGTAAATTTGTATTGAAATACATTTACAAAATACACATAAAATAATGTAAATTTGAATGAAAATATAAACATATAGACTTAAAATAACGTAAATTTGTATCAAATACATATACAAAAAACACATTAAATAATGTAAATATGTATAAAAAAATATATACAAAACACAAATAAAATAATGTAAAATCGTATGAAAATAAATACAGAAAATATTAATAAAATAATGTAAATTTGTATGAAAATTAAGATTCAAAATACCCATGTCAAGTGTATTCGTATATATATTTTGAAACAAATTTAAATTGTTTATATGTATTTTGCATATCTATTTTGTGTATTCTGTATTTATTTTGTTATACATAGAATAATGTAAAATCGTATCAAAATAAGTACACAGAATATCAATAAAATAATTTAAATTTGTGTGAAAACAAAGATGCAAAATACCCATACGATAAAAGCATTTTTTAAATACATATAACAAAATACACATAGAATAATTAAATTTGTATTAAAATTAATATACAAAATGCACACATACAATAAGGTAAATTTGTATTGAAAAAAAACACAAAATACAAATAAAACATTGTAAATTTGTTTCAAAATATATATACGAATACACATAAAATAACGTAGATTTCTATAGAAATATATATACAAAATACAACTGAAATTATGTAAATACGTATAAAAATATATATATAAATTACATATTAAATAATGTAAAATCGTGTCAAAATAAATAAACAAAATATCATTAAAAGAATGTGTATTTGTATGAAAATAAATAATAGATAATAAATTTGTATGAAATATATATGCAAGATATACATTAAATAATGTAAATATGTATAAAAAAATATACACAAAAAACAAATAGAATAATGTAAGATCGTATCAAAATAAATACACCGAATATTGATAAAATAATGTAAATTTGTATGAAAATAAAGATGCAAAATTCATATCAAATAGCGCATTTCTTATAAAAATATATATACCAAAATACACATAAAATATTTAAATTTGTATTGAAATAAATATACAAAATGCACATACAATAAGGTAAACTTCTATTGAAAGAGATATGCAAAAACACATAAAACAAAGTAAATTTGTTTCAAAATATATATACGAATACACATAAAATAACGTAGATTTCTATAAAAATATATATACAAAATACACATAAAATTAGTTAAATACGTATAAAAAATGTAAACAAAATACACATAAAATAATATAAATTCGAAACAAAATAAATAAACAAAATACCAATAAAAGAATGAGTATTTGTATAAATATAATTGTACAAAATACACATACAAAATAAACATAAAATAAAGTAAATTTGTAATGAGATATATGTTCAAAATACACATAAAATAATGTAAATTTATATGAAAATATATATACAAATACACATAAAATTTTGTATATCTATTTTCATGCAAGTTTAATTCAAATTAAGTAAATACGTATAAAAAAAAATGTATACAAAATACACATAAAATAATGTAAATTCGAATTAAAATAAATAAACAAAATACCAATAAAAGAATGTGTATTTGGATAAATATAAATATACAATTTACACATACAAAATAAACATTAAATAAGGTAGATTTGTAAAAAAATATATGTACAAAATATACATAAAATAATGTAAATTTATATAAAAATATATATACAAATACACATAAAATAGCATGAATTTATATAAAAATATATTCAAAATAAATATTAAATAATGTAAAAGCGTATAAAAATATATATACAAAGTACATATAAAATAATGTAAATTCGTATCAATATAAATCAACAAAGCACCAATAAAATAATATATATTTGAATGAAAATATATTTACAAAATACACATAACATAACTAAAATTTGTATTAAAATATATACAAAAATACATAGAAATAATTTGAGTTTGTATGAAAATAGATATACAAAATACACATAAAACTAGGTAAATTTCTTTTGAAATGTATATACTAAATACCCATAAAATATTGTAAATTTGTGTCAAAATATATAAGCAAATACACATAAAATAACGTAAATTTGTATGAAAAATATATACAAAATACACGTAGAATAATGTCAATTCGTATCAAAATGAATGAGCAGAATATCAATAAAATAATGTAAATTTGTATGAAAATAAAGATGCAAAATACCCAAAAAATAAAGCATATTTTTATAAAAATACAGATACAAAAATACTCATCGAATAATTAAATTTGTATTAAAATTAATATACAAAATGCGTATATAATAAGGTAGATTTGTATAGAAAAATATGCAACATACACGTTTACTCATACAAATTTATATTATTTTATTGGTATTTTGTTTATTTATTTTGATACGAATTACATGATTATATGTGTATTTTGTACATATTTTTTTATACGTATTTACATTATTTAATGTGTATTTTGTTTATATATTTTCATACAAATTTACGTTATTATATGTGTATTTGTATAAATATTTTGATACAAATTTTATTTTTTTCATGTATTTTGTATATATTTCAATTCAAATTTAGCTTATTTCGTGTGTATTTTGTATATATTTTCATACAAATTTAAATACTTCTGTGTATTTTTGTATATAGTTTTATATAAATTTACGTTATTTTATGTGTATTTTGTATATTTATATTCATACAAATACACATTCTTTTATTTTTATTTTGTTTATTTGTTTTGATACGAATTTACATTATTTTATGTGTATTTTGTATACATTTTTTTATACGTATTTACTTCATTTTATGTGTATTTTGTATATATATTTTTATAGAAATCTACGTTATTTTATGTGTATTCGTATATATATTTTGAAATAAATTTACATTGTTTTATATGTATTTTGCATATCTATTTCAATACAAATTTACCTTATTGTATGTGTTTTTTGTATATTTATTTTAATACAAATTTAATTTTTTGATGTATATTTTGGTATATATATTTTTATAAATGCGGTATTTTATGGGTATTTTGATTCTTTATTTTCATACAATTTTACATTCTTTTATTAATATTCTGTGTATTTATTTTGATACGATTTTACATTATTCTATTTGTGTTTTGTTCATATTTTTTTATACAAATTTACGTTATTTTAAGTGTATTTGTTTATGTATTTTCATTCAAATTTACATTATTTTATGTGTATTTTGTGTATGTATTTCAATACAAATTTACCTAATTTTATGTGTATTTTGTATATTTATTTTCATACAAATTTAAAATATTTTTGTGTATTTTTGTATATAGTTTAATACAAATTTAGGTTATCTTATGTGTATTTTGTATATCTATTTTCATACAAATACATATTCTTTTATTGATATTTTATTTATTTATTTTGACATTTAATTTTATGTGTATTTTGTATATTCATTTTATACAAATTTACATTATTTTATGTGTATTTTGTATAGTATTTAAATACAAATTTAACTATTTAATGTGTATTTTGTATATCTATTTTCATACAAATTGACATTCTTTTTTGGTTTTTTGTTTATATATTTTATTCAAATTTTCGTAATCTTATAAAAATATATATACCAAAATTTACATAAATATTTAAATTTGTATTGAAATAAATATACAAAATACATCTAATTCATGTATTTATTGAAAGATATATGCAAAAATACATATACATTGTTTATTTGTTTCAAATATATATGAATACAAAAAAAACGTAGATTTCTATAAATATATATATACAGAATAATGTAAATACGTATCAAAATAAGTATACAGAATACACATAAAATAATTTAAATTTGTATGAAAATAAATAATCAAAATATAATAAAAGAATGTATTTGGATAAATATAAATATATAAAATACACATAGAATAATTAAATAAGGTAGATTTGTAAAAAAAATATATGTACAAAATATACATAAAATAATGTAAATTTATATAAAAATATATATAAAAATAAAAATAAAACAGTGAATTTATAAAAAATATATTCAAAATAAATATTAAATAATGTAGATTTATAGAAAATATATATACAAAATACATATAAAATAATGTAAATACGTATCAATATAAATCAACAAAAATAAAATAATATATATTTGAATGAAAATAAATTTACATATATATATATATACATATATATATATATATATTAAAATATATATAAAAATACATAGAAGTAATTTGAGTTTGTACAAATAGATAAACAAAATATCATAAAACTAGGTAATGTGTATTTGAATGTAAATAAATAATAAATATTGTAAATTTGTGTAATATATATGCAAATACATTTAAATAATGTAAATTTGTATGAAAATATATACAAAATACAAATAGATAATGTCAATTGCATAAATGAATGAGCAGAATATCAATAAATAATGTAAATTTGTATGAAAATAAAGATGCAAAATTCCCTCAAATAAAGCATTTTATAAAATACATATACAAAATACATAAAATAATTAAATTTGTATTAAAATTAATATACAAAATGCGTATATAATAAAGTAAATTTGTATTGAAAAAATATGCAACATACACGTTTACTCATACAAATTTTATTACTTTATTGGTATTTTATTTATTTATTTTGATACGAATACATGATTATATGTGTCTTTTGTCCATATTTTAAACATAAATAACGTAAATTTGTATAAAATATATACAAAATACACAGAATAATGTCAATTCGTATCAAAATGAATGAGCAGAATATCAATAAAATAATGTAAATTGAATGAAAATAAAGATGCAAAATACCAAAAAATAAAGCATATGTTTATAAACATTTAGATACAAAAATACACATCGAATAATTAAATTTTATTAAAATTAATATACAAAATGCGTATATAATAAGGTAGATTTGTATAGAAAAATATGCAACATACATTTACTCATACAAATTTATATTATTTTATTAATATTTTGTTTATTTATTTTGATAAGAATTACATTATTATATTTATGTTTTGTATATATATTTTTATACGTATTTACATTATTTAATGTGTTTTTGTTTATATATTTTCATACAAAATTACATTATAATATGTCTATTAGTATAAATATTTTGATACAAATTTACAATATTTCATGTATATTGTATATAAATTTCAAATCAAATTTAGCATATTTAATATGTATTTTGTATATTTTTCATAGAAACTTAATTACTTCTGTGTATTGTTGTATATAGTTTTATATAAATTTACGTTATTTTATGTGTATTTTCTATATTTATATTCATTCAAATACACATTCTTTTATTGGTATTTTGTTTATTTATTTTGATACGAATTTACATTATTTTATGTGTATTTTATACATTTTTATACGTATTTACTTCATTTTATGTGTATTTTGTATATATATTTTTATAGAAATCTACGTTATTTTATGTGTATTCGTATATATATTTTGAAACAAATTTACATTGTTTTATATGTATTTTGCATATCTATTTCAATGCAAATTTACCTTATTGTATGTGTATTTTGTATATTTATTTGAATACAAAATTAATTTTTTCATGTGTATTTTGTTATATATATTTTTATAAAAAAAATGCGTTATTTTATGGGTATTTTGCCTCTTTATTTTCATACAAATTTACTTTATTTTATTAATATTCTGTGAATTTATTTTGATACGATTTTGCATTATTTTAGTTGTGTTTTGTATATATTTTTTATACATATTTACGTTATTTTAAGTGTATTTGTTTATGTATTTTCATTCAAATTTACATTATTTTATGTGTATTTTGTGTATGTATTTCAATACAAATTTACCTAATTTTATGTGTATTTTGTATATTTATTTTCTTACAAATTTAAAATATTTTTGTGTATTTTTGTATATAGTTTAATACAAATTTAGGTTATCTTATGTGTATTTTGTATATCTATTTTCATACAAATACATATTCTTTTATTGATATTTTATTTATTTATTTTGACGCGAATTTACATTATTTAATGTGTATTTTGTATATATATTTTTATACGTATTTACATAATTTCATGAGTATTTTGTATAGTTTTAAACAAATTTATATTATTTAATGTGTATTTTGTATATATATATTTATACAAATACACATTCTTTTATTGGTATTTTGTTTATTTATTTTGATACTAGTTTACATTATTTTATGTGTATTTTGTATACATTTTTTATACGTATTTACTTAATTATATGTGTATTTTGTATATATATTTTTATAGAAATCTTCCTTATTTCATGTGTATTCGTATATATATTTTGAAAATAATTTACATTGTTTATCTGTATTTTGCATATCTTTTTTTGTGTATTCTGTATTTATTTTTGTTATACATAGAATAATGTAAAATCGTATCAAAATAAGTACACAGAATATCAATAAAATAATTTAAATTTGTATGAAAATAAAGATGCAAAATACCCATATGATAAAGCATTTTTTTTTAAATACATATACAAAAATACACATAGAATAATTAAATTTGTATTAAAATTAATATACAAAATGCACACATACAATAAGGTAAATTTGTATTGAAAAAAACGCAAAACACAAATAAAACAGTGTAAATTTGTTTCAAAATATATATACGAATACACATAAAATAACGTAGATTTCTATAGAAATATATATACAAAATACACATGAAATTATGTAAATACGTATAAAAAAAAAAATATATATATATATATATATATATATATATATATATATATATATATATATATATATATATATATATATATATATATATATATATATATATATATATATATATATATATATATATTAAGTAATGTAAATTCGTGACAAAATAAATAAACAAAATATCATGAAAAGAATGTGTATTTGAATGAAAATAAATAATAGATAATAAATTTGTATGTAATATATATGCAAGATACATTTAAATAATGTAAATATGTATAAAAAAATATATACAAAAAACAAATAGATAAATAAATAAATACACCCAATATTAATAAAATAATGTAAATTTGTATGAAAATAAAGATGCAAAATTCCCATCAAATAGCGCATTTCTTATAAAAATATATATACCAAAATACACATAAAATATTTAAATTTTTATTGAAATAAATATACAAAATGCACATGCAATAAGGTAAACTTCTATTGAAAGAGATATGCAAAAATACATATAAAACAATGCAAATTTGTTTCAAAATATATATACGAATACACATAAAATAACGTAGATTTCTATAAAAATATATATGCAAAAAACACATAAAATTAAGTAAATACGTATAAAAAAATGTAAACAAAATACACATAAAATAATGTAAATTCGAAACAAAATAAATAAACAAAATACCAATAAAAGAACGTATATCTATTTATTTTAATACAAAATCAAATATTTTATGTTTTTTCGTATATATATTTTTATAAAAAATGCGTTATTTTATGGATATTTTGCATCTTAATTTTCATACAAATTTACATTATTTTATTAATATTTTCTGTGTTTATTTTGATAAGATTTTACATTATTTTATTTATGTTTTGTATATATATTTTTTATACATAATTACATTATTTAATGTGTTTTTTGTATATATATTTGATACATATTTACGTTATTTTAAGTTATTTTATGTGTATTTGTTTATATATTTTGACACAAATTTACAATATTTTATGGGTATTTTGTATATATATTTCAAAAGAAATTTACCTAGTTTTATATGTATTTTGAATATCTATTTTCATAGAAACTCAAATTATTTTTATGTATTTTTGTATATATTTCAATACAAATTTTAGTTATGTTATGTGTATTTTGTAAATGTATTTTCATTCAAATATATATTATTTTATTGGTATTTTGTTGATTTATATTGATACGAATTTACATTATTTTATATGTACTTTGTATATATATTTTTATACGGATTTACATTATTTAATATTTATTTTGAATATATAATTTTATACAAATTCATGGTATTTTATGTGTATTTGTATATATATTTTGAAACAAATTTACATTGTTTTATATGTATTTTTGCATATCTCTTTCAATAGAAGTTTACCTTATTGTATTTGCATTTTGTATATTTATTTCAATACAAATTTAAATATTTTATGTGTATACATGTACAAAAAATACATAAAATAAAATAGATTTGTATGAAATGAAAACAAATACATTTTATATAAAATATATATACAAAATACACATAGAATAATGTAAAATCATATTAAAATAAATACACAGAATATCAATAAAATAATGTAAATTTGTATGAAAATAAAGATGCAAAATACCCATAAAATAAAGCACATTTTTATAAAAATACATATACAAAAATACACATAGATTAATCAAATTTGTATTAAAATTAATATACAAAATACACATATAATAAGGTAAATTTGTATTGATAAAATATGCATAAAACAATGTAAATTTGTTTCAAAATATATATATACGAATACACATAAAATAACGCAGATTTCTATAGAAATATATATACAAAATACACTTGAAATAATGTAAATACGTATAAAAATATATATACAAAATACACATTAAATAATGTTAATTCGTGTCAAAATAAATAAACAAAATATCATGAAAAGAATGTGTATTTGTATGAAAATAGATATACAAAATACACATAAAATAACCTAAATTAATATAAAACTATAAACAAAAATACACATAAATAATTTAAACTTGTATGAAAATAAATATACAAAAAACATATAAAATTAGGTAAATTTGTATTGAAATACATATACAAAATACACATAAAATAATAAAAATTTGAATGAAAATATATAAACATAACGTAATTTAATGCAAATTTGTATTGAAATACATATACAAAATACACATAAAATAACGTAACTTTGTATCAAATATATATACAAAAAACACATTAAATAATGTAAATATGTATAAAAAATATATACAAAACACAAATAAAATAATGTAAAATCGTTTAAAAATAAATACAGAAAATATTAATAAAATAATGTAAATTTGTATGAAAATTAACATGCAAAATACCTATAAAATAACGCATTTTTTTATAAAAATATATATACGAAAAAACATAGAATATTTGATTTTGTATTAAAACAAATAGATATACAAAATACACATAAAATAAGCTAAATTAAATGAAAAATATATACAAAATACACATAGAATAATGTAAAATCGTATAAAAATAAATACACAGAATATCAATAAAATAATGTAATTTTGTATGAAAATAAAGATGCAAAATACCCATAAAATAAAGCATATTTTTTTTAAAAATACATATACAAAAATACACATAGAATAATTATATTTGTGTTAAAATTAATATACAAAATGCACGTACAATAAGGTAAATTTGTATTGAAAAAATATACAAAATGCACTTTAAAGCGTAAATTTGTTTAAAAATCTATATACGAATACACATAAAATAACGTAGATTTCTATAGAAATATATATACAAAATACACATGAAATGATGTAAATACGTATAAAAATATATATATACAAAATACACATTAAATAATTTAAATTCTCCTCAAAATAAATAAACAAAATATCAATAAAAGAATGTGTATTTGTATGAAAATAGATATACAAAAATGTCATAAAATAACCTGTTTGTATAAAACTATATACAAAAATACACAAAAATAATTTAAATTTGTATGAAAATAAATATACAAAATACACATAAAATTAGGTAAATTTGTATTGAAATACATATACAAAATACACATAAAATAATGGAAATTTGAATGAAAATATATAAACATATACACTTAAAATAACGTAAATTTGTATCAAATATATATACAAAATACTAATAAAATAATGTAAATATGTATAAAACTATATACAAAACACAAATAGAATAATGTAAAATCGTATCAAAATAAATACACAGAATATTAATTAAATAATGTAAATTTGTAAGAAAATAAAGATGCAAAATAGACATAAAATAACTCATTTTTTATAAAAATATATATACGAAAATACACATAAAATATTAAAATTTGTATTAAAATAAATATAAAAAATGCACATACTGTAAGGTAAATTTGTATTGAAATAGATATGCAAAATACATATAAAACAATGTAAATTTGTTTCTAAATATATATACGAATACACATAAAATAACGTTGATTTCTATAAAAATATATACAAAATACATTGAAATAGATATGCAAAATACATATAAAACAATGTAAATTTGTTTCAAAATATATATACGAATACACATAAAATAACGTTGATTTCTATAAAAATGTATACAAAATACACATAAAATGAAGTAAATACGTATAAAAAAATGAGTACAAAATACACATAAAAATCGTATCAAAATAAATAAACAAAATACCAATAAAAGAATATGTATTTGTATAAATATAAATATACAAAATACACATAAAATATCGTAAATTTGTGTAAAACTATATACAAAAAATACACAGAACAAATACACATTCTTTTATTGTTATTTTGTTTTTTTTTATTTAGTTTCGAATTTATATTATTTTATGTGTATTTTGTTTAAATTTTTTAATACGTATTTATGTGTATTTTATATATATATAGAAACAAATTTACAATTTTATATGTATTTTTATCTCTTTCAACAAGTTTACCTTATTGTATGTGCATTTTGTATATTTATTTCAATACAAATTTAAATATTTTATGTGTATTTTGGTATATATATTTTATAAAAATACGCTTTTGATAGGAATTTTGCATCTTTATTTTCATACAAATTTACATTATTTTATTAATATTCAGTGTATTTATTTTGATACAATTTTACATTATTCTATTTGTTTTTGTATATATTTTTTTATACATATTTACATTATTTAATATGTATCTTGCATATATATTACATACAAATTTATTATCTATTATTTATTTTCATACAAATACACATTCTTTTCATGATATTTTGTTTATTTATTTTGTCACAAATTTACATTACTTAATATGTATTTTATATATATATTTTTATACGTATTTATAATTTCATGTGTATTTTGTATATATATTTCTATAGAAATCTACGTTATTTTATGTGTATTCGTTTATATATTTTGAAACAAATTTACTCTGTTTTATTTGTATTTTGCGTTTTTCAATACAAATTTACCTTATTGTATGTGTGCATTTTGTATATTAATTTTAATACAAATTTAATTATTCTATGTGTATTTTTGTATATGTATTTAAAAAAAAATGCTTTATCTTATGGGTATTTTGCATCTTTATTTTCATACAAATTTAAATTATTTTATTGATATTCTGTGTACCTATTTTGATACGATTTTACATTATTCTATGTATAACAAAAATAAATTCAGAATACATAAAAATAGATATGCAAAATACATATAAACAATGTAAATTTGTTTCAAAATATATATACGAATACACATGAAATAAGGTAGATTTCTATAAAAATATATATACAAAATACACATAAAATTAAGTAAATACGTATAAAAAATGTATACAAAATACACATAAAATAATGTAAATTAGTATCAAAATAAATAAACAAAATACCAATAAAAGAATGTTTATTTCTATAAATATATATATATACAAAATACACATTAAATAATATAAATTTGTTTAAAACTAAACAAAATACACATGAAATGATGTAAATACGTATAAAAATATATATACAAAATACACATTAAATAATGTAAATTCGCGTCAAAATAAATAAACAAAATATCAATAAAAGAATGTGTATTTGTATGAAAATAGATATACAAAATACACATAAAATAACCTAAATTTGTATCAAACTATATACAAAAATAAACAAAAATATTTTAAATTTGTATGAAAATAAATATACAAAATTCACATAAAATTAGGTAAATTTGTATTGAAATACATACACAAAATACACATAAAATAATGTAAATTTGAATGAAAATACATAAACAAATACACTTAAAATAACGTAAATTTGTATAAAAAAAATATGTACAAAACACAAATAGAATAATGTAAAATCGTATAAAAACAAATACACAGAATATTAATAAAATAATGTAAATTTGTATAAAAATAAAGAAGCAAAATGCCCATAAAATAACGCTTTTTTTTATTTATAAAAATATATATACCAAAATAGAGATCAAAAAATTAAATTTGTATTAAAATAAATATACAAAAAACACATACAATAAGGTAAATTTGTATTGAAATAGATATGCAAAATACATATAAAGCAATGTAAATTTGTTTCAAAATAGATATACGAAAACACATAAAATAACGTAGATTTCTATAAAAATATATATACAAAATACACATAAAATGAAGTAAATACGTATAAAAAAATGTATACAAAAAACACTTAAAATAATGTAAACTCGTATCAAAATAAATAAACAAAATACCAATAAAAGAATGTGTATTTGTATAAATATAAATATACAAAATACACATAAAATTCCGTAAATTTATATAAAACTATATACAAAAATACATAGAAGTAATTAAATTTGTATGAAAATATATACAAAATACACACAAAATAAGCTAAACTTGACTTGAAATATATATACAAAATACATGAAATAAAGTAAATTTGTATCAAAATATTTATACAAATACACATAAAATAACGTAAATTTGTATGAAAATATATAAACAAAATACACATTAAATAATGTAAATACGTATAAAAAAAATATGTACAAAATACACATATAATCATGTAACTCGTATCAAAATAAATAAACAAAATACCAATTAAATAATATAAATTTGTATGAGTAAACGTTATGTTGTATATTTTCAATACAAATTACCTTATTATATACGCATTTTGTATATTAATTTTAATACAAATTTAATTATTCGATTTGTATTTTGTATCTATATTTTATAAACATATGCTTTATTTTTAAGTATTTTGCATCTTTATTTCATACAAATTTACATTATTTTATTGATATTCAGCTCATTCATTTTGATACGAATTGACATTATTCTATGTGTATTTTGTATAGATTTATATACAAAAATAAGTTATTTTATGTATATTATTTATATATTTTGACACAAATTTACAATATTTTATGGGTATTTTGTATTTACATTTCAAAAGAAATTTACCTAGTTTTATGTGTATTTTGTATATCTATTTTCATACAAACTCAAATTATTCCTATGTATTTTTGTATATATTTTAATACAAATTTTAGTTATGTTATGTGTATTTTGTAAATTTATTTTCATTCAAATATATATTATTTTATTGGTGTTTTGTTGATTTATATTGATACGAATTTACATGATTTTATATGTACTTTGTATATATATTTTTATACGCTTTTATATTATTTAATATTTATTTTGAATATATATTTTTATACAAATTCATGGTATTTTATCTGTATTTGTATATATATTTTTATATAAATTTACATTATTTTATGTGTATTTTGTACATATATTTTTTTACAAATCTACCTTATTTTATGTTTATTTTGTATGTGTATATTGTATATTTATATTTATCCAAATACACATTCTTTTATTGGTATTTTGTTTATTTATTTTAATTCGAATTTACATTATTTTATGTGTATTTTGAATACATTTTTCTATACGTATTTACTTAATTTTATGTGTATTTTGTATATATATATTTATAGAAATCTACGTTTTTTTATTTGTATTTGTATATATATTTTGAGACAAATTTACATTGTTTTATATGTATTTTTGCATATCTCTTTCAATACAAGTTTACCTTATTGTATGTGCATTTTGTATATTTAATTCAATGCAAATTTAAATATTTTATGTGTTTTATGGTATATATATTTTTATAAGATTACGAAAATTTGAATAAAAATATATACAAATAAACAAAAAAATAAATTTTAATTTGTATGAAAATAGATATACAAAATACACATATAATTAGTTAAATTTGTATTTAAATACATGTACAAAATACACATAAAATAATGTAAATTTGTATGAAATGAAAACAAATTCACATAAAATTCGCGTCAAAATAAATAAACAAAATATCAATAAAAGAACGTGTATTTGTATGAAAATAAATATACAAAATACACATAAAATAATATAATTTTTTATCAAACTAAATAGAAAAATACACAATAATATTTTAAATTTGTATGAAAATAAATATACAAAATACACATAAAATTAGGCAAATTTGTATTGAAATACATACACAAAATACACATAAAATACTGGAAATTTGAATGAAAATACATAAACAAATACACTTAAAATAACGTAAATTTGTATAAAAAAATATGTACAAAACACAAATAGAATAATGTAAAATCGTATCAAAATAAATACACAGAATATTAATAAAATAATGTAAATTTGTAGGAAAATAAAGAAGCAAAATACCCATAAAATAACGCTTTTTTTTATTTATAAAAATATATATACCAAAATACACATAAAAAAATTAAATTTGTATTAAAATTAATATAAAAAAACAGATACAATAAGGTAAATTTGTATTCAAATAGATATGCAAAATACATATAAAACAATGTAAATTTGTTTCAAAATATATATACGAATACACATGAAATAACGTAGATTTCTATAAAAATATATATACAAAATACACATAAAATGAAGTAAATACGTATAAAAAAATTGTATACAAAAAAAAAAATATTTGACGCGAATTTTATGTGAATTTGTTTGCATTTCATACAAATTTACATTATTTTATGTGTATTTTGTACATGTATTTAAATACAAATTTAACTAATTATATGTGTATTTTGTATATCTATTTTCATACAAATTGAAATTAATTTTTTTGTTTTTTTGTATATATTTTTATTCAAATTTTCGTAATCTTAAAAAAATATATATACCAAAATACACATAAAATATTTAAATTTGCATTGAAATAAATATACAAAATGCACATACAATAAGGTAAATTTGTATTGAAAGAGATATGCAAAAATACATATAAAGCAATGTAAATTTGTTTCAAAATATATATACGAATACAAATAAAAAAACGTAGATTTCTATAAATATATATATACAAAATACACTTAAAATTACGTAAATACGTATAAAAAAATGTATACAAAATACACATAAAATAATGTAAACTCGATTTAAAATAAATAATCAAAATACCAATAAAAGAATGAGTATATGGATAAATATAAATATACAAAATACACATACAAAATAAACATAAAATAAGGTAGATTTGTAAAAAAATATATGTACAAAATATACATAAAATAATGTAAATTTATATAAAAATATATATACAAATACACATAAAATAGCATGAATTTATATAAAAATATATATTCAAAATAAATATTAAATAATGAAAAAGCGTATAAAAATATATATACAAAGTACATATAAAATAATGTAAATTCGTATTAATGTAAATCAACAAAGCACCAATAAAATAATATATATTTGAATGAAAATAAATTTACAAAATACACATAACATAACTAAAATTTGTATTAAAATATATACAAAAATACATAGAAATAATTTGAGTTTGTATGAAAATAGATATACAAAATACACATAAAACTAGGTAAATTTCTTTTGAAATGTATATACAAAATACCCATAAAATATTGTAAATTTGTGTCAAAATATATAAGCAAATACACATAAAATAACGTAAATTTGTATGAAAAATATATACAAAATACACATAGAATAATGTCAATTCGTATCAAAATGAATGAGCAGAATATCAATAAAATAATGTAAATTTGTATGAAAATAAAGATGCAAAATACCCAAAAAATAAAGCATATTTTTATAAAATACAGATACAAAAATACTCATCGAATAATTAAATTTGTATTAAAATTAATATACAAAATGCGTATATAATAAGGTAAATTTGTACTGAAAAAATATGCAACATACACGTTTACTTATACAAATTTTTATTATTTTATTGGTATTTTATTTATTTATTTTGATACAATTACATGATTATATGTGTCTTTTGTCCATATTTTTAAACATAAAATAACGTAAATTTGTATGAAAAATATATACAAAATACACAGAATAATGTCAATTCGTATCAAAATGAATGAGCAGAATATCAATAAAATTATGTAAATTTGTATGAAAATAAAGATGCAAAATACCCAAAAATAAAGCATATGTTTATAAACATACAGATACAAAAATACACATCGAATAATTAAATTTGTATTAAAATTAATATACAAAATGCGTATATAATAAGGTAGATTTGTATAGAAAAATATGCAACATACACGTTTACTCATACAAATTTATATTATTTTATTGGTATTTTGTTTATTTATTTTGATACGAATTACATGATTATATGTGTATTTTGTACATATTTTTTTATACGTATTTACATTATTTAATGTGTATTTTGTTTATATATTTTCATACAAATTTACGTTATTATATGTGTATTTGTATAAATATTTTGATACAAATTTACTTTATTTCATGTATTTTGTATATATACTTCAATTCAAATTTAGCTTATTTCGTGTGTATTTTGTATATTTTTCATACAAATTTAAATACTTGTGTATTTTTGTATATAGTTTTATATAAATTTACGTTATTTTATGTGTATTTTGTATATTTATATTCATACAAATACACATTCTTTTATTTTATTTTGTTTATTTGTTTGATAAATTTACATTATTTTATGTGTATTTTGTATACATTTTTTTATACGTATTTACTTCATTTTATGTGTATTTTGTATATATATTTTTATAGAAATCTACGTTATTTTATGTGTGTTCGTATATATATTTTGAAATAAATTTACATTGTTTTATATGTATTTTGCATATCTATTTCAATACAAATTTACCTTATTGTATGTGTTTTTTGTATATTTATTTTAATACAAATTTAATTTTTTGATGTATATTTTGGTATATATATTTTTATAAATAAAAAAAATGCGTTATTTTATGGGTATTTTGCTTCTTTATTTTCATACAAATTTACATTATCTTATTAATATTCTGTGTATTTATTTTGATACGATTTTACATTATTCTATTTGTGTTTTGTACATATTTTTTTATACAAATTTACGTTATTTTAAGTGTATTTGTTTATGTATTTTCATTCAAATTTACATTATTTTATGTGTATTTTGTGTATGTATTTCAATACAAATTTACCTAATTTTATGTGTATTTTGTATATTTATTTTCTTACAAATTTAAAATATTTTTGTGTATTTTTGTATATAGTTTAATACAAATTTAGGTTATCTTATGTGTATTTTGTATATCTATTTTCATACAAATACATATTCTTTTATTGATATTTTATTTATTTATTTTGACGCGAATTTACATTATTTAATGTGTATTTTGTATATATATTTTTATACGTATTTACATCATTTCATGTGTATTTTGTATAGTTTAAAAAAATTATATTATTTAATGTGTATTGTGTATATATATATTTATACAAATACACATTCGTTTATTGGTATTTTGTTTATTTATTTTGATACTAGTTTACATTATTTTATGTGTATTTTGTATACATTTTTTATACGTATTTACTTAATTATATGTGTATTTTGTATATATATTTTTATAGAAATCTACCTTATTTCATGTGTATTCGTATATATATTTTGAAAATAATTTACATTGTTTATCTGTATTTTGCATATCTTTTTTTGTGTATTCTGTATTTATTTTTGTTATACATAGAATAATGTAAAATCGTATCAAAATAAGTACACAGAATATCAATAAAATAATTTAAATTTGTATGAAAATAAAGATGCAAAATACCCATAAGATAAAGCATTTTTTTTAAAATACATATACAAAAATACACATAGAATGATTAAATTTGTATTAAAATTAATATACAAAATGCACATACAATAAGGTAATTTGTATTGAAAAAAAAAAACGCAAAAACACAAATAAAGTGTAAATTTGTTTCAAAATATATACGAATACACATAAAAGTTTCTATGTAAATATATATACAAAATACACATGAAATATATATATCTAAATAGATATCTATAGATATATATATATATATATAGATATATATATATATATATATATATATAGATATATATATATATATATATATATATATATATATATATATATATATATATATATATAAAATACATATTAAGTAATGTAAATTCGTGACAAAATAAATAAACAAAATATCATGAAAAGAATGTGTATTTGAATGAAAATAAATAATAGATAATAAATTTGTATGTAATATATATGCAAGATACATTTAAATAATGTAAATATGTATAAAAAAATATATACAAAAAACAAATAGATAAATAAATAAATACACACAATATTAATAAAATAATGTAAATTTGTATGAAAATAAAGATGCAAAATTCCCATCAAATAGCGCATTTCTTATAAAAATATATATACCAAAATACACATAAAATATTTAAATTTTTATTGAAATAAATATACAAAATGCACATGCAATAAGGTAAACTTCTATTGAAAGAGATATGCAAAAATACATATAAAACAATGCAAATTTGTTTCAAAATATATATACGAATACACATAAAATAACGTAGATTTCTATAAAAATATATATACAAAAAACACATAAAATTAAGTAAATACGTATAAAAAAATGTAAACAAAATACACATAAAATAATGTAAATTCGAAACAAAATAAATAAACAAAATACCAATAAAAGAATGTATATCTATTTATTTTAATACAAAATCAAATATTTTATATTTTTTCATATATATATATTTTTATAAAAAATGCGTTATTTTATGGATATTTTGCATCTTAATTTTCATACAAATTTACATTATTTTATTAATATTTTCTGTGTTTATTTTGATAAGATTTTACATTATTTTATTTATGTTTTGTATATATATTTTTTATACATAATTACATTATTTAATGTGTTTTTTGTATATATATTTGATACATATTTACGTTATTTTAAGTTATTTTATGTGTATTTGTTTATATATTTTGACACAAATTTACAATATTTTATGGGTATTTTGTATATATATTTCAAAAGAAATTTACCTAGTTTTATATGTATTTTGAATATCTATTTTCATAGAAACTCAAATTATTTTTATGTATTTTTGTATATATTTCAATACAAATTTTAGTTATGTTATGTGTATTTTGTAAATGTATTTTCATTCAAATATATATTATTTTATTGGTATTTTGTTGATTTATATTGATACGAATTTACATTATTTTATATGTACTTTGTATATATTTTTATACGTATTTACATTATTTAATATTTATTTTGAATATATAATTTTATACAAATTCATGGTATTTTATGTGTATTTGTATATATATTTTCATATAAATTGACATTATTTTATGTGTATTTTGTACATATATTTCAATACAAATTTACCTTATTTTATGTTTATTTTGTATGTATTTTGTACATTTATATTTATACAAATACACATTCTTTTATTGGTATTTTGTTTATTTATTTTGTTTCAATTTACAATATTTTATGTGTATTTTGTTTACATTTTTTATACGTATTTACTTAGTTTTATGTGTATTTTGTATATACATTTTATAGAAATCTACGTTATTTTATGTATATTCGTATATATATTTTGAAACAAATTTACATTGTTTTATATGTATTTTGCATATCTCTTTCAATAGAAGTTTACCTTATTGTATTTGCATTTTGTATATTTATTTCAATACAAATTTAAATATTTTATGTGTATACATGTACAAAAAATACATAAAATAAAATAGATTTGTATGAAATGAAAACAAATACATTTTATATAAAATATATATACAAATACACATAGAATAATGTAAAATCATATTAAAATAAATACACAGAATATCAATAAAATAATGTAAATTTGTATGAAAATAAAGATGCAAAATACCCATAAAATAAAGCACATTTTATAAAAATACATATACAAAAATACACATAGATTAATCAAATTTGTATTAAAATTAATATACAAAATACACATATAATAAGGTAAATTTGTATTGATAAAATATGCATAAAACAATGTATATTTGTTTCAAAATATATATACGAATACACATAAAATAACGCAGATTTCTATAGAAATATATATACAAAATACACTTGAAATAATGTAAATACGTATAAAAATATATATACAAAATACACATTAAATAATGTTAATTCGTGTCAAAATAAATAAACAAAATATCATGAAAAGAATGTGTATTTGTATGAAAATAGATATACAAAATACACATAAAATAACCTAAATTAATATAAAACTATAAACAAAAATACACAAAAAAAATTTAAACTTGTATGAAAATAAATATACAAAAAACATATAAAATTAGGTAAATTTGTATTGAAATACATATACAAAATACACATAAAATAATAAAAATTTGAATGAAAATATATAAACATAACGTAATTTAATGCAAATTTGTATTGAAATACATATACAAAATACACATAAAATAACTTTGTATCAAATATATATACAAAAAACACATTAAATAATGTAAATATGTATAAAAAATATATACAAAACACAAATAAAATAATGTAAAATCGTTTAAAAATAAATACAGAAAATATTAATAAAATAATGTAAATTTGTATGAAAATTAAGATGCAAAATACCCATAAAATAACGCATTTTTTATAAAAATATATATACGAAAAAACATAGAATATTTGATTTTGTATTAAAACAAATAGATATACAAAATACACATAAAATAAGCTAAATTAAATGAAAAATATATACAAAATACACATAGAATAATGTAAAATCGTATAAAAATAAATACACAGAATATCAATAAAATAATGTAATTTTGTATGAAAATAAAGATGCAAAATACCCATAAAATAAAGCATATTTTTTTTAAAAATACATATACAAAAATACACATAGAATAATTATATTTGTGTTAAAATTAATATACAAAATGCACGTACAATAAGGTAAATTTGTATTGAAAAAATATACAAAATGCACTTTAAAGCGTAAATTTGTTTAAAAATCTATATACGAATACACATAAAATAACGTAGATTTCTATAGAAATATATATACAAAATACACATGAAATGATGTAAATACGTATAAAAATATATATATACAAAATACACATTAAATAATTTAAATTCTCCTCAAAATAAATAAACAAAATATCAATAAAAGAATGTGTATTTGTATGAAAATAGATATACAAAAATGTCATAAAATAACCTGTTTGTATAAAACTATATACAAAAATACACAAAAATAATTTAAATTTGTATGAAAATAAATATACAAAATACACATAAAATTAGGTAAATTTGTATTGAAATACATATACAAAATACACATAAAATAATGGAAATTTGAATGAAAATATATAAACATATACACTTAAAATAACGTAAATTTGTATCAAATATATATACAAAATACTAATAAAATAATGTAAATATGTATAAAAAACTATATACAAAACACAAATAGAATAATGTAAAATCGTATCAAAATAAATACACAGAATATTAATTAAATAATGTAAATTTGTAAGAAAATAAAGATGCAAAATAGACATAAAATAACTCATTTTTTATAAAAATATATATACGAAAATACACATAAAATATTAAAATTTGTATTAAAATAAATATAAAAAATGCACATACTGTAAGGTAAATTTGTATTGAAATAGATATGCAAAATACATATAAAACAATGTAAATTTGTTTCTAAATATATATACGAATACACATAAAATAACGTTGATTTCTATAAATATATATACAAAATACATTGAAATAGATATGCAAAATACATATAAAACAATGTAAATTTGTTTCAAAATATATATACGAATACACATAAAATAACGTTGATTTCTATAAAAATGTATACAAAATACACATAAAATGAAGTAAATACGTATAAAAAAATGAGTACAAAATACACATAAAAATCGTATCAAAATAAATAAACAAAATACCAATAAAAGAATATGTATTTGTATAAATATAAATATACAAAATACACATAAAATATCGTAAATTTGTGTAAAACTATATACAAAAAATACACAGAACAAATACACATTCTTTTATTGTTATTTTGTTTTTTTTTATTTAGTTTCGAATTTATATTATTTTATGTGTATTTTGTTTAAATTTTTTAATACGTATTTACCTAATTTTATGTATTTTGTATATATATTTTTATAGAAATCTACGTTATTTTATGTGTATTCGTATATATATTTTGAAACAAATTTACAATTTTTTATATGTATTTTTGCATATCTCTTTCAACAGAAGTTTACCTTATTGTATGTGCATTTTGTATATTTATTTCAATACAAATTTAAATATTTTATGTGTATTTTGGTATATATATTTTTATAAGAAATGCGTTTTTTGATAGGAATTTTGCATCTTTATTTTCATACAAATTTACATTATTTTATTAATATTCGGTGTATTTATTTTTATACGATTTTACATTATTCTATTTGTTTTTTGTATATATATTTTTTATACATATTTACATTATTTAATGTGTATCTTGCATATATATTACATACAAATTTATTATCTATTATTTATTTTCATACAAATACACATTCTTTTCATGATATTTTGTTTATTTATTTTGTCACGAATTTACATTACTTAATATGTATTTTATATATATTTTTTTATACGTATTTACATAATTTCATGTGTATTTTGTATATATTTCTATAGAAATCTACGTTATTTTATGTGTATTCGTTTATAAATTTTGAAACAAATTTACTCTGTTTTATTTGTATTTTGCGTTTTTTTTCAATACAAATTTACCTTATTGTATGTGTGCATTTTGTATATTAATTTTAATACAAATTTAATTATTCTATGTGTATTTTTGTATATGTATTAAAAAAAAAATGCTTTATCTTATGGGTTTTTTGCATCTTTATTTTCATAAAAATTTAAATTATTTTATTGATATTCTGTGTACCTATTTTGATACGATTTTACATTATTCTATGTATAACAAAAATAAATTCAGAATACATAAAAATAGATATGCAAAATACATATAAACAATGTAAATTTGTTTCAAAAAATATATATACGAATACACATGAAAAAAGGTAGATTTCTATAAAAATATATATACAAAATACATATAAAATTAAGTAAATACGTATAAAAAATGTATACAAAATACACATAAAATAATGTAAATTAGTATCAAAATAAATAAACAAAATACCAATAAAAGAATGTTTATTTCTATAAATATATATATACAAAATACACATTAAATAATATAAATTTCTTTAAAACTATACAAAATACACATGAAATGATGTAAATACGTATAAAAATATATATACAAAATACACATTAAATAATGTAAATTCGCGTCAAAATAAATAAACAAAATATCAATAAAAGAATGTGTATTTGTATGAAAATAGATATACAAAATACACATAAAATAACCTAAATTTGTATCAAACTATATACAAAAATAAACAAAAATATTTTAAATTTGTATGAAAATAAATATACAAAATTCACATAAAATTAGGTAAATTTGTATTGAAATACATACACAAAATACACATAAAATAATGTAAATTTGAATGAAAATACATAAACAAATACACTTAAAATAACGTAAATTTGTATAAAAAAATATGTACAAAACACAAATAGAATAATGTAAAATCGTATAAAACTAAATACACAGAATATTAATAAAATAATGTAAATTTGTATAAAAATAAAGAAGCAAAATGCCCATAAAATAACGCTTTTTTTTATTTATAAAAATATATATACCAAAATAGAGATCAAAAAATTAAATTTGTATTAAAATAAATATACAAAAAACACATACAATAAGGTAAATTTGTATTGAAATAGATATGCAAAATACATATAAAGCAATGTAAATTTGTTTCAAAATAGATATACGAAAACACATAAAATAACGTAGATTTCTATAAAAATATATATACAAAATACACATAAAATGAAGTAAATACGTATAAAAAAATGTATACAAAAAACACTTAAAATAATGTAAACTCGTATCAAAATAAATAAACAAAATACCAATAAAAGAATGTGTATTTGTATAAATATAAATATACAAAATACACATAAAATTCCGTAAATTTATATAAAACTATATACAAAAATACATAGAAGTAATTAAATTTGTATGAAAATATATACAAAATACACACAAAATAAGCTAAACTTGACTTGAAATATATATACAAAATACATGAAATAAAGTAAATTTGTATCAAAATATTTATACAAATACACATAAAATAACGTAAATTTGTATGAAAATATATAAACAAAATACACATTAAATAATGTAAATACGTATAAAAAAAAATATGTACAAAATACACATATAATCATGTAACTCGTATCAAAATAAATAAACAAAATACCAATAAAATAATATAAATTTGTATGAGTAAACGTGTATGTTGTATATTTTTTCAATACAAATTTACCTTATTATATACGCATTTTGTATATTAATTTTAATACAAATTTAATTATTCGATTTGTATTTTTGTATCTGTATTTTTATAAACATATGCTTTATTTTTTGGGTATTTTGCATCTTTATTTTCATACAAATTTACATTATTTTATTGATATTCAGCTCATTCATTTTGATACGAATTGACATTATTCTATGTATTTTGTATATATTTTCATACAAATTTACGTTATTTTATGTATTTGTTTATATTTTGACACAAATTTACAATATTTTATGGGTATTTTGTATTTACATTTCAAAAGAAATTTACCTAGTTTTATGTATTTTGTATCTATTTCATACAAACTCAAATTATTCCTATGTATTTTTGTATATATTTTAATACAAATTTTAGTTATGTTATGTGTATTTTGTAAATTTATTTTCATTCAAATATATATTATTTTATTGGTGTTTTGTTGATTTATATTGATACGAATTTACATGATTTTATATGTACTTTGTATATATATTTTTATACGCTTTTATATTATTTAATATTTATTTTGAATATATATTTTTATACAAATTCATGGTATTTTATCTGTATTTGTATATATATTTTTATATAAATTTACATTATTTTATGTGTATTTTGTACATATATTTTTTTACAAATCTACCTTATTTTATGTTTATTTTGTATGTGTATATTGTATATTTATATTTATCCAAATACACATTCTTTTATTGGTATTTTGTTTATTTATTTTAATTCAATTTACATTATTTTATGTGTATTTTGAATACATTTTTCTATACGTATTTACTTAATTTTATGTGTATTTTGTATATATATATTTATAGAAATCTACGTTTTTTTATTTGTATTTGTATATATATTTTGAGACAAATTTACATTGTTTTATATGTATTTTTGCATATCTCTTTCAATACAAGTTTACCTTATTGTATGTGCATTTTGTATATTTAATTCAATGCAAATTTAAATATTTTATGTGTTTTATGGTATATATATTTTTATAAGATTACGAAAATTTGAATAAAAATATATACAAAAAAACAAAAAAATAAATTTTAATTTGTATGAAAATAGATATACAAAATACACATATAATTAGTTAAATTTGTATTTAAATACATGTACAAAATACACATAAAATAATGTAAATTTGTATGAAATGAAAACAAATTCACATAAAATTCGCGTCAAAATAAATAAACAAAATATCAATAAAAGAACGTGTATTTGTATGAAAATAGATATACAAAATACACATAAAATAATATAAATTTTTATCAAACTAAATAGAAAAATACACAAAAATATTTTAAATTTGTATGAAAATAAATATACAAAATACACATAAAATTAGGCAAATTTGTATTGAAATACATACACAAAATACACATAAAATACTGGAAATTTGAATGAAAATACATAAACAAATACACTTAAAATAACGTAAATTTGTATAAAAAAATATGTACAAAACACAAATAGAATAATGTAAAATCGTATCAAAATAAATACACAGAATATTAATAAAATAATGTAAATTTGTAGGAAAATAAAGAAGCAAAATACCCATAAAATAACGCTTTTTTTTATTTATAAAAATATATATACCAAAATACACATAAAAAAATTAAATTTGTATTAAAATTAATATAAAAAAACAGATACAATAAGGTAAATTTGTATTCAAATAGATATGCAAAATACATATAAAACAATGTAAATTTGTTTCAAAATATATATACGAATACACATGAAATAACGTAGATTTCTATAAAAATATATATACAAAATACACATAAAATGAAGTAAATACGTATAAAAAAATTGTATACAAAAAAAAAAATATTTGACGCGAATTTTATGTGAATTTGTTTGCATTTCATACAAATTTACATTATTTTATGTGTATTTTGTACATGTATTTAAATACAAATTTAACTAATTATATGTGTATTTTGTATATCTATTTTCATACAAATTGAAATTAATTTTTTTGTTTTTTTGTATATATTTTTATTCAAATTTTCGTAATCTTAAAAAAATATATATACCAAAATACACATAAAATATTTAAATTTGCATTGAAATAAATATACAAAATGCACATACAATAAGGTAAATTTGTATTGAAAGAGATATGCAAAAATACATATAAAGCAATGTAAATTTGTTTCAAAATATATATACGAATACAAATAAAAAAACGTAGATTTCTATAAATATATATATATACAAAATACACTTAAAATTACGTAAATACGTATAAAAAAATGTATACAAAATACACATAAAATAATGTAAACTCGATTTAAAATAAATAATCAAAATACCAATAAAAGAATGAGTATTTGGATAAATATAAATATACAAAATACACATACAAAATAAACATAAAATAAGGTAGATTTGTAAAAAAATATATGTACAAAATATACATAAAATAATGTAAATTTATATAAAAATATATATACAAATACACATAAAATAGCATGAATTTATATAAAAATATATATTCAAAATAAATATTAAATAATGAAAAAGCGTATAAAAATATATATACAAAGTACATATAAAATAATGTAAATTCGTATTAATGTAAATCAACAAAGCACCAATAAAATAATATATATTTGAATGAAAATAAATTTACAAAATACACATAACATAACTAAAATTTGTATTAAAATATATACAAAAATACATAGAAATAATTTGAGTTTGTATGAAAATAGATATACAAAATACACATAAAACTAGGTAAATTTCTTTTGAAATGTATATACAAAATACCCATAAAATATTGTAAATTTGTGTCAAAATATATAAGCAAATACACATAAAATAACGTAAATTTGTATGAAAAATATATACAAAATACACATAGAATAATGTCAATTCGTATCAAAATGAATGAGCAGAATATCAATAAAATAATGTAAATTTGTATGAAAATAAAGATGCAAAATACCCAAAAAATAAAGCATATTTTTATAAAAATACAGATACAAAAATACTCATCGAATAATTAAATTTGTATTAAAATTAATATACAAAATGCGTATATAATAAGGTAAATTTGTACTGAAAAAATATGCAACATACACGTTTACTTATACAAATTTTTATTATTTTATTGGTATTTTATTTATTTATTTTGATACGAATTACATGATTATATGTGTCTTTTGTCCATATTTTTAAACATAAAATAACGTAAATTTGTATGAAAAATATATACAAAATACACAGAATAATGTCAATTCGTATCAAAATGAATGAGCAGAATATCAATAAAATTATGTAAATTTGTATGAAAATAAAGATGCAAAATACCCAAAAAATAAAGCATATGTTTATAAACATACAGATACAAAAATACACATCGAATAATTAAATTTGTATTAAAATTAATATACAAAATGCGTATATAATAAGGTAGATTTGTATAGAAAAATATGCAACATACACGTTTACTCATACAAATTTATATTATTTTATTGGTATTTTGTTTATTTATTTTGATACGAATACATGATTATATGTATTTTGTACATATTTTTATACGTATTTACATTATTTAATGTGTATTTTGTTTATATATTTTCATACAAATTTACGTTATTATATGTGTATTTGTATAAATATTTTGATACAAATTTACTTTATTTCATGTATTTTGTATATATTTCAATTCAAATTTAGCTTATTTCGTGTGTATTTTGTATATTTTTCATACAAATTTAAATACTTCTGTGTATTTTGTATATAGTTTTATATAAATTTACGTTATTTTATGTATTTTGTATATTTATATTCATACAAATACACATTCTTTTATTTTTATTTTGTTTATTTGTTTTGATATGAATTTACATTATTTTATGTGTATTTTGTATACATTTTTTTATACGTATTTACTTCATTTTATGTGTATTTTGTATATATATTTTTATAGAAATCTACGTTATTTTATGTGTGTTCGTATATATATTTTGAAATAAATTTACATTGTTTTATATGTATTTTGCATATCTATTTCAATACAAATTTACCTTATTGTATGTGTTTTTTGTATATTTATTTTAATACAAATTTAATTTTTTGATGTGTATTTTGGTATATATATTTTAATAAATAAAAAAATGCGTTATTTTATGGGTATTTTGGGTTTTTATTTTCATACAAATTTACATTATTTTATTAATTTTCTGTGTATTTATTTTGATACGATTTTACATTATTGTATTTGTGTTTTGTACATATTTTTTTTATACAAATTTACGTTATTTTAAGTGTATTTGTTTATGTATTTTCATTCAAATTTACATTATTTTATGTGTATTTTGTGTATGTATTTCAATACAAATTTACCTAATTTTATGTGTATTTTGTATATTTATTTTCTTACAAATTTAAAATATTTTTGTGTATTTTTGTATATAGTTTAATACAAATTTTGGTTATCCTATGTTTATTTTGTATATCTATTTTCATACAAATACATATTCTTTTATAGATATTTTATTTATTTATTTTGACGCGAATTTACATTATTTAATGTGTATTTTGTATATATATTTTTATACGTATTTACATCATTTCATGTGTATTTTGTATAGTTTTAAACAAATTTATATTATTTAATGTGTATTTTGTATATATATATTTATACAAATACACATTCTTTTATTGGTATTTTGTTTATTTATTTTGATACTAGTTTACATTATTTTATGTGTATTTTTATACATTTTTTATACGTATTTACTTAATTATATGTGTATTTTGTATATATATTTTTATAGAAATCTACCTTATTTCATGTGTATTCGTATATATATTTTGAAAATAATTTACATTGTTTATATGTATTTTGCATATCTTTTTTTTGTGTATTCTGTATTTATTTTTGTTATACATAGAATAATGTAAAATCGTATCAAAATAAGTACACAGAATATCAATAAAATAATTTAAATTTGTATGAAAATAAAGATGCAAAATACCCATAAGATAAAGCATTTTTTTTTTTAAATACATATACAAAAATACACATAGAATAATTAAATTTGTATTAAAATTAATATACAAAATGCACACATACAATAAGGTAAATTTTTATTGAAAAAATTTTGTTTCAAAATATATATACGAATACACGTAGATTTCTATAGAAATATTTATACAAAATACACATGAAATTATGTAAATACGTATAAAAATATATATATATATATATATATATATATATATATATATATATATATATATATATATATATATATATATATATATATATATATATATATATATATATATATATATATATATATATATATATATATATATATATATATATATATATATATATAAAATACATATTAAGTAATGTAAATTCGTGACAAAATAAATAAACAAAATATCATGAAAAGAATGTGTATTTGTATGTAAATAAATAATAGATAATAAATTTGTATGTAATATATATGCAAGATACATTTAAATAATGTAAATATGTATAAAAAAAATATATACAAAAAACAAATAGATAAATAAATAAATACACCCAATATTAATAAAATAATGTAAATTTGTATGAAAATAAAGATGCAAAATTCCCATAAAATAGCGCATTTCTTATAAAAATATATATACCAAAATACACATAAAATATTTAAATTTTTATTGAAATAAATATACAAAATGCACATGCAATAAGGTAAACTTCTATTGAAAGAGATATGCAAAAATACATATAAAACAATGTAAATTTGTTTCAAAATATATATACGAATACACATAAAATAACGTAGATTTCTATAAAAATATATATACAAAAAACACATTAAATTAAGTAAATACGTATAAAAAAATGTAAACAAAATACACATAAAATAATGTAAATTCGAAACAAAATAAATAAACAAAATACCAATAAAAGAATGTATATCTATTTATTTTAATACAAAATCAAATATTTTATGTTTTTTCGTATATATATTTTTATAAAAAATGCGTTATTTTATGGGTATTTTGCATCTTAATTTTCATACAAATTTACATTATTTTATTAATATTTTCTGTGTTTATTTTGATAAGATTTTACATTATTTTATTTATGTTTTGTATATATATTTTTTATACATATTTACATTATTTAATGTGTTTTTTGTATATATATTTGATACATATTTACGTTATTTTAAGTTATTTTATGTGTATTTGTTTATATATTTTGACACAAATTTACAATATTTTATGGGTATTTTGTATATATATTTCAAAAGAAATTTACCTAGTTTTATATGTATTTTGAATATCTATTTTCATAGAAACTCAAATTATTTTTATGTATTTTTGTATATATTTCAATACAAATTTTAGTTATGTTATGTGTATTTTGTAAATGTATTTTCATTCAAATATATATTATTTTATTGGTATTTTGTTGATTTATATTGATACGAATTTACATTATTTTATATGTACTTTGTATATATATTTTTATACGTATTTACATTATTTAATATTTATTTTGAATATATAATTTTATACAAATTCATGGTATTTTATGTGTATTTGTATATATTTTCATATAAATTGACATTATTTTATGTGTATTTTGTACATATATTTCAATACAAATTTACCTTATTTTATGTTTATTTTGTATGTGTATTTTGTACATTTATATTTATACAAATACACATTCTTTTATTGGTATTTTGTTTATTTATTTTGTTTCGAATTTACAATATTTTATGTGTATTTTGTTTACATTTTTTTATACGTATTTACTTAATTTTATGTGTATTTTGTATATACATTTTTATAGAAATCTACGTTATTTTATGTATATTCGTATATATATTTTGAAACAAATTTACATTGTTTTATATGTATTTTTGCATATCTCTTTCAATAGAAGTTTACCTTATTGTATTTGCATTTTGTATATTTATTTCAATACAAATTTAAATATTTTATGTGTATACATGTACAAAAAATACATAAAATAAAATAGATTTGTATGAAATGAAAACAAATACATTTTATATAAAATATATATACAAAATACACATAGAATAATGTAAAATCATATTAAAATAAATACACAGAATATCAATAAAATAATGTAAATTTGTATGAAAATAAAGATGCAAAATACCCATAAAATAAAGCACATTTTTATAAAAATATATATACAAAATACACATAGATTAATCAAATTTGTATTAAAATTAATATACAAAATACACATATAATAAGGTAAATTTGTATTGATAAAATATGCATAAAACAATGTAAATTTGTTTCAAAATATATATACGAATACACATAAAATAACGCAGATTTCTATAGAAATATATATACAAAATACACTTGAAATAATGTAAATACGTATAAAAATATATATACAAAATACACATTAAATAATGTTAATTCGTGTCAAAATAAATAAACAAAATATCATGAAAAGAATGTGTATTTGAATGAAAATAGATATACAAAATTCACATAAAATAACCTAAATTAATATAAAACTATAAACAAAATACACAAAAATAATTTAAACTTGTATGAAAATAAATATACAAAAACATATAAAATTAGGTAAATTTGTATTGAAATACATATACAAAATACACATAAAATAATAAAATTTGAATGAAAATATATAAACATAACGTAATTTAATGTAAATTTGTATTGAAATACATATACAAAATACACATAAAATAACGTAACTTTGTATCAAATATATATACAAAAACACATTAAATAATGTAAATATGTATAAAAATATATACACAACACAAATAAAATAATGTAAAATCGTTTAAAAATAAATACAGAAAATATTAATAAAATAATGTAAATTTGTATGAAAATTAAGATGCAAAATACCTATAAAATAACGCATTTTTATAAAAATATATATACGAAAAACATAGAATATTTGATTTTGTATTAAAATAAATAGATATACAAAATACACATAAAATAAGCTAAATTAAATGAAAAATATATACAAAATACACATAGAATAATGTAAAATCGTATAAAAATAAATACACAGAATATCAATAAAATAATGTAATTTTGTATGAAAATAAAGATGCAAAATACCCATAAAATAAAGCATATTTTTTTAAAAATACATATACAAAAATACACATAGAATAATTATATTTGTGTTAAAATTAATATACAAAATGCACGTACAATAAGGTAAATTTGTATTGAAAAAATATACATAATGCACTTTAAAGCGTAAATTTGTTTAAAAATCTATATACGAATACACATAAAATAACGTAGATTTCTATAGAAATATATATACAAAATACACATGAAATGATGTAAATACGTATAAAAATATATATATACAAAATACACATTAAATAATTTAAGTTCTCCTCAAAAAAAAAAAAAAAAATATCAATAAAAGAATGTGTATTTGTATGAAAATAGATATACAAAAATCTCATAAAATAACCTAAGTTTGTATAAAACTATATGCAAAAATACACAAAAATAATTTAAATTTGTATGATTTGTATAATTTACATAAAATTAGGTAAATTTGTATTGAAATACATATACAAAATAAACATAAAATAATGGAAATTTGAATGAAAATATATAAACATATACACTTAAAATAACGTAAATTTGTATCAAATATATATACAAAATACTAATAAAATAATGTAAATATGTATAAAAACTATATACAAAACACAAATAGAATAATGTAAAATCGTATCAAAATAAATACACAGAATATTAATTAAATAATGTAAATTTGTAAGAAAATAAAGATGCAAAATAGACATAAAATAACTCATTTTTTATAAAAATATATATACGAAAATACACATAAAATATTAAAATTTGTATTAAAATAAATATAAAATGCACATACTGTAAGGTAAATTTGTATTGAAATAGATATGCAAAATACATATAAAACAATGTAAATTTGTTTCTAAATATATATACGAATACACATAAAATAACGTTGATTTCTATAAAAATATATACAAAATACACATAAAATTAGGTAAATTTGTATTGAAATACATATACAAAATACACATAAAATAATGGAAATTTGAATGAAAATATATAAACATATACACTTAAAATAACGTAAATTTGTATCAAATATATATACAAAATACTAATAAAATAATGTAAATATGTATAAAAAACTATATACAAAACACAAATAGAATAATGTAAAATCGTATCAAAATAAATACACAGAATATTAATTAAATAATGTAAATTTGTAAGAAAATAAAGATGCAAAATAGTCATAAAATAACTCATTTTTTATAAAAATATATATACGAAAATACACATAAAATATTAAAATTTGTATTAAAATAAATATAAAAAATGCACATACTGTAAGGTAAATTTGTATTGAAATAGATATGCAAAATACATATAAAACAATGTAAATTTGTTTCTAAATATATATACGAATACACATAAAATAACGTTGATTTCTATAAAAATATATACAAAATACATTGAAATAGATATGCAAAATACATATAAAACAATGTAAATTTGTTTCAAAATTTATATACGAATACACATAAAATAACGTTGATTTCTATAAAATATATACAAAATACACATAAAATGAAGTAAATACGTATAAAAAAATGAGTACAAAATACACATAAAAATCGTATCAAAATAAATAAACAAAATACCAATAAAAGAATATGTATTTGTATAAATATAAATATACAAAATACACATAAAATATCGTAAATTTGTGTAAAACTATATACAAAAAATACACAGAACAAATACACATTCTTTTATTGTTATTTTGTTTTTGTTTTTTGTTTCAATTTATATTATTTTATGTGTATTTTGTTTACATTTTATACGTATTTACCTAGTTTTATGTGTATTTTGTATATATATTTTATAGAAATCTACGTTATTTTATGTGTATTCGTATATATATTTGAAACAAATTTACAATTTTTTATATGTATTTGTGCATATCTCTTTCAACAGAAGTTTACCTTATTGTATGTGCATTTTGTATATTTATTTCAATACAAATTTAAATATTTTGTGTATTTTGGTATATATATTTTTATAAGAAATGCGCTTTTTAATAGGAATTTTGCATCTTTATTTTCATACAAATTTACATTATTTTATTAATATTCGGTGTATTTATTTTGATACGATTTTACATTATTCTATTTGTTTTTTGTATATATTTTTTTATACATATTTACATTATTTAATGTGTATCTTGCATATATATTACATACAAATTTATTATCTATTATTTATTTTCATACAAATACACATTCTTTTCATGATATTTTGTTTATTTATTTTGTCACGAATTTACATTACTTAATATGTATTTTATATATATATTTTTATACGTATTTACATAATTTCATGTGTATTTTGTATATATATTTCTATAGAAATCTACGTTATTTTATGTGTATTCGTTTATATATTTTGAAACAAATTTACTCTGTTTTATTTGTATTTTGCGTTTTTTTTCAATACAAATTTACCTTATTGTATGTGTGCATTTTGTATATTAATTTTAATACAAATTTAATTATTCTATGTGTATTTTTGTATATGTATTTTTAAAAAAAAATATGCTTTATCTTATGGGTATTTTGCATCTTTATTTTCATACAAATTTAAATTATTTTATTGATATTCTGTGTACCTATTTTGATACGATTTTACATTATTCTATGTATAACAAAAATAAATTCAGAATACATAAAAGTAGATATGCAAAATACATATAAACAATGTAAATTTGTTTCAAAATATATATACGAATACACATGAAATAAGGTAGATTTCTATAAAAATATATATACAAAATACACATAAAATTAAGTAAATACGTATAAAAATGTATACAAAATACACATAAAATAATGTAAATTAGTATCAAAATAAATAAACAAAATACCAATAAAAGAAGGTTTATTTCTATAAATATATATATACAAAATACACATTAAATAATATAAATTTGTTTAAAACTATACAAAATACACATGAAATGATGTAAATACGTATAAAAATATATATACAAAATACACATTAAATAATGTAAATTCGCGTCAAAATAAATAAACAAAATATCAATAAAAGAATGTGTATTTGTATGAAAATAGATATACAAAATACACATAAAATAACCTAAATTTGTATCAAACTATATACAAAAATAAACAAAAATATTTTAAATTTTTATGAAAATAAATATACAAAATTCACATAAAATTAGGTAAATTTGTATTGAAATACATACACAAAATACACATAAAATAATGTAAATTTGAATGAAAATACATAAACAAATACACTTAAAATAACGTAAATTTGTATAAAAAAAATATGTACAAAACCCAAATAGAATAATGTAAAATCGTATAAAAACAAATACACAGAATATTAATAAAATAATGTAAATTTGTATGAAAATAAAGAAGCAAAATGCCCATAAAATAACGCTTTTTTTTATTTATAAAAATATATATACCAAAATACAGATCAAAAAAATAAATTTGTATTAAAATAAATATACAAACAACACATACAATAAGGTAAATTTGTAATGAAATAGATATGCAAAATACATATAAAGCAATGTAAATTTGTTTCAAAATAGATATACGAATACACATAAAATAACGTAGATTTCTATAAAAATATATATACAAAATACACATAAAATGAAGTAAATACGTATAAAAAAATGTATACACAAAACCCATAAAATAATGTAAACTCGTATCAAAATAAATACACAAAAAACCAATAAAAGAATGTGTATTTGTATAAATATAAATATACAAAATACATAAAATTCGTAAATTTATATAAAACTATATACAAAAATACATAGAAGTAATTAAATTTGTATGAAAATATATACAAAATACACACAAAATAAGCTAAACTTGACTTGAAATATATATACAAAATACATGAAATAAAGTAAATTTGTATCAAAATATTTATACAAATACACATATAATAACGTAAATTTGTATGAAAATATATAAACAAAATACACATTAAATAATGTAAATACGTATAAAAAAATATGTACAAAATACACATATAATCATGTAACTCGTATCAAAATAAATAAACAAAATACCAATAGAATAATATAAATTTGTATGAGTAAACGTGGATGTTGTATATTTTTTCAATACAAATTTACCTTATTATATACGCATTTTGTATATTAATTTTAATACAAATTTAATTATTCGATTTGTATTTTTGTATCTGTATTTTTATAAACATATGCTTTATTTTTTGGGTATTTTGCATCTTTATTTTCATACAAATTTACATTATTTTATTGATATTCTGCTCATTCATTTTGATACGAATTGACATTATTCTATGTGTATTTTGTATATATTTTTCATACAAATTTACGTTATTTTATGTGTATTTGTTTATATATTTTGACACAAATTTACAATATTTTATGAGCATTTTGTATTTACATTTCAAAAGAAATTTACCTAGTTTTATGTTTTATGTTTCATATATATTTACATTATTTTATGTGTATTTTGAACATATATCTCATTACAAATTTACTTTATTTTATGTTTATTTTGTATGTGTATTTTGTACAATTATATTTATACAAATACTCATTCTTTTATTGGTATTTTGTTTATTTATTTTGTTTCGAATTTATATTATTTTATGTGTATTTTGTTTACATTTTTTATACGTATTTAACTAATTTTATGTGTATTTTGTATATATATTTTTATAGAAATCTACGTTATTTTATGTGTATTCGTATATATATTTTGAAACAAATTTACTTTGTTTTATGTGTTTTTGCATATCTCTTTCAATAGAAGTTTACCTTATTGTATGTGCATTTTGTATATTTATTTCAATACAAATTTAAATATTTTATGTGTATTTTGGTATATATATTTTTATAAGAAATGCGCTATTTGATGGGAATTTTGCATCTTTATTTTCATACAAATTTACATTATTTTATCAATATTCGGTGTATTTATTTTGATACGATCTTACATTATTCTATTTGTTTTTTGTGTATATTTTTTTATACATATTTACATTATTTAATGTATATCTTGCATATATATTTCATACAAATTTATTATCTATTATTTATTTTCATACAAATACACATTCTTTTAATGATATTTTGTTTATTTATTTTGACACGATTTTACATTATTTAATATGTAATTTATATATATATTTTTATACGTATTTACATAATTTCAGTTGTATTTTGTATATATATTTCTATAGAAATCTACGTTATTTTATGTGTATTCGTATATATATTTTGAAACAAATTTACAATGTTTTATTTGTATTTTGTGTTTTTTTTCAATACAAATTTACCTTATTGTATGTGTGCATTTTGTATATTAATTTTAATACAAATTTAATTATTCTATGTGTATTTTTGTATATGTATTTAAAAAAAAATGCTTTATCGTATGGGTATTTTGCATCTTTGTTTTCACACAAATTTAAATTATTTTATTGATATTCTGTGTACTTATTTTGATACGATTTTACATTATTCTATGTATAACAAAAATAAATACAGAATACACAAAAATAGATATGCAAAATACATATAAACAATTTAAATTTGTTTCAAAATATATATACGAATACACTTGACATGGGTATTTTGAATCTTAATTTTCATACAAATTTACATTATTTTATTAATATTTTCTGTATTTATTTTCATACGATTTTACATTATTTTATTTGTGTTTTGTATATATTTTTTTATACATATTTACATTATTTAATGTGTTTTTTGTATATGTATTTGATACAAATTTACGTTATTTTAAGTCTATATGTTTATATTTTCATTCAAATTTACATTATTTTATGTGTATTTTGTAAATGTATTTCAATACAAATTTACCTAATTTTATGTTTTTTGTATATTTATTTCCATACAAGTTTAAATTATTTTTGTGTATTTTTGTATATAGTTTTTTACAAATTTAGGTTATTTTATGTGTATTTTGTATATCTATTTTCATACAAATACACATTCTTTTCATGATATTTTTTTTAATTATTTTGACACGAATTAACATTATTTAATGTGTATTTTGTATATATATTTTTATACGTATTTACATTATTTCAAGTGTATTTTGTGTATTTGTATAGAAATCTACGTTATTTTATGAGTATTCGTATATATATTTTGAAACAAATTTACATTGTTTTATGTGTATTTTGCATATTTTTTCAATACAAATTTACATTATTGTATGAGCATTTTGTATATTAATTTTAATACAAATTTGATTAATCTATGTGTATTTTTGTGTATATATTTTTATAAAAATATGCTTTATTTTATGGGTATTTTGCATCTTTATTTTCATACAAATTTACATTATTTTATTGATATTCTGGGTATTTATTTGGTATGATTTTACATTATTCTATGTGTATTTTGTATATATTTTTATATAAAATGTATTTGTTTTCATTTCATACAAATCTACATTATTTTAGGTGTTTTTTGTACAAGTATTTAAATACAAATTTAACTAGTTAGATGTGTATTTTGTATATCTATTTTGTATGTATATTTTCATAGAAATTTACTCTATTTTATGAGTATTCGTATATATACTTTGATACAAATTTACATTATTTGCATATCTATTTCAAAACAAATTTTCTTTATTATACGTGCATTTTGTTTATTTATTTTAATACAAATTTAATTATTTTATATGTATTTTTCTGTATATATTTTTATGCAAATATGCGTTATTATATGGATATTTTGCAGCTTTATTTTCATACAAATTTACATTATTTTATTAATATTCTCTTTATTTATTTTGATACGATTTAACATTATTCTATGTGTATTTTGTATATATTTTTTATACATATTTACATTATTTAAGGTTTATTTTGTATATATATTTTATCCAAATCAACATTATTTTATGTGTATTTGTTTATATTTTTTTATACAAATTTACATTATTTTATGTGTATTTTGTATATACATTTTCATAAAAAAAATTACGTTATTTTATTGTGTGTACTCGTATATATTTTGATACAAATTTTATACAAATTCATGTTATTTAATGTGTATTTGTATATATATTTTCATACAAATTTATATTATTTTATGTGTATTTTTTCATATATTTCATTACAAATTTACCTTATTTTATGTTTATTTTGTATATTTATTTCATTCAATTTTAAATTATTTTATGTGTATATTTGCATTTGTATTTAGGTTATTTTATGTGTATTTTGTATATATATTTTCATCCAAAATTACATTATTACATTGGTATTTTCTTAATTTAATTCGATACGGATTTAGATTATTTCATAGGTATTTTGTATACATATTTTTATACTCATTTACATTATCTAATGTGTGTTTTGTATATATATTTTTATGCAAATTTATTTTATGTTCATTTTTGTACATATATTTTTATAGAAATTTGCGTTATTTTATGTATATAGTTTTATATAAATTTACGTTATTTTATGTGCATTTTGTATATTTATATTTATAAAAATACACATTCTTTTATTGCTATATTGTTTATTTATATTTAGACGAATTTACATTATTTTATGTTTATTTTGTATACATTTTTTTATACGTATTTACTTAATTTTATGTGTATTTTGTATATGTATTTTTATAGAAATCTACGTTAATTTATGTGTATTCGCATATATATTTTGAAACAAATTTACATTATTTTATATGTATTTTGCATATCTATTTCAATACAAATTTACCTTATTGTATGTGCATTTTGTATATTTATTTTGATACAAATTCAAATATTTTATGTGTATTTTGGCATCAATAATTTTATAAAAAATGCGTTATTTTATAGGTATTTTGCATCTTAATTTTCATACAAATTTACATTATTTTATTAATATTCTGTGTATATATTTAGATACGATTTTACATTATTCTATTTGTGTTTTGTATATATTTTTTTATACTTATTTACATTATTTAATGTGTATTTTGTATATATATTTCATACAAATTTACGTTATTATATGTGTATTTGTTTATATATTTTCTTTCATATTTACATTATTTTATGTGTATTTTGTATATGTATTTCAATAGAAATTAACCTAATTTTATGTGTATTTTGTATATTTCTTTTCATACAAATTTAAATTATTTTTGTGTATTTTGTATATAGTTTTATACAAATTTAGGTTATTTATGTACGCATTTACATTATTTAATGTGTGTTTTGTATATATATTTTATCCAAAGTTAATTTATTTTACGTTCATTTTGGACATATATTTTATAGAAATTAGCGTTATTTTATATGTATTTGTATATGTTTTCTCATACAAATTTACATTATATTATTGCTATTTTGTTTATTTAGTTTGATACGAATTACATGATTATATGTGTATTTTGTACATATTTTTTATGCGTATTTACATTACTTAATGTGTATTTTGTTTATATATTTTTAAACAAATTTACGTTATTATATGTATTTTTATAAATATTTTGATACAAATTTACATTATTTTATGTATTTTGTATATACATTTCAATTCAAATTTAGCTTATTTTATCTGTATTTTGTATATCTATTTTCATACGAATTTAACTACTTCTGTGTATTTTTGTATATAGTTTTATACAAATTTACGCTATTTTATGTGTATTTTGTATATTTATATTTATACAAATACACATTCTTTTATTGGTATTTTGTTTATATATTTTGATACGAATTTACATTATTTTATGTGTATTTTGTATACATTTTTTTATACGTATTTACTTCATTTTACGTGTATTTTGTATATATATTTTTATGCAAATCTACGTTATTTTATGTGTATTCGTATATATATTTTGAAACAAATTTACATTGTTTTTTATGTATTTTGCATATCTATTTCAATACAGATTTACCTTATTGTATGTGTATTTTGTATATTTATTTTATTACAAATAAATATTTTTATGTGTATTTTTGTATATATAAAAAAAACGTTATTTTATGGGTATTTTGCTTCTTTATTTTCATACAAATTTACATTATTTTATTAATATTCTGTGTATTTATTTTGATATGATTTTACATTATTCTATTTGTGTTTTGTATATATTTTTTTATACAAATTTACGTTATTTTATGTGTATTTGTTTATGTATTTTCATTCAAATTTACAGTGTTTTATGTGTATTTTGTATATGTATTTCAATACAAATTTACCTAATTTTATTTATGTGTATTTTGTATATTTATTTTCATACAAATTTAAATTATTTTTGTGTATTTTCGTATATAGTTTTATACTAATTAAAATTATATTATGTGTATTTTGTATATATACTTTCATACAAATACACATTCTTTTATTGACATTTTGTTTATTTATTTTGACGAGAATTTACATTATTTAATTTTAATTTTGTATATATATTTTTATACGTATTTACATCCTTTCATGTGTATTTTGTATATTTATAAAAAATGCGTTATTTTATGGGTATTTTGCATCTTTATTTTAATACAAATTTACATTATTTTATTTACATCCTGTGTATTTATTTTAATACGATTTTACATTATTCTATTTGTGTTTTGTATATATATTTTTTATACATATTTTCATTATTTAATGAGTATTTTTTATATATATTTTATACAAATTTATGTTAATTTAAGTGATTTTGTTTATATATTTTCATTCAAATTTACATTATTTTATGTGTATTTTGTATATGTCTTTCTTTACAAATTTACCTAATTTTATGTGTATTTTGTATATTTATTTTCATACAAATTTAACTTATTTTTGTGTATTTTTATATATAGTTTTATACAAATTTACGTTATTTTATGTGTATTAAGGGGATGCGGTGGCTGAATAGGGGAGGCGGTGGCTGAATCGACAGAGTAACACCGTCGCGTTCAGGAGGACGCGAGTTCAATCCCCGCCCGGTGCCACCAAGCTGGGATTTTTCAGCCGCCGCCGAGTGGCTTAAAACTACCCACATGCTGTCCAGAAGACCACCTATCAACCCGGACTCTAGATTCTAGGATTAAAGATGAGCTCCGGGAGGGCAGCATGAGCTAATGCAAGATGGCGCCACTATAAACACTCGCCTGCGCCAGAACGTGCTGGGCCGACCATCAGGACCCACCGAGAAAAAGCCTTGGGCCGACCATCAGGCCCCACCGGTAAAAAGCCTACCGGCGCTATAGGCCGCGACGTAAAAAAAGAAAAAAAATAATTTGTATATGTATTTTCATACAAATACACATTCTTTTATTGATATTTTAATTATTTATTTTGACACGAATTTACATTATTTAATGTGTATTTTGTATATATATTTTTATACGTATTTACAACATTTCATGTGTATTTCTATAGAAATTTACGTTATTTTATGTGTATTCGTATATATAATTTGAAACAATTCTACATTATTTTATGTGTATTTTGTATATATATTTCATTATAAATTTGCCTTATTTTAAGTTTATTTTTATATCTATTTTCATTCAAATTCAAATTATTTTATGTCTATATATTTATTTGTATTTACGTTATTTTATGTGTATTTTCTATATATATTTTCATTCAAAATTACATTATTTTATCGGTATTTTGTTCATTTATTTCGATACGAATTTAGATTATTTCATGTGTATTTTCTATATATATACTTATAGAGTAAATTTCTATGAAAATATATATTCAAAATACATATAAAATTATGTAAATAAGTATAAAAATATACATATCAAATACACCTAAAAAAAATGAAAACTCGTATCAAAATAAATAAATAAAATTCCGATAAAAGAACGTATATTTGTAGGAAAATAAATATACAAAATACACATAAAATTACGAAACTTTGAATAAAAATATACAAAATACACACAATTAATTTCAATTTGTATGAAAATAGATATACAAAATACACATATAATTAGTTAAATTTGTATTTAAATACATGTACAAAATTCACATAAAATAATGTAAATTTGTATGAAATGAAAATAAATTCACATAAAATAACGTACATTGGTATAAAATAGATATACAAAATATACATAGAATAATGTAAAATCGTATCAAAATAAATACACAGAATATCAATAAAATAATGTAATTTTGTATGAAAATAAAGATGCAAAATACCCATAAAAAAAGCATATTTTTATAAAAATACATATACAAAATACACATAGAATAGCTAAATTTGTATTAAAATTAATATACAAAATGCACGTACAATAAGGTAAATTTGTATTGAAAATATATGCAAAATGCACATAAAACAATGTATATTTGTTTCAAAATATATATACGAATACACATAAAATAACGTATATTTCTATAGAAATATATATACAAAATACACATGAAATGACGTAAATACGTATAAAAATATATACACAATACATATTAAATAATTTATATTAGCATCAAAATAAATAAACAAAATATCAATAAAAGAATGTATTTAAATACATGTACAAAATCCACATAAAATAATGTAAATTTGTATGAAAAGAAAACAAATTCACATAAAATAACGTACATTGGTATAAATTAGATATACAAAATATACATATAATAATGTAAAATAGTATCAAAATAAATACACAGAATATCACAAAAAAATTGTAATATTATATGAAATTAAAGATGTAAAAAACCCAAAAAAAAAAACATAATTTATTTAAAATACATATACAATAATAAACATATAATAGCTAATTTTGTATTAAAATTAATATACAAAATGCACGTACAATAAGGTAAATTTGTATTGAAAAATATGCAAAATGCACATAAAACAATGTATATTTGTTTCAAAATATATATAAGAATACACATAAAATAAAATAATAACGTATATTTCTATAGAAATATATATACAAAATACATATGAAATGACGTAAATACGTATAAAAATATATATACACAATACACATTAAATAATGTAAATTCGCGCCAAAATAAATAAACAAAATATCAATAAAAGAATGTGTATGAAATGACGTAAATACGTATAAATATATATATATACACAATACAATTTAAATAATATAAATTCGCATCAAAATAAATAAACAAAATATCAATAAAAGTGTATGTGTATGAAAATAGATATACAAAATACACATAAAATATTGTAAATTTGTATAAAACTCTACAAAATACACAAAATTTTTTGAAATTTGTAAAAATATATATACAAAATACACATGAAATTAGGTAAATTTCTATTGAAATACATATACAAAATACACATAAAATAATGTAAATTTGAATAAAAATATATAAACAAATACACTTTGAATAACGAAAATTTGTATGAAATATATATAGAAAATACACATTAAATAATGTAAATATGTATAAAAAAATATATACAAAACACAAATAGAATAATGTAAAATAGTATCAAAATAAATACACAATATTAATAAAATAATGTAAATTTGTATGAAAATAAAGATGCAAAATACCCATAAAACAACGCATTTTTTATGAAAATATAAATACCAAAATGCACATAAAATATTTGAATTTGTATTACAATAAATATACAAAATGCACATTCAATAAGGTAAATTTGTATTGAAATAGATATGCAAAATACATATAAAATAATGTAAATTTGTTTCAAAATATACATACGAATACACATAAAATAACGTAGATTTCTATAAAATATATATACAAAATACACATAAAATGAAGTAAATACGTATAAGAAAATGTATACAAAATACACATAAAACAATGTAAATTCGTATCAAAATAAATAAACTAAATGCCAATAAAAGAATGTTTACTTCTATAAATATAAATATACAAAATACACATAAAATAACGTAAAATAGTATAAAACTATATACAAAAATAAACAAAAATAATTAAATTTGTATGAAAATAGATATACAAAAGACACATAAAATAAGCTAAATTTTAATTGAAATATATATAGAAAATACATAAAATAATGTAAATTTCTATAAAAATATATATTCAAATACACATATAATAACGTAAATTTGTAAAAAAAAATATATAAACAAAATACACATTAAATAATGTAAATACGTATAAAAGATATGTACGTAATGTAAAAATTTATAAAATTAAAGATGCAAAATACCCATAAAATATTTCATATTTAAAAAAAAAATATACAAAAATACACATAAAATAATTAAATTTGTATTAAAATAAATATACAAAATACACATACAATAAGGTAGATTTTAATTGAAATAGATATGCAAAAAACACATAAAATAATGAAAATTTTTATCAAAATATATACGAATACACACAGTAAAATTACGTAAATTTTTATGAAAATATATATACAAAATACACATAAAATAATGTAAATACATAGAAATATATATATACAAAATACACATAAAATAATGTAAATTCGTATCAAAATAAATAAACTAAATTTCCTCTAAAAGAATGTATATGTGTAGGAAAATAAATATACAAAATACAAATAAAATAAAATAAATTTGTATAAAAATAATACAAAAATACACAAAATTAATTTAAATTTGTTTGAAAATAGATATGCAAAATACAAATGAAATTAGGCAAATTTTTATAGAAATACATATACAAAATACACATAAAATAATATAAATTTGTATGAAAATATATAAACAAATACACATAAGATAACGTAAATTTCCATAAAATATATGTACAAAATATACATTAAATAATGTAAATATGTCTAAAAATATATATACAAAATACACAGAATAACGTAAAATCGTATCAAAATAAATAAACAGACAATCAATAAAATAATGTATATTTGTATGAAAATAAAGATGCAAAATACCCATATAATAACGCATATTTGTTTAAAAATATATATACAAAAATACACATAAAATAATTAGATTTGCATCAAAATAAATATACAAAAGGCACATACAATAAAGAAAATTTGTATTGAAATAGATATGCGAAATACACATAAATAATGTAAATTTGTATCAAAATATATATACGAATACACATAAAATAGAGTAAATTTCTATGAAAATATATATTCAAAATACATATAAAAGTATGTAAATAAGTATAAAAATATATATATATCAAATACACCTAAAATAATGAAAACTCGTATCAAAATAAATAAACAAAATTGCGATAAAAGAACGTATATTTGTAGGAAAATAAATATACAAAATTCACATAAAATTACGAAAATTTGAATAAAAATATATACTAAAATACACAAAATTAATTTCAATTTGTATGAAAATAGATATACATAATACACATATAATTAGTTAAATTTGTATTTAAATACATGTACAAAATACACATAAAATAATGTAAATTTGTATGAAATGAAAACAAATTCATATAAAATAACGTTCATTTGTATGAAATATATATACAAAATATACATAGAATAATGTAAAATCGTATCAAAATAAATACACAGAATATCAATAAAATAATGTAAATTTGTATGAAAATAAAGATGCACAATACCCATAAAATAAAGCATTTTTTTATGAAAATACATATACAAAATACACATAGAATAATTAAATTTGTATTAAAATTAATATACAAAATGCACGTACAATAAGGTAAATTTATATTGAAAAATATGCAAAATGCACATAAAACAATGTATATTTGTTTCAAAATATATATACGAATACACATAAAATAACATATATTTCTATAGAAATATATATACAAAATACACATGAAATGACGTAAATACGTATAAAAATATATATACACAATACACATTAAATAATGTGAATTCGCGTCAAAATAAATCAACAAAAGATCAATAAAAAATGTGTATTTGTATAAAAATAGATATACAAAATACACATAAAATATTTTAAATTTATATAAAACTCTTTTAATAAAAATATATATACCAAAATAATAAAAATTTTAAATTTGTATTACGATAAATATACAAAATGCACATACAATAAGGTAGATTTATATTGAAATAGATATGCTAAATACATATAAAACAATGTAAATTTGCTTCAAAATATATATACCAATACACATAAAATAACGTAGATTACTATAAAAATATATATACGAAATACACATTAAATGAAGTAAATACGTATATGAAAATGTATACAAAGTACACATAAAATAATTAAATTTCTATTAAAATAAATATACAAAATACACATACAATAAGGTAAATCTATATTGAAATAGATATGCAAAATAAACATAAAATAATATAAATTTGTATCAAATCATATACGAATACACACAATAAAATAACGTAAATTTTTATGAAAATATATATAAAAAATACACAAAATAATGTAAATACGTAAAAAATATATATACAAAATACACATAAAATTATGTAAATTCTTATGAAAATAGATGAACAAAATTCCACTAAAAGAATGTATATTTGTAGGAAAATATAAATACAAAATACAAATAAAATAACTAAAATTTGTATAAAAATATATAAAAAATACATAAAAATAATTTAAATTTGTTTGAAAATAGATATGAAAAATACACATAAAATTAGGCAAATCTGTATTGAAATACATATACAAATTACACATAAAATATTGTAAATTTGTATGAAAATATATATACAAATACACATTAAATAACATGAATTTATATAAAATTTGTATCAAAATATATACTTATACACACAATAAAATAACGTAATTTTTTTTATGAAAATGTATATACAAAATACACATAAAATAATTTAAATACGTAGAAAAATATATATACAAAAAACACATAAAAGAATGTAAATATGTATAAAAATATATAAACAAATACACATAAAATAATGTAAATTTGGATAAAATATATATCATAAAATAATGTAAATTCGTATCAAAATAAATAAACAAAATACCAATAAAAGAATGTGTATTTGTATAAATATATACATACAAAATACACATAAAATAACGTAAATTTATATAAAACTATATACAAAAATACGCAGAAGTAATTAAATTTGTATGAAAATATATACAAAATACACACGAAATAAGCTAAATTTAATTTGAAATATATACAAAATACATGAAATAAAGTAAATTTGTATCAAAATATTTATACAAATACACATATAATAACGTAAATTTGTATGAAAATATATAAACAAAATACACATTAAATAATGTAAATACGTATGAAAAAATATGTACAAAATACACATATAATCATGTAATTCGTATCAAAATAAATAAACAAAATACCAATAAAATAATATAAACTTGTATGAGTAAACGTGTATGTTGCATATTATTTCAAAGCAAATTTACCTTATTATATACGCATTTTTATTAATTTTAATACAAATGTAATTATCCGCTGTGTATTTTGTATCTGTATTTTATAAACATATTCTTTATTTTTGGGTATTTTGTCTCTTTATTCATACAAATTTACATTATTTTATTGATATTCTGCTCATTCATTTTGATAGGAATTGACATTATTCTATGTGTATTTTGTATATATTTTTCATACAAATTTACGTTATTTTATGTGTATTTGTTTATATATTTTGACACATATTTACAATATTTTATGGGTATTTTGTATATACATTTCAAAAGAAATTTACCTAGTTTTATATGTATTTTGTATATCTATTTTCATACAAACTCAAATTATTTGTATGTATTTTTGTATATATTTTAATACAACTTTTAGTTATGTTATGTGTATTTTGTAAATTTATTTTCATTCAAATATATATTATTTTATTGGTGTTTTGTTGATTTATATTTATACGAATTTACATTATTTTATATGTACTTTGTATATATATTTTTATACGCTTTTCCATTATTTAATATTTATTTTGAATGTATAATTTTATACAAATTCATGGTATTTTATGTGTATTTGTATATATATTTTCATATAAATTTACATTATTTTATGTGTATTTTGTACATATATTTTATTAAAAATCTTCTTTATTTTATGTTTATTTTGTATGTGTATTTTGTATATTTATATTTATCCAAATACACATTCTTTTATTGGTATTTTGTTTATTTATTTTAATTCGAATTTACGTTCTTTTATCGGAATTTTGTTTATTTATTTTGATACGAATTTTCATTTTTCTTAGGTGTATTTGATATATATATTTTTATACTTATTTACATAATTTTATATGTATTTTGAATATATATTTTCATAGAAATTTACTCTATATGTATATGTATAGAAAATACACATAAAATAATCTAAATTCGTATCGAAATAAATGAACAAAATACCGATAAAATAATGTAATTTTGAATGAAAATATATATAGAAAATACACATAAAATAACGTAAATACAAATAAATATATACATAAAATGATTTGAATTTGAATGAAAATAGATATAAAAATAAACTTAAAATAAGGCAAATTTATAATGAAAATAAAGATGCAAAATACCCATAAAATAACGCATTTTTTATAAATATACAAAATACACATGAAAGGATGTAAATACGTATAAAAATATATATACAAAATACACATTAAATAATGTAAATTCGCGTCAAAATAAATAAACAAAATGTCAATAAAAGAATGTGTATTTGTATGAAAATAAATATACAAAATACACATAAGATAACATAAATTTGTATAAAACTATATACAAAAATGCACAAAAATAATTTAAATTTGTATGAAAATAAATATTCAAAATACACATAAAATTAGGTAAATTTGTATTGAAATACATATACAAAATACACATAGAATTCTGTAAATTTGAAAGAAAATACATAAACAAATACACTTAAAATAACGTAAATTTGTATAAAAAAAAATATATACAAAACACAAATAGAATAATGTAAAATCGTACCAAAATAAATACACAGAATATTAATAAAATAATGTAAATTTGTATGAAAATAAAGATGCAAAATACCCATTAAATAACGCATTTTTTTTATAAAAATATATAAACAAAAATACACATGAAAAAATTAATTTGTATTAAAATAAATATACAAAATACACATACAATAAGGTAAATCTGTATTGAAATAGATATCCAAAATACATATAAAACAATGTAAATTTGTTTCAAAATATATATACGAATACATATAAAATAACGTAGATTTGTATAAAAATATATATACAAAATACACATAAAATGAAGTAAATACGTATAAGAAAATGTATACAAAATACACATAAAATAATGTAAAATCGTATCAAAATAAATAAACAAAATACCAATAAAAGAATGTGTATTTGTATAAATATAAATATACAAAATACACATAAAATAACGTAATTTTTTAAAAAACTATATACAAAAATACACAGAAGTTATTAAATTCGTATGAAAATAGATATACAAAATACAGATAAAATAAGCTAAATTTGAATTGAAATGTATATAGAGATTACATAAAATAATGTAAATTTGTATCAAAATATTTATAAAAATACATATAATAACGTAAATTTTTTTAAAAATATATAAACAAAATACACATTAAGTAATGTAAATACGTATAAAAAATATGTACAAAATACACATATAATCATGTAATTCGTATCAAACTAAATAAACAAAATATCAATAAAATAATGTAAATTTGTATCAGAAAACATATACAAAAATGAACGTAAAATAAAGTAAGTTTGGATAAAAATATATATACAAAACACACATTAAATAATGTAAATCCGTACATAAAATAACCTAAATTTGTATAAAACTATATACAAAAATACACAAAAATATTTTAAATTTGTATGAAAAGAAATATACAAAATACACATAAAATTAGGTTAATTTGTATTGAAATACATATACAAAATACATATAAAATAATGTAAATTTGAAAGAAAATATATAAACAAAAACACATATAATAACGTAAATTTGTATGAAATATATAATCAAAATACACATTAAATAATGTAAATATGTATAAAAAATATATACAAAACACAAATAGAATAATGTAAAATCGTATCAAAATATATACACATAATATTAATAAAATAATGTAAATTTGTATGAAAATTATGATGCAAAATACCTATAAAATAACGCATTTTTTTATAAAAATATTGATACCAAAATACACACAAAATATTTGAATTTGTATTAAAATAAATATACAAAATGCACATACAATAAGGTAAATTTGTATTGAAATAGATATGCAAAATACATATAAAATAATGTAAATTTGTTTCAAAATATATATACGAATACACATAAAATAACGTAGATTTCTATAAAAATACATATACAAAATACACATAATATTAAGTAAATACGTATAAAAAAATGTATACAAAATACACATAAAATAATGTAAAATCGTATAAATGTAAATAAACAATATACCAATAAAAGAATGTGTATTTGTATAAATATAAATATACAAAATGCACATAAAATAACGTAAATTTATGTAAAACTATATACATAAAATAACGCAAATTTCTATAAAATATATGTACAAAAATGAACATAAAATAAATTTGCATAAAAATATATATTCAAAACACACATTAGATAATGTAAATGAGTATAAAAATATGTATACAAAATACCTATGAAATAATCTAAATTCGTATCGAATTAAATTAAGAAAATACCAATATAATAATGTAATTTTGGATGAAAATATATATACAAAATACACATAAAATAACCTAAATACAAATACAAATATACACATAAAATAATTTAAAATTGAATGAAATAAATATACAAAATAAACATAAAATAAGGTAAATTTGTAATGAAATATATGAAAAAATACACATAAAATAATATACATTTGTATGAAAATATACATTAAATAACACATTAAATAACATGAATTTGTATAAAATTTGTATCAAAATATATACTTATACACACAATAAAATAACGTAATTTTTTTTATGAAAATGTATATACAAAATACACATAAAATAATTTAAATACGTAGAAAAATATATACAAAAATACATAAAATAATGTAAATATGAATGAAAATATATAAATAAATACACATAAAATAATGTAAATTTGGATAAAATATATATACAAAATGAACATTAAATAATGTATATATGTATAAAAAAATATATACAAAAAACACATAGAATAATGTTAAATCGTATCAAAATAAATAAAGAGAATATCAATAAAATAATGTAAATTTGTATGAAAATAAAGATGCAAAATATATATATAATAACGCATATTTGCATAAAAATATATATACAAAAAACATAAAATAATTAAATTTGAATTAAAATAAATATACAAAATGCACGTACAATAAAGTAAATTTGTATTGAAATAGATATGCAAAATACACATTAATAATGTAAGTTTGTATCAAAATATATATACGAATACTCATAAAATAGAGTAAATTTCTATGAAAATATACATACAAAATAGATATACAAAATACACATATAACTAGTTAAATTTGTATTTGTATACATGTACAAAAAACACATAAAATAATGTAGATTTGTATGAAATGAAAACAAATACATTTTATATAAAATATATATACAAAATACACATAGAATAATGTAAAAACATATCAAAATACATACACAGAATATCAATAAAATAATGTAAATATGTATGAAAATAAAGATGCAAAATACCCATAAAATAAAGCATATTTTTATAAAAATACATATACAAAAATACACATAGATTAATCAAAATTGTATTAAAATTAATATACAAAATGCACATACAATAAGGTAAATTTGTATTGAAAAAATATGCAAAACACACATAAAACAATGTAAATTTGTTTCAAAATATATATACGAATACACATAAAATAACGCAGATTTCTATAGAAATATATATACAAAATACACATTAAATAATGCTAATTCGTGTCAAAATAGATAAACAAAATATCATGAAAAGAATGTGTATTTGTATGAAAATAGATATACAAAATACACATAAAATAACCTAAATTTGTATAAAACTATATACAAAAATACACAAAAATAATATAAACTTGTATGAAAATAAATGTACAAAAAACATATAAAAATAGGTAAATTTGTATTGAAATACATTTACAAAATACACAAAAAATAATGTAAATTTGAATGAAAATATAGACTTAAAATAACGTAAATTTGTATGAAATATATAATCAAAATACACATTAAATAATGTAAATATGTATAAAAAAAATATATACAAAACACAAATAGAATAATGTAAAATCGTATCAAAATATATACACTACAAATATACACATAAAATAATTTAAAATTGAATGAAATAAATATACAAAATAAACATAAAATAAGGTAAATTTGTAATGAAATATATGAAAAAATACACATAAAATAATATACATTTGAATGAAAATATACATTAAATAACACATTAAATAACATGAATTTGTATAAAATTTGTATCAAAATATATACTTATACACACAATAAAATAACGTAATTTTTTTATGAAAATGTATATACAAAATACACATAAAATAATTTAAATACGTAGAAAAATATATATACAAAAAATACATAAAATAATGTAAATATGAATGAAAATATATAAATAAATACACATAAAATAATGTAAATTTGGATAAAATATATATACAAAATGAACATTAAATAATGTATATATGTATAAAAAAATATATACAAAAAACACATAGAATAATGTTAAATCGTATCAAAATAAATAAAGAGAATATCAATAAAATAATGTAAATTTGTATGAAAATAAAGATGCAAAATATATATATAATAACGCATATTTGCATAAAAATATATATACAAAAAAACATCTAAAATAATTAAATTTGTATTAAAATAAATATACAAAATGCACGTACAATAAAGTAAATTTGTATTGAAATAGATATGCAAAATACACATTAATAATGTAAGTTTGTATCAAAATATATATACGAATACTCATAAAATAGAGTAAATTTCTATGAAAATATACATACAAAATAGATATACAAAATACACATATAACTAGTTAAATTTGTATTTGTATACATGTACAAAAAACACATAAAATAATGTAGATTTGTATGAAATGAAAACAAATACATTTTATATAAAATATATATACAAAATACACATAGAATAATGTAGAAACATATCAAAATAAATACACAGAATATCAATAAAATAATGTAAATTTGTATGAAAATAAAGATGCAAAATACCCATAAAATAAAGCATATTTTTATAAAAATACATATACAAAAATACACATAGATTAATCAAATTTGTATTAAAATTAATATACAAAATGCACATACAATAAGGTAAATTTGTATTGAAAAAATATGCAAAACACACATAAAACAATGTAAATTTGTTTCAAAATATATATACGAATACACATAAAATAACGCAGATTTCTATAGAAATATATATACAAAATACACATTAAATAATGCTAATTCGTGTCAAAATAAATAAACAAAATATCATGAAAAGAATGTGTATTTGTATGAAAATAGATATACAAAATACACATAAAATAACCTAAATTTGTATAAAACTATATACAAAAATACACAAAAATAATATAAACTTGTATGAAAATAAATGTACAATAAAAATAGGTAAATTTGTATTGAAATACATATACAAAATACACAAAAAATAATGTAAATTTGAATGAAAATATAGACTTAAAATAACGTAAATTTGTATGAAATATATAATGAAAATACACATTAAATAATGTAAAAATGTATAAAAAAATATATACAAAACACAAATAGAATAATGTAAAATCGTATCAAAATATATACACATAATATTAATAAAATAATGTAAATTTGTATGAAAATTATGATGCAAAATACCTATAAAATAACGCATTTTTTATAAAAATATTGATACCAAAATACACACAAAATATTTGAATTTGTATTAAAATAAATATACAAAATGCACATATAATAAGGTAAATTTGTATTGAAATAGATATGCAAAATACATATAAAATAATGTAAATTTGTTTCAAAATATATATACGAATACACATAAAAAAACGTAGATTTCTATAAAAATACATATACAAAATACACATAATATTAAGTAAATACGTATAAAAAATGTATACAAAATACACATAAAATAATGTAAAATCGTATAAATGTAAATAAACAATATACCAATAAAAGAATGTGTATTTGTATAAATATAAATATACAAAATGCACATAAAATAACGTAAATTTATATAAAACTATATACATAAAATAACGCAAATTTCTATAAAAATATATGTACAAAAATGAACATAAAATAAATTTGCATAAAAATATATATTCAAAACACACATTAGATAATGTAAATGAGTATTAAAATATATATACAAAATACCTATGAAATAATCTAAATTCGTATCGAATTAAATTAAGAAAATACCAATATAATAATGTAATTTTGGATGAAAATATATTTACAAAATACACATAAAATAACCCAAATACAAATACAAATATACACATAAAATAATTTAAAATTGAATGAAATAAATATACAAAATAAACATAAAATAAGGTAAATTTGTAATGAAATATATGAAAAAATACACATAAAATAATATACATTTGTATGAAAATATACATTAAATAACACATTAAATAACATGAATTTGTATAAAATTTGTATCAAAATATATACTTATACACACAATAAAATAACGTAATTTTTTTATGAAAATGTATATACAAAATACACATAAAATAATTTAAATACGTAGAAAAATATATATACAAAAAATACATAAAATAATGTAAATATGAATGAAAATATATAAATAAATACACATAAAATAATGTAAATTTGGATAAAATATATATACAAAATGAACATTAAATAATGTAAATATGTATAAAAAAATATATACAAAAAACACATAGAATAATGTTAAATCGTATCAAAATAAATAAAGAGAATATCAATAAAATAATGTAAATTTGTATGAAAATAAAGATGCAAAATATATATAATAACGCATATTTGCATAAAAATATATATACAAAAAAACATAAAATAATTAAATTTGTATTAAAATAAATATACAAAATGCACGTACAATAAAGTAAATTTGTATTGAAATAGATATGCAAAATACACATTAATAATGTAAGTTTGTATCAAAATATATATACGAATACTCATAAAATAGAGTAAATTTCTATGAAAATATACATACAAAATAGATATACAAAATACACATATAACTAGTTAAATTTGTATTTGTATACATGTACAAAAAACACATAAAATAATGTAGATTTGTATGAAATGAAAACAAATACATTTTATATAAAATATATATACAAAATACACATAGAATAATGTAAAAACATATCAAAATAAATACACAGAATATCAATAAAATAATGTAAATTTGTATGAAAATAAAGATGCAAAATACCCATAAAATAAAGCATATTTTTATAAAATACATATACAAAAATACACATATATTAATCAAATTATATTAAAATTAATATACAAAATGCACATACAATAAGGTAAATTTGTATTGAAAAAATATGCAAAACACACATAAAACAATGTAAATTTGTTTCAAAATATATATACGAATACACATAAAATAACGCAGATTTCTATAGAAATATATATACAAAATACACATTAAATAATGCTAATTCGTGTCAAAATAAATAAACAAAATATCATGAAAAGAATGTGTATTTGTATGAAAATAGATATACAAAATACACATAAAATAACCTAAATTTGTATAAAACTATATACAAAAATACACAAAAATAATATAAACTTGTATGAAAATAAATGTACAAAAAACATATAAAAATAGGTAAATTTGTATTGAAATACATATACAAAATACACAAAAAAATAATGTAAATTTGAATGAAAATATAGACTTAAAATAACGTAAATTTGTATGAAATATATAATCAAAATACACATTAAATAATGTAAATATGTATAAAAAATATATACAAAACACAAATAGAATAATGTAAAATCGTATCAAAATATATACACTACAAATATACACATAAAATAATTTAAAATTGAATGAAATAAATATACAAAATAAACATAAAATAAGGTAAATTTGTAATGAAATATATGAAAAAATACACATAAAATAATATACATTTGTATGAAAATATACATTAAATAACACATTAAATAACATGAATTTGTATAAAATTTGTATCAAAATATATACTTATACACACAATAAAATAACGTAATTTTTTTATGAAAATGTATATACAAAATACACATAAAATAATTTAAATACGTAGAAAAATATATATACAAAAAATACATAAAATAATGTAAATATGAATGAAAATATATAAATAAATACACATAAAATAATGTAAATTTGGATAAAATATATATACAAAATGAACATTAAATAATGTATATATGTATAAAAAAAATATATACAAAAAACACATAGAATAATGTTAAATCGTATCAAAATAAATAAAGAGAATATCAATAAAATAATGTAAATTTGTATGAAAATAAAGATGCAAAATATATATATATATAATAACGCATATTTGCATAAAAATATATATACAAAAATACATATAAAATAATTAAATTTGTATTAAAATAAATATACAAAATGCACGTACAATAAAGTAAATTTGTATTGAAATAGATATGCAAAATACACATTAATAATGTAAGTTTGTATCAAAATATATATACGAATACTCATAAAATAGAGTAAATTTCTATGAAAATATACATACAAAATAGATATACAAAATACACATATAACTAGTTAAATTTGTATTTGTATACATGTACAAAAAACACATAAAATAATGTAGATTTGTATGAAATGAAAACAAATACATTTTATATAAAATATATATACAAAATACACATAGAATAATGTAGAAACATATCAAAATAAATACACAGAATATCAATAAAATAATGTAAATTTGTATGAAAATAAAGATGCAAAATACCCATAAAATAAAGCATATTTTTATAAAAATACATATACAAAAATACACATAGATTAATCAAATTTGTATTAAAATTAATATACAAAATGCACATACAATAAGGTAAATTTGTATTGAAAAAATATGCAAAACACACATAAAACAATGTAAATTTGTTTCAAAATATATACGAATACACATAAAATAACGCAGATTTCTATAGAAATATATATACAAAATACACATTAAATAATGCTAATTCGTGTCAAAATAAATAAACAAAATATCATGAAAAGAATGTGTATTTGTATGAAAATAGATATACAAAATACACATAAAATAACCTAAATTTGTATAAAACTATATACAAAATACACAAAAATAATATAAACTTGTATGAAAATAAATGTACAAAAACATATAAAATAGGTAAATTTGTATTGAAATACATATACAAAATACACAAAAAATAATGTAAATTTGAATGAAAATATAGACTTAAAATAACGTAAATTTGTATGAAATATATAATCAAAATACACATTAAATAATGTAAAAATGTATAAAAAAATATATACAAAACACAAATAGAATAATGTAAAATCGTATCAAAATATATACACATAATATTAATAAAATAATGTAAATTTGTATGAAAATTATGATGCAAAATACCTATAAAATAACGCATTTTTTATAAAAATATTGATACCAAAATACACAAAATATTTGAATTTGTATTAAAATAAATATACAAAATGCACATACAATAAGGTAAATTTGTATTGAAATAGATATGCAAAATACATATAAAATAATGTAAATTTGTTTCAAAATATATATACGAATACACATAAAAAACGTAGATTTCTATAAAAATACATATACAAAATACACATAATATTAAGTAAATACGTATAAAAAAATGTATACAAAATACACATAAAATAATGTAAAATCGTATAAATGTAAATAAACAATATACCAATAAAAGAATGTGTATTTGTATAAATATAAATATACAAAATGCACATAAAATAACGTAAATTTATATAAAACTATATACATAAAATAACGCAAATTTCTATAAAAATATATGTACAAAAATGAACATAAAATAAATTTGCATAAAATATATATTCAAAACACACATTAGATAATGTAAATGAGTAAAATATATATACAAAATACCTATGAAATAATCTAAATTCGTATCGAATTAAATTAAGAAAATACCAATATAATAATGTAATTTTGGATGAAAATATATATACAAAATACACATAAAATAACCTAAATACAAATACAAATATACACATAAAATAATTTAAAATTGAATGAAATAAATATACAAAATAAACATAAAATAAGGTAAATTTGTAATGAAATATATGAAAAAATACACATAAAATAATATACATTTGTATGAAAATATACATTAAATAACACATTAAATAACATGAATTTGTATAAAATTTGTATCAAAATATATACTTATACACACAATAAAATAACGTAATTTTTTTATGAAAATGTATATACAAAATACACATAAAATAATTTAAATACGTAGAAAAATATATATACAAAAATACATAAAATAATGTAAATATGAATGAAAATATATAAATAAATACACATAAAATAATGTAAATTTGGATAAAATATATATACAAAATGAACATTAAATAATGTAAATATGTATAAAAAAATATATACAAAAAAAAATAGAATAATGTTAAATCGTATCAAAATAAATAAAGAGAATATCAATAAAATAATGTAAATTTGTATGAAAATAAAGATGCAAAATATCCATATAATAACGCATATTTGCATAAAAATATATATACAAAAAAACATATAAAATAATTAAATTTGTATTAAAATAAATATACAAAATGCACGTACAATAAAGTAAATTTGTATTGAAATAGATATGCAAAATACACATTAATAATGTAAGTTTGTATCAAAATATATATACGAATACTCATAAAATAGAGTAAATTTCTATGAAAATATACATACAAAATAGATATACAAAATACACATATAACTAGTTAAATTTGTATTTGTATACATGTACAAAAAACACATAAAATAATGTAGATTTGTATGAAATGAAAACAAATACATTTTATATAAAATATATATACAAAATACACATAGAATAATGTAGAAACATATCAAAATAAATACACAGAATATCAATAAAATAATGTAAATTTGTATGAAAATAAAGATGCAAAATACCCATAAAATAAAGCATATTTTTATAAAAATACATATACAAAAATACACATAGATTAATCAAATTTGTATTAAAATTAATATACAAAATGCACATACAATAAGGTAAATTTGTATTGAAAAAATATGCAAAACACACATAAAACAATGTAAATTTGTTTCAAAATATATATACGAATACACATAAAATAACGCAGATTTCTATAGAAATATATATACAAAATACACATTAAATAATGCTAATTCGTGTCAAAATAAATAAACAAAATATCATGAAAAGAATGTGTATTTGTATGAAAATAGATATACAAAATACACATAAAATAACCTAAATTTGTATAAAACTATATACAAAAATACACAAAAATAATATAAACTTGTATGAAAATAAATGTACAAAAAACATATAAAAATAGGTAAATTTGTATTGAAATACATATACAAAATACACAAAAAATAATGTAAATTTGAATGAAAATATAGACTTAAAATAACGTAAATTTGTATGAAATATATAATCAAAATACACATTAAATAAATAAACAAAACACAAATAGAATAATGTAAAATCGTATCAAAATATATACACATAATATTAATAAAATAATGTAAATTTGTATGAAAATTATGATGCAAAATACCTATAAAATAACGCATTTTTTATAAAAATATTGATACCAAAATACACACAAAATATTTGAATTTGTATTAAAATAAATATACAAAATGCACATACAATAAGGTAAATTTGTATTGAAATAGATATGCAAAATACATATAAAATAATGTAAATTTGTTTCAAAATATATATACGAATACACATAAAATAACGTAGATTTCTATAAAAATACATATACAAAATACACATAATATTAAGTAAATACGTATAAAAAATGTATACAAAATACACATAAAATAATGTAAAATCGTATAAATGTAAATAAACAATATACCAATAAAAGAATGTGTATTTGTATAAATATAAATATACAAAATGCACATAAAATAACGTAAATTTATATAAAACTATATACATAAAATAACGCAAATTTCTATAAAAATATATGTACAAAAATGAACATAAAATAAATTTGCATAAAAATATATATTCAAAACACACATTAGATAATGTAAATGAGTATTAAAATATATATACAAAATACCTATGAAATAATCTAAATTCGTATCGAATTAAATTAAGAAAATACCAATATAATAATGTAATTTTGGATGAAAATATATATACAAAATACACATAAAATAACCTAAATACAAATACAAATATACACATAAAATAATTTAAAATTGAATGAAATAAATATACAAAATAAACATAAAATAAGGTAAATTTGTAATGAAATATATGAAAAAATACATAAAATAATATACATTTGTATGAAAATATACATTAAATAACACATTAAATAACATGAATTTGTATAAAATTTGTATCAAAATATATACTTATACACACAATAAAATAACGTAATTTTTTTATGAAAATGTATATACAAAATACACATAAAATAATTTAAATACGTAGAAAAATATATATACAAAAATACATAAAATAATGTAAATATGAATGAAAATATATAAATAAATACACATAAAATAATGTAAATTTGGATAAAATATATATACAAAATGAACATTAAATAATGTAAATATGTATAAAAAATATATACAAAAAACACATAGAATAATGTTAAATCGTATCAAAATAAATAAAGAGAATATCAATAAAATAATGTAAATTTGTATGAAAATAAAGATGCAAAATATCCATATAATAACGCATATTTGCATAAAAATATATATACAAAAAAACATATAAAATAATTAAATTTGTATTAAAATAAATATACAAAATGCACGTACAATAAAGTAAATTTGTATTGAAATAGATATGCAAAATACACATTAATAATGTAAGTTTGTATCAAAATATATATACGAATACTCATAAAATAGAGTAAATTTCTATGAAAATATACATACAAAATAGATATACAAAATACACATATAACTAGTTAAATTTGTATTTAAATACATGTACAAAAAACACATAAAATAATGTAGATTTGTATGAAATGAAAACAAATACATTTTATATAAAATATATATACAAAATACACATAGAATAATGTAATGTAAATAAATACAAAGAATATCAATAAAATAATGTAAATTTGTATGAAAATAAAGATGCAAAATAAACATAAAATAAAGCATATTTTTATAACAATAAATATAACAAAATACAGATAGATTAATCAAATTTTTATTATAATTAATATACAAATTGCACATACTATAAGGTAAATTTGTATTGAAAAATATGCAAACACACATAAAACAATGTAAATTTGTTTCAAAATATATATACGAATACACATAAAATAACGCAGATTTCTATAGAAATATATATACAAAATACACATTAAATAATGCTAATTCGTGTCAAAATAAATAAACAAAATATCATGAAAAGAATGTGTATTTGTATGAAAATAGATATACAAAATACACATAAAATAACCTAAATTTGTATAAAACTATATACAAATATACACAAAAATAATATAAACTTGTATAAAAATAAATGTACAAAAAACATATAAAAATAGGTAAATTTGTATTGAAATACATATACAAAATACACAAAAAATAATGTAAATTTGAATGAAAATATATAAACATATAGAATTTAAATAACGTAAATTTGTATCAAATATATATACAAAAAAAACATTAAATAATGTAAATATGTATAAAAAAAATATATACAAAACACAAATATAATAATGTAAAATCGTATCAAAATAAATACAGAAAATATTAAAAAAATAATGTAAATTTGTATGAAAATTAAGATGCAAAATACCCATAAAATAACGCATTTTTTATAAAAATATAAATACGAAAAAATATAAAATATTTGATTTTGTATTAAAATAAATAGATATACAAAATACACATTAAATAAGCTAAATTTGAATTGAAATATATACAAAATACATAAAATAATGTAAATTTGTATCAAAATACCTATACAAATACACATATAATAAAGTAAATTTGTATAAAAATATATAAACAAAATACACATTAAATAAAGTAAATACGTATAAAAAAATGTAAAAAATACACAAATAATCATGTAATTCGTATCAAAATAAATAGACAAAATACCAATAAAATAATGTAAATTTCTGAGAAAACATATACAAAATACACACAAATAACCCAAACATCAATCAAAATATCTCTAATCTAAAATATTTTTAGACATATATAAAATATTTAAATTATATTTTGTCTATATATATATATATATATATATATATATATATATATATATATATATATATATATATATATATATATATATATATATATATATATATATATATATATATATATATATATATATATATATATATATATATATATATTTATCCAAATTTACGTGATTTTATAAGTATTTGTTTATATATTTTCATACAAATTTACATTATTTTATTTGAGTTTTGTATATATGTATTTCAATACAAATTTGCCTAACTTTATGTGTATTTTGCATATCTATTTGCAAATAAATTTAAATTATTTTTGTGTATTTTGTATATATTTTATACAAATTTTAGTTATTTTTTTGTTTTTGTATATATATTTTCCTACAAATATACATTCTTTTATTGGAATTTTGTGTATTTAATTTTTACAATTTACATTATTTTATGTGTATTTTGTATATATATTTTCTACGTATTTAAACTATTTTATGTGTATTTTATATATACATTTTCATAAAATTTACGTTATTTTATTGTGTGTATTCATATATTTTGAGACAAATTTTATACAAATTCATGTTATCTTATGTGTATTTGTATATATATTTTCATACAAATTTATATTATTTTATGTGTATTCTTACATATATTTTATTACAAATTTACCTTATTTTATGTTTATTTTGTATATTTATTTCATTCAATTTTTTATTATTTAATGTGTATATTTGTATTTGAATTTAGGTTATTTTATGTGTGTTTTCTATATATTTTTTCATCCAAAACTACATTATTTTATTGTTATTTTCTTAATTTAACTCGAAACGAGTTTAGATTATTTCATAGGTATTTTGTATACATATTTTTATACTCATTTACATTATCTAATGTGTGTTTTGTATATATTTTTTTATGCAAACTAATTTTATGTGCATTTTTGTACATATATTTTTATAGAAACTTAAAACGTTATTTTATGTGTATTTTGTATATGTTTTCTCATACAAATCTACATTATTTAATTATTTTTTTGTTTATTTATTTTGATACGAATGACTTGATTATTGGTGTATTTTGTAAATATTTTTTTTATACCTATTTACATTACTTAATGTGTATTTTGTTTATATATTTTTTTTTACAAATTTACGTTATTATATGTGTATTTGTTAAAAAAATTATGAAACGAATTTACTTTATTTTATATATTTTGTATATATATTTCAATTCAAATTTAGCTTACTTTGTGTGTATTTTGTATATCAATTTTCATACAAATTTAATTACTTCTGTGTATTTTTGTATATAGTTTTATTCAAATTTTCGTTGATTAATGTGCATTTTGTATATTTATATTTGTACAAATACACATTCTCTTATTGGTATTTTGTTTATTTATATTTATACGAATTTACATTATTTTATGTGTATTTTGTATACATTTTTGATTTGTATTTACTTAATTTTATTTGTATTTTGTATATATATATATTTATAATCTACGTTATTTTATGTGTATTCGTATATATATTTTGAAACAAATTTACATTGTTTTATATGTTTTTTGCATATCTATTTCAATACAAATTTACCTTATTGTATGTGCATTTTGTATATTTATTTTAAGACAAATTCAAACATTTTATGTGTATTTTGGTATATATAATTTTATAAAAAATTCGTTATTATATAGGTATTTTGCATCTTAGTTTTCATACAAATGTACATTATTTTATTAAAATTCTGTGTATATACTTTGATACGATTTTATATTATACTATTTGTGTTTTGTATATATTTTTTTATATATATTTTCATTATTTAATGTGTATTTTTTATATATATTTTATACAAATTAACGTCATTTTAAGTGTATTTGTTTATAGAATTTTATTCAAATTTACATTATTTTAAGTGTATTTTGTATATGTATTTCAATACAAATTTACCTAATTTTATGTGTATTTTGTATATTTATTTTCATACAAATTTAAATTGTTTTTTGTGTTTTTTTGTATATACATATAGAGTAAATTTCTATGAAAATATATATTCAAAATACATATAAAATTATGTAAATAAGTATAAAAAATATATATCAAATACACCTAAAAAAATGAAAATTCGTATCAAAATAAATAAACAAAATTCCGATAAAAGAACGTATATTTGTAGGAAAATAAATATACAAAATACACATAAAATTACGAAAATTTGAATAAAAGTATATACAAAAAAACAAAAAAATAAATTTCAATTTGTATGAAAATAGATATACAAAATACACATATAATTAGTTAAATTTGTATTTAAATACATGTACAAAATACACATAAAATAATGTAAATTTGTAGAAATGAAAACAAATTCACATAAAATAACGTACATTTGTATAAAATAGATATACAAAATATACATAAAATAATGTAAAATCGTATCAAAATAAATACACAGAATATCAATAAAATAATGTAATTTTGTATGAAAATAAAGATGCAAAATACCCATAAAATAAAGCATATTTAAAAAAAATACATATACAAGAATACACATAGAATAATTGAATTTGTATTAAAATTAATATACAAAATGCACGTACAATAAGGGAAATTTGTATTGAAAAAATATACAAAATGCACATAAAACAATGTATATTTGTTTCAAAATATATATACGAATACACATAAAATAACGTAGATTTCTATAGAAATATATATATAAAAAATACACATGAAATGACGTAAATACGTATAAAAATATATATACACAATACACATTAAATAATGTAAATTCGCATCAAAATAAATAAACAAAATATCAATAAAAGAATGTGTATTTGTATGAAAATAGATATACAAAATACACATAAAATATTGTAAATTTGTATAAAACTGTATTAAAAAAATACACAAAAAAAATTTAAATTTGTATAAAAATATATATACAAAATACATATAAAAATAGTTAAATTTCTATTGAAATACATATACAAAATACACATAAAATAATGTAAATTTGAATAAAAATATATAAACAAATACGCTTAAAATAACGAAAATTTGTATGAAATATATATAGAAAATACACATTAAATAATGTAAATATGTATAAAAAATATATACAAAACACAAATAGAAAAATGTAAAATAGTATCAAAATAAATACACAGAATATTAATAAAATAATGTAAATTTGTATGAAAATAAAGATGCAAAATACCCATAAAACAACGCATTTTTTATGAAAATATATATACCAAAATACACATCAAATATTTAAATTTGTATTACAATAAATATACAAAATGCACATACAATAAGGTAAATTTGTATTGAAATAGATATGCAAAATTCATATAAAACAATGTAAATATGTATAAAAAATATATACAAAACACAAATAGAATAATGTAAAACAGTATCAAAATAAATACACAGAATATTAATAAAATAATGTAAATTTGTATGAAAATAAAGATGAAAAATACCCATAAAACAACGCATTTTTTATGAAAATATATATACCAAATGAACATAAAATATTTAAATTTGTATTACAATGAATATACAAAATGCACATACAATAAGGTAAATTTGTATTGAAATAGATATGCAAAATACACATAAAACAATGTAAATTTGTTTCAAAATATATATACGAATACACATAAAATAACGTAGATTTCTATAAAAATATATATACAAAATACACATAAAATGAAGTAAATACGTATAAGAAAATGTATACAAAATACACATAAAATAATGTAAACTCGTATCAAAATAAATAAACTAAATGCCAATAAAAGAATGTTTACTTGTATAAATATAAATATTCAAAATAAACATAAAATAACGTAAAATTGTATAAAACTATATACAAAAATAAACAAAAATAATTAAATTTGTATGAAAATAGATATACAAAAGACATAAAATAAGCTAAATTTGAATTGAAATAAATATAGAAAATACATAAAATAATGTAAATTTGTATCAAAATATATATTCAAATACACATATATTAAAATTAATATACAAAATGCGTATATAATAAGGTAAATTTGTATTGAAAAAATATGCAACATACACGTTTACTCATACAAATTTATATTATTTTATTGGTATTTTGTTTATTTATTTTGATACGAATTACATGATTATATGCGTATTTTCTACATATTTTTTATACGTATTTACATTATTTAATGTGTATTTTGTTTATATATTTTCATATAATTTTACGTTATTATATGTGTATTTGTATAAATATTTTGATACAAATTTACTTTATTTCATGTATTTTGTATATATATTTCAATTCAAATTTAGCTTATTTTGTGTGTATTTTGTATATATTTTCATACAAATTTAATTACTTCTGTGTATTTTTTTATATAGTTTTATATAAATTTACGTTATTTTATGTGTATTTTGTATATTTATATTTATACAAATACACATTCTCTTATTAGTGTTTTGTTTATTTATTTTGATACGAATTTACATTATTTTATGTGTATTTAGTATACATTTTTTTTATACGTATTTACTTCATTTTATGTGTATTTTGTATATATATTTTTATAGAAATGTACGTTATTTTATGTGAATTCGTATATATATTTTGAAACAAATTTACATTGTTTTATATGTATTTTGCATATCTATTTCAATACAAATTTACCTTATTGTATGTGTTTTTTGTATATTTATTTTAATACAAATTTAATTTTTTGATGTGTATTTTGGTATATTTTTTTTTATAAATGCGTTATTTTATAGGTATTTTGCTTCTTTATTTTCATACAAATTTACATTATTTTATTAATATTCTGTGTATTTATTTTGATACGATTTTACATTATTCTATTTGTGTTTTGTACATATTTTTTTATACAAATTTACGTTATTTTAAGTGTATTTTTTTATGTATTTTCATTCAAATTTACTTTATTTTATGTGTATTTTGTGTATGTATTTCAATACAAATTTACCTAATTTGATGTGTATTTTGTATATTTATTTTTATACAAATTTAAAATATTTTTGTTTATTTTTTGTATATAGTTTGATACAAATTTAGGTTATTTTATGTGTATTTTGTTTATCTATTTTCATACAAATACACATTCTTTTATTGATATTTTGTTGATTTATTTTGACGCGAATTTTATGTGAATTTGTTTTCATTTCATACAAATTTACATTATTTTATGTTTATTTTGTACAAATATTTAAATACAAATTTAACTATTTATATATTTATTTTGTATATCTATTTTCATACAAATTGAAATTTTTTTTGTATATATTTTTATTCAAATTTTCGTAATCTTATAAAAATATATATACCAAAAAACACATAAAATATTTAAATTTGCATTGAAATAAATATACAAAATGCACATACAATAAGGTAAATTTGTATTGAAAGAGATATGCAAAAATACATATTAAACAATGTATATTTGTTTCAAAATATATATACGAATACAAATAAAAAAACTTAGATTTCTATAAAAATATATATACAAAATACACATAAAATTAAGTAAATACGTATAAAAAAAATGTATACAAAATACACATAAAATAAAGTAAACTCGAATTAAAATAAATAAACAAAATACCAATAAAAGAATGTGTATTTGGATATATATAAATAGAAAATACACATACAAAATAAACATAAAATAAGGTAGATTTGTAAAAAATATATGTACAAAATACACATAAAATAATGTAAATTTATATAAAAATATATATACAAATACACATAAAATACGATGAATTTGTATAAAATATATATTTAAAATATATATTAAATAATGTAAAAGAGTATAAAAATACATATACAAAGTACATATAAAATAATGTAAATTCGTATCAATATAAATCAACAAAACACCAATAAAATAATATATATTTGAATGAAAATAAATTTACAAAATACAAATAACTAAATTTTGTATTAAAATATATACAAAATACATAGAAATAATTTGAGTTTGCATGAAAACAGATATACAAAATACACATAAAACTAGGTAAATTTCTTTTGAAATGTATATACAAAATACCCATAAAATATTGTAAATTTGTGTCAAAATATATAAGCAAATACACATAAAATAACGTAAATTTGTATGAAAAATATATACAAAATACACAGAGAACAATGTCAATTCGTATCAAAATGAATGAGCAGAATATCAATAAAATAATGTAAATTTGTATGAAAATAAAGATGCAAAATACCCAAAAAATAAAGCATATGTTTATAAAAATACAGATACAAAAATACGCATCGAATAATTAAATTTATATTAAAATTAATATACAAAATGCGTATATAACAAGGTAAATTTGTATTGAAAAAATATGCAACATACACGTTTACTCATACAAATTTATATTATTTTAGTGGTATTTTGTTTATTTATTTTGACACGAATTACATGATTATATGTGTATTTTGTACATATTTTTTATACGTATTTTCATTATTTAATGTGTTTTTTGTTTATATATTTTCATACAAATTTACGTTATTATATGTGTATTTGTATAAATATTTTGATACAAATTTACTTTATTTCATGTATTTTGTATATATATTTCAATTCAAATTTAGCTGATTTTGTGTGAAGTTTGTATATATTTTCATACAATTTAATTACTTCTGTGTATTTTTGTATATAGTTTTATATAAATTTCTTTTATCGGAATTTTGTTTATTTATTTTGATACGAATTTTTCATTTTTTTAGGTGTATTTGATATATATATTTTTATACTTATTTACATAATTTTATATGTATTTTGAATATATATTTTCATAGAAATTTACTCTATATGTATATACAAAAAACACAAAAATAATTTAAATTTGTGTGAAAATAAATATACAAAATACACATAAAATTAGGTAAATTTGTATTGAAATACATATACAAAATACACTTAAAATAATGTAAATTTGAATGAAATTATATAAACAAATACACTTAAAATGACGTTAATTTGAATAAAATATATATAAAAAATACACATTAAATAATGAAAATATGTAAAAAAAAATATATACAAAACACAAATAGTATAATATAAAATCGTATCAAAATATATACACAGAATATTAATAATATAATGTACATTTATATGAAAACTAAGATGCAAAATACCTATAAAATAACGCATTTTTTTAAAAATTATATATACCAAAATACACATAAAATATTTGAATTTGTATTAAAATAAATATACAAAATGCACATACAATAAGGTAAATTTGTATTGAAATAGATATGCAAAAAACATATAAAACAATGTAAATTTGTTTCAAAATATATATACGAATACACATAAAATAACGTAGATTTCTATAAATATATATATATACAAAATACAAATAAAATTAAGTAAATACGAATCAAAATGTATAAAATACACATAAAATAATGTAAATTCGTATAAATATAAATAAACAAAATACCAATAAGAGAATGTGTATTTGTATAAATATAAATATACAAAATGCACAAAAAATAACGTAAATTTGTATAAAACTATACACAAAAATACATCAAAGTAATTAAATTTGCATGAAAATAGATATACAAAATTTTATGTGTATTTGTATATATATTTTCATATAAATTTACATTATTTTATGTGTATTTTGTACATATATCTCATTACAAATTTACCTTATTTTATGTTTATTTTGTATGTGTATTTTGTACATTTATATTTATACAAATACTCATTCTTTTATTGGTATTTTGTTTATTTATTTTGTTTCGAATTTATATTATTTTATGTGTATTTTGTTTACATTTTTTTTATACGTATTTACCTAATTTTATGTGTATTTTGTATATATATTTTTATAGAAATCTACGTTATTTTATGTGTATTCGAATATATATTTTGAAACAAATTTACTTTGTTTTATATGTGTTTTTGCATATCTCTTTCAATAGAAGTTTACCTTATTGTATGTGCATTTTGTATATTTATTTCAATACAAATTTAAATATTTTATGTGTATTTTGGTATATATATGTTTTTAAGAAATGCGCTAATTGATGGGAATTTTGCATCTTTATTTTCATACAAATTTACATTATTTTATCAATATTCGGTGTATTTATTTTGATACGATCTTACATTATTCTATTTGTTTTTTGTATATATATTTTTTATACATATTTACATTATTTAATGTATATCTTGCATATATATTTCATACAAATTTATTATCTATTATTTATTTTCATACAAATATACATTCTTTTCATGATATTTTGTTTATTTTTTTTGACACGAATTTACATTACTTAATATGTAATTTATATATATATTTTTATACGTATTTACATAATTTTATGTGTATTTTGTATATATATTTCTATAGAAATCTACGTTATTTTATGTGTATTCGTATATATATTTTGAAACAAATTTACAATGTTTTATTTGTATTTTGCGTTTTTTTTCAATACAAATTTACCTTATTGTATGTGTGCATTTTGCATATTAATTTTAATAAAAATTTAATTATTCTATGTGTATTTTTGTATATGTATTTAAAAAAAAAATGCTTATCTTATAGGTATTTTGCATCTTTGTTTTCATACAAATTTAAATTATTTTATTGATATTCTGTGTACTTATTTTGATACGATTTTACATTATTCTATGTATAACAAAAATAAATACAGAATACACAAAAATAGATATGCAAAATACATATAAACAATTTAAATTTGTTTCAAAATATATATACGAATACACTTGACATGGGTATTTTGAATCTTAATTTTCATACAAATTTACATTATTTTATTAATATTTTCTGTATTTATTTTCATACTATTTTACATTATTTTATTTGTGTTTTGTATATATTTTTTTATACATATTTACATTATTTAATGTGTTTTTTGTATATATATTTGATACAAATTTACGTTATTTTAAGTCTATATGTTTATATATTTTCATTCAAATTTACATTATTTTATGTGTATTTTGTATATGTATTTCAATACAAATTTACCAAATTTTATGTTTTTTGTATATTTACTTTCATACAAGTTTAAATTATTTTGTGTATTTTGTATATAGTTTTTTACAAATTTAGGTTATTTTATGTGTATTTTGTATATCTATTTTCATACAAATACACATTCTTTTCATGATATTTTTTTTATTTATTTTGACACGAATTAACATTATTTAATGTGTATTTTGTATATATATTTTTATACGTATTTACATTATTTCAAATGTATTTTGTATATATATTTCTATAGAAATCTACGTTATTTTATGAGTATTCGTATATATATTTTGAAACAAATTTACATTGTTTTATGTGTATTTTGCATATTTTTTCAATACAAATTTACATTATTGTATGAGCATTTTGTATACTAATTTTAATACAAATTTGATTAATCTATGTGTATTTTTGTGTAGGTATTTTATAAAAATATGCTTTATTTTATGGGTATTTTGCATCTTTATTTTCATACAAATTTACATTATTTTATTGATATTCTGGGTATTTATTTGGTATGATTTTACATTATTCTATGTGTATTTTGTATATATATTTTATATGAAATGAATTTGTTTTCATTTCATACAAATCTACATTATTTTATGTGTTTTTTGTACATGTATTTAAATACAAATTTAACTAGTTAGATGTGTATTTTGTATATCTATTTTGTATGTATATTTTCATACAAATTTACTCTATTTTATGAGTATTCGTATATATATTTTGATACAAATTTACATTATTGATGTGTATTTTGCATATCTATTTCAATACAAATTTTCTTTATTATACGTGCATTTTGTTTATTTATTTTAATACAAATTTAATTATTTTATATCTATTTTTCTATATATATTTTTATGCAAATATGCGTTATTATATGGATATTTTGCAGCTTTATTTTCATACAAATTTACATTATTTTATTGATATTCTCTTTATTTATTTTCATACGATTTAACATTATTCTATGTGTATTTTGTATATATTTTTTATACATATTTACATTATTTAAGGTTTATTTTGTATATATATTTTATCCAAATTTACATTATTTTATGTGTATTTGTTTATATATTTTCATACAAATTTACATTATTTTATCAATATTCGGTGTATTTATTTTGATACGATCTTACATTATTCTATTTGTTTTTTGTATACATTTTTTTTATACATATTTACATTATTTAATGTATATCTTGCATATATATTTCATACAAATTTATTATCTATTATTTATTTTCATACAAATACACATTCTTTTCATGATATTTTGTTTATTTATTTTGACACGAATTTACATTACTTAATATGTAATTTATATATATATTTTTATACGTATTTACATAATTTTATGTGTATATTTTATATATATTTCTATAGAAATCTACGTTATTTTATGTGTATTCGTATATATATTTTGAAACAAATTTACAATGTTTTATTTGTATTTTGCGTTTTTTTTCAATACAAATTTACCTTATTGTATGTGTGCATTTTGCATATTAATTTTAATACAAATTTAATTATTCTATGTGTATTTTTGTATATGTATTTTTAAAAAAAAAATATGCTTATCTTATGGGTATTTTGCATCTTTGTTTTCATACAAATTTAAATTATTTTATTGATATTCTGTGTACTTATTTTGATACGATTTTACATTATTCTATGTATAACAAAAATAAATACAGAATACACAAAAATAGATATGCAAAAAACATATAAACAATTTAAATTTGTTTCAAAATATATATACGAATACACTTGACATGGGTATTTTGAATCTTAATTTTCATACAAATTTACATTATTTTATTAATATTTTCTGTATTTATTTTCATACTATTTTACATTATTTTATTTGTGTTTTGTATATATTTTTTTATACATATTTACATTATTTAATGTGTTTTTTGTTTATATATTTGATACAAATTTACGTTATTTTAAGTCTATATGTTTATATATTTTCATTCAAATTTACATTATTTTATGTGTATTTTGTATATGTATTTCAATACAAATTTACCAAATTTTATGTTTTTTGTATATTTACTTTCATACAAGTTTAAATTATTTTTGTGTATTTTTGTATATAGTTTTTTTTACAAATTTAGGTTATTTTATGTGTATTTTGTATATCTATTTTCATACAAATACACATTCTTTTCATGATATTTTTTTTATTTATTTTGACACGAATTAACATTATTTAATGTGTATTTTGTATATATATTTTTATACGTATTTACATTATTTCAAATGTATTTTGTATATATATTTCTATAGAAATCTACGTTATTTTATGAGTATTCGTATATATATTTTGAAACAAATTTACATTGTTTTATGTGTATTTTGCATATTTTTTCAATACAAATTTACATTATTGTATTTTATTGATATTCTGGGTATTTATTTGGTATGATTTTACATTATTCTATGTGTATTTTGTATATATATTTTATATGAAATGTATTTGTTTTCATTTCATACAAATCTACATTATTTTATGTGTTTTTGTACATGTATTTAAATACAAATTTAACAAGTTAGATGTGTATTTTGTATATCTATTTTGTATGTATATTTTCATACAAATTTACTCTATTTTATGAGTATTCGTATATATATTTTGATACAAATTTACATTATTGATGTGTATTTTGCATATCTATTTCAATACAAATTTTCTTTATTATACGTGCATTTTGTTTATTTATTTTAATACAAATTTAATTATTTTATATCTATTTTTCTATATATATTTTTATGCAAATATGCGTTATTATATGGATATTTTGCAGCTTTATTTTCATACAAATTTACATTATTTTATTGATATTCTCTTTATTTATTTTCATACGATTTAACATTATTCTATGTGTAGTTTGTATATATTTTTTATACATATTTACATTATTTAAGGTTTATTTTGTATATATATTTTATCCAAATTTACATTATTTTATGTGTATTTGTTTATATATTTTTATACAAATTTACATTATTTTATGTGTATTTTGTATATACATTTTCATGAAAAAATTACGTTATTTTATTGTGTGTACTCGTGTATTGTGGTCCCCCGCCTGGGGGGGGGACCACAAATTCCCCCAGGGGGGACTCCCCTTCTGGCTGCCGACCCGAGAGGTGTCTTGATAACTCCTCGAACCTCTTTCTTCTGAATTTCTGCAACATTCGCGGTCTTCGCTCTAATTTTCATTCTGTGGAACATCATCTCTCCTCCTCTAAACCTCACCTTCTCTTCCTTACCGAAACACAGGTTTCTGAGGCTACTGACAGCAATCTCTACTCTGTTCCCTCCTACTATCTCTATCCTAAATTTCAATCCAAAGCTGGATGTTGCGCCTACGTGCGCAACGACATCACTTGCTCTCGTGCCCACGACCTTGACTCTTCTGAATTTTCCACCATCTGGTTAAGACTTCACTGTCATTCTATTACTAAATACATCTGTGCTGTTTATCTCTCACCTAACTCTACCAACTATGTAAAATTCTTTGACTATTTGAATTCTAAAGTGGAGCACATCTTGACCCACGCTCCCTTCGCTGAAATCTCCATCCTAGGAGATTTCAATGTTCACCACCAGCTTTGGCTTTCATCCTCTTTCACTGACCATCCTGGTGAACAAGCCTACAACTTTGCTATCCTCAACGACCTAGAGCAGTTGGTCCAGCACCCTACACGTATACCTGACCGTCTTGGAGATCGGCCCAACATTCTAGACCTCTTCCTTACCTCAAACCCTTCTGCTTATTCTGTCAAACTGTTCTCTCCGTTGGGCTCCTCCGATCACAATCTTATTTCTGCATCCTGTCCTATCGCTCCTGTACAACCTCTGGACCCACCGAAGAGGCGATGCTTCTGGCATTTTGCTTCAGCTCGGTGGGACGACCTGAGGATGTACTTTTCCGATTTCCCGTGGAATGATTATTGCTTCCAGGATAGAGACCCCTCTGTGTGTGCTCAGCGCATCACAGAGGTGATTGTCTCTGGAATGGAGGCATACATTCCTCGTTCTTTCTCTACTCCTCACGCTAAAAAGCCTTGGTTTAATCACGCTTGTTCTCGTGCTGTCAATGATAGAGAGGTAGCTCACAAAAGATACCAAAGCCTTCAAACTAATGCTAATTATGAACTTTACATTTCTGCCCGAAATCGTGCCAAATCTATTCTCCGACTAACCAAAAATTCTTTCATTAATAGAAAATGTCAAAACCTTGCTTTCTAACTCTTCCCGTGACTTCTGGCATCTAGCCAAAAACATCTCCTCCAACTTCACTTCTTCATCTTTCCCTCCACTCCTCAGTCCTGACGGCAACACTGCCGTCTCATCTATCTCTAAGGCTGAACTCTTCTCTCAAACTTTTTCTAAAAACTCCACTCTGGACGATTCTGGGCATATTCCTCCTACTCATCCCCCCTCTGACTCCTTTATGCCTGTTATAAAGATTCTTCAAAATGATGTTTTCTATGCCCTCTCTGGCCTCAATCCTCAGAAGGCTTATGGACCTGATGGAGTGCCTCCTATTGTCCTTAAAAACTGTGCCTCCGTGCTGTCACCCTGCCTGGTCAAACTCTTTCGCCTCTGCCTGTCAACATCTACCTTTCCTTCTTGCTGGAAGTATGCCTTCACACAGCCTGTACCTAAGAAGGGTGACCGCTCCAATCCCTCAAACTACCGTCCTATTGCTTTACTTTCTTGTCTGTCTAAAGCTTTTGAATCAATCCTTAACCGTAAGATTCAAAAGCACCTTTCCACTTCTGACCTTCTATCTGATCGCCAGTATGGGTTCCGCAAGGGGCGTTCTTCTGGTGATCTCCTAGCCTTCTTAACTGACTCTTGGTCATCCTCTCTTAGCCGTTTCGGTGAAACTTTTGCTATTGCGCTGGACATATCAAAAGCTTTTGATAGGGTCTGGCACAAATCTTTGCTTTCTAAACTACCCTCCTACGGTTTCTATCCTTCTCTCTGTACCTTTATCTCCAGTTTCCTTTCTGACCGTTCTATTTCTGCCGTGGTAGACGGTCACTGTTCTTCCCCTAAATCTATTAACAGTGGTGTCCCACAGGGTTCTGTCCTATCTCCCACTCTTTTTCTGTTGTTCATTGATGATCTTCTTTCCAAAACGAACTGTCCTATCCATTCCTACGCCGATGATTCCACTCTGCATTATTCAACTTCTTTTAATAGAAGACCCACCCTTCAGGAACTTAACGACTCAAGGCTGGAGGCTGCAGAACGCTTAGCCTCAGACCTTACTATTATTTCCGATTGGGGCAAGAAGAACCTGGTGTCCTTCAACGCCTCAAAAACACAGTTTCTCCACCTATCCACTCGACACAATCTTCCAAACAACTATCCCCTATTCTTTGACAACACCCAGCTATCACCTTCCTCAACACTAAACATCCTCGGTCTATCCTTAACTCAAAATCTCAACTGGAAACTTCATATCTCATCTCTTACTAAATCAGCTTCCTCGAGGCTGGGCGTTCTGTACCGTCTCCGCCAGTTCTTCTCCCCTGCACAGTTGCTGTCCATATACAGGAGCCTTGTCCGCCCTCGTATGGAGTATGCATCTCATGTGGGGGCTCCACCACACAGCTCTTCTGGACAGAGTGGAGGCAAAGGCTCTTCGTCTCATCAGTTCTCCTCCTCCTACTGATAGTCTTCTACCTCTTAAATTCCGCCGCTATTTTGCCTCTCTATCTTCTATCGATATTTCCACGCTGACTGCTCTTCTGAACTTGCTAACTGCATGCCTCCCCCACTCCCGCGGCCCCGCTGCACTCGACTTTCTACTCATGCTCATCCCTATACTGTCCAAACCCCTTATGCAAGAGTTAACCAGCATCTTCACTCTTTCATCCCTCGCGCTGGTAAACTCTGGAACAATCTTCCTTCATCTGTATTTCCTCCTGCCTACGACTTGAACTCTTTCAAGAGGAGGGTATCAGGACACCTCTCCTCCCGAGGCTGACTTATCTTTCGGCCACCTCTTTGGATTCTTTTTAGGAGCAGCGAGTAGCGGGCTTTTTTTTATTTTATAAATGTTTACTTTTTTGTGCCCTTGAGCTGTCTCCTTTGCTGTAAAAAAAAAAAAAAAAAAATATATATATTTTGATACAAATTTTATACAAATTCATGTTATTTAATGTGTATTTGTATATATATTTTCATACAAATTTATATTATTTTATGTGTATTTTTTCATATATTTCATTTCAAATTTACCTTATTTTATGTTTATTTTGTATATTTATTTCATTCAATTTTAAATTATTTTATGTGTATATTTGTATTTGTATTTAGCTTATTTTATGTGTATTTTGTATATATATTTTCATCCAAAATTACATTATTATATTGGTATTTTCTTAATTTAATTCGATACGGATTTAGATTATTTCATAGGTATTTTGTATACATATTTTTATACTCATTTACATTATCTAATGTGTGTTTTGTATATATATTTTTATGCAAATTTATTTTATGTTCATTTTGTACATATATTTTATAGAAATTTGCGTTATTTTATGTATATAGTTTTATATAAATTTACGTTATTTTATGTGCATTTTGTATATTTATATTTATACAAATACACATTCTTTTATTGCTATATTGTTTATTTATATTTATACGAATTTACATTATTATATGTTTATTTTGTATACATTTTTTTATACGTATTTACTTAATTTTATGTGTATTTTGTATATGTATTTTTATAGAAATCTACGTTATTTTATGTGTATTCGCATATATATTTTGAAACAAATTTACATTATTTTATATGTATTTTGCATATCTTTTTCAATACAAATTTACCTTATTGTATGTGCATTTTGTATATTTATTTTGATACAAATTCAAATATTTTATGTGTATTTTGGTATCAATAATTTTATAAAAAATGCGTTTTTTTATAGGTATTTTGCATCTTAATTTTCATACAAATTTACATTATTTTATTAATATTCTGTGTATATATTTAGACACGATTTAACATTATTCTATTTGTGTTTTGTATATATTTTTTTTATACATATTTACATTATTTAATGTGTATTTTGTATATATATTTCATACAAATATACGTTATTATATGTGTATTTGTTTATATATTTTTTTTCATATTTGCATTATTTTATGTGTATTTTGTATATGTATTTCAATAGAAATTAACCTAATTTTATGTGTATTTTGTATATTTCTTTTCATACAAATTTAAATTATTTTTGTGTATTTTTGAATATAGTTTTATACAAATTTAGGTTATTTTATGTACGCATTTACATTATTTAATGTGTGTTTTGTATATATATTTTTATCCAAAGTTAATTTATTTTACGTTTATTTTTGGACATATATTTTTATAGAAATTAGCGTTATTTTATATGTATTTGTATATGTTTTCTCATACAAATTTACATTATATTATTGCTATTTTGTTTATTTAGTTTGATACGAATTACATGATTATATGTGTATTTTGTACATATTTTTTATGCGTATTTACATTACTTAATGTGTATTTTGTTTATATATTTTTAAACAAATTTACGTTATTATATGTATTTTTATAGATATTTTGATACAAATTTACATTATTTTATGTATTTTGTATATACATTTCAATTCAAATTTAGCTTATTTTATCTGTATTTTGTATATCTATTTTCATACGAATTTAATTACTTCTGTGTATTTTTGTATATAGTTTTATACAAATTTACGTTATTTTATGTGTATTTTGTATATTTATATTTATACAAATACACATTCTTTTATTGGTCTTTTGTTTATATATTTTGATACGAATTTACATTATTTTATGTGTATTTTGTATACATTTTTTTATACGTATTTACTTCATTTTACGTGTATTTTGTATATATATTTTTATACAAATCTACGTTATTTTATGTGTATTCGTATATATATTTTGAAACAAATTTACATTGTTTTATATGTATTTTGCATATCTATTTCAATACAGATTTACCTTATTGTATGTGTATTTTGTATATTTATTTTAATACAAATAAATTTTTTGTGTATTTTTGAATATATATTAAAAAAAAAGCGTTATTTTATGGGTATTTTGCTTCTTTATTTTCACACAAATTTACATAATTTTATTAATATTCTGTGTATTTATTTTGATACGATTTTACATTATTCTATTTGTGTTTTGTATATATTTTTTTATACAAATTTACGTTATTTTAAGTGTATTTGTTTATGTATTTTCATTCAAATTTACAGTATTTTATGTGTATTTTGTATATGTATTTCAATACAAATTTACCTAATTTTATGTGTATTTTGTATATTTCTTTTCATACAAATTTAAATTATTTTTGTGTATTTTTGTAAATAGTTTTATACAAATTTATGTTATCTTATGTGTATTTTGTATATATACTTTCATACAAATACACATTCTTTTATTGACATTTTGTTTATTTATTTTGACGCGAATTTACATTATTTAATATGTATTTTGTATATATATTTTTATACGTATTTACATCCTTTCATGTGTATTTTGTATATTTATAAAAAATGCGTTATTTTATGGGTATTTTGCATTTTTATTTTAATACAAATTTACATTATTTTATTTACATTCTGTGTATTTATTTTAATACGATTTTACATTATTCTATTTGTGTTTTGTATATATATTTTTTATACATATTTTCATTATTTAATGAATGTTTTTTATATATATTTTATACAAATTTATGTTAATATAAGTGATTTTGTTTATATATTTTCATTCAAATTTACATTATTTTATGTGTATTTTGTATATGTATTTCTTTACAAATTTACGTAATTTTATGTGTATTTTGTATATTTATTTTCATACAAATTTAACTTATTTTTGTGTATTTTTATATATAGTTTTATACAAATTTACGTTATTTTATGTGTATTAAGGGGAGGCGGTGGCTGAATAGGGGAGGCGGTGGCTGAATCGACAGAGTAACACCACCGCGTTCAGGAGGACGCGAGTTCAATCCCCGCCCGGTGCCACCAAGCTGGGATTTTTCAGCCGCCGCCGAGTGGCTTAAAACTACCCACATGCTGTCCAGAAGACCACCTATCAACCCGGACTCTAGATTCTAGGATTAAAGATGAGCTCCGGGAGGGCAGCATGAACTAATGCAAGATGGCGCCACTATAAACACTCGCCTGCGCCAAAACGGGCTGGGCCGACCATCAGGACCCACCGAGAAAAAGCCTTGGGCCGACCATCAGGCCCCACCGGGAAAAAGCCTACCGGCGCTATAGGCCGCGACGTAAAAAAAGAAAAAAAATAATAATTTTATATGTATTTTCATACAAATACACATTCTTTTATTGATATTTTAATTATTTATTTTGACACGAATTTACATTATTTAATGTGTATTTTGTATATATATTTTTATACGTATTTACAACATTTCATGTGTATTTCTATAGAAATTTACGTTATTTTATGTGTATTCGTATATATATTTTGAAACAAATCTACATTATTTTATGTGTATTTTGTATATATATTTCATTATAAATTTGCCTTATTTTAAGTTTATTTTTATATCTATTTTCATTCAAATTCAAATCATTTTATGTCTATATATTTATTTGTATTTACGTTATTTTATGTGTATTTTCTATATATATTTTCATTCAAAATTACATTATTTTATCAGTATTTTGCTCATTTATTTCGATACGAATTTAGATTATTTCATGTGTATTTTCTATACATATACATATAGAGTAAATTTCTATGAAAATATATATTCAAAATACATATAAAATTATGTAAATAAGTATAAAAATATACATATCAAATACACCTAAAAAAAATTAAAATTCGTATCAAAATAAATAAATAAAATTCCGATAAAAGAACGTATATTTGTAGGAAAATAAATATACAAAATACACATAAAATTACGAAAATTTGAATAAAAATATATACAAAAATACACACAATTAATTTCAATTTGTATGAAAATAGATATACAAAATACACATATAATTAGTTAAATTTGTTTTTAAATACATGTACAAAATTCACATAAAATAATGTAAATTTGTATGAAATGAAAACAAATTCACATAAAATAACGTACATTGGTATAAAATAGATATACAAAATATACATAGAATAATGTAAAATCACATAGAATAGCTAAATTTGTATTAAAATTAATATACAAAATGCACGTACAATAAGGTAAATTTGTATTGAAAAAATATGCAAAATGCACATAAAACAATGTATATTTGTTTCAAAATATATATACGAATACACATAAAATAACGTATATTTCTATAGAAATATATATACAAAATACACATGAAATGACGTAAATACGTATAAAAATATATATACACAATACACATTAAATAATATAAATTCGCATCAAAATAAATAAACAAAATATCAATAAAAGAATGTATTTAAATACATGTACAAAATCCACATAAAATAATGTAAATTTGTATGAAATGAAAACAAATTCACATAAAATAACGTACATTGGTATAAAATAGATATACAAAATATACATAGAATAATGTAAAATCGTATCAAAATAAATACACAGAATATCAATAAAATAATGTAATTTTGTATGAAAATAAAGATGTAAAATACCCATAAAATAAAGCATATTTTTATAAAAATACATATACAAAAATACACATAGAATAGCTAAATTTGTATTAAAACTAATATACAAAATGCACGTACAATAAGGTAAATTTGTATTGAAAAAATATGCAAAATGCACATAAAACAATGTATATTTGTTTCAAAATATATATACGAATGCACATAAAATAACGTATATTTCTATAGAAATATATATACAAAATACACATGAAATGACGTAGATACGTATAAAAATATATATACACAATACACATTAAATAATATAAATTCGCATCAAAATAAATAAACAAAATATCAATAAAAGAATGTGTATGAAATGACGTAAATACGTATAAAAATATATATTCACAATACAAATTAAATAATATAAATTCGCATCAAAATAAATAAACAAAATATCAATAAAAGTGTATGTGTATGAAAATAGATATACAAAATACACATAAAATATTGTAAATTTGTAGAAAACTCTCTACAAAAATACATAATTTTTTTTTAAATTTGTATAAAATATATATACAAAATACACATGAAATTAGGTAAATTTCTATTGAAATACATATACAAAATACACATAAAAAAAATGTAAATTTGAATAAAAATATATAAACAAATACGCTTAAAATAACGAAAATTTGTATGAAATATATATAGAAAATACACATTAATAAAATAATGTAAATTTGTATGAAAATAAAGATGCAAAATACCCATAAAACATAATTTTTAATGAAAATATAGATACCAAAATGCACATAAAATATTTGAATTTGTATTACAATATACAAAATGCACATACAATAAGGTAAATTTGTATTGAAATAGATATGCAAAATACATATAAAACAATGTAAATTTGTTTCAAAATATACATACGAATACACATAAAATAACGTAAATTTCTATAAAATATATATACAACATACACATAAAATGAAGTAAATACGTATAAGAAAATGTTTACAAAATACACATAAAATAATGTAAATTCGTATCAAAATAAATAAACTAAATGCCAATAAAAGAATGTTTACTTCTATAAATATAAATATACAAAATACACATAAAATAACGTAAAATTGTATAAAACTATATACAAAAATAAACAAAAATAATTAAATTTGTATGAAAATAGATATACAAAAGACACATAAAATAAGCTAAATTTGAATTGAAATAAATATAGAAAATACATAAAATAATGTAAATTTGTATAAAAATATATATTCAAATACACATATAATAACGTAAATTTGTAAAAATATATAAACAAAATACACATTAAATAATGTAAATACGTATCAAAGATATGTACGTAATGTAAAATTTTTTTAAATTAAAGATGCAAAATACCCATAAAATATATCATATTTAAAAAAAGATATATACAAAAATACACATAAAATAATTAAATTTGTATTAAAATAAATATACAAAATACACATACAATAAGGTAGATTTTAATTGAAATAGATATGCAAAAAACACATAAAATATTGAAAATTTTTATCAAAATATATACGAATACACACAATAAAATTACGTAAATTTTTATGAAAATATATATACAAAATACACATAAAATAATGTAAATACATAGAAAAAATATATACAAAATACACATAAAATAATGTAAATTCGTATCAAAATAAAGAAACTAAATTTCCTCTAAAAGAATGTATATGTGTAGGAAAATATATATACAAAATACAAATAAAATAAAAAAAAATTGTATAAAAATAATACAAAAATACACAAAAATAATTTAAATTTGTTTGAAAATAGATATGCAAAATACAAATGAAATTAGGCAAATTTTTATTGAAATACATATACAAAATACACATAAAATAATGTAAATTTGTATGAAAATATATAAACAAATACACATAAGATAACGTAAATTTCCATAAAATATATGTACAAAATATACATTAAATAATGTAAATATGTCTAAAAATATATATACAAAATACACAGAATAACGTAAAATCGTATCAAAATAAATAAACAGACAATCAATAAAATAATGTATATTTGTATGAAAATAAAGATGCAAAATACCCATATAATAACGCATATTTGTTTAAAAGTATATATACAAAAATACACATAAAATAATTAAATTTGCATCAAAATAAATATACAAAAGGCACATACAATAAAGAAAATTTGTATTGAAATAGATATGCGAAATACACATAAATAATGTAAATTTGTATCAAAATATATATACGAATACACATAAAATAGAGTAAATTTCTATGAAAATATATATTCAAAATACATATAAAAGTATGTAAATAAGTATAAAAATATATATATCAAATACACCTAAAATAATGAAAACTCGTATCAAAATAAATAAACAAAATTGCGATAAAAGAACGTATATATGTAGGAAAATAAATATACAAAATTCACATAAAATTACGAAAATTTGAATAAAAATATATAATAAAATACACAAAATTAATTTCAATTTGTATGAAAATAGATATACATAATACACATAATTAGTTAAATTTGTATTTAAATACATGTACAAAATACACATAAAATAATGTAAATTTGTATGAAATGAAAACAAATTCATATAAAATAACGTTCATTTGTATGAAATATATATACAAAATATACATAGAATAATGTAAAATCGTATCAAAATAAATACACAGAATATCAATAAAATAATGTAAATTTGTATGAAAATAAAGATGCAAAATACCCATAAAATAAAGCATTTTTTTATGAAAATACATATACAAAAATACACATAGAATAATTAAATTTGTATTAAAATTAATATACAAAATGCACGTACAATAAGGTAAATTTATATTGAAAAAATATGCAAAATGCACATAAAACAATGTATATTTGTTTCAAAATATATATACGAATACACATAAAATAACATATATTTCTATAGAGAGATATATATATATACAAAATACACATGAAATGACGTAAATACGTATACAATTATATATACACAATACACATAAAATAATGTGAATTCGCGTCAAAATAAATCAACAAAATATCAATAAAAAATGTGTATTTGTATAAAAATAGATATACAAAATACACATAAAATATTTTAAATTTATATAAAACTCTTTTAATAAAAATATATATACCAAAATAATAAAAAATTTAAATTTGTATTACAATAAATATACAAAATGCACATACAATAAGGTAGATTTATATTGAAATAGATATGCTAAATACATATAAAACAATGTAAATTTGCTTCAAAATATATATACCTATACACATAAAATAACGTAGATTACTATAAAAATATATATACGAAATACACATTAAATGAAGTAAATACGTATATGAAAAATGTATACAAAGTACACATAAAATAATTAAATTTCTATTAAAATAAATATACAAAATACACATACAATAAGGTAAATCTATATTGAAATAGATATGCAAAATAAACATAAAATAATGTAAATTTGTATCAAATCATATACGAATACACACAATAAAATAACGTAATTTTTTATGAAAATATATATAAAAAATACACAAAATAATGTAAATACGTAAAATATATATATACAAAATACACATAAAATTATGTAAATTCTTATGAAAATAGATGAACAAAATTCCACTAAAAGAATGTATATTTGTAGGAAAATATAAATACAAAATACAAATAAAATAACTAAAATTTGTATAAAAATATATAAAAAATACATATAAATAATTTAAATTTGTTTGAAAATAGATATGAAAAATACACATAAAATTAGGCAAATCTGTATTGAAATACATATACATATTACACATAAAATATTGTAAATTTGTATGAAAATATATAAACAAATACACATAAAACAGCGTAAATTTATATAAAATATATATACAAAATATACATTAAATAATGTAAATGTGTATAAAAATATATATACAAAATACACATAGAATAATGTAAAATCGTATTAAAATAAATAATGTAAATTTGTATGAAAATAAAGATGCAAAATACCCTAATAATAACGCCTATTTTTACAAAAATACACATAAAATAATTAAATATGTATTAAAATAAAAATATAAAATACACTTACAATATGGTAAATTTGTATTGAAATAGATATGCAAAATAAACATAAATAATGTAAATTTGTATCAAAATATATATACGAATACCCATAAAACAGAGTAAATTTCTATGAAAATATATATTCAAAACACAAATAAAATTATAAATAAGTATAAAAATATACATATCAAATAAACCTAAAATAATGTAAATTTGTATAAAAATAAATAAACAAAATTACGATAAAAGATGCAAGATACACATTAAATAATGTAAATATGTATAAAAAAAATATATACAAAAAACAAATAGAATAATGTGAAATCGTATCAAAATAAATACACCGAGTATTAATAAAATAATGTAAATTTGTATGAAAATAAATATGCAAAATTCCCATCAAATAGCGCATTTCTTATAAAAATATATATACCAAAATACACATAAAATATTTAAATTTGTATTGAAATAAATATACAAAATGCACATACAATAAGGTAAATTTGTATTGAAAGAGACATGCAAAAATACATATAAAACAATGTAAATTTGTTTCAAAATATATATACGAATACACATAAAATAACGTATATTTCTATAAAAATATATATATAAAATACACATGAAATTAAGTAAATTAGTATAAAAATAGATATACAAAATACACATAGAATAATGTAAAATCGTTTAAAAAAAAAACAGAATATAAATAAAATAATGTAAATTTGTATGAAAATAAAAATGCAAAATACCCATAAAATAAAGCATATTTTTATAAAAATACATATACAAAAATACACATACCATAATTAAATTTGTATTAAAATTAATATACAAAATGCATATACAATAAGGTAAATTTGTATTGAAAAAATATGCAAAATACACATAAAACAGTGTAAATTTTTTAAAAAATCTATACACGAATACTCATAAATCAACGTAGATTTCTATAGAAATAAATATACAAAATACACATCAAATGATGTAAACATGTATAAATATATATATTTATATATATATATATATATATATATATATATATATATATATATATATATATATATATATATATATATATATATATATATATATATATATATATATATATATATATATATATATATATATATATATATATATATATATATATATATATATATATATATATATTGTATATTTATTTTCATACAAATTGAAATTATCTTTGTTTATTTTTTTATATATTTTCATACAAATTTTCGTTATTTAATGTGCATTTTGTATATTTAATTTTTCTAAATATACGTTCTTTTATCTGAATTTTGTTTATTGAATTTGAAACGAATTTACGTTATTTTGTATATCTATTTTCATACAAATTAAAATACTTCTGTGTATTTTTATATAGTTTTATATAAATTTACGTTATTTTATGTGTATTTTGTATATTTATATTTATACAAATACACATTCTTTAATTGGTATTTTGTATATTTATTTTGATTCGAATTTACATTATTTTATGTGTATTTTGTATACATTTTTTTATACGTATTTACTTAATTTTATGTGTATTTTGTATATATATTTTTATAGAAATCTACGTTATTTTATGTGTATTCGTATATATATTTTGAAACAAATTTACATTGTTTTATATGTATTTTGCATATCTATTTCAATACAAATTTACCTTATTGTATGTGTTTTTTGTATATTTATTTTAATACAAATTTAATTTTTTGATGTGTATTTTGGTATATATATTTTTATAAATAAAAAAATGCATTATTTTATGGGTATTTTTATAAATATTTTGATACAAATCTACATTATTTTATGTAGTTTGTATATACATTTCAATTCAAAATTTAGGTTATTTTATCTGTATTTTGTATATCTATTTTCATACAATTTAATTACTTCTGTGTATTTTGTATATAGTTTTATACAAATTTACGTTATTTAATGTGTATTTTGTATATTTATATTGATGCAAATACACATTCTTTTATTGGTATTTTGTTTATTTATTTTGATACGAATTTATATTATTTTATGTGTATTTTGTATACATTTTCTTATACGTAATTACTTCATTTATGTGTATTTTGTATATATATTTTATACAAATCTACGTTATATTATGTGTATTCGTATATATATTTTTAAACAAATTTACATTGTTTATGTATTTTGCATATCTATTTCAATACAGATTTACCTTATTGTATGTGTATTTTGTATATTTATTTTAATAAAAATTAATTTTTTCATGTGTATTTTGGTATATATATTTTTATAAAAAATGCGTTATTTAATGGGTATTTTCCATCTTTATTTTCATACAAATTTACATTGTTTTATTAATATTCTGTGTATTTATTTTCATACGATTTTACATTATTCTATTTGTGTTTTGTATATATTTTTTTTATACATATTTACATTATTTAATGTGAATTTTGTATATTTTAAAACAAATTTACGTTATTTTATGCGCATCTGTTAAAATATTTTTAAACAAATTTACATTATTTTATGTATTTTGTATATATATTTCAATACAAATTTAGTTTATTTTATGTATATTTTGTATATCTATTTTCATTTGTATCAAAATAAATAAACAAAATAGCAAAAAAATTATGTAAATTTGTATGAGAAAACATATACAAATACACATAAAATAACGCAAATTTCTAAAAAAATATATGTACAAAAATGCACATAAAATAAAGTAAATTTGCAAATTTGTATTGAAATAGATATGCAAAATACTTATAAAACAATGTAAATTTGTTTCAAAATATATATACGAATACACATAAAATAACGTAGATTTCTATGAAAATATATACAAAATACACATAAAATGAAGTAAATACGTATAAAAAAATGAATACAAAAAATACATAAAAATCGTATCAAAATAAATAAACAAAATACCAATAAAAGAATGAGTATTTGTAAAAATATAAATATACAAAATACACATAAAATATCGTAAATTTGTATAAAACTATATACAAAAATACACAGAAGTAATTAAATTTGTATGAAAATATATATACAAAATACAGCTAAAATAAGCTAAATTTGAATTGAAATGTACATACAAAATACATAAAATAATGTAAATCTGTATCAAAATATTTATACAAATACATATAATAACGTAGATTTGTTTAAAAATATATAAACAAAATACACATTAAGTAATGTAAATACGTATAAAAAATATGTACAAAATACACATATAATCATGTAATTCGTATCAAAATAAATAAACAAAATAGCAATAAAATAATGTAAATTTCTATGAGAAAACATATACAAATAACGCAAATTTCTATAAAAATATATGTACAAAAATGCACATAAAATAAAGTAAATTTGCAAAAATATATACAAAATACACATTGAATAATGTAAATGCGTACATCAAATAACCTAAATTTGTATAAAACTATATTCAAAAAAACACATAAATAATTTAAATTTGTTTGAAAAGAAATATACAAAATACACATAAAATTAGGTAAATTTGTATTGAAATACATATACAAAATACACATCAAATAATGTAAATTTGAATGAAAATATATAAACAAATACACCTCAAATAACGTAAATTTGTATAAAATATATATGCAAGATACACATTAAATAATGTAAATATGTATAAAAAATATATATACAAAAAACAAATAGAATAATGTAAAATCGTATGAAAATAAATACACAGAATTTCAATAAAATAATGTAAATTTGTATGAAAATAAAGATACAAAATTCTCAAAAATTATCGCATTTTTTATAAAAATATATTTACCAAAATACACATAAAATATTTAAATTTGTATTGAAATGAATATACAAAATGCATATACAGTAAGGAAAATTTGTATTGAAAGAGATATTCAAAAATACATATAAAACAATGTAAATTTGTTTCAAAATATATATACGAATACACATAAAATAAAGTAGATTTCTATAGAAATATATATACAAAATACACATAAAATAATGTAAATTTATATGAAAATATATATACAAATACACATTAAATACCATGAATTTGTATAAAATTATATATTCAAAATAAATATTAAATAATGTAAATGCGTATAAAAATATATATACAAAGTACATATAAAATAATGTAAATTCGTATCAATATAAATCAACAAAATACCAATAAAATAATATATATTTGAATGAAAATAGATTTACAAAATACACATAACCTAACTAAAATTTGTATTAAAATATATACAAAAGTACATAAAAATAATTTGAGTTTGTATGAAAATAGATATTCAAAATACACATAAAACTAGGTAAATTTCTTTTGAAATATATATACAAAATACCCATAAAATATTGTAAATTTGTGTCAAAATATATAAACAAATTCACATAAAATAACGTAAATTTGTATGAAAAATATATACAAAATTCACATAGAATAATGTCAAATCGTATCAAAATGAATAAGCAGAATATCAATAAAATAACGTAAATTTGTATGAAAATAAAGATGCAAAATACCCATAAAATAAAGGATATTTTTATAAAAATACATATAGAAAAATACACATAGAATAATTAAATTTGTATTAAAATTAATATACAAAATTCATATACAATAAATTTAAATTTGATTATATTAAATGAAGTAAATATACAAAATAAACATAGAATAAGGTAAATTTGTAATAAAATATATGTAAGAATACACATAAAATAATATAAATTTGTATGAAAATATATATACAAATACACATAACATAACATGAATTTGTATAAAATTTGTTTCAAAATATATACGAATACACACAATAAAAAAACCTAAATTTTTATGAAAATGTATGTATAAAATACACATAAAATAATTTAAATACGTAGAAAAATATGTATACAAAATACACATAAAATAATGTAAATTCGTAAAAAATTAAATACACAAAATTCCAATAAAAGAATGTATATTTGTAGGAAAATATATATACAAAAAACAAATAAAGTAACTATAATTTGTATAAAAATATATACAAAAATACACAAAAATAATTTAAATTTGTTTGAAAATAGATATGCAAAATACACATAAAGTTAGGCAAATTTGTATTGAAATACATATACAAAACTCACATAAAATAATGCAAATTTGTATTAAAATATCTAAACAAATACATATAAAATAACGTAAATTTGGATAAATATATATACAAAATATACATTAAATATTTGAAATATGTATAAAAATATATTATATTATATATATTTTTATTGATATTTGCGTTATTTATGTGTATTTTGTATATGTTTTCTCATAGAAATTTACATTATTTTATTGGTATTTTGTCTATTTATTTTGATACGAATTACATGATTATTTGTGTATTTTGTACATTTTTTATAAGTATTTAGATTATTTAATGTGTATTTTGTTTATATATTTTTATACAAATCTACGTTATTATATGTGTATTTGTATAAGTATTTTGATACAAATTTACATTATTTTATGTATTTTGTATATATATTTCAATTCAAATTTAGCTTATTTTATGTGTATTTTGTTTATATATTTATTTTAATACAAAATCAAATATTTTATGTTTTTTCGTATATATATTTTTATAAAAAATGCGTTATTTTATGGGTATTTTGCATCTTAATTTTCATTAAAATTTACATTATTTTATTAATATTTTCTGTATTTATTTTGATACGATTTCACATTATTTTATTTGTGTTTTGTATATATTCTTTTATACATATTTACATTGTTTAATGTTTTTTTTGTATATATATTTGATACAAATTTACGTTATTTTAAGTCTATATGTTTATATATTTTCATTCAAATTTACATTATTTTATGTGTATTTTGTATATGTATTTCAATTCAAACTTACCTATTTTTATATGTTTTTTGTATATTTATTTTCATACAAGTTTAAATTATTTTTGTGTATTTTTGTAAATAGTTTTTTACAAATTTAGGTTATTTTATGTGTATTTTGTATATCTATTTTCATACAAATACACATTCTTTTATTGATATTTTGTTTATTTATTTTACATTATTTAATGTGTATTTTGTATATATATTTTTATACGAATTTACATTATTTCATGTGTATTTTGTATATATATTTCAATAAAAATCTACGTTATTTTATGTGAATTCGTATATATATTTTGAAACAAGTTTACATTATTTATGTGTATTTTCATATCTTTTTCAATACAAATTTACCTTTTTGTATGTGCATTTTGTATATTTATTTTAATACAAATTTAATTAATCTATATGTATTTTTGTATATATATTTTATACAAATATGCTTTATTATATGGGTATTTTGCATCTTTATTTTCATACAAATTTACATTATCTTATTGATATTCTGTTTATTTATTTTGATATGATTTTACATTATTCTATGAATATTTTTATATATATTTTATACATATTTAAAATATTTAATGTATTTGTATATTTCATTTTATACAAATCTACATTATTTTATGTGTTTTTGTATATATATTTAAATACAAATTTAACTAGTTATATGTGTATTTTGTATATCTATTTTGTATGTATATTTTCATAGGAATTTACGTTATTTTAAGTGTATTCGTATATATATTTTGATACAAATTTACATTAATTTTTTGTATTTTGTATATCTATTTCAATATAAATTTACCTTATTTTACGTGCATTTTATATATATATTTTAAAAAAAATTTAATTATTTTATATGTATTTTGTATATATGTTTTTATGCAAATTTTCGTTATTATATGGATATTTTGCATATATATTTTCATACAAATCTACATTATTTTATTGTGTGTATTCTCTTTATTTATTTTGATAGATTTAACAAATTCATGTTATTCTATGTGTATTTGTATATATTTTTTATACATATTTACATTATTTTATGTGTATTTTGTATATATATTTTATCCAAATTTACATTATTTTATGTGTATTTGTTTATATATTTAATTCATATTTACATTATTTTATGTGTATTTTTGTATATATATTTTTCTACGTATTAAAATTATTTTATGTGTATTTTGTATATATATTTTCATCAAAAATTACATTATTTTATTGTGTGTATAAGTATATATTTTGATACAAATTTTATACAAATTCATGTTATTTAACGTGTATTTGTATATATATTTTCATACAAATTTATATTAATTTATGTGTATTTTTCATATATTTCATTATATATTTACTTTATTTTATTTTTATTTTTTTTATTTATTTAATTCAATATTTTATTTTTTTTTGTGTATATTTGTATTTTGTATTTAGGTTATTTTATGTGTATTTTGTATATATATTTTCATAAAATTACATCATTATATTGGTATTTTCTTAATTTAATTCGTACAATTTAGAGTATTTCATAGGTATTTTGTATACATAGTTTTATACAAATTTACATAATTAATGTGTGTATTTGTATATATATTTTTATACAAATTTATTTTATGTTCATTTTGTATATATATTTTAATAGAAATTTGCTTATTTTATGTATATAGTTTTATATAAATTTACGTTATTTTATGTGTATTTTGTATATTTATATTTATACAAATTTACATTCTTTTATTGCTATTTTGTTTATTTATATTTATTCAATTTACATTATTTTATGTGTATTTTGTTTACATTTTTGATTCGAGTTTATATCATTTAATGTGTATTTTGTATATATATTTTTTAGAGAAATCTACGTTATTTTATGTTTTCGTATATATATTTTCAAACAAATTTAAATTGTTTTATATGTATTTTTCAATATCTCTTTCAATACAAATTTACTTTACTGTATGTGCATTTTGTATATTTATTTCAATACAAATTTAAATATTTTATCTGTATTTTGTATATATATTTTTATAAAAAATGCGTTATTTTATTGGTATTTTGCATCTTAATTTCCATACAAATTCACATTATTTTATTAACATTCTGTGTATTTATTTTAATACGATTTTACATTATTCTATTTGTATTTTGTATATATTTTTTAAAAATATATTTACATTATTTAATGTTATTTTGTATATATATTTTATACAAATTTACATTTTTTAAGTGTATTTGTTTATATATTTTCATTCAAATTTACATTGTTTTAAGTGTATTTTGTATATGTATTTCAATACAAATTTACCTAGTTTTATGTGTATTTTGTATATTTCTTTTCATACAAATTTTGATTTTTTTTGTGTATTTTTGTATATAGTTTTATACAAATTTAGGTTATTTTATGTACGCATTTACTTTATTTAATGTGTTTTGTATACATATTTTTATGCAAATTTACTTTATTTTATGTGCATTTTTTTACATATATTTTTTATAGCTATTTGCGTTATTTTATGGGTATTTGTATATGTTTTCTCATACAAATTTACATTATTTTATTGCTATTTTGTTTATTTATTTTGATACGAATTACATGATTATATATGTATTTACATTACTTAATATGTATTTTGTTTATATATTTTTAAACAAATCTACGTTATTATATGTATTTGTATAAATATTTTGATACAGATTTAAATTATTTTATGTATTTTGTATGTACATTTCAATTCAAATTTACTTATTTTATGTGTATTTTGTATATTTATTTTAATAAAAATTTAAATGATTTTGTGTATTTTTGTATATATATTTTTTTACAAATTAACGTTATTTTATGTGTATTTTGTATATCTATTTTCATACAAATAACGTGCTTTTATTGATATTTTGCTTATTTATTTTGACGCGAATTTACATTATTTAATGTGTGTTTTGTATATATATTTTTATACGTATTTACATCATTTCATGTGTATTTTGTATATAAATTTCTATAGAAATCTAAGTTATTTTATGTGTATTCGTATATAGATTTTGAAACAAATTTACACTTTTATGTGTATTTTGCATATTTTTTCAATACAAATTTACCTTATTGTATATGCATTTTCTATATTAATTTTAATACAAATGTAATCATTCTATGTGTATTTTTGTATATGTGTTTTTATAAAAATATGCTTTATTTTATGGGTATTTTGCATCTTAATTTACATACAAATTTACATTATTTTATTGATATTCTGCTCATTCATTTTGATACGATTTGACATTATTCTGTGTATTTTGTATATATTTTTCATCCAAGTTTACGTTATTTTATGTGTATTTGTTTATATATTTTGACAGAAATTTACAATATTTTATGGGTATTTTGTAAATATATTTCAAAAGAAATTTACTTGGTTTTATTTATTTTTTGTATATCTATTTTCATACAAACTCAAATTATTTCTATGTTTTTTTTATATATTTTAATACAAATTTTAGTTATGTTATGTGTATTTTGTAAATTTATTTTCAATCAAATATTTTTTTTTTATTTGTGTTTTGTTGATTTATATTGATACGAATTTACGTTATTTTATATGTACTTTTGTATATATATTTTTATACGCATTTACATTATTTGATATTTATTTTGAATAGATATTTTTATACAAATTCATGGTATTTTATGTGTATTTGTATATATATTTTCATATAAATTTACATTATTTTATGTGTATTTTGTACATATATTTCATTACAAATTTACATTATTTTATGTTTATTTTGTATGTGTATTTTGTATATTTATATATATACAAATACACATTCTTTTATTGGTATTTTGTTTATTTATTTTGATTCGAATTTACATTATTTTATGTGTATTTTGTATACATTTTTTATACGTATTTACTTAATTTTATGTGTATTTTGTATACATATTTTTATAGAAATCTACATTATTTTATGTGTATTCGTATATATATTTTGAAACAAATTTACATTGTTTTATATGTATTTTTGCATATCTCTTTCAATACAAATTTACCTTATTGTATGTGCATTTTGTATATTTATTTCAATACAAATTTAATTATTTTATGTGTATTTTGTTATATATATTTTTATAAGAAATGCGCTATTTTATGGGAATTTTGCATCTTTATTTTCATACAAATTTACATTATCTTATTAATATTCGGTGTATTTATTTTGATACGATTTTACATTATTCTATTTGTTTTTTGTATATACATTTTTATACATATTTACATTATTTAATGTGTATCTTGCATATATATTTTATACAAATTTATTATCTATTATCTATTTTCATACAAATACATATTATTTTCATGATATTTTGCTTATTTATTTTGACACGAATTTACATTATTTAATATGTATTTTGTATATATATTTTTTTACGTATTTACATAATTTTATATGTATTTTGTATATACATTTCTATAGAAATCTACGTTATTTTATATGTATTCGTATATATATTTTGAAACAAATTTACATTGTTATATATGTATTTTTGAATATATCTTTCAATACAAATTTACCTTACTGTATATGCATTTTGTATATTTATTTCAATACAAATTTAAATATTTTATGTGTATTGTGGTACATATATTTTTTTTTTAAAATGTGCTATTTTATGGGAATTTTGCATCTTTATTTTCATACATATTTACATAAATTTATTGATATTCTGTGTATTTATTTTGATTCGATTTTACATTATTCTATTTGTTTTTTGTATTTATTTTTTTTATACACATTTACATTATTTAATGTGTACCTTGCATATATATTTTATACAAATTTACGTTATTTTAAGTGTATTTGTTTATATATTTTCATTCAAATTTACATTATTTTATGTGTATTTTGTATATGTATTTCAATACAAATTTACCTAATTTTATGTGTATTTTATATATTTCTTTTCATACAAATTTAAATTATTTTTCTGTATTTTTGTATAGAGTTTTATACAAATTTAGGTTATTTTATGTACGCATTTACATTATTTAATGTGTGTTTTGTATATATATTTTTATGCAAATTTACTTTATTTTATGTGTCTTTTGTATATATATTTCTATAGAAATCTACATTATTTTATGTGTATTCGTATATAGATTTTGAAACAAATTTACACTTTTATGTGTATTTTGCATATTTTTTCAATATAAATTTACCTTATTGTATATGCATTTTGTATATTAATTTTAATACAAATTTAATTATGCTATGAGTATTTTTGTATATGTATTTTTATAAAAATAGGCTTAATTATATGGGTATTTTGCATCTTTATTTTCATAGAAATTTACATTATTTTATTCATATTCTGCTCATTCATTTTGATACGATTTGACATTATTCTATGTGTATTTTGTATGTATTTTTCATACAAATTTACGTTATTTTATGTGTATTTGTTTATATATTTTGACACAAATTTAGAATGTTTTATGAGTATTTTGTATATATATTTCAAAAGAAATTTACCGTTTTATGTGTATTTTGTATATCTAATTTCATACAAACTCAAATTATTTTTATGTATTTTTGTATAGATTTTAAAACAAATTTTAGTTATGTTCTGTGTATTTTGTAAATTTATTCTCATTCAAATATATATTATTTTATTGGTATTTTGTTGATTTATATTGATACGAATTTACATTATTTTATATGTACTTTGCATATATATTTTTATACGCATTTACATTATTTAATATTTATTTTGAATATATATTTTTATACAAATTCATGGTATTTTATGTGTATTTGTATATATATTTTTATATAAATTTATATTATTTTATGTGTATTTTGTACATATATTTCATTACAAATTTACCTTATTTTATGTTTATTTTGTATGTGTATTTTGTATATTTATATTTATACAAATACACTTTCTTTTAGTGGTATTTTGTTTACTTATTTTGATTTGAATTTACATTATTTTATGTGTATTTTGTATACATTTTTTTATATGTATTTACTTAATTTTATGTGTATTTTGTATATATATATTTTTATAGAAATCTATGTTATTTTATGTGTATTCGTATATATATTTTGAAACAAATTTACATTGTTTTATATGTATTTTGCAGATCTATTTCAATACAAATTTACCTTATTGTATGTGCATTTTGTATATTTATTTTAATACAAAATAAAATATTTTATGAGTATTTTATTATATATATTTTTATAAAAAATGAGTTATTTTATGGGATTTTTGCATCTTCATTTTCATACAAATTTACATTATTTTATTAATATTCTGTGTATCTATTTTTAAACGATTTTATATTATTCTATTTGTGTTTTGTATATATTTTTTTATACATATTTTCATTATTTAATGTGTATTTTGTATATATATTTTATACAAATTTACATCATTTTAAGTGTATTTGTTTATATATTTTCATTCAAATTTACATTATTTTAAGTGTATTTTGTATATGTATTTAAATACAAATTTACCTAATTTTTTGTGTATTTCGTATATTTATTTTCATAAAAATTTAAATTATTTTTGTGTATTTATGTATATGTATGTTTAGGTTATTTTATGTGTATTTTGTATATCTATTTTCATACAAATACACATTCTTTTATTCATATTTTGTTTATTTATTTTAAAGCGAATTTACATTATTTAATGTGTATTTTGTATATATATTTTTATACGTATTTACATCATTTCATGTGTATTTTGTACATATTTTTCTATAGAAATCTACGTTATTTTATGTGTATTCGTATATATATTTGAAACAAATTTACAGTCTTATGTATATTTTGCATATTTTTTCAATACAAATTTACCTTATTGTATGTGCATTTTGTATATTAATTTTAATACAAATTTAATTAGTCAGTGTATATTTTTGTGTATGTATTTTTATTAAAATATGCTCTATTTTATCGGTATTTTGCATCTTTATTTTCATATACAAATTAACATTATTTTATTGATATTACGTTTTTTTTATTTTGATACGATTCTACAATATTCTATGTGTACTTTGTATATATATTTCATACATATTTACATTATTTAATGTATATTATGTATATATATTTTATTGAAATTTACTTTATATTATGTGTATTTGTAAATATATTTTCATACAAATTTACATTATTTTATTTGTATTTTGTATATGTATTTCAATACAAATTTGCCTATTTTTATGTGTATTTTGCATATCTATTTTCAAACAAATTTAAATTATTTTTGTGAATTTTTGTATATATTTTTATACAAATTTTATTTATTTTATTTGTATTTTGTATATATATTTTATACAAATTTACATCATTTTAAGTGTATTTGTTTATATATTTTCATTCAAATTTACATTATTTTAAGTGTATTTTGTATATGTATTTAAATACAAATTTACCTAATTTTTTGTGTATTTCGTATATTTATTTTCATAAAAATTTAAATTATTTTTGTGTATTTATGTATATGTATGTTTAGGTTATTTTATGTGTATTTTGTATATCTATTTTCATACAAATACACATTCTTTTATTCATATTTTGTTTATTTATTTTAAAGCGAATTTACATTATTTAATGTGTATTTTGTATATATATTTTTATACGTATTTACATCATTTCATGTGTATTTTGTACATATTTTTCTATAGAAATCTACGTTATTTTATGTGTATTCGTATATATAATTGAAACAAATTTACAGTCTTATGTATATTTTGCATATTTTTTCAATACAAATTTACCTTATTGTATGTGCATTTTGTATATTAATTTTAATACAAATTTAATTAGTCAGTGTATATTTTTGTGTATGTATTTTTATTAAAATATGCTCTATTTTATCGGTATTTTGCATCTTTATTTTCATATACAAATTAACATTATTTTATTGATATTACGTTTTTTTTATTTTGATACGATTCTACAATATTCTATGTGTACTTTGTATATATATTTCATACATATTTACATTATTTAATGTATATTATGTATATATATTTTATTGAAATTTACTTTATATTATGTGTATTTGTAAATATATTTTCATACAAATTTACATTATTTTATTTGTATTTTGTATATGTATTTCAATACAAATTTGCCTATTTTTATGTGTATTTTGCATATCTATTTTCAAACAAATTTAAATTATTTTTGTGAATTTTTGTATATATTTTTATACAAATTTTATTTATTTTATTTGTATTTTGTATATATATTTTCCTACAAATATACATTCTTTTAGTGGAATTTTGTTTATTTATTTTGATACGAATTTACATTATTTTATGTGTATTTTGTATATATATTTTTCTACGTATTTACATTATTTTATGTATTTTGTATATATATTTTCATAAAAAATTACTTTATTTCATTGTGTGTATTCGTTTATATTTTGATACAAGTTTACATTATCTTTTTATGTGTATTTTCTATATACAATTTCATCCAAAATTACATTATTTTATTGGTATTTTGTTAATTTAATTTGATACGAATTTAGATTATTTCATTGGTATTTTGTATACATATTTTTATACGCATTTACATTATTTAATGTGTGTTTTGTATATATATTTTTATGCAAATTTACTTTATTTTACGTGCATTTTTGTACATATATTTTATAGAAATTTGCGTTATTTTATGTGTATTTTGTATATGTTTTCTCATACAAATACACATTCTTTTATTGATATTTTGTTTATTTATTTTGACACGAATTTTCATTATTTAATGTGTATTTTGTATATATATTTTTATACGTATTCACGTCATTTCATGTGTATTTTGTATAGATATTTCTATAGAAATCTACGTTATTTTATGTGTATTCGTATGTATATTTTGTAACAAATTTACATTGTTTTATGTGTATTTTGCATATTTTTTTCAATACAAATTTACCTTATTGTATGTGCATTTTATATCTTAATTTTAATACAAATTCAATTATTCTGTGTACTTTTGTATATGTATTTTTATAAAAATATGCTTCATTTTATGTAAATTTGCATAAAAATATATATACAAAACACACATTAAATAATGTACATGCGTATAAAAATATGTATACCAATGAAATAATCTAAATTCGTATCGAATTAAATTAGCAAAATATATATAGAAAATACACATAAAATAACTTAAATACAAATACAAATATATACATAAAATAATTTAAAATTCAAAGAAATAAATATACAAAATAAACATAAAATAAGGTAAATTTGTAAAGAAATATATGTAAAAAATACACATAAAATAATATAAATTTGTATGAAAATATATATACAAATACAGATAAAATAACATGAATTAGTATAAAAATATATATTCAAAATAAACATTGAATAATGTATAAAATATATATATACAAAGTATATATAAAATAATGTAAATTCTTATCAAAATAAATCAACATAATACCAATAAAATAATATATATTTGAATGAATTTTTTTTTACAAAATACATATAAGTAAAATTTGTATTAAAATATGTAAAAAATACCCAGAAATAATTTGAATTTGTATGAAAATAGATATACAAAATACACATAAAACTAGGTAAATTTCTTTTGAAATATATATACAAAATACCCATAGGATATTGTAAATTTGTGTCAACATATATCAACAAATACACGTAACGTAACGTAACGTAACGTAACGTAAATTTGTATAAAATATATATACAAAATATATATTAAATTAAGGAAAAATGTATAAAAAAATATATACAAAATAAACATAGAATAATGTTAAATCGTATCAAAATAAATGAACAGAATATCAATAAAATAATGTAAATTTGTATGAAAATAAAGATGCAAAATACCCATAAAATAACGCATATTTGTATAAGAATATATTTACAAAAATACACATAAAATAATTAAATTTGTATTAAAATAAATATACAAAATGCACATACAATAAGGTAAATTTCTATTGAAATAGATATGCAAAATACACATAAAATGATGTAAATACGTATAAAAATATATATACAATATATATATATAAATAAGCTATATTCAATATATATATATATATATATATATATATATATATATATATATATATATATATATATATATATATATATATATATATATATATATATATATATATATATATATATATATATATATATATATATATATATATGTACGAAAATTAATATACAAAATAATATATAAAAAACAAAATTTAGTATTAAAATACATACAAAAAAACACAAAAATAATTTCAATTTGTATGAAAATAGATATACAAAATCCACATAAAACTAGGTAAATTTGCATTGAAATACATATACAAAAAACACATAAAAAAAATGTAAATTTGTATGAAAATATATAAACAAATAGACATAAAGTAAAGTATGTTTGTATAAAATATATATAGAAAATGGACATTAAATAATGTAAATATGTAAAATAAAATATATAAAAAATACACATAGAAGAATTTAAAATCGTATCAAAATAAATACACAGAATATCAATCAAATAATGTAAATTTGTATGAAAACAGAGATGCAAAATACCTATTAAAAAAAAAAAATTTTTATAAAAACATATATACAAAAATACACATCAAATAATTAAATTTGTATTAAAATAATTATACAAAATGCACATACAATTTGATAAATTTGTACGGAAATAGATATGAAAAGAACAAACATCAAACAATGTAAATTAGTTTCAAACTATATATACGAATACACATAAAAAAACGTAAATTTCTATAAAAATACAAATAAAAAATACACATAAAATGATATAAATACGTATAAAAATATATATACAAAATACACATAAAATAATGTAAACTCGTAGCAAAATAAATAAACAAAATACCAATAGAAGAATGTGAATTTGTATGAAAATAAATATACAAAATAAATATAAAATAACGTAAATTTGTATGAAACTATATACAAAAATACACAGAAGTAATTTAAATTTGTATATAAATAGATATAAAAAATATGGATGAAATAAACTAAATTTGTATTGAAATATATATACAAAATACATAAAATAATGTAAATTTGTATCAAAATATTTTAACAGATGCGCATAAAATAACGTAAATTTGTTTTAAAATATACAAAATACACATTAAATAATGTAAATACGTATAAGAAAATGTAAACAAAATACACATAAAATAATGTAAATTCGTATCAAAATAAATAAACAAAATACCAATAAAATAATGTGTATTTGTATAAATATAAATATACAAAATAAACATAAAATAACGTAAATTTTATATAAAACTATATACAAAAATACTCAGAAGTATTTAAATTCGTATTAAAATAGATATACAAAATACAGATAAAATAAGGAAAATTTGAATGGAGATGTATATACAAAATGCATAAAATAATGTAAATTTGTATCAAAATATTTATAAAAATGCAAAAATAACGTAAATTTCTTAAAAAAAACACATTAAGTAATGTAAATACGTATAAAAAATATGTACAAAATACACATATAAACATGTAATTCGTATCAAACTAAATAAACAAAATAGCAATAAAATAATGTAAATTTGTATGAGAAAACATATACAAATACATATAAAATAACGCAAATTTCTATAAAAATATATGTACAAAAATGCACGTTAAATAAAGTAAATTTGCATAAAAATATATATACAAAACACATTAAATAATGTAAACGCGTTCATAAAATAACCTAAATTTGTATAAAACTATATACAAAAATACACAAAAATAGTTTAAATTTGTATGAAAATAAATATACAAAATACACATAAAATTAGGTAAATTTGTATTGAAATACATATACAAAATACACATAAAATAATGTAAATTTGAATGAAAATATATAAACAAATACACTTAAAATAACGTAAATTTGTATAAAATATATAAACAAGATACACATTAAATAATGTAAATGTGTATAAAAAAAATATATAAAAAAAAACAAATAGAATAATGTAAAATCGTATCAAAATAAATACACAGAATATCAATAAAATAATGTAGATTTGTGTGAAAATATAGATGCAAAATTCCCATAAAATAGCGCATTTAAAAAAAATATATATATACCAAAATACACATAAAATATTTAAATTTGTAATGTAATAAATATACAAAATGCACATACAATTAGGTAAATTTGTATTGAAAGAAATATGCAAAAATACAGATAAAACAATGTAGATTTGTTTCAAAATATATATACGAATACACATAAAATAATGTAGATTTCTATAAAAAATATATATACAAAATACACATAAAATTAAGTAAATACGTATAAAAAAATGTATACAAAATACACATAAAATAATGTAAATTCGATTCAAAATAAATTAACAAAATACCAATAAAAGAATGTGTATTTGAATAAATATAAATACACAAAATACACATACAAAATAAACATAAAATAAGGTAAATTTGTAGTGAAATATATGTACAAAATACACATAAAATAATGAAAATTTATATGAAAATATATATTCAAATACATATAAAATACCATAATTTTGAATAAAAAAATATATTCAAAATAAATATTAAATAATGTAAATGCATATAAAAATATATATACAAAGTACATATAAAATAATGTAAATTCGTATCAATATAAATCAACTAAATACCAATAAAATAATATATATTTAAATGAAAATAAATTTACAAAATACACATAACATAAGTAAAATTTGTATTAAAATATATACAAAAATACATAGAAATAATTTGAGTTTGTATGAAAATAGATATACAAAATACACATAAAACTAGGTAAAAAAAATTTCAAATATATATAAAAAATATCCATTAAATATTGTATTTGTATGAAAAATATATACAAAATACAAAAAATATACAAAAAATCGAGTCAAAATAAATACACAGAATATCAATAAAATAATGTAAATTTGTATGAAAATAAAGAAGCAAAATACCCATAAAATGAAGCATATTTTAATAAAAATACATACACAAAAATACACATAGAATAATTAAAATTGTATTAAAATTAATATACAAAATGCACATACAATAAGGTAAATTTGTATTGAAAAAATATACAAAATACACATAAAACAGTGTAAATTTATTTCAAAATATATATACGAATACACATAAAATAACGTAGATTTCTGTAGAAATATATTTACAAAATACACATGAAATGATGTAAACACGTTTAAAAATATATATACAAAATATACATTAAATAATGTAAATTCGCGTCAAAATAAAAAAACAAAATATCAATAAAAGAATGTGTATTTGTATGAAAATAGACTTACAAAATACACATGAAATAACCTAAATTTGTATAAAACTATATTCAAAAATATACAAAAATAATTTAAATTTTTATGAAAATAAATATACAAAATACACATAAAATTAGGTAAATTTGTATTTAAATACATATACAAAATACACTTAAAATAGTGTAAATTTTAATGAAAATATATAATCAAATACACTTAAAATAATGTAAATTTGTATAAAATATATATACAAAATACACATTAAATAATGTAAATATATATAAAAAAATATATACAAAACACAAATAGAATAATGTAAAATCGTATCAAAATAAATACACAGAATGTTAATAAAATAATGTAAATTTGCATGAAAATTAAAATACAAAATACTCATAAAATAACGCATTATTTATAAAAATATATATACAAAAAAATACACATAAAATAATTGAATTTGTAATAAAATATATATACAAAATACACATAAAATTAAGTAAATACGTATAAAAAAATGTATACAAAATACACATAAAATAATGTAAATTCGAATCAAAATAAATAAACAAAATACCAATACAAGAATGTGTATTTGTATAAATATAAATATAAAAAAAAAAACATTAAATAACGTAAATTTGTATAAAACTATACACAAAAATACACAAAAGTAAATAAATTTGCATGAAAATGAATATCCAAATACAAATAAAATAAGCTAAATTTGAATTAAAATATATATACAAAGTACATAAAATAATGTAAAATTCTAACAAAATATTTATAAAAATACACATATAATCAAGTGGATTTGTTTAAAAATATATAAACAAAATACTCATTAAATAATGTAAATACGTAAAAAAAAATGAACAAAATACACTTATAATAATGTAATTCGTATAGAAATAAATAAACACATTACCACTAAAATAATGTAAATTTGTTTGAGAAAACATAAACAAAATACACATAAAATAACGCAAATTTCTATAAAAATATATATACAAAAATGAACATAAAATAAAGTAAAATTGCATAAAAATATAAACACAAAACACACATTAAATAATGTACATGCGTATAAAAATATGTATACAAAATACCAAAGAAATAATCTAAATTCGCATCGAATTAAATCAACAAAATACCAAAAAAATAATGGAATTTTGGATGAAAATATATATAGAAAAAACACATAAAATAACCTAAATACAAATACAAATATACACATAAAATAATCTAAAATTGAATGAAATAAATATAAAAAATAAACATAAAATAATGTAAATTTGTAATGATATATATGAACAGAATACATATGAAATAATATAAATTTGAATGAAAATACACTTAAATAACATGAATTAGTATAAAAATATATACTCAAAATAAACATTAAATAATGTATAAAAATATATATACTAAGTACATATAAAATGATGTAAATTCTTATAGAAATAAATCAACAAAATGCCAATAAAATAATATATATTTGAATGAAAATAAATTTACAAAATACACATAACATAAGTAAGATTTGTATTAAAATATATAAATAATACAAATAAATAATTTGAATTTGTATGAAAATAGATATACAAAATACACATTAAACTAGATAAATTTCATTTGAAATATATATATATATATATATATATATATATATATATATATATATATATATATATATATATATATATATATATATATATATATATATATATATATATATATATATATATATATATAAGATATTGTAAATTTGTGTCAACATATATCAACAAATACACGTAACGTAACGTAACGTACCGTAAATTTGTATGAAATATATATATATATATATATATATATATATATATATATATATATATATATATATATATATATATATATATATATATATATATATATATATATATATATATATATATATATATATATATATATATATATATATATATATATATATATATATATATATATATATATATATATATATATATACAAAATACACATAGAATAATGTAAAATCGTATCAAAATAAATGAACAGAATATCAATAAAATAATGTAAATTTCTATGAAAATAAAGATGCAAAATACCCATAAAATAACGTATATTTGTAGAAAAATATATATACAAAAATACACATAAAATAATTAAATTTGTATTAAAATAAATATACAAAATGCACGTACAATAAGGTAAATTTGTATTGAAATAGATATGCAAAATACACATTAAATAATGTAAATTTGTATTAATATATATATACGAAAACACATAAAATAAAGTAAATTTCTATAAATATATATATATAAAAAATACACATAAAATGATGTAAATACGTATAAAAATATATATATACAAAATACACCTAAAATAAGGTAAATTCGTATCAAATTCAATAAACTAAATTTCAATAAAGGAATGTATATATGTAGAAAAAACAATATACGTATAAAATAATATATAAAAAAACTAAAATTTGAAATAAAATACATTCAAAAAAACTGAAAAATAATTTCAATTTGTATGAAAATAGATATACAAAATCCACATAAAATTAGGTAAATTTGTATTGAAATACATATACAAAATACACATTAAATAATATAAATTTGTATGAAAATATATAAACAAATAGACATAAAGTAACGTATGCTTGTACAAAATATATATAGAAAATGCACATTAAATAATGTAAATATGTAAAATAAAATATATACATAATACACATAAAACAATGTAAAATTGTATCAAAATAAATACACAGAATATCAATCAAATAATGTAAATTTGTATGAAAATAAAGATGCAAAATACCCATTAAAAAAAACATATTTTTAAAAAAACATATTTACAAAAATACACATCAAATAATTAGATTTGTAATAAAATAAATATACAAAATGCACATACAATATGATAAATTTGTATTGAAATAGATATGCAAAACACACATCAAAGAATGTAAATTTGTTTCAAAATATATATACGAATACACATAAAAAAACGTAAATTTCTATAAAAATACAAATAAAAAATACACATAAAATGATATAAATACGTATAAAAATATATATACAAAATACACATATAATAATGTAAATTCGTACCAAAATAAATAAACAAAATACCAATAAAAGAATGTGAATTTGTATGAAAATAAATATACAAAATAAACATAAAATAACGTAAATTTGTTTAAAACTATATACAAAAATATACAAAAGTAATTTAAATTTGTATGAAAATAGAAATACAAAATATACATAAAATAAACTAAATGTGTATTGAAATATTTATACAAAATACATAAAATAATGTAAATTTCTATCAAAATATTTTAACAGATGCGCATAAAATAACGTAAATTTGTTTTAAAATATACAAAATACACATTAAATAATGTAAATATGTATAAAAAAATATATACAAAACACAAATACACAGAATATTAATAAAACAATGTTAATTTGTAAGAAAATAAAGATGCAAAATACCCATTAAATAACGCATTTTTTTATAAAAATATATATACCAAAATACACATAAAATATTCGAATTTGTATTACAATAAATATACAAAATGCACATACAATAAGGTAAATTTGTATTGAAATAGATATGCAAAATACAAATAAAACACTGTAAATTAGTTTCAAAATATATATACGAATACACATAAAATAGAGTAAATTTCCATGAAAATATACATTCAAAATTCCTATAAAATGATGTAAAAAATATAAAAATATATATACCAAATACACCTAAAATAATGTAAATTCGTATCAAAATAAATAAACAAAATTCAGATAAAAGAACGTATATGAGTAAGAAAATAAATATAGAAAATACACATAAAATAACGAGAATTTGTATAAAAATATATATAAAAAAAACACAACAATAATTTCAATTTGTATGAAAATAGATCTAAAAAATAATCATATAATTAGTTAAATTTGTATTTAAATACATGCACAAAATACACATAAAATAATGTATGTTTGTATGAAATGAAAACAAACACACATAAAATAACATACATTTGTATAAAATAAAAATACAAAATACACATATAATAATGTAAAATCGCATCAAAATAAATACACAGAATATCAATAAAATAATATAAATTTGTATGAAAATAAAGATGCAAAATAACCATAAAATAAACCATATAAATAATTAAATTTGTATTAAAATTAATATACAAAATGCATATACAATAAGGTATATATGTATTAAAAAAAATATGCAACATACATTTAAAACTGTAAATTCGTTTCAAAATCTATATACGAATACACATAAAATAACGTAGATTTCTATAGAAATATATATTCAAAAAACACGTGAAATGATATAAATACGTATAAAAAATATATATACAAAATACACATTAAATAATGTAAATTCGCGTCAAAATAAATAAACAAAATATCAATAAAAGAATGTGTATTTGTATGAAAATAGATATACAAAATACAAAGAAAATAACCTAAAATTGTACAAAACTATATACAAAAATACAAAAAAATAATTTAAATTTGTAGGAAAATAAATATTCAAAATACACATAAAATTAGGTAAATTTGTATTGAGAAACATATACAAAATACACATAAAATAATGTAAATTTGAATAAAAATACATAAACAAATAAACTTAAAATAAAGTAAATTTGTATAAAACATATATACAAAATACAATTTAAATAATGTAAATATGTTTAAAAAAAATATATGCAAAACACAAATAGAATAATGTAAAATCGTATCAAAATAAATACACAGAATATTAATAAAATAAGGTAAATTTGTATGAAAATAAAGAAGCAAAATACCCAATAAATAACGCCTTTTTTTATAAAAATATATATACAAATATACACATATAAAATTAAATTTGTATTAAAATAAATATTCAAAATACACATACCATAAGGTAAATTTGTATTGAAATAGATATGCAAAATATAAATAAAACAATGTTAATTTGTTTCAAAATATATATACGAATACACATAAAATAACGTAGCTTCTATAAAAATATATATTCACAAAACACTTAAAATGAAGTAAATACGTTTACAAAATACACATGAAATGATGTAAATACGTATAAAAATAAATACATACAAAATACACATCAAATAATGTAAATTCGCGTCAAAATAAATAAACAAAATATCAATAAAAGAATGTGTATTTGTGTGAGATATACAAAATACACATAAAATAACCTAAATTTGTATAAAACTATATACAAAAATACACAAAAATTATTTAAATTTGTATGAAAATAGATATACAAAATACACATAAAATTAGGTAAATTTGTATTGAAATACAAATACAAAATACACATAAAATAATGCAAATTTGAATGAAAATATATAAACAAATACATTTAAAATAACGTAAATTTGTATAAAAAATATATACAAGATACACATTAAATAATGTAAATGGGTATAAAAAAAATATATACAAAAAACAAATAGAATAATGTAAAATCGTATCAAAATAAATACACAGAATATCAATAAAATAATGTAAATTTGTATGAAAATAAAGGTGCAAAATTCCCATAAAATAGCGCATTTTTATAAAAAAAATATACATACCAAAATACACATAAAATATTTAAATTTGTATTCAAATAAATATACAAAATGCACATACAATAAGGTAAATTTGTATTGAAAGAGATATGCAAAAACACATATAAAACAATGTAAATTTGTTTCAAAATATATATACGAATACACATAAAATAACGTAGATTTCTATAAAAATATATATACAAAATACCCATAAAATTAAGTAAATACGTATAAAAAAATGTATACAAAATACACATAAAATAATGTAAATTCGAATCAAAATAAATTAACAAAATACCAATAAAAGAATGTGAATTTGTATAAATATAAATATACAAAATACACATACAAAATAAACATAAAATAAGGTAAACTTGTAAATAAATGTATGTACAAAATACACATAAAGTAATGAAAATTTATTTGAAAACATGTATTCAAATACACATAAAATACCATGAATTTGTATAAAAAAATATATACTCAAAATAAATATTAAATAATGTAAATGCGTATAAAAATATATATACAAAGTACATATAAAATAATGTAAACTCGTATCAATATAAATCAACAAAATACCAATAAAATATTACATATTTGAATAAAAATAAATGACAAAATACACATAACATAACTAAAATTTGTATTAAAATATATTCAAAAATACATAGAAATAATTTGAGTTTGTATGAAAATAGATATACAAAATACACATAAAACTAGGTAAATTTCTTTTGAAATATATATACAAAATACCCATAAAATATTGTAAATTTGTCTCAAAATATATGAACAAATACACATAAAATAACGTAAATTTGTATGAAAAATATATACAAAATACAAAAAATATACAAAAAATCTTATCAAAATGAATGAGCAGAATATCAATAAAATAATGTAAATTTGTATGAAAATAAAGATGCAAAATACCCATAAAATAAGGCATATTTTTTATATAAATACATATACAAAAATACAGATAGAATAATTAAATTTGTATTAAAATTAATATACAAAATGCATATACAATAAGGTAAATATGTCTTAAAAAAATATGCAACATATACATAAAAGTGTAAATTTTTTTCAAAATCTATATACGAATACACATAAAATGACTTAGATATCTATAGAAATATATATACAAAATACACATGAAATGATGTAAATACGTATAAAAATATATATACAAAATATACATTAAACAATGTAAATTCGCGTCAAATTAAATAAACAAAATGTCAATAAAAGAATGTGTAGTTGTATGAAAATAGATATACAAAATACACATAAAATAACCTAAATTTGTATAAAACTACAAAAATACACAAAAAAAATTTAAATTTTTATGAAAATAAATATACAAAATACGCATAAAACTAGGTAAATTTGTATTGAAATACATATAGAAAACACACATAAAATAATGTAAATTTGAATGAAAATATAAGAATATATACACCTAAAATAACGTAAATTTGTATCAAATATATACAAAATACACATTAAATAATGTAAATATGTATAAAAAAATATATACAAAACACAAATAGAATAATGTAAGATCATATAAAAATAATAACACAGAATATTAATAAAATAATGTAAATTTGTATGAAAATAAAGATGCAAAATACCCATAAAATAACGCATTTTTTATAAAAATATATATACCAAAATACACATAAATTATTAAAATTTGTATTAAAATAAATATAAAAAATACACATCCAATAAGGTAAATTTGTATTGAAATAGATATGCAAAATACATATAAAACAATGTAAATTTGTTTCAAAATAAATATACGAATACACATAAAATAACGTAGATTTCTATAAAAATATATACAAAATACACATAAAATGAAATAAATACGTATAAAAAATGTATACAAAATACACATAAAATAATGTAAAATCGTATGAAAATAAATCAACAAAATACCAATAAAAGAATGTGTATTTGAATAAATATAAATATATAAAATACAAATATCATAACGTAAATTTGAATAAGACTTTATACAAAAATATACAAAAGAATTTAAATTTGTATGAAAATAGATATACAAAATACACATAAAATAAGCTAAATTTGAATTGAAATATATTTATACAAAATACATCATATAATGCCAATTTAAATCAAAATATTCATACACATTCACATAAAACATAAACAAAATACACATTAAATAATGTAAATACGTATAAAAATATATACACAAAATACATATATAATCATGTAATTCGTATCAAAATAAATAAACAAAATACCAATAAATTAATGTAAATTTGTATGAGAAAACATTAACAAAATACACATATAATAACGCAAATTTCTATAAAAATATATGTACAAAAATGCACATAAAATAAAGTAAATTTGCATAAAAATATATATACAAAACACACATTAAATAATGTAAATGCGTATAAAAATATGTAAACAAAATACTTATGAAATAATCTAAATTCGTATCGAATTAAATTAACAAAATACCAATAAAATAATGTAATTTTAGGTGAAACTGTATACAGAAAATACACATAAAATAATAATGTAAATTTGTATCAAAATATATACGAATACACACAATAAAATAACGTAAATTTTTATGAAAATATATATACAAAATACACATAAAATAATGTAAATACGTAGAAAAATATATATACAAAATACACATAAAATAATGTAAATTCGTATCAAAATAAATAAACAAAATTCCACTAAAAGAATGTATATTTGTAGAAAAATATATATACAAATTACAAATAAAATAACAAAAATTTGTATAAAAATATATAAAAAAATACACAAAAAAAGTTTAAATTTGTTTGAAAATAGATATGCAAATTACACATAAAGTTAGGCAAATTTGTATTGAAATACATATACAAAATACACATATAATAATGTAAATTTTTATGAAAATATATAAGCAAATACACATAAAATAAAGTGAATTTCCATAAAATATATTTACATAATATTCATTAAATAATGTAAAAATGTATGAAATATATATACAAAGTACACATAGAATATTGTAAAATCGTATCAAAATAAATAAACAGAATATCAATAAAATAATGTAAATTTGTATATGAAAATAAAGATGCAAAATACCGATAAAATAAAGCATATTTTAATAAAAATATATATTCAAAAATACACATTGAATAATTAAATTTGTATTAGAATTAATATACAAAATGCACATACAATAAGGTAAATTTGTATTGAAAAAATATGCAAAATACACATAACACTGTACATTTATTTCAAATATATATACGAATACACATAAAATAACGTAGATTTCTATAGAAATATTTGTACAAAATACACCTGAAATGATGTAAAATCGCTTCAAAATAAATAAACAAAGTATCAATAAAAGAATGTTTATTTGTATGAAAATAGATATACAAAATACACATAAAATAACCAAAATTTCTATAAATCTATATACATAAATACACAAAAATAATTTAAATTTGTATGAAAATAAATATACAAAATACACATAAAAACACGTAAATTTGTATTTAAATACATATACAAAATATACGCTTAAAATAATGTAAATTTGAATTAAAATATATAAACAAATACACTTAAAATGAAGTAAATTTGTATAAAATATCTATACAAAATACACTTTAAATAATGTAAATATGTATAAAAAAATTTATACAAAATACAAATACAATAATGTAAAGTCGTTTAAAAATAAATACACAGAATATTAATAAAATAATGTAAATTTGTATGAAAATTAAGATGCAAAATACTCATAAAATAACCCATTTTTTATGAAAATATATATATAACAAAATACACGTAAAATATTTGAATTTGTATTAAAATAAATATACAAAATGCATATACAATAAGGTAAGTTAGTATTGAAATAGATATGCAAAATACATATAAAACAATGTAAATTTGTTTCAAAATATATATACGAATACACTTAAAATAACGTAGATATCTATAAAAATATATATACAAAATACACATAAAATTAAGTAAAGTCGTATAAAAAAAATGTATGCTAAATACACATAAAATAATAGAAATTCGAATCAAAATAAATAAACAAAATACCAATAAAAGAATGAGCATTTGTATAAATATAAATACACAAAATACACATACAAAATAAACATAAAATAATGTAAATTTGTCATGAAATATATGTACAAAATACACATAAAATAATGTAAATTTATATGAAAATATATATACAAATACACATAAAATACCATGAATTTGTATAAAAATATATATTCAAAATAAATATTAAATAATGTAAATGCGTATAAAAATATATATACAAAGTAAATATAAAATAATGTAAACTCGTATCAATATAAATCAACAAAATACCAATAAAACAATATATATTTGAATGAAAATAAAGTTACAAAATACACATAACATAACTAATATTTGTATTAAAATATATACCAAAATACATAAAAATAATTTGAGTTTGTATGAAAACAGATATACAAAATACACATAAAACTAGGTAAATTTCTTTTGAAATATATATACAAAATACCCATAAAATATTGTAAATTTATGTCAAAATATATAAACAAATACACATAAAATAATGTAAATTTGTATGAAAAATATATACAAAATACATATAAAATAATGTCAAATCGTATCAAAATGAATGAGCAGAATATCAATAAAATAATGTAAATTTGTATGAAAATAAAGATGCAAAATACCCATAAAATAAAGAAATTTTTTATAAAAATACATATACAAAAATACACATAAAATAATTAAATTTGTATTAAAATTAATATACAAAATGCATATACAATAAGGTAAATTTGTATTGAAAAAATATGCAAAATACACATAAAAGTGTAAATTTGTTTCAAAATCTATATACGAATTCACATAAAATAACGTAAATTTCTATAGAAATATATATACAAAATACACATGAAACGATTTAAATACGTATAAAAATATATATACAAAATACACATTAAATAATGTAAATTCGCGTTAAAATAAATAAACAAAATATCAATAAAAGAATGTGTATTTATATGAAAATAGATATATAAAATACACATAAAATAACCTAAATTTGTATAAAACTATATACAAAAATACACAAAAATAATTTAAATTTGTATGAAAATAAATATACAAGATACACATAAAATTAGGTAAATTTGTATTGAAATTCATATACAAAATACACATAAAAGAATGTAAATTTGAATGAGAATATATAAACATATACACTTAAAATAACGTAAATTTGTGTCAAATATATATACAAAATACACATTAAATAATGTTAATATGTATAAAAAAATATATTTAAAACACAAATAGAATAATGTAAAATCGTATCAAAAAAAATACATAGAATATTAATAAAATAATGTCAATTTGTATGAAAATAAAGAAGCAAAATACTCATAAAATAACGCATTTTTTAAAAAATATATATACCAAAATACACAAAATATTAAAATTTGTATTAAAATAAATATAAAAAATGCACATACAATAAGGTAAATTTGTATTGAATTAGATATGCAAAATACATATAAAACAAAGTAAATTTGTTTCAAAATATATATACGAATACACATAAAATAACGCAGATTTCTATAAAAACATATACAAAATACACATAAAATGAAGTAAATACGTATAAAAAAAATGAATACAATAAACACATAAAATAATGTAAAATCGTATCAAAATAAATAAACAAAATACCAATAAAAGAATGTGTATTTGTATAAATATAAATATACAAAATACACCATAAAATAACGTAAATTTGTATAAAACTATATATAAAAATACACAGAAGTAATTAAATTCGTATGAAAATAGATATACAAAATACACATAAAATAATCTAAATTTGAATTGAAATGTATTTACAAAATACATAAAATTATGTAAATTTGTATCAAAATATTTATAAAAATACATAAAATAACGTAAATTTGTTTAAAAATATATAAACAAAATAGACATTAAGTAATGTAAATATGTATAAAAAATATGAACAAAATACACATGTAATCATGTAATTCGTATCAAACTATATAAACAAAATAGCAATAAAATAATGTAAATTTGTATGAGAAAACATATACAAATACATATAAAATAACGCAAATTTCAATAAAAATACATATACAAAAATGCACGTAAAATAGAGTAAATTTGCGTAAAAATATATATACAAAACACATTTTAAATAATGTAAATGCGTACATAAAATAATCTAAATTTGTATAAAACTATATACAAAATACACAAAAATAGTTTAAATTTGTATGAAAAGAAATATACAAAATACACATAAAATTACGTAAATTTATATTGAAATACATATACAAAATACACATGAAATAATGAAAATTTGAATGAAAATATATAAACAAATACACATAAAATAACGAAAATTTGTATGAAATATATTTTCAAAATACACATTAAATAATGTAAATATGTATAAAAAAATATATACAAAACACAAATAGAATAATATAAAATAGTATCAAAATATATACATAGAATATTAATAAAATTATCTAAATTTGTATGAAAATTAAGACGCAAAATACCTATAAAATAACGCTTTTTTTTTATAAAATTATAGATGCCAAAATACACATAAAATATTTGAATTTGTATTAAAATAAATATACAAAATGCACATTCAATAAGGTAAATTTGTATTGAAATAGATATGCAAAATACATATAAAATAATGTAAATTTGTTTCAAAATATATATACGAATACACATAAAATAACGTAGATTTCTATAAAAATACATATACAAAATACACATAAAATTAAATAAATACGTATAAAAAATGTATACAAAATACACACAAAATAATGTAAATTCGTATAAATATAAATAAACAAAATACCAATAAAAGAATGTGTATTAGTATAAATATAAATATACAAAATACACATAAAATAACGTAAATTTATATAAAACTATATGCAAAAATACATAAAAGTAGTTAAATTTGTGTGAAAATAAATATACAAAATACACATAAAATAAGCTAAATTTGAATTGAAATATATATACAAAATACATAAAAGAATGTAAAATTGTATCAAAATATTTATACAAATACACATATAATAACGTAAATTTGTATAAAAATATATAAACAAAATACACATTAAATAATGTAAATACGTATAAAAAAATATGTAGAAAATACACATATAATCATGTAATTCGTATCAAAATAAAAGAATAAAATACCAATAAAATAATGTAAATTTGTATGAGAAAACATATACAAAATACTCATAAAATAACGCAAATTTTTATAAAAATATATGTACAAAAATTCACTTAAAGTAAAGTAAATTTGCATAAATATACATATATATATATATATATATATATATATATATATATATATATATATATATATATATATATATATATATATATATATATATATATATATATATATATATATATATATATATATATATATATATATAGAAAACACACATTAGTTAATGTAAATGAGTATAAAAATATGTATACAAAATACCTATGAAAAAATCTAAACTCGTATAGAGTTAAATTAAGAAAATACCAATAAAATAATGTAATTTTGGATGAAAATATATGTAGAAACTACACATAAAATTACCTAAATACAAATACAAATATAAACATAAAATAATTTAAGATTGAATGAAATAAATATTCAAAATAATCATAAAATAAAGTAAATTTTTAATGAAAAATATGTAAAGATACACATAAAATAATATAAATTTGTATTAATATATATATGCAAATACATATAAAATTACATGAATTTGTATAAAATTTGTATCAAAATAAATACGAATACACACAAGAAAATACTGTAAATTTTTATTAAAATAAATATACAAAATACACATAAAATAATGTAAACTCGTATCAAAATAAATAAACAAAATTCCAATAAAAGAATGTATATTTGTAGGAAAATATATATACAAAATACAAATAAAATAACTAAAATTTGTATAAAAATAATTACAAAAATACACAAAAATAATTTAAATTTGTTTGAAAATAGATATGCAAAATACACATAAAGTTAGGCAAATTTCCATTGAAATACATATACAAAATACACATAAAATAATGTAGATTTGTATGAAAATATATAAACAAATACACATAAAATAACGTAAATTTGGATAAAATAAATATACAAAATATACATTAAATAATGTAAATATGTATAAAAATATATATACAAAATACACATAGAATAATGTTAAATCGTAAGAAAATACGTAAACAGAATATCAATAAAATAATGTAAATTTGTATGAAAATAAAGAAGCAAAATACCCATATAATAACGCATATATGCATAAAAATATATATGCAAAAATACACATGAAATAATTAAATTTGTATTGAAATAAATATACAAAATGCACATACAGTAAATAACGTAGATTTCTATAGAAATATATATATATATATATATATATATATATATATATATATATATATATATATATATATATATATATATATATATATATATATATATATATATATATATATATATATATATATATATATATATATATATATATATATATATATATATATATATATATATATATATATATATATATATATATATATATATATATATATATATTTATACTATATACACAAAATACACATTAAATAATGTAAGTTCGTCTCAAAATAAATAAACAAAATATCAATAAGAGAATGTGTATTTTTATAAAGATAAATATACAAAATACACATAAAATAACCTAAATTTGAATAAAACTAAATACAAAAATAAAATAAAATAATTTAAATTTGCATGAAAATAAATATAAAAAATACCCATAAAATTAGGTAAATTTGTATTGTGTATTTTTGTATATATTTTTATACAAATTTAGGTGACTTTACGTGTATATTGTATATCTATTTTCATACAAATACACATTGTTTTATTGATATTCTGTTTATTTATTTTAACGCGAATTTACATTATTTAATGTGTATTTTATATATATATATATATATATATATATATATATATATATATATATATATATATATATATATATATATATATATATATATATATATATATATATATATATATATATATATATATATATATATATATATATATATATATATATATATATATATATATATATATATATATATATATATATATATATATATATATATATATATATATATATATATATATATATATATATATATATATATATTATATATAAATTATAGTTATTTTATGTGTATTTTTTATATTTATTTTATACAAATTTAAATTATTTTATGTGTTTTTTTTTATATTTGTATTTTTACACGAATTTACATTATTTGTGGTATATTTGGTATATATATTTTTATACTTATTTACATCATTTTATATGTATTTTGTATGAATATTTTCATAGAAGTTTACTGTATTTTATGAGTATTCGTATATATATTTTGATACAAATTTACATTATTGATGTGAATTTTCCATATCAATTTCAATATAAATTTACTTTATTTTTGTGTATTTTTGTATATATTTTTATACAATTATGCGTTATTATATGGGTATTTTGCATCTTTATTTTTATACAAATTTACATTATTTTATTGATATTCTGTTTATTTATTTTGATACGATTTAACATTATTCTATGTGTATTTTGTATATATATGTTTATACATATTCATAACATTTAATGTATATTTTGTATATATATTTTATCCAAATTTACATTATTTTATGTGTATATGTTTATATATTTTCATACAAATTTACATTGTTTTATGTGTGCTTTGTATATGTATTTCAATACAAATTTTCCTAATTTTATGTGTATTTTGCATATCTATCTTCAAACAAATTTAAACTGTTTTTGTGTATTTTTGTATATATTTTTATACAAATTTTAGTTATTTTATTTGTATTTTGTACATATATATTCCTACAAATATACATTCTTTTATTGGAATTTTGTTGATTTATTTTGATACGAATTTACATTACTTTATGTGTATTATATATATATATATTTTTCTACGTATTTACATTATTTTATATGTATTTTGCATATATATTTTCATAAAAATTTACGTTATTTTATTGTGTATATTCGTATATATTTTGATAAAAATTTCATACAAATTCATGTTATTTTATATGTATTTGAATATATATTTTCACATAAATTTACATTATTTTATGTGCATTTTTACATATATTTCATTACAAGTTTACTATACTTTATGTTTATTTTATATATTCATTTTATGCAATTTTAAATTATTTTATGTGTATATTTGTATTTGTATTTAGGTTATTTTATGTGTATTTTTTATATATATTTTCATCCAAAATTACATTATTTTATTGTTATTTTGTTAATCTAATTCGATACGAATTTAGATTATTTCAAAGGTATTTTGTATACATGTTTTTATACGTTTTTTCATTATTTAATGTGTGTTTTGTATATATATTTTTATGCAAATTTACTTAATTTTATATGCATTTTTGTACATATATTTTTAAAGAAATTTATGTTATTTTATATGTATTTTTTATATGCTTTCTCATACAAATTTACATTATATTATTAGTATTTTGTTTATTTATTTTGATACGAATTACATGATTATATGTGTATTTTGTACATATTTTTTATACGTATTTACATTATTTAATGTGTATTTTGTTTATGTATTTTTATACAAATTTACGTTATTATATGTGTATTTGTATAAATATTTTGTTACAAATTTACATTATTTGATGTATTTTGTATATATACATTTCAATTCAAACTTCACTTATTTTATGTGTATTTTGTATATCTATTTTCATACAAATTTAACTACTTTTGTGTATTTTTGTATATAGTTTTATATAAATTTACGTTATTTTTTATTTTTATATTTATACAAATACACATTCTTTTATTGGTATTTTGTTTATTTATTTTGATACGAATTTACATTATTTTATGTGAATTTTGTATACATTTTTTTATACGTATTTACCTCATTTTATGTGTATTTTGTATTTATATATACTCGTATTTATATTTTGAAATAAATTTACATTGTTTTATATGTATTTTGTATATCTATTTCAATATAAATTTACCTTATTGTATGAGCATTTTGTATATTTATTTTAATACAAATTTAAATTTTTTATATGTATTTTGGTATATATATTTAAAAAAAAATGCGTTATTTTATGGGTATTTTACTTCTTTATTTTCATACAAATTTACATTATTTTATTAATATTCTGTGTATTTATTTTGATACGAATTTACATTATTCTATTTGGGTTTTGTATATATTTTTTTATACATATTAACGTTATTTACGTTATTTTAAGTGTATTTGTTTATGTATTTTCACTCAAATTTACATAATTTTATGTGTATTTTGCAAATGTATTTCAATACAAATTTACCTAATTTTATGTGTATTTTGTATATTTATTTTCAAACAAATTTTAAATATTTTTGTGTATTTTTGTATATAGTTTTACACAAATTTAGGCTATTTTATGTGTATATTGTATATGTATTTTCATACAAATACACATTCTTTTATTGATATTTTGATTATTTATTTTGACGCGAATTTACATTATTTAATGTGTATTTTGTATATATATTTTATACGTATTTACATCATTTCATGTGTATTTTGTATATATATTTCTATAGAAATCTACGTTATTTTATGTGTATTCGTATATATATTTTGAAAAAAATTTACACTGTTTTTTTTGCATGTTTTTTCAATACAATTTTTTTTTATTGTATGTTCATTTTGTATATTAATTTTAATTCAAATTTAATGATTCTATGTGTATTTTTGTATATGTATTTTTATAAAATATGCTTTATTGTATGGATATTTTGCATCTTTATTTTCATACAAATTGACAATATTTTATTAAAATTCTGTGTATATATTTTTATACAAATTTTCGTTATTTTATGTGTATTTTGTATATTTATTTTCCTACAAATATACCTTCTTTTATCGGAATTTTGTTTGTTTATTTTGATACGAATTTACATTATTTTAGGTGTATTTGATATGTATATTTTTATACTATTTACATCATTTTATATGTATTATGTATGTATACTTTCATAGAAATTTACTCTATTTTATGTGTATTCTTATATATATTTTGATACAAATTTACATTATTGATGTGTATTTTGCATATCTATTTCAATACATATTTACTTTATTGTATGTGCATTTTGTATATTTATTTCAATACAAATTTAATTATTTCATGTGTATTTTTGTATATATATTTTTATGCATATATGCGTTAATATATGGGTATTTTGCATCTTTATTTTCATACAAATTAACATTATTTTATTGATATTCTGTTTATTTATTTTGATACGATTTAACATTATTCTCTCTCTCTCTCTATATATATATATATATATATATATATATATATCTTCTCTCTCTATTCTCTCTCTCTCTCTCTCTCTCTGTATATTTTGTATATATATATTTTTAACAAATTTCCGTTATTTTATGTTTACTTGTTTATATATTTTTGTACAAATTTACATTAATTTATGTGTATTTTGTATATGTATTTCAATGCAAATTTGCCTAACGTTATGTGTATTTTGCATATCTATTTTCAAACAAATTTAAATTATTTTTTTGTATTTATGTATTTATTTTTATACTAATTTTAGTTACTTTATTTGTATTTTGTATATATATTTTCCTATAAATATACATTCTTTTATTGGAATTTTGTTTATTTATTTTGATACGAGTATATTTTATGTGTATTTTGTATATATATTTTTCTACGTATTTACATTATTTTATATGTATTTAGTATATATATTTTAATAAAATTTTACATTATTTTATAGTGTGTATTCGCATTAATTTTGATACAAATTTTATACAAATTCATGTAATTTTACGTGTATTTGTATATATATTTTCATACAAATTTATATTATTTTATGTGTATTTTTACATATTTTTCATTACAAATTTACTTTATTTTATGATTATTTTTTATATTTACTTCATTCAATCTTAAATTATTTTATGTGTATATTTATATTTGTATTTAGGTAATTTTATGTGTATTTTCTATATGTATTTTCATCCAAAATTAAATAAATTTATTGGTATTTTCTTAATTTAACTCGATACGAATTTAGATTTTTTCATAGGTATTTTGTATACATATTTTTATACTCATTTACATTATCTAATGTGTGTTTTGTATATATATTTTTATACAAATATGTGTTATTATATGGGTATTTTGCATCTTTATTTTCATACATATTTACATTATTTTATTGATATTCTGTCTATTTATTTTGATACGATTTAACATTATTCTGTGTGTATTTTGTATATATTTTTTTATGCATATTTACATTATTTAATGTCTATTTTGTATATATATTTTATTCAAATTTTCGTTATTTTATGTGTATTTGTTTATATATTTTCATACAAATTTATATTATTTTATGTGTATTTTGTATATGTATTTCAGTACAAATTTGCCTAATTTTATGTGCATTTTGGATATCTATTTTCAAACAAATTTAAATTATTATTGTGTATTTTTGTATATATTTTTATACAAATTTTAGTTATTTTATTTGTATTTTGTATATATATTTTCCTACAAATATACATTCTTTTATTGGAATTTTGTTTATTTATTTTGATACGAATGTTCAATATTTTATGTGTATTTTGTATATATATTTTTCTACGTATTTAAATTATTTTGGGAGTATTTTGTATATAGTTTTTCATAAAAATTTACGTAATTTTATTGTGTGTATTCGTATATATTTTGATACAAATTTTATGCAAATTCATGTTATTTTATGTGTATTTGTATTTATATTTTCAAACAAATTTATATTATTTTATATCTATTTTTACATATATTTCATTACGAATTTACCTTATTTTATGTTTATTTTGTATATTTATTTCATTCAATTTAAAATTATTTTATGTGTATAATTGTATGTGTAATTAGGTTATTTTATGTGTATTTTCTATATATATTTTCATCCAAAATTACATTATTTTATTGGTATTTTCTTAATTTAATTCGATACGAATTTAGATTATTTCATAGGTATTTTGTATACATATTTTCATACTTATTTACATTATCTAATGTGTGTTTTGTATATATATTTTTATGCAAATTTATTTAATGTGCATTTTTGTACATATATTTTTATAGAAATTTGCGTTATTTTATGTGTATTTTGTATGTTTTCTTATACAAATTTATATTATTTCACTGGTATTTTGTTTATTTATTTTGATACGAATGACATTATTATATGTGTATTTTGTACATTTTTTTTATACGTATATACATTATTCAATGTGTATTTTGTTTATATATTTTTATACAAATTTACGTTATTATATGTGTATTTGTATAAATATTTTGATAGAAATTTACTTTATTTTATGTATTTTGTAGATATATTTCAATTCAAATCTATCTTTTTTTGTATGTATTTTCTATATATAAATTTACGTTATTTTATGTGTATTTTGTATATTTATATTTATACAAATACAAATTTCTTGATTGGTATTTTGTTTATTTATTTTGATACGAGTTTACATTATTTTAAGTGTATTTTGTATACATTTTTTTATACGTATTTACATCATTTTATGTGTATTTTGTATATATATTTTTATAGAAATCAACATTATTTTATGTGTATTCGTATATATATTTTGAAACAAATTTACATTCTTTTATATGTATTTTGCATATCTATTTCAATACAAATTTACCTTATTGTATGTATATTTTGTATATTTATTTTAATACAAATTTAATTTTTTTATGTGTATATTTGTATAAATATTTTTTTTAAAAAAAGGCGTTATTTATTGGGTATTTTGCTTCTTTATTTTCATACAAATATACATTATTTTACTAATATTCTGTGTATTTATTTTGATACGATTTTACATTATTCTATTTGTGTTTTGTATATATTTTTCTATACATATTTACATTATTTAATTTGTATTTTGTATATATATTTTATACAAATTTACTTTATTTTAAGTGTATTTGTTGATGTATTTTTATTCAAATTTACATTATATTATGTGTATTTTGTGTATATGTATTTCAATACAAATTTAGCTAATTTTATGTGTATTTTGTATATTTATTTTCATAGAAATTTAAATTATTTTTGTGAGTTTTTCTTTATATTTCTATGATTTTAGGTTATTTTATGTGTATTTTGTATAGCTATTTTCATACAAATACACATTCTTTTATTGATATTTTGTTTATTTATTTTGGAGCGAGTTTAAACTATTTAATGTGTATTTTGTATATATATTTTTATACGTATTTACATCATTTCATGTGTATTTTGTATATATATTTCTATAGAAATCTACGTTATTTTATGTGTATTCGTACATATATTTTGAAACAAATTTAAACTGTTTGATGAGTATTTTGCATATTTTTTCAATACAAATTTACCTTATTATATCTGCATTTTGTATATTAATTTTAATACAAATTTAATTATTCTATGTGTATTTTTGTATATGTATTTTTAAAAAGAATATGATTTATTTTATGGTTATTTTGCATCTTTATTTTCATACAAATATATATTACTTTATTGATATTCTGTGTATATATTTTGATGCGATTTTACTTTATTCTATGTGTATTTTGTTTATATATTTTAAACAAATACAAATTTTCATTATTTTATGTGTAATTTCTACTTGTATTTAAATACAAATTTAACTAATTATATGTGTATTTTGTATATCTATTTTCATACAAATTGATTTTTTTTTTTTTTGTATATATTTTTATACAAATTTTCGTTATTTTGTTTAATTTCTATATTTATTTTCCTACACATACGTTCTTTTATCGAAATTTTGTTTATTTATTTATGTGTATTTTGTATATATATTTTTCTACGTATTTAAATTATTTGATGTGTATTTTATATATACATTTTCATAAAAATTTACGTTATTTTATTGTGTGTATTCGTATACATTTTGATACAAATTTTATACAAATTCATGTTATTTTATGTGTATTTGTATATATATATATATATATATATATATATATATATATATATATATATATATATATATATATATATATATATATATATATATATATATATATATATATATATATATATATTCATACAAATTTATGTTATTTAATGTGTATTTTTACACATATTCCATTACAAATTTACCTTATTTTATGTTTATTTTGTATATTTATCTCATTCAATTTTAAATTATTTCATGTGTATATTTGTATTTGTATTTAGTTTATCTTATGTGTGTTTTCTATATATATTTTCATCCAACATTAAATTTTTTATTGGTAATTTCTTAATTTAATTCGATACGAATTTAGATTATTTCATAGCTATTTTGTATACATATGTTTATACTCATTTACATAATGTAATGTGTGTTTTGTATATATTTTTTAATGCAATTTTTTTATGTTCATTTTTGTACATATATTTTTATAGAAATTTCCGTTATTTATGACTATTTTGTAAATGTTTTCTAATAAAAATTTACATTATTTTATTGGTATTTTGTTTATTTATTTTGACACGAATTACATGATTATATATGTATTTTGTACATATTTTTTTATACGTATTTACATTATTTAATGTGTATTTTGTTTATATATTTTTATATAAAATTTACGTAATTATATGTGTATTTATGAAAATATTTTGATACATATTTACTTTATTTTATGTATTTTGTACATATATTTCAATTCAAATTAAGCTTATTTTTGTGTGTATTTTGTATATATTTTATACAAATTTACGTTACGTTACGTTACGTTACGTTACGTGTATTTGTTGATATATGTTGACACAGATTTACAATATCTTATGGGTATTTTGTATATATATTTCAAAAGAAATTTACCTAGTTTTATGTGTATTTTGTATATCTATTTTCACACAAATTCAAATTATTTCAGGGTATTTTTTATATATTTTGACACAAACTTTACTTATGTTATGTGTATTTTGTAAATTTATTTTCATTCAAATATATATTATTTTATTGGTATTTTGTTGATTTATTTTGATAAGAATTTACATTATTTTATATGTACTTTGTATATATATTTTTATACATTATTTAATGTTTATTTTGAACATATTTTTATACTAATTCATGTTATTTTATGTGTATTTGTATGTGTATTTTCATACAAATTTATATTATTTTATGTGTGTTTTGTACATATATTTCATTACAAATTTACCTTATTTTATGTTTATTTTGTTTATTTATTTCATTCAATTTTAAATTATTTTATGTGTATATTTGTTTTTGTATTTAGGTTATTTTCTGTGTATTTTCTATATATATTTTCATCCAAAATTCCATTATTTTTTTGGTATTTTGTTAATTTAATTCGATACGAATTTAGATTATTTCATTGGTATTTTGTATACATATTTTTATACGCATGTACATTATTTAATGTGTGTTTTGTATATATATTTTTATGCAAATTTACATAAAATGAAGCACATTTTTATAAAAATACATATACAAAAGTACACATACAATAATTGAATTTGTATTAAAATTAATATACAAAATGCACATACAATAAGGTAAATTTGTATTTAAAAAATTTGCAAAATACACATTAAACAATATAAATTTGTTACAAAATATATATACGAATACACATAAAATAACGTAGATTTCTATAGAAATATATATACAAAATACACATGAAATGACGTAAATTCGTATAAAAATATATATACAAAATACACATTAAATAATGTAAATTCATGTAAAAATAAATAAACAAAATATCAATAAAAGAATATGTATTTGTATGAAATTAGATATATAAAATACATATAAAATAACCTAAATTTGTATAAAACTATATACAAAAATACACAAAAAATAATTTAAATTCAAATGAAAATAAATATACAAAATACACATAAAATTAGGTAAATACACATAAAATAATAATTAAATTTGATTGAAAAATATATAAACAAATACACTTAAAATAACGTAAATTTGTATAAGATATATATACAAAATACACATTAAATAATGAAAATATGTATGAAAAAAAATATATATGTATATATATGCATATATATATATATATATATATATATATATATATATATATATATATATATATATATATATATATATATATATATATATATATATATATATATATATATATATATATATATATATATATATATATATATATATATATATATATATATATATATATATATATATAAATATATATATATATATATATATATATATATAAATATATATAACAAAATACACATAAAATATTTGAATTTTAATAAAATAAATAAACAAAATGCACATACAATAAGGTAAATTTGTATTAAAATAGATATGCAAAATACATATAAAACAATGTAAATTTGTTTCAAAACATATATACGAATACACATAAAATAACGTAGATTTCTAAAAAAAATATTCAAAATACACATAAAATTACGTAAATACGTATAAAAAAATGTACACAAAATACATATAAAATAATGTAAATTTGTATCAAAATAAATAAACAAAAATACCAATAAAAGAATGTGTTGTATAAATATAATTAAACAAAAAACACATAAAATAACGTAAATTTATATAAAACTATATCAAAATACACAAAAGTAATTAAATTGTATGAAAATACATACAAAATACATGCAAAATCATAATAAAGCATATTTTATAAAATACATATACAAATATACAATAAAAAAATTAAATTTGTATAAAAAGTAATAAAGAAAATGCACATACAATAAGGTAAATTTATATATGTGTTTTTTATATATATATTTATAAAAATGCGCTATTTTATGGGTATTTTGCATCTTAATTTTTATACAAATTTACATTATTTTATTTATATTCTGATTATTTATTGTGATACGATTTTTCATTATTTTATTTCTGTTTTGTATATATTTTTGTGTACATATTTACATTATTTAATGTTTTTTTTGTATATATATTTTATAGAAATTTACGTTATTTTAGGTGTATTTGTTTATATATTTTCATTCAAATATAATTATTATTTTATTTGTTTTTTTTTTATATGTATTTCAATAGAAGTTTACCTAATTTTATGTGTATTTTGTATATTTATTTTCATACAAATTTAAATTATTTTTTTAATATAGTTTTATTCCAATTTAGGTTATTTTATGTATTTTGTATATTTATCTTAATAAAATACACCTTCTTTAGTGATATTTTGTTTATTTATTTTGAACTTACATTATTTAATGTGTATATATAAATATATATATAGATATATATATATATATATATATATATATATATATATATATATATATATATATATATATATATATATATATATATATATATATATATATATATATATATATATATATATATATATATTTTGAAACAAATTTACATTGTATTTTTGTATATATTTATATATAAATTCTCGTTACTTGATGTATATTTTATATATTTATTTGCCTACAAATATCCGCTTTTTTTCGGAATTTTGTTTATTTATTTTGATACGAATTTACATTATTTGAGGTATATTTGGAATATATATTCTTATACTTATTTACATCATTATATATGTATTTTGTATTATATTTTCATAGAAATTTACTCTATTTTATGAGTATTCGTATATATATTTTGATACAAATTTACATTATTGATGTGCATTTTGCATATCTATTTCAATACAAATTTATTTTATTGTATTTGCATTTTGTATATTTTTGTATAAATTTATATATTTTATATATATTTTTGTATATTTTTGTATAAATTTATATATTTTATATATATTTTTGTATATATATTTTTATACAAATGTGCATTATTATATGGGTATTTTGCATCATTATTTTCATACAAATTTACATCATTTTATTGATATTCTGTTTATATTAAGATGCAAAATACCCATAAAATAACGCTTTTTTTTATAAAAAATATATATACCAAAATACATAAAATATTTAAATTTGTATTAATAAATATACAAAATGCACATACAATAAGGTAAATTTGTTATAAAATAATATAAATATAAAATATATATACCAAAATACACATAAAATGAAGTAAATACGTATAAAAAAACGTATACAAAATACACATAGAATAATGTAAATTCGTATCAAAATAAATAAACAAAATACCTATAAAAGAATGTGTATTTGTATAAATATAAATATACAAAATACACCATAAAATAACGTAAATTTGTATAAAACTATATACAAAAATACACAGAAGTAATTAAATTCGTATGAAAATAGATATACAAAATACAGATAAAATAAGCTAAATTTGAATTGAAATGTATATACAAAATTCAGAAAATAATGTAAATTTGTATCAAAATATTTATAAAAATACATATAATAACGTAAATTTGTTTAAAAATATATAAACAAAATACACATTAAGTAATGTAAATACGTATAAAAAATATGTAAAAAATACACATATAATCATGTAGTTCGTATCAAACTAAATAAACAAAATAGCAATAAAATAATGTAAATTTCTATTAGAAAACATATACAAATACATATAAAATAACGCAAATTTCTATAAAAATATATGTACAAAATGCACGTAAAATAAAGTAAATTTCCATAAAAATATATATACAAAACACATATTAAATAATGTAAATGCGTACATAAAATAACCTAAATTTGTATAAAACTATATGCAAAAATACACAAAAATAATTTAAATTTGTATGAAAAGAAATATACTAAATACACATAAAATTAGGTAAATTTATATTGAAATACATATACAAAATACATATGAAATAATGTAAATTTGAATGAAAATATATAAACAAATACACATAAAATCACGTAAATTTGTATGAAATATATTTTCAAAATACACATTAAATAATGTATATATGTATAAAAAAAATGTTACAAAACACACATAGAATAATATAAAATCGTATCAAAATATATACACAGAATATTAATAAAATAATGTAAATTTGTATGAAAATTAAGATGCAAAATACCTATAAAATAACGCATTTTTTATAAAATTATAGATACCAAAATACACATAAAATATTTTAATTTGTATTAAAATAAATATAGAAAATGCACATACAATAAAGTAAATTTGTATTGAAATAGATATGCAAAAATACATATAAAATAATGTAAATTTGATTCGAAATATATATACGGATACACATAAAATAACGTAGATTTCTATAAAAATACATATACAAAATACACATAAAATTAAATAAATACGTATAAGAAAATGTATACAAAATACACTTAAAATAATGTAAATTCGTATAAATATAAATAAACAAAATACCAATAAAAGAATGTGTATTTGTATAAATATAAATATACAAAATGCACATAAAATAACGTAAATTTATATAAAACTATATACAAAAATACACAGAAGTAATTAAATTTCTATGAAAATAGATATATAAAATACACACAAAATAAGCTTAATTTGAATTGAAATATAAGTACAAAATACATAAAATAAAGTAAATTTGTATCAAAATATTTTTACAAATACACATATAATTACGTAAATTTTATATAAAAATATATAAACAAAATACACGTTGAATAATGTAAATACGTATAAAAAAATATGTACAAAATACACATATAATGATGTAATTCGTATCAACATAAAAAAACAAAATATCAATAAAATAATGTATATTTTTATGAGAAAACATATACAAAATACACATAAAATAACGCAAATCTCTATAAAAATATATGTAAAAAAATGCATATAAAATAAATTTGCATGAAAAAATATATTCAAACTACACATCACGTAATGTAAATGAGTATAAACATATGTATACAAAATACCTATGAAATAATCTAAATTCGCATCGAGTTAAATTAAGAAAGTACCAATAAAATAATGTAATTTTGGATGAAAATATATATAGAAAACACATAAAATAACCTAAATATAAATACAAATATACACATGAAATAATTTAAAATTGAATGAAATAAATATACAAAATAAACATAAAATAAGGTAAATTTGTAATGAAATATATGTAAAAATACACATTAAATAATATAAATTTGTATGAAAATATATATACAAATACACATAAAATAACATGAATTTGTATAAAATTTGTATCAAAATAAATACGTATACACAAAATAAAATAACGTAAATTTTTATGAAAGTGTATATATAAAATACACATAAAATAATTTAAATACGTAGAAAAATATATATACAAAATACACATAAAATAATGTAAATTCGTAACAAAATAAATACACAAAATTCCTATAAAAGAATGTATATTTGTAGGAAAATATATATACAAAATACAAATAAAATAACTAAAATTTGTATAAAAATATATACAAAAATACACAAAAAATAATTTAAATTTGTTTGAAAATATATATGCAAAATACACATAAAATTACTCAAATTTGTATTGAAATACATATACAAAATACACATAAAATAATGTAAATTTCTATAAAAATATATAAACAAATACACATAAAATAACGTAAATTTGGATAAAATATATATACAAAATAAACATTAAATAATGTAAATATGTATAAAAAAATATATACAAAATACACATAGAATAATGTTAAATCGTATCAAAATAAATAAACAGAATATCAATAAACTAATGTAAATTTGTAGGAAAATAAAGACGAAAAAATACCCATATAATAACGCATATTTGCATAAAAATATATATACAAAAATACACATAAAATAGTTTAATTTGTATTAAAATAAATATTCAAAATGCACATACAATAAGGTAAATTTGTATTGAAATACATATGCAAAATACATATAAAATAATGTAACTTTGTATCAGAATATATATACGAATACACATAAAATAGAGTAAATTTCCATGAAAATATACATACAAAATACATATAAAATGATGTAAAAAATTATAAAAATATATATAATAATACACCTAAAATATTGTCAATTCGTATGAAAATAAAAAAACAAAATTCCGATAAAAAAACGTATAATATGTGTAGGAAAATAAATATAGAAATTACACATAAAATAACGAAAATTTGTATAAAAATATATATAAAAAAAAAAAAAAAATTTCAATTTGTATGAAAATAGATATACAATTACACATATAATTAGTTAAATTTGTATTTAAATACATGTACAAAATACACAAAAAATAATGTAAATTTGTATGAAATGCAAACATATACACATAAAATAACGTACATTTGTTTAAAATATATAAACAAAATACACATAGAATAAAGTAAAATCGCATCAAAATATATACAGAGAATATCAATAAAATAATATATATTTGTATGAAAATAAAGATGCAAAATAACCATAAAATAAATCATATTTTTTTAATAATACATATACAAAAATACACATAGAATAATTAAATTTGCATTAAAATTAATATACAAAATGCAGATACAATAAGGTAAATTTGTAATGAAAAAATATGCAAAATACTCATAAAACAGTTTAAATTTGTTTCAAAATATTTATACGAATACACATAAAATAACGTAGATTTTTATAGAAATATATATACAAAATACACATGAAATGATGTAAATACGTATAAAAATATATATACAAAATACACATTAAATAATGTAAATTCGCTTAAAAAAAATTCAATAAAAGAATGTGTATATGTATGAAAATAGCTATACAAAATACACATAAAATAACCTAAAATTATATAAAAATATATACAAAAATACACAAAAATATTTTAAATTTGTATAAATATACAAAATACACATAAAATTAGCTAAATTTGTATTGAAATACATATACAAAATACACGTAATATAAAGTAAATTTGAATAAAAATACATAAACAAATACACTTAAAATAACGTATATTTGTATAAAATATATATACAAAATACAAATTAAATAATGTAAATATGTATAGAAAAATATATACAAAACACAAATAGAATAATGTAAAATCGTATCAAAATAAATACACAGAATATTAATAAAATAATGTAAATTTGTATGAAAATAAAGAAGCAAAATACCCAATAAATAACGCCTTTTTTTATAAAAATATATATACAAATATACACATAAATTTTTTTTATTAAAATAAATATACAAAATACACATACAATAAGGTAAATTTGTATTGAAATAGATATGCAAAATACATATAAAACAATGTAAATTTGTTTCAAAATATATATACGAATACACATAAAATAATGTAGATTTCTATAAAAATATATATACAAAATACACATAAAATGAGGTAAATACGTATAAAAAAAATGTATACAAAATACACTTAAAATAATGTAAATTCGTATCAAAATAAATAAACAAAATACCAATAAAAAAATTTGTATTTGTATAAATATAAATATACAAAATACACGTAAAATAACGTAAATTTATATAAAACTATATACAAAAATACACAGAAGTAATTAAATTTGTATGAAAATAGATATACAAAATACACACAAAAAAAGCTAAATTTGAATTGAAATATATATACAAAATACATAAAATAAAGTAAATTTGTATCAAAATATTTATACAAATACACATATAATAACGTAAATTTGTATAAAAATATATAAACAAAATACACAATAAATAATGTAAATACGTATAAAAAATATGTACAAAATACACATATAATCATGTAATTCGTATCAAAATAAATAAACAAAATACCAATGAATTAATATAAATTTGTATAAGAAAACATATACAAAATACACATAAAATAACGTAAATATCTATGAAAATATATGTACAAAAATGCATATAAAATAAATTTGCATAAAAATATATATACAAAACACACATTAGATAATGTAAATGAGTATAAAAATATGTATACAAAATACCTATGAAATAATCTAAATTCCTATCGAATTAAATTAAGAAAATACCAATAAAATAATATTACTTTATGTGTATTTTGTATATTTATTTTCCTACAAATATACGCTTTTTTTCATAATTTTGTATATTTATTTTGATACGAATTTACATTATTTGAGGTATATTTGAAATATATATTTTTATACTTATTTATATCATTTTATATGTATTTTGTATGTATATTTTCATAGAAATTTACTCTATTTTATGATTATTTGTATATATATTTTGATACAAATTTACATTATTGATGTGTATTTTGCATATCTATTTCAATACAAATTTACTTTATTTTATGTGCATTTTGTATATTTATTTTAATACAAATTTAATTATTTTATGTTTTTTTGTATATATATTTTTATACAAATGTGCGTTATTATATGGGTATTTTGCATCTTTATTTTCATAGAAATATACATTATTTTATTGAAATTCTGTTTATTTAATTTGATACGATTTAACATTATTCTATATGTATTTTTTGTATACAAATTTACATTATTTTAGTAATATTCTGTGTATTTATTTTGATACGATTTTGCATTATTCTATTTGTGTTTTGGGTGAATATTTTTTATACATATTTACATTATTTAATGAGTATTTTGTATATATATTTTATACAAATTTACGTTAATTTAAGTGTATTTGTTTATGTTTTCTCATTCAAATTTACATTATTTCATGTGTATTTTGTATATGTATTTCAATACAAATTTATATAATTTTATGTGTATTTTGTATATTTATTTTCATACAAATTTAAATTATTTTTCAGTATTTTTGTATATAGTTTATACAAATTTACGTTATTTTATGTGTATTTTATATGTATACAAATACATTCTTTTATTGATATTTTGTTATTTATTTTGACAGGAATTTACATTATTTAATGTGTATTTTATATGTTTTATACGTATTTACATAATTTCATGTGTATTTTGTACATATGAAAATAGATATACAAAAAACACATAGAGTAAGCTAAATTTTAATTGAAATATATATACAAAATACATAAAATAATGTAAATTTGTATCAAAATATTTATACAAATACACATATAATAACGTAAATTTTTATAAAAATACATAAACAAAATACTCATTAAATAATGTAAACACGTATAAAAAATATGTACAAAATACAAATATAATAATATGATTCGTATCAAAAGAAATAAACAAAATACCAATGAAATAGTGTAATTTTGTATGAGAAAACATATACAAAATACACATAGAATAACGCAGATTTCTTTAAAAATATATGTCCAAAAATGCACATCAAATAAAGTAAATTTGCATAAAAATATATATACAAAACACACATTAAATAATGTAAATGCGTATATAATATGTATACAAAATACCTATCAATTAATATAAATTCGTATCGAATTAAATTAACAAAATACCAATAAAATAATGTATTTCTGGAGGAAAATATATATAGAAAATACATATAAAATAACCTAAATACAAATACAAATATACACATAAACTAATTTAAAATTGAATGAAATTAATATACAAAATAAACATAAAATAGTTTATATTTGTAATGAAATATCTGTACAAAATACACATAAAAATAATGTAAATTTGTATGAAAATATATATACAAATACACATAAAATAACATGAATTTGTATAAAAATATATTTTCTAAATAAACATTAAATAATGTATATGCGTAAAAAAATATGTATACAAAGTACATATAAAATAATGTAAATTCGTATCAAAATAAATCAACAAAATGCCAATAAAATAATATATATTTGAATGAAAATAAATTTACAAAATACACATAACATAAGTAAAATTTGTATTAAAATATATACAAAAATACCCAGCAATAATTTGAATTTATATGAAAATAGATATACAAAATACACATAAAACTGAGGTAAATTTCTTTTGAAATATATATACAAAATACCCATAAAATATTGTAAATTTGTGTCAAAATATATCAACAAATACACAAAAAATAACGTAGATTTGAATAAAATATATATACAAAATACACATTAAATAATGGAAAAGTGTATAAAAATATATATACAAAATACTCATAGAATAATGTAAAATCGTATCAAAATAAATGAACAGAATATCAACAAAATAATATAAATTTCTATGAAAATAAAGATGAAAAATACCCATAACATAACGCATATTTGTATAAAAATATATATACAAAAATACACATGAAATAATTAAATTTAAAATACATATACAAAATGAACATACAATAAGATAAATTTGTATTGAAATAGATATGCAAAATACACATCACATAATGTAAATTTGTATTAAAATATGTATACGAACGCAAAATAAATAGCGAAAATTTCTATGAAAATATATGTAAAAAAATACACATAAAATGATGTAAATACGAATAAAAATATATATACAAAATACACCTAAAATAATGTAAATTCGTATCAAATTCAATAAACTAAATTTCAAAAAAAGAATGTATATATGTAGGAAAATAAATATACAAAATAATATATAAAATAACTAACATTTGTATAAAAATACATACAAAAATACAAAAAAATAATTTCAATTTGTATGAAAATACAAATACAAAATACATATAAAATCAGATAAATTTGTATTGAAATACATATAAAAAAACACGTAAAATAATGTAAATTTGTATGAAAATATATAAACAAATAGACTTAAAGTAACGTATATAAGAATAAAATATATATAGAAAATGCACATTAAATAATATAAATATGTAATATAAATTATATTCAAAATACACATAGAGCAATGTTAAATCGTATCAAAATAAATACACAGAATATCAATAAAATAATGTAAAATTGTAAGAAAATAAAGATGCAAAATAATCATAAAAAAAGCATATTTATATAAAAAAATATATATACAAAAAAACACATCAAATAATTAAATTTGTATTAAAATAAATATACAAAATACACATACAATATGGTAAATTTGTATTGTAATAGATATGCAAAACACACATCAAACAATATAAATTTGTTGCTAAATATATATACGAATAAACATAAAAAACGTACATTTCTAGAAAAATATATATAAAAAGTACACATAAAATTATATAAATACGTATAAAAATATATATACAAAATACACATAAAATAATGTAAATTCGTACCAAAATAAATAGCCAAAATCCAAATAGAAGAATGTGAATTTGTATGAAAACAAATATACAAAATACACATAAAATAACGTAAATTTGTATAAAAAACTATACAAAAATACACAAAAGTAATTTAAATTTGTATGAAAATAGATATACAAAATATATATAAAATAAAATAAATTTGTATTGAAATATATATAAAAAATACATAAAATAATGTATATTTGTATCAAAATAATTAAACAAATACGCATAAAATAATGTAAATTTGTTTTAAAATATATAAACAAAATACACATAAAATTATGAAAATACGTATACAAAATATCTACAAAATACACATATAATAATGTAAATTCGTATCAAAATACATAAACAAAATAATAATAAAAAAATGTAGATTTGTATGAAAAAATATATACAAAATACACATAAAATAACGCAAATTTCTATAAAAATATATGTACAAAAACACACATCAAATACTTTAAATTTGTATAAAAATAGATAAACAAAATACACATCAAATAAGGCAAATTTAAAATAAAAAAGTACAAAATACACTTAAAATAATGAAAATTTGTATAAAAACAACAACACAAATGTACACAAAATGAAGTAAAATTGTATAAAAAATATATATACAAAACACACATTAAATAATGTAAATGCGTTTAAAAATATGTATAGAAAATACACATGAAATAATCTAAATTCGTATCAAAATAAATGAAGAAAATACCGATAAAATAATGTAATTTTGAATGAAAATATATATAGAAAATACACATAAAATAACGTAAATACAAATAAATATATACACATAAAATAATTTGAATTTGAATGAAAATAGACATAAAAATAAACATAAAATTAGGCAAATTTGTAATGAAATATACATACAAAATACGAATAAATTAATGTAGATTTGTTTCAAAATATATATACGAATATATATATATATATATATATATATATATATATATATATATATATATATATATATATATATATATATATATATATATATATATATATATATATATATATATATATATATATATATATATATATATAAAAAATACATAATAAATGTTGTAAATAATTATAAAAATATATATACAAAATAAATATTAAATAATGTAAAAAAATATAAATAAAAGAATGTGTATTTGTATGAAAATACATATACAAAATACACTTAAAATAACGTAAATTTGTATAAAACTATATACAAAAATACACAAAAATAATTTAAATTTGTATGAAAATAAATATACAAAAAACACATAAAATTAGGTAAATTTGTATTGAAATACATATACAAAACACACATAAAATAATGTAAATTTGAATTAAAATATATAAATAAATACACTTAAATTAACGTAAATTTGTATAAAATATATATACAAAAAACTCATTAAATAATGTAAATATGTATAAAAAAATATATATACAAAACACAAATAGAATAATGTAAAATCGTATCAAAATAATTTTTTTTTTTACGTTGATTGCCTATTGCGCCGGTAGGCATCTTCCCGGTGGGGCCTGATGGTCGGCCCAAGGCTTCTTCCAGGTGGGGCCTGATGGTCGGCTGGATGCAAAATACCCATAAAATAACGCATTTTTTATAGAAATATATATACCAAAAAACATAAAATATTTAAATTTGTATTACAATAAATATACAAAATGATCATGCAATAAGGTAAATTTGTATTGAAATAGATATGCAAAATACATATAAAACATTGTAAATTTGTTTCAATATATATATACGAATACACATAAAATAACGTAGATTTCTATAAAAATATATATACAAAATACACATAAAATGAAGAAAATACGTATAAGAAAATGTATACAAAATTCATATAAAATAATGTAAATTCGTTTCAAAATAAATAAACAAAATACCAATAAAAGAGTGTGAATTTGTATAAATATAAATATTAACAAAATACAAAAATACAAAAATTAACAAAAATAAATAAATTTGTATGAAAATAGATATACAAAAGACACATAAAATAACTCATATTTAAAAAAAATATATACAAAAATACACATAAAATAATTAAATTTGTATTAAAATAAATATACAAAATTCACATACTATACGGTAAATTTGTATTGAAATACATATGCAAAATACACATAAAATAATGTAAATTTGTATCAAAATAGATACAAATACACACAATAAAATAACGTAAATTTTTATGAAAATATATATACAAAATACACATAAAATAATGTAAATACGTAGAAAAATATATATACAAAATAAACATAAAATAATGTAAATTCGTATCAAAATAAATAAACAAAATTCCAATAAAAGAATGTATATTTGTAGGAAAATTATATATATATATATATATATATATATATATATATATATATATATATATATATATATATATATATATATATATATATATATATATATATATATATATATATATATATATATATATATATATATATATATATATATATATATATATATATATATATATATATATATATATATATATATATATATATATATATATATATATATATATATATATATATATATATATATATATATATATATATATATATATATATATATATATATATATATATAATACAAATAAAATTACAAAAATTTGTATAATAATATATACAAAAATTAACAAAAATAATTTAAATTTGTTTGAAAATAGATATGCAAAATACACATAAAATTAGGCAAATTTGTATTAAAATACATATACAAAATACACATAAAATAATGTAAATTTGTATGAAAATATATAAAAAAATACACATAAAATAACGTAAATTTCCATAAAATATATATACAAAATATACATTAAATAATGTAAATATGTATAAAAATATATAGAGAAAATACACAGAATAATGTAAAATCGTATCAAAATAAATAAACAGAATATCAATTAAATAATGTAAATTTGTATGAAAATAAAGATGCAAAATACCCATAAAATAACGCATATTTGTTTAAAAATATATATAAAAAAATACACATAAAATAATTAAATTTGTATTAAAATAAATATATAAAAGGCACATACAATAAAGAAAATTTGTATTGAAATAGATATGCAAAATACACATAAATAATGTAAATTTGTATCAAAATATAAATACGAATACACATAAAATACAGTAAATTTCTATGAAAATATATATTCAAAATACATAAAAATTATGTAAATAAGTATAAATATATATATATATATATATATATATATATTTATATATATATATATATATATATATATATATATATATATATATATATATCAAATAAACCTAAAATAATGTAAATTCGTATCAAAAGAAATAAACAAAATTCCGATAAAAGAACGTATATTTGTAGGAAAATAAATATACAAAATACACATAAAATTACGAAAATTTGTATAAAAATATATACAAAAATACACAAAAATAGTTTCAATTTCTATGAAAATAGATATACAAATTACACATATAATTAGTTAAATTTGTATTTAAATACATGTACAAAATACAGATAAGATAATGTAAACTTGTATGAAATGAAAACAAATTCACATAAAATAACGTACATTTGTATAAAATATATAAAAAAAATATACATAGAATAATGTAAAATCGTATTAAAATAAATACACCGGATATCAATAAAATAATGTAAATTTGTTTGAAAATAAAGATGCAAAATACCCATAAAATAAAGCATATTTTTATAAAATTACATATACAAAAATACACAGAATAATTAATTTTGTATTAAAATTAATATACAAATTTTCATTATTTTAGGTGTATTTGATATAAATATATATATATATATATATATATATATATATATATATATATATATATATATATATATATATATATCTATATATATATATATATATATATTTTTTACTTATTTACATAATTTTATATGTATTTTGAATATATATTTTCATAGAAATTTACTCTATTTTATGTGTATTCGTATATATATTATAATACAAATTTACATTATTTATGTGTATTTTGCATATCTATTTCAATACAAAGTTTCTTCATTGTATGTGCATTTTGTATATTTATTTTAATACAAATTTAATTATTTTATATGTATTTTTGTATATATATTTTTATACAAATACTTTCTTTCATATTTACATTATTTTATTGATATTCTGTTTATTTATTTTGATACGATTTAACATTATTCTGCTAATTTTGTATATATTTTTTTATACATATTTAAATTACTTTATGTATAAATTGTATATATTTTATCCAAATTTACGTTATTTTAAGTGTATTTTACCAAGTGTCTTTATAATCGATATATGGTATTAATAGGACCTCACACACCACACCCCACCCCTTGTTCAAGGGGAGAGTAACCACTCTAGTCAACGGAAAGAATCCGGTCTAAGAGGTCTGAACTGCCGCTGTCAGGCCAGAAGCCTCTGGCAGCGCAGCGCTCTAACAAGTTGCGCCACGGTGTCGTGTGTGTGTGTGTGTGTGTGTGTGTGTGTGTGTGTGTGTGTGTGTGTGTGTGTGTGTGTGTGTGTAAAGCCGTCTGTGTTGTTGATGATTCACACGCAGTTGGTAAAGATCTTGTTTTGCACAGATTATTGGTTCTATTCCTCCTCTAAAGGGTAATACTACTCTCACAATTCTCTCCTCTCTCTCTCTCACTCTACTTTCCTCCGTTCCAGCCAGATGCCGCCACCGCCCCCCAACACTGGCAACACCAGCACCGCCGCCAATGACAATGATGTTGCAGATACAAGCGGGCGTCTGCAGATACAAGCGGGGCGTCTTGGGGGATTCTCACCGCTCTCGTTAGACTAGAGAATCGATTTCCTATATCTTCTTGCTGCCTCCTCCCGGCCACCCACCATTACCAGGCATTACGAGCGAGCAACGTACGTAATTCCGGCTGCCGTTGTTGCTGAGCCAAAAACCAACCATTGCCACCAGCTTTGCTTTCCTTTTGCTCTCCTTCTGTTGTGCACTGCCTGGGGTTGCGGGGTTTGAACGTTTTCCTATTTTAATTTTTTAGTCTCGCCTGCTCTATCGATTTGCAGTCTAATTTGTCTTCCTCATCTCTCCCTTTTCCTAATCGTCGTTAATATTAGTTGCTGGCTGACGTCGCAATCCTCCTCCTTCTCCTCTTCTTCTTTCTGCTCCTCTTCCACTTCCTCGACCTCCTCTTCGTCCTCCTTCACCTTCTCTTCCTCTTCCTCCCCCTTGTCATCTTCTTCTTCTTCTTCTTCTTCTTCTTCTTCTTCTTCTTCTTCTTCTTCTTCTTCTTCTTCTTCTTCTTCTTCTTCTTCTTCTTCTTTTTCTTCTTTCTGCTCCTCTTCCACTTCCTCGACCTCCTCTTCGTCCTCCTTAACCTGCTCTTCCTCCTCCTCCCCATTTTTTTTTTTCTTCTTCTTCTTCTTGCTTCTTCTTCTTCATCTCCATCTTCTTCTTCTTTCTTTTTCCTTTCCTTTTCCTTTTCTTTTCTTCTTCTTTTCTTCTTCTTCTTCTTTCTTCTTCTTTCTTCTTCTTCTTCTCCCTCCTCCTCCTCCTCGTTTTCTCCGTCGCTTTGTCTTACATCTTTTCTCCTGAACGGTTTTCTATCTGTTTGTTGGGTCATAGATGCTTTTCCTTCGATCTCTTCTTTACATATTATAATTTGTGTATTTATTTGTCAACCAATCTTTTAAATGATCTTGCTTAAATTATGTACACCAACCCACCGATTTGTATATTTGACTGAGGAAGTCGTACGTTTTAGGTCACCAATTTTTTTTCAGTATCTATCTATCTATCTATCTATCTATCTAAATACGTTTCTCTTTCTAATTATCTATATATCTTTCTATCTCCATATCTATCTATTTTTGTCTCTCAGGTAACACACAGGTCCTTCCCTTCGATTGTTTCTCAAGGGCCCGTCAGATGAAGCCTCGTACTATCCTGCCACGTGATTGAAAAAACGCGTTCCTGTCAATCGAGGTCACAGGGAGGAGCGACAGACAGATGATAATTGCTGACAGACGGGCAACCCAAAACGACACACACACACACACACACACACACACATTGGCTATCGCACTGAAAAATAAACAATACTTGGTTGCTACTGGAAAAAATAAACAATACTTTTGATTGGCCATGTTTTGCTTAAGGATTTTATTGGCAGATGCGCGCGCGCAAGAGAGAGAGAGAGAGAGAGAGAGAGAGAGAGAGAGAGAGAGAGAATCTCCAGCTCAGCCTCCTGGTATAGGAACCGCTACCAACTAACAAGCCTTCAACGTCCCACCTTCTCACACCTAGACCTGTTTAGGGAATTGTTATACGTTTAGAATATTACATTTCCCTACATTGAATTCCGTCTGCCACTTCCTCGCCCAATCAAGGCTACAATCTGTTTGCATCATCCTGGAGAACACTAGCGTCTTGATCCGACTCTACCATTACTCTGGCCGATCTTTTGTGTCACATTACTGCTGGCAGCACTTATAATTTGTGTCAAAAATTATTGATATAAATGATAAACAGCAGTGGACCCAAGAGCGACCCCTGTGGGGACCCCACTCGTCAACACACAGCCCCAGTCAGATTTCTATAATCCGCTTCCTATTGCTAAGTCAAGACCTGACCCAGTTCAAAACTTTCCCCATCGACTCCGTGAACCTGTAATTTAAGCAACAGCCGTTGGTGAGGATCTGTCAAGCGGTTTATTAAAATAAAAATAAAGTATATAACACCATCTCTCTACCGGCCTCAGTTACTTTTATTGTAGAAGGATAAGAGATTGGTGAGGCATAACCTACCCTTCATGAGCCCATGCGGTAAAAGTTGTGTATAAAGCTGTCTCTCTCTAGATCAGTGGTTCTCAACTGGGGTAATATTCTCCCTATGGGGTAATGGGCTGTTTCTGAGGGGTACGAGGTATTTCTAAAATTAAAAAATACTTTAGAGTAAAATTCAGTAAATTGATAAACAATAATAAGCAGAAGTGCAGTTTTTTTAACAAAACTGCATACCCAATCCTGCGAATGCGTATAATTATTTTTGGGGGCGTAAACCCCTTTAAAAATATCTGTATTTTAAATGAAATTTCGCCCATATGTTCCCTCCGGTTAGTAAAGCATTATGTAAGAAATTTCATTAGAATACGATAATTTTTTCCCTCTCTCAATTTTTGGGGGGGTCAATTCCCCACTCCGTAAACCCCCTTTAATATTGAGGTATCAAAAAACTTTATAGCCCACGATTAATGTAGCAATAAAATTTATTATATTTATCTTAATCACCAAAAAAAAGGTTTCATTCCAATTAGCTATAAATTTAAAGTAAAAACGCTTTAATTTTATCTCTTATCAAAGGAAATAATGCCTAAATTTCTTATTTTCCTGTATTAAATACTGATTTTTCAATAAAAATGCATTAAAATGAGTAAATAATTAAATATTATATTTTCCCTTTCCTATAATTTCATGTAAAATAATTGTAATGAACAGGAATGGGGGGCTAGTAATTGTCCTCACTTGCGCTGTCAGGGGTAACAATGTCAGAAAGTTTGAGAACCACTGCTCTAGATGATCCCGAATGCTACTGGCTTTTATCGACTCCAGCGTCTTGCCTACAACAGATGTTTAACTAATTGGCCGATACTTAAAAGTAGCTGAACTGTCTCCCTTTTTGAAAATCGGCTATGTCACATTAGCTACTTTCCTTAGGTTGACACATAAACAGAATTTATTATCTTAAAAATATCGTATTTTGAAGCGCACGGTAAGATCATTGTTTTCTTTCCTAAGTGTTCGCTGAGGTATATGCTACCCTGCCCTTCCATTATTTCCAACTTAATTATTGTTGGTTATTTCTAGTGGCTTCTCATGGAGATCGGATTCCAGTACACAGTTATGGCTCTTATTTAACACTAAGGCTTCCCAGTTTACTCCCTCAAAGTGTTTTGCAAGGTGTGTGTGTCTCGCGTCGTCTGGTATTTATTCAGTTTTACGTTTGATACGTGATGAGTAAACTCTTTCACGAGCCATTAGTGGGGCGCGACCCCTACTTTTCCAGTCGTCCGTGCTTGAAAAGGATGATTTATGCGTTTGTGTGTGTGTGTGTGTGTGTGTGTGTGTGTCGGGTAGGTTAAGGAGTTGCGGCCTATGCAATGTTAACTCCAGTCTACGCACACCAACCCAGGCGGCCGCGCCACCAACCGAGGTTAGGTGCTGGATCGCAACACCTATATTTATTATAGTCATGAACACAAGGAGCCATGGCTTTCCAACACAGCACCCGACTCGTGAAGTTGACGCAGGAGCGCATCAACACGCTGGTGGCCGGGCACAAGCAGGTGCTGGGGCGCGGCGCCACGTGCACGGTGTACCTGGTGGAGGTGGAGGGCGAGCTGTGCTGCCTCAAGTTGGCCAGGGACCGCCGCCTCGCTGCCATGTTCCACCAGGAGTTTGACGTCCTGCTGGACCTGGACGGCGCGGCGGGGGCACCCAAGGCCTTGGGCACCAGCCTCGGCCTCCCCGCCATGCTTACCACTTTCCGCGGCCACAACACCTTCTGCGACCTGCCCCGCCTCGCTCGCTGCGAGACTGACAGGCTGGCAGCCTTCTTGGCCCTTGCTCGCAGCGTGAAGCAGCTCCACGCCCGCGGCTACGCCCACAACGACATCAAGGAGAACAACGTGGCGGTGTGCCGGGGCGCCGACGGCCGCCTGCAGGTGTCGCTCATCGACTACGGCGCGGCCCAGAGGCTGGGCACAAGGGTTGGCTTTGTGGGCGCGAGCACGCGCACGCCCTGGCTGGCCCCGGGCTGCTGGTCGGCGGCCGCTGCTCACGCGCCGGTTACGTCTTCTCCCTCGGCTACGTCCTCAGCAACATCCTGGACACCTGCCACAGGTACTACCCCGCCCTGGACGTGCTGGCCGAGGCCGTCATGGCCGCAAACCCTGCACGGCGACCCTCGCTCAAGAAGATCATCAAGACAGTTAACAAGTTCACGGCTCAACGGGACGAGGCGGCGAGGCGGGAAACCTTCATCCGGCGAGTTCGCAAAGCCTTCTCCTGCCTCTTCCCGCGTCGCCGCCGTTATTAAGGAGACACAGGATCCAACGGAGGAAGGTTTTACTAAGGAGTCAAGTTGTTCCCTCAAGGCTCCGACATCTTCTTTCTTTTTCCTTAACTATTTCCACCACATGTATCAATACATTCTTTTACTTTCTTGCTACTTTCATATCAACACTTTTCGCATACCTTGCCATCCTTCCAAACACCTACAAACCATATGGATATCCTCCAACCCTACGGTTTCTACACCTATTTAACTTTTTTTCCCTTGTTAAAGTATTTACTGTATCGCTGTTTTCATATCAACACTTTTTTCCCATACTTTATATAATCATTTTAGACAGTTTTTTTTCTTCATTAGCTTGATATTACCCAAGACCTTTCTGATGTTACGTCATTCTTTCAATTCATTTACTCATATTTATTTATCTACAATCTGTGTCTTACTACATTAACTTTTTTTTACGTTTTTGCCTATGGCGCCGAGGCCTGACACGCCGAGGTTATGCCTGAGACTTGGGCTGAAGGGTATTCAGCTGGTTCCGGGGTGACATTTCTCCCATACACTAGACACTGGCATAATCGAACACCGTGTTTTAAGGATACAGGGGATCCAGACGTGTTTATTACCAATGCCTCTGCAAAACCTCCCTCCTTGACTGTCGCAAGAGTTACCTCCACCGTCACGCGGTGTATGTGAGGAACTCCGTCGATACACATCACTGCCCGTCGGAGGGTCGTTAGGCAAACGGATTTTAACAAGTTTTGCAGCACGATCCGGAACTATATGAGGACCTTCTACGACTGCCGTTACTGTCCGCCACAAGTCTGCAATGGTTTCGTGTGGTTTGACCGTAAGAGGTGACACTTGGGCGGTGGCAGTCCCTGAGTCTGTGGTGGGTTGGTCATTTTCCACCTCTGAGGGTGAGATTCCAGTTGACAGAGGCGATGGATTTACCATCCCCTGTATGCGTCGGCCTTGATACACGATCGCGTTGTTTTCAGGGTTTATGGTTATGTGCAGGTCTTTCATGGCGTTTAATCCTAAGATCCCATCCACAGGTAAAGCAAACCTGCTAGAGACATAAAAGAAATCTCGAAAGGGACATACTTTTTCATGTAAGCTGACTGTTAGTGGTACTCGTCCAAGAATTCCCAAAGTGGTGCCCGTCACGCCTACCACATTCAGGTCGTTCTCTTGGAGCGGCCAATTTTCCCCACTCGCCTGTCGTGTCAGAGACCTGTAAGCGGAGTCGGAGATGACATTGACTGTGGCACCTGTGTCAACCGCTAAGGTGAGTGAAATTTTGCCCACCTTGCAAGGGAGGGCAATTATGCTTGTCCGTCCCAAGGCGGCAATGACGGAGTCAAGTTGCTCCCAATTAGTATTTTCCTTAAGGGACACTTGAATGTACGCCTCGGGGCTGTCACGAAGTCATGTCTTTTTATTCTGAGAAGAGGAGTGTGGTGTACTGTCCGCTGAGGACTTGTACTTCTGTTCCTCCTTGGCCTTTTGTATTGCAGAACAACTGTCTGAATCATGAAAACAATTCCCGTGGATATGGCAAAAGGCAGCCTTCCGCTGATGGTTTGGCCTAGGGTTCCTGTGTGATGAATGATGCCCGCCCCTGTAACCTCCTGACCTCCTATCTGAGCCCCGTCGTGAATGTGTTGATTCCCTACGTTTCGCGAAACAAGAATGTTCAGAATGTCCTGATTGTTTACAAAAACTACATGTGAGAGATGCCTTACTTTGTGCTTGCAATGCTGCTGCCGTTGCGAGGGGTTGATGGTGAGGGTGTTCCTGAACCTTGACTTCTAACTCTGAGACGAAGTTTGAAGGCCAAAGGGAGGAACAGAAGTACAAGTCCTCAGCGGACAGTAAACCACACTCCTCTTCTCAGAATAAAAAGACATGACTTCGTGACAGCCCCGAGGCGTACATCCAATTGTCCCTTAAGGAAAATACTAATTGGGAGCAACTTGACTCCGTCATTGCCGCCTTGGGACGGACAAGCATAATTGCCTTCCCTTGCAAGGTGGGCAAAATTTCCCTCACCTTAGCGGTTGACACAGGTGCCACAGTCAATGTCATTCTTGTACATAAAGGCTACGAATATAATTCGCCTTAAGGAAGCTGAAGTCTTAATCAACACCCTTTAAACGCCCCCCGACAAGCCCGTTACATGCGTCTGTACAGTCTTTGTTTCTTGCGATGTTGTCTGCGCAGATCCCTGGAAAACCAAGGGAGTGTGTACCTACTAGAAAGTGTTTTTCGTGGTATGTGTCTGTTCATAGAGTTGTGTATGGCGTGTTTCAGGATGTTCCAGTAAGTGGAAGGAAGTCTTGTGTGTGGGTCTGTCGCAAAAAAGTCGGTGCTTAAGGCAGTTAGGTCTTGTTTGATCATGTCTAAGTCAGCCCTTGAAAAAAGGAAAATCTGTCTGGGTCTCTGTTTATGTTTAATCGGTCGGCGGTCAGCGTCAATGATGAGTATGTCGTGGTCACTAAGTCCTGGAACAACCTGAGTGTTTGTTATGTTAAGAATGTTGTTGGTGAGAAAAAGGTCAAGGGTGTGTGCTGTGGTCAAAGGGCCACCGTGGCCAGCGGAGCACGTTACAGTATGTGTTCGTGTAGGCTGGAGTACTGTTTGTGAGAGTGGTTGACATCATAAATACATTTTCAATGTGTTGTGTAGGTGGCGTCTGTTTGTGTGGGGAATAATGGGGTTGGGGGCGTCAGCATCGGGAGGGTCATATGGGGATATTGCTGTCCAGTCAATGTCAGGGAGGTTGAAATTACCTGTGATCCAGATGTGTTTGTCTGCCTGTATGCGTGAAAGAGAAATTTGAAGGTTGTGTAAATAGTCTGTATTAGTAGAAGGCGGTCTGTGAAAAGCAGCAATAAGAAGAGATTTACAGTTGAAGGTTTGTAACTGGACCTAGGTGATTTCGCAGTCTGTGTCGTGGTCAGGCCTATGCTTAACACAAAGACTCGGCTTGGTGGCGATGATAACATCGCCAACTTTGCCGAGGTCTGTCGGGTGGTCTTTACGGAATACTGTCATGCTAAAGGGGGGAGGGAAAACTCACTACTGTCAACGTCTGGGGTCAACCAAGTCTCTGTCCCTACTATTACATCAGGATTGTGTATAGTATTTAAGTGGTGCAATTGGGCAATTTTATTTTTTTTATGCTACGAAAGTTTATTGTAAGTAAACGGAGGGAAGTGTGGTTATGATGTGGTGGTGGAGGAAGTGAAGGGAGAGGTGAGGATGGTGAAGATACAGAAGAAACTGGAGGGGGTGCAGAAGTAGAGGAGGGAGGTGAAACAGGAGGTGATGAACAAGGGGAAGAAAAGGAAATAGGGACTGGGGAAAGCGAAATAGTAGGATCGGGGGAGGGTGATAGGGCAGGCCTGGGAGTGTTAGTAACTGTGGTGAGAGATGAATGATGGGTCAAGTCTGGCGTACGGAGGGAACGCACCTGTCTGTGGGTGTTGATGGGACTAGGTGTGAAAAATGGAGCCGGGTTATGAGAGGTGAGAGGTGCTGAGTGTTTGGGGTACAAGAGGAGGTGTTGTGTGCCAGGGTTGTCTGTGTTATGTTGATATAGCGTGTCGAAGGAATTTAAAAGTGGAATAGGATCAGCTGAGAAGAATGAGGACGAGAAATTAGGCACACCGCATCTAAAGCAGATCCACGAGACGCTATTGTCAACCAATCCAGCGTAAGTCGGCGTGAAAGACCCGATACAGCTGACGTGGTACCAGCCAGCATGCTCGGATCTATCACGACACGAATCACACTGGATGGCCCTCTGCCCCCACCGCCCTGCTACAAAGTTGGCAAGGGTACTTGGGGCAATAAGGGCCAGGGTTGACCATAGCGCCCGTGTCTCCACATAGAAGCAGCAAGAGAAGGATGGTGTGTCGTTTGTGTACCTTTGTATCGTTGTTGGTGTGCCATTTGAAACACTAAACCACGGTGCGCGAAAACGATTGTTGTGTATGAGTGCTTGTTTGTGACTGTTGCAGTTTTGTTATTTCTGTCCTCGAATGTGTTAGTGAGTGTAGTATAAGTGCTATATGTATAAATGTGGTGATCAGGAAGGCACTGTGTAAAGCGGAATAACGGTGGTCGTGTCTTACCTTCCGTGAGTGTGTTAGGTGCTGTTGTAATTTCGGCAGTTTCTTAGTGTCATTGTGCCGGTTCGTGGGCTGGAACAGCCTCGTTCGGCACTTATGAGTGATGGCCATTATCAATTAAAATGGTAAGATAGTAAAATGAAATAAAAAGTAAACAACTAGATTAAAAGTATCAAAAGTCTAAAACCAAATTAAAACAGTATGTACATAAATAAAAAGTGGTGTGTGTGTGTGTGTGTGTGTGTGTGTGTGTGTGTGTGTGTGTGTGTGTGTGTGTATTCACTTAGCTTATGATGGGATGGGTGAGGGAGGGCGGCACGGCCACACCTCCTTCCTCTCTCTAGTAATCTCTCCTCTATTCCCTTCACTCATCGTCAACTTCCCACGCTCAGCTATTTGTCCCAAGGAGGAAATTGAGGAGTAGGTAGTGATTTTATATGTAGAGGAAAGGAATTGTGAAGTTGGGAGAATATGCTATAGCTGCGTGTTGCCTCAGTGCTCATCTCCGTCACGGAGGAAAGGAAGAAGACCCTAAATATACAATAACTGAAGCTAGTGAATGATAGATAAAGAGATAGGTAGAGAGATAGACAGAGAGATAGAGAGAAAAAGAAAAGAAGACAGAGGAAAGGTGAGATAGGAGAGATTTGAGAAAATGCAGAGTAAAGGAAAACAGAGAAAGAGGAGGCGAGAGGAAAAAAAGAAAAAATGAAGAATGGGAGAGAGAGAGAGAGAGAGAGAGAGAGCTAGTAAATGGTGCACATCTCCCAATAAATGCTTAATATAACTTTCTTGCAACAGCCTCCACATAAGAGACTCAGATGCGAAGGTTAATATTCTCTCTCTCTCTCTCTCTCTCTCTCTCTCTCTCTCTCTCTCTCTCTCTCTCTCTCTCTCTCTCTCTCTCTCTCTCTCTCTCTCTCTCTCTCTCTCTCTCTCTCTCTCTCTCTCTCTCTCTCTCTCTCCTCTCTCTCTCTCTCTCTCTCTCTCTCTCTCTCTCTCTCTCTCTCTCTCTCTCTCTCTCTCTCTCTCTCTCTCTCTCTCTCTCTCTCTCTCTCTCTCTCTCTCTCTCTCTCTCTCTCTCTCTCTCTCTCTCTCTCTCTCTCTCTCTCTCGAGCAAGGAGCTGTGGTATATTTTTCCTTCCTCTTCCTCCCCCTTCTTCCCGTCCCGCTGCACGCCTCGCCTTTCCCCCTTCGCCGTGTTCGCTATTCTACCCGGCGAAATTTTGACACATTTCACATACAGGCAACTTTTCTCACCTTCCCCGCCTCTTCCCGCACAGGCCCCTCACACTTTCCTTCCGCCATCCCTCCAAGCACACCCACACGCCCGCACGCCCACTTCCTCTCCTCCTACGCCCCCTACCACCCACCCCCATCCTTCCCAACACCACCTAAATCATCTCCCAGCCTCCGCAACACCCCATGTCAAAGCCGCACCCCACCCCGTTTCCACGCACCGTTACCCCTACCCACACACTCAGCACGTATGCCAACCCCTTCCCCCCTTCTCCCCCTTCCTCCCCTTTCCGCCACCTTCTCCCCTTTCTCCGCCTTCTCTCCCTCTCATACTCCCCGCCCACACGTTCCCGCCCCGGCGCCGTCCCGCCCAATATGTTTTGAATAATAAACTCGGCTCTGTTTATGTTGCTTCTCAGCTCCACATTTTTTTTTATATCGAGCGGAGAGCCAAGGAGAAAGAGGAGAAGCTGGAGGACAGGAAGGAGGATGGTGCAGGGAGGGAAAGGGAAGAGGAAAAATAAGATGAGGAGGAAAGGGAAAGAAAAGGAACAGGCTCAGAGAAAGGAGAGAAAAGACTTAGTGGAGTGTAAGATCAGAGGTCACGTACTGGGGGGAGAGAGAGAGAGAGAGAGAGAGACCCCCTTACCTATCCTTCTCTCCTTCACCACGCAACACAAATTCTTGGCCGTTCCTCAACACTCCTTTCACTGCACGTTCGTTTTTATACTCGTCCAACCACGTTCGTCGTTATTTTCTCTTCTCCTAATCCTCCTCCTCCTACATTTTCCTACCTAATTTTTTCTCCTTTAACTTCCCTTTCCTATTTTTTTTTGCTATCCTTCTTTTCCCTCTCTCCTCTCTACCTTATTTTTACCTTAATTTACTCCGTTTTTTGTTACGTTTTTTTATTAATTAATGTTCTCTGATATTTTGTGTTCTTCTTTTTTATTTGTCGTATGTTTTTATTTTTTATTTTTACCCTTTTATATATGAATTTTCGTGTGTGTTATTTATGTTATCCACAGCTTTTCACAATAGTATAGCGAAATTTAATGGTTCCATTTACCTGATGAGTGACTGTTCAGGTGTAGACGGCAGGTAAAGGGACGCCCAGGTATTAGTAACCAAACAAAATAACAATATGAGAGTACGGGGAAGTATTAGAAATCGGTGACGGACTAATATTTCTCTACGGCCATGATTGTCTGTACACACACACACACACACACACACACACACACACACACACACAGCTCACGGAATAGGCGACTTCTAGAGGCTTATTTAAAAATGTTGATGATGGTATAATTAGTTAAATGTTATGTCAGTTGATAGCAAATACCTGATAATCATATGAGGAATTATCAGTCGTAAATAGCCTCATGGTTACGTTCATCATTTAACTAAAATAAAGTGTTGATAAAAAGTAAAATTCGTCAAATATCAGGCAGTTGGTAATAATAAATACCTGGTGATTATAAGGAATGAAAGAATGTAAATAGCCCATTAGTTAAGTACGTTTAATATTTTTTTTTTTAAAGTCCAGCTTATGGCACCACTAGACTTTCTTGGCGGGACCTAATGGTCGACCCCAGCCCGTCATGGCGCAGGTAAGTGTTTATAGTGGCGCCATTTTGCTTGAATCATGCTGACACCCGTAGCTCATCTTTGATCGTCTCTTTTTAGAGAGGTAGAATCCAGAGTTCGGGTTGAATGGTGGTCTTCATGACAGCATGTGGGTAGTCTCAGGCCACTCGGCGGTGACTGAAAAATCACAGCTTGTGGTGGCGGGCGGGACGCGAAACTGAGTAGTTCTATACGCGGCGCTGGAACGCTAACCACTCAGCCAATTATAAAACGAATCTTATAAACAGGTTACTAGTATTAATGAGACACATACATCGTCTCGCGTTGATATAATGTAATATGAGAGGAAAGTTTTTTTTAATAATATGGGCGGCAGTGGCTGAGTGGATAGCGTGACGGCGCCGCGTCCAGGACGACGCTGGCTCGCGCCCCACCCAGTGCCACAAACTGGGATTCATTAGTCACCGCCGAGTGGCCTAAGACTACCTGCATGCTGTCCAGAAGACCTCTATCAACCGGACCCTAGATTCTAGGATCAAAGATGAGCTCCAGGAGGGTAGTATGAGCCAATACAACATGGCGCCACTATAAAATTTTGCCTGAGCCACAACGTCCTGGGGCCGACCATCAGGCCCTACCATGAAAGTCTATCGGCGCCATAGGCAAAAACGTAAAAAAAAGTTAATGTAGTAAGACACAGATTGTAGATAAATAAATATGAGTAAATGAAATGAAAGAAAGTGACGTAACATCAGAAAGGTCTTGGGTAATATCAAGCTAATGAAGAAAAAAAACTGTCTAAAATGATTATATAAAGTATGGGAAAAAAGTGTTGATATGAAAACAGCGATACAGTAAATACTTTAACAAGGGAAAAAAAAGTTAAATAGGTGTAGAAACCGTAGGGTTGGAGGATGTCCATATGGTTTGTAGGTGTTTGGAAGGATGGCAAGGTATGCGAAAAGTGTTGATATGAAAGTAGTAAGAAAGTAAAAGAATGTATTGATACATGTGGTGGAAATAGTTAAGGAAAAAGAAAGAAGATGTCGCAGCCTTGAGGAAACAACTTGACTCCTTAGTAAAACCTTCCTCCGTTGGATCCTGTGTCTCCTTAATAACGGCGGCGGCGCGGGAAGAGGCAGGAGAAGGCTTTGCGAACTCGCCGGATGAAGGTTTCCCGCCTCGCCGCCTCGTCCCGTTGGGCCGTGAACTTGTTAACTGTCTTGATGATCTTCTTGAGCGAGGGTCGCCGTGCAGGGTTTGCGGCCATGACGGCCTCGGCCAGCACGTCCAGGGCGGGGTAGTACCTGTGGCAGGTGTCCAGGATGTTGCTGAGGACGTAGCCGAGGGAGAAGACGTCCCCGGCGCGTGAGCAGCGGCCGCCGACCAGCAGCTCCGGGGCCAGCCAGGGCGTGCGCCGCGTGCTCGCGCCCACAAAGCCAACCCTTGTGCCCAGCCTCTGGGCCGCGCCGTAGTCGATGAGCGACACCTGCAGGCGGCCGTCGGCGCCCCGGCACACCGCCACGTTGTTCTCCTTGATGTCGTTGTGGGCGTAGCCGCGGGCGTGGAGCTGCTTCACGCTGCGAGCAAGGGCCAAGAAGGCCGCCAGCCTGTCAGTCTCGCAGCGAGCGAGGCGGGGCAGGTCGCAGAAGGTGTTGTGGCCGCGGAAAGTGGTAAGCATGGCGGGGAAGCCGAGGCTGGTGCCCAAGGCCTTGGGTGCCCCCGCCGCGCCGTCCAGGTCCAGCAGGACGTCAAACTCCTGGTGGAACATGGCAGCGAGGCGGTGGTCCCTGGCCAACTTGAGGCAGCACAGCTCGCCCTCCACCTCCACCAGGTACACCGTGCACGTGGCGCCGCGCCCCAGCACCTGCTTGTGCCCGGCCACCAGCGTGTTGATGCGCTCCTGCGTCAACTTCACGAGTCGGGTGCTGTGTTGGAAAGCCATGGCTCCTTGTGTTCATGACTATAATAAATATAGGTGTTGCGATCCAGCACCTAACCTCGGTTGGTGGCGCGGCCGCCTGGGTTGGTGTGCGTAGACTGGAGTTAACATTGCATAGGCCGCAACTCCTTAACCTATCCGACACACACACACACACACACACACACACACACACACAAACGCATAAATCATCCTTTTCAAGCACGGACGACTGGAAAAGTAGGGGTCGCGCCCCACTAATGGCTCGTGAAAGAGTTTACTCATCACGTATCAAACGTAAACCTGAATAAATACCAGACGACGCGAGACACACACACCTTGCAAAACACTTTGAGGGAGTAAACTGGGAAGCCTTAGTGTTAAATAAGAGCCATAACCGTGTACTGGAATCCGATCTCCATGAGAACCCACTAGAAATAACCAACAATAATTAAGTTAGAGTAATAATGGAAGGGCAGGGGCAGCATATACCTCAGCGAACACTTAGGAAAGAAAACAATGATCTTAAGTACGCTAAAATACGATATTTTTAAGATAATACATTCTATTTATGTGTCCAACCTAAGGAAAGTAGCTAATGTGACGCCGATTTTCAAAAGGAGACAGTTCAGCTACTTTTAAGTATCAACCAATTAGTTAAACATCTGTTGTAGGCAAGATGCTGGAGTCGATAAAAGCCAGTAGCATTCAGGATCATCTAGAGAGACAGCTTTATACACAACTTTTACCATGGGCTCATGAAGGGTAGGTTATGCCTCACCAATCTCTTATCCTTCTACAATAAAGTAACTGAGGCGGTAGAGAGATGAAAATTGTTATATACTTTATTTTTATTTTAGTAAACCGTTTGACAAAGATCCTCACCAACGGCTGTTGCTTAAATTACAGGTTCACGGAGTCGATGGGAAAGTTTGAACTGGGTCAGGTCGTGACTTAGCAATAGGAAGCGGAGTGTAAATCTGACTGGGACTGTGTTACAGTGGGGTCCCACAGGGGTCGCTCTTGGGTCCACTGCTGTTTATCATTTATATCAATAATTTTGACACAGAAATTATAAGTGCTGCCAGCAGTAATGTGACACAAAGATCGGCAGAGTAATTGAGTCGGATCAAGACGCTAGTGTTCTCCAGGATGAAGCAAACAGATTGTATGATTGGGCGAGGAAGTGGCAGACGGAATTCAATGTAGGGAAATGTAATATTCTAAATGTATAACACTTCCCTAAACAGGTCTAGGTGTGAGAAGGTGGGACGTTGAGAGCTTGGTAGTTGGTAGCGGTCCTATACCAGGAGGCTGAGCTGGAGATTCTCTCTCTCTCTCTCTCTCTCTCTCTCTCTCTCTCTCTCTCTCTCTCTCTCTCTCTCTCTCTCTCTCTCTCTCTCTCTCTCTCTCTCTCTCTCTCTCTCTCTCTCTCTCTCTCTCTCTCTCTCTCTCTCTCTCTCTCTCTCTCTCTCTCTCTCTCTCTCTCTCTCTCTCTCTCTCTCTCTCTCTCTCTCTCTCTCTCTCTCTCTCTCTCTCTCTCTCTCTCTCTCTCTCTCTCTCTCTCTCTCTCTCTCTCTCTCTCTCTCTCTCTCTCTCTCTCTCTCTCTCTCTCTCTCTCTCTCTCTCTCTCTCTCTCTCTCTCTCTCTCTCTCTCTCTCTCTCTCTCTCTCTCTCTCTCTCTCTCTCTCTCTCTCTCTCTCTCTCTCTCTCTCTCTCTCTCTCTCTCTCTCTCTCTCTCTCTCTCTCTCTCTCTCTCTCTCTCTCTCTCTCTCTCTCTCTCTCTCTCTCTCTCTCTCTCTCTCTCTCTCTCTCTCTCTCTCTCTCTCTCTCTCTCTCTCTCTCTCTCTCTCTCTCTCTCTCTCTCTCTCTCTCTCTCTCTCTCTCTCTCTCTCTCTCTCTCTCTCTCTCTCTCTCTCTCTCTCTCTCTCTCTCTCTCTCTCTCTCTCTCTCTCTCTCTCTCTCTCTCTCTCTCTCTCTCTCTCTCTCTCTCTCTCTCTCTCTCTCTCTCTCTCTCTCTCTCTCTCTCTCTCTCTCTCTCTCTCTCTCTCTCTCTCTCTCTCTCTCTCTCTCTCTCTCTCTCTCTCTCTCTCTCTCTCTCTCTCTCTCTCTCTCTCTCTCTCTCTCTCTCTCTCTCTCTCTCTCTCTCTCTCTCTCTCTCTCTCTCTCTCTCTCTCTCTCTCTCTCTCTCTCTCTCTCTCTCTCTCTCTCTCTCTCTCTCTCTCTCTCTCAGATAAATCTCTCCTAAAAGCAAAAACATGGCCAATCAAAAGTATTGTTTATTTTTTCAGTAACCAAGTATTGTTTATTTTTCATTGTGTGTGTGTGTGTGTGTGTGTGTGTGTCGTTTGGGTTGCCCGTCTGTCAGCAATTATGTCTGTCTGTCGCTCCTCCCTGTGACCTCGATTGACAGGAACGCGTTTTCAATCACACGTGGCGGCCAGCACGAGGCTTCATTGACGGGCCCCTGAGAAACAATCGAAGGGAAGGACCTGTGTGTTACCTGAGAGACAAAAATAGATAGATATGGAGATAGAAAGATATATAGATAGTTAGAAAGAGTAACGTATTTAGACAGATAGATAGATAGATAGATAGATAGATATGAAAAAAAATTGGTGACCTAAAATGTACGACTTCCTCAATCAAATATACAAATCGGTGGGTGGGTGTACATAATTTAAGCAAGATCATTTAAAAGATTGGTTGACAAATAAATACACAAATTATAATATGTAAAGAAGAGATCGAAGGAAAAGCATCCATGACCCAACAAGCAGATAGAAAACCGTTCAGGGAAAAAGATGTAAGAGCAAAGCGACGGAGGAAAACGAGGAGGAGGAGGAGGAGGAGGAAGAAGAAGAAGAAAAAGAAGAAGAAGAAGAAAAAGAAAAAGAAAAAGGAAAAGGAAAAGAAAAAGAAGAAGATGGAGATGAAGAAGAAGAAGCAAAAGAAGAAGAAGAAGAAAAAAAATGAGGAGGAGGAGGAAGAGAAGGTTAAGGAGGACGAAGAGGAGGTCGAGAAGTGGAACAAAGAAGAAAAGAAGAAGAAGAAGAATAAGAAGCAAAAGAAGAAGAAGAAGAAAAAAAATGAGGAGGAGGAGGAAGAGAAGGTGAAGGAGGACGAAGAGGAGGTCGAGGAAGTGGAAGAGGAGCAGAAAGAGGAAGAGGAGGAGAAGGAGGAGGATTGCGACGTCAATGACAACAATATTAACGACGATTAGGAAAAGGGAGAGGGTGAGGAAGACAAATTAGACTGCAAAGCGATAGACGGGCGAGACTAAAAATTAAAATAGGAAAACGTTCAAACCGCAACCCGAGGCAGTGCACAACGAAGGAGAGCAAAGGAAAGCAAAGCTGGTGTGGTTGGTTTGGCTCAGCAGCAACGGCAGCCAGAATTACGTACGCTGCTCGTTCGTAATGCCTGGTAATGGTGGGTGGCCGGGAGGAGGCAGCAAGAAGATATAGGAAATCGATTCTCTAGTCTAACGAGAGCGGTGAGAATCCCCCAAGACGCCCCGCTTGTATCTGCAGAATCATTGTCGTGGCGGCGGTGCTGGTGTTGCCGGTGTTGGGGCGGTGGCGGCATCTGGCTGGGGCGAGGAATGTAAGAGATGAGAGAGAGAGAGAGAGAGAGAGAGAGAGCCTTTAGAAGGGAGGAATAGACAATAATCTGTACAAAAACAGATCTTTACCAGCTGCGTGTGAATCATCAACAACACAGACGGCACACACACACACACACACACACACACACACACACACGACTCCGTGGCGCAACTGGTTAGAGCGCTGCGCTGCCAGGCTTCACAGCCTGACAGGGCGGCGGTTCGAACCCTCTTAGGCCGGATTCTTTCCGTTGACTAGGAGTGGTTACTGTCCCCCCGTGAGCAAGGGGGATGGGGTGTGTGGTGTGTGAGGTCCTGGTAATACCCATATATCGATTATAAAGAGCACTTGGTAAAATACACTTAAAATAACGTAAATTTGGATAAAATATATATACAAAATATACATTAAATAATTTAAATATGTATAAAATAAATATATATACAAAATAAGCAGAATTATGTTAAATCGTATCAAAATAAATAAACAGAATATCAATAAAATAATGTAAATATGAAAGAAAATAAAGATGCAAAATACCCATATCATAACGCATATTTGTATAAAAATATATATACAAAAATACATATAAAATAATTAAATTTGTATTAAAATAAATATACAAAATGCACATACAATGAAGAAACTTTGTATTGAAATAGATATGCAAAATACACATAAATAATGTAAATTTGTATTATAATATATATACGAATACACATAAAATAGAGTAAATTTCTATGAAAATATATATTCAAAATACATACAAAATTATGTAAATAAGTAAAAAAAATATATATATATATATATATATATATATATATATATATATATATATATATATATATATATATATATATATATATATATATATATATATATATATATATATATATATATATATATATATATATATATATATATATATATATATATATATATATATATATATATATATATATATATATATATATATATATATATATATATGTATATTTGTATATGTAATTTTATAAAAATATGCTTTATTTTATGGGTATTTTGCATCTTTATTTTCAAACAAATTTACATTATTTTATTGATATCCGGTGTGTTTATTTTAATACGATTTTACATTATTCTATGTATATTTTGTATATATATTTTATACAAATGCACGTTATTTTATGTGAATTTGTTTTCATTTCATACAAATTTACGTTATCTTATGTGTATTTTGTACATGTATTTAAATACAAATTTAACTAATTATATGTGTATTTTGTATATCTATTTTCATAGAAATTGAAATTAATTTTTTGTATTTTTGTATATATTTTTATACAAATTTTCGTAATTTTATGTGTATTTTGTATATTTATTTTCCTACAAATATACGTTCTTTTATCGGAATTTTGTTTATTTCTTTTGATACGAATTTACATTATTTTAGGTTTATTTGATATTTATATTTTTATACTTATTTACATAATTTTTATGTATTTTGAATATATATTTTCATAGAAATTTACTGTATTTTATGTGTATTCGTATTTATATTTTGATACAAATTTACATTATTTATGTGTATTTTGCATATCTATTTCAATACAAATTTTCTTTATTGTATGTGCCTTTTATATATTTATTTTAATACAAATTTAATTATTTTATGTGTATTTTTTTATATATATTTTTAAACAAATATGCGATATTTTATGGGTATTTTGCATCTTTATTTTCATACAAATTTACATTATTTTATTGATATTCTGTTTATTTATTTTGATACGATTTTACATTATTCTGTGTATTTTCTCTATATATTTTTATACATATTTACATTATTTAATGTATATTTTGTATATATATTTTATGGAAATTTACGTTATTTTATGTGTATTTTTTTATATATTTTCATACAAATTTACATTATTTTATGTGTATTTTGTATATGTATTTTAATACAAATTTGCCTAATTTTATGTGTATTTTGCATATCTATTTTCAAATAAATTTAAATAATTTTGTTAATTTTTGTATATATTATTATACAAATTTTTGTAATTTTATTTGTATATATATATTTGTATATATATATATATATATATATATATATATATATATATATATATATATATATATATATATATATATATATATATATATATATATATATATATATATATATATATATATATATATATATATATATATATATATATATATATATATATATATATATATATATATATATATATATATATATATATATATATATATTTATTTTGTATATATATATTTATATATACATATTTACATTATTTTATGTGTATTTTGTATATATATTTTCATAAAAATTTACGTTATTTTATTGTGTGTATTTGTATCTATTTTGATACAAATTTACATTATTTTATGTGTATTTTGCATATGTATTTCAATACAAATTTACCGTATAGTATGTGAATTTTGTATATTTATTTTAATACAAATTTAATTATTTTATGTGTATTTTTGTATATATTTTTTTTAAATATGAGTTATTTTATGTGTCTTTTGTATATCTATTTTCATCCAAATTTAATTATTTTTGTTAATTTTTTATATAGTTTTATACAATTTTACGCTATTTTATGTGTATTTTGTATATTTATATTTATACAAATACACATTCTTTTATTGGTATTTTGTTTATTTATTTTGATACGAATTTACATTATTTTATATGAATTTTGTATACATTTTCTTATACGTATTTAAATCATTTTATGTGTATTTTGTATATATATTTTTATAGAAATCTACGTTATTTTATGTGTATTCGTATATATATATTGAAACAAATTTACATTGTTTTATATGCATTTTGCATATCTATTTCAATACAGATTTACCTTATTGTATGAGCATTTTGTATATTTATTGTAATACAAATTTAAATATTTTATGTGTATTTTGGTATATATATTTTTATAAAAAATGCGTTATTTTATGGGTATTTTGCATCTTTATTTTCATACAAATTTACATTATTTTATTAACATTCTGTGTATTTATTTTGATACGATTTTACGTTATTCTATTTGTGTTTTGTATATATTTTTTTTATACATATTTACATTATTTAATGAGTATTTTGTATATATACTTTATACAAATTTACGTTAATTTAAGTGTATTTGTTTATATATTTTAATTCAAATTTACATTATTTTATGTGTGTTTTGTCTATGTATTTCAATACAAATTTACCTAATTTTATGTGTATTTTGTATATTTATTTTCATACAAATTTAAATTATTTTTGTGTATTTTTGTATATAGTTTTATACAAATTTACGTTATTTTATGTGTATTTTGTATATGTATTTTCATACAAATACACATTCTTTTATTGATATTTTTTTTACATTATTTAGTATGTATTTTGTATATATGTTTTTATACGTATTTACATCATTTCATGAGTATTTTGTATATATATTTCTATAGAAATCTACGTTATTTTATGTGTATTCGTATATATATTTTGAAACAAATCTACATTATTTTATGTGTATTTTGTATGTATATTTCATTACAAATTTGCCTTATTTTATGTTTATTTTTATGTCTATTTTCATTCAAATTCAAATTATTTTATGTGTATATATTTATTTGTATTTACGTTATTTTATGTGTATTTTCTATATATATTTTCATTCAAAATTACATTATTTTATCGGTATTTTCTTTATTTATTTTGATATGACTTTAGATTATTTCATGTGCATTTTCTATACATATTTTTAAACGCATTTACATTATTTAATGTGTGTTTTGTATATATATTTTTTATACAATTTTACTTCATTTTGTGTACATTTGTGTTCTTGTGTTTATACAGATTTTCATTATTTTAAGTGTAATTTGTACTTTTTTTTATTGTAAATTTGCCTTATTTGATGTGTATTTTGTTTATTTATTTTTATACAAATTTAAAGTATTTGATGTGTGTTTTTGTACATATATTTTTATAGAAATTTGCGTTATTGTATGTGTATTTTGTATATATTTTTTCATACAAATTTACATTTTTTTATTATTATTTTGTTTATGTATTTTGATACGAATTTACATTATTATATGTGTATTTTGTAAATATTTTGTATACGTATTTTCATAATTTAATGTGTATTTTGTTTATATATTTTAAAACAAATTTACATTATTTTATGCGTATTTGTTTAATTATTTTGATACAAATATACATTATTTTATGTATTTTTTACATATATTTCAATACAAATTTAGTTTATTTTATATATATTTTGTATATCTATTTTCATACTAATTTAAATTACTTTTGTGTATTTTTGTATAGAGTTTTATACAAATTTACGTTGTTTTATGTGTATTTTGTATATTTATTTTCATACAAATTCACATTCTTCTATTGGTATTTTGTTTATTTCTTTTGGTACGAATTTATATTACTTTATGTGTATTTTGTATATATATATTTTTATACGTATTTACATCATTTTATGTGTATTTTTTATATATATTTTTCTAGAAATTTACGTTTTTTATGTTTATTCGTATATATATTTAGCAACAAATTTATATTGTTTGATGTGTGTTTTGCATATCTATTACAATACAAATTTACCATATTGTATGTGTATTTTGTATATTTATTTTAATACAAATTTAATTATTTGATGTTTTTTTTTGTATATATATATATATTTTTTTTAAATATGCTTTTTCTATGATTATTTGCATCTTTATTTTCTTACAATTTTACATTATTTTATTGATATTCTGTGTATTTATTTTGATACGATTTAACAATGTTCTATGTGTATTTTGTATATAATTTATTTTACATATTTATATTATTTAATGTGCATTTTCTATATATATTTTATACTTATATACGTTACTTTAAGTCTATTTTTTTATATATTTTCATACAAATTTACATTATTTTATGTGTTTTTTTATATGTATTTCAATACAAATTTATCTGATTTTATATGTATTTTGTATCTGTATTTTCATACAAATTGAAACTATTTTTTTGTATTTTTGTATGTATTTTTATACAAATGTTAGTTATTTTATATATTATTTTGTATATTTATTTTCCTACATATATACATTCTTTTATTGAAATTTAGTTTATTGAATTTGATATGTAAATTTGTTTCAAAATATAAATACGAACACACATAAAATAGCGTAGATTTCTATAAAAATATATATACAAAATACACATAAAATGAAGTAAATACGTATACAAAATACATATAAAATAATGTAAATTCGTATCATTTTATCATTTTATGGGTATTTTGCTTATTTATTTTCATACAAATTTACATTATTTTATTAATATTCTGTGTATTTATTTTGATACGATTTTACATGATTCTATTTGGGTTTTGTATATATTTTTTTATTATACATATTTTCATTACTTAATGTGTATTTTGTATATATTTTTCATACAAATTTACGTTATTTTAAGTGTATTTGTTTATGTATTTTCATTCAAATTTACATTATTTTATGTGTATTTTGTAAATGTATTTCAATACAAATTTACCTAATTTTATGTGTATTTTGTATATTTATTTTCAAACAAATTTAAAATATTTTTGTGTATTTTTGAATATAGTTTTATACAAATTTAGGTTATTTTATGTGTATATTGTATATCTATTTTCATACAAATACACATTCTTTTATTGATATTTTGATTATTTATTTTGACGCGAATTTACATTATTTAATGTGTATTTTGTATATATATATTTTTATACGTATTTACATCATTTCATGTGTATTTTGTATATATATTTCTATAGAAATCTGCGTTATTTTATGTGTATTCGTATATATATTTTTAAATAAATTTACACTGTTTTTTTTCATATTTTTTCATTACAAATTTTTCTTATTGTATGTGCATTTTGTATATTAATTTCAATTCAAATTTAATTATTCTATGTGTTTTTTTGTATATGTATTTTTATAAAATATGCTTTATTTTATAGGAATTTTGCACCATTATTTTCATACAAATTTACATTATTTTAATAATATTCTGTGTATCTATTTTGATATGATTCTAAATTATTCTATGTGTATTTTGTATATATATTTTATACAAATGCACGTTATTTTCTGTGTATTTGTTTTCATTTCATACAAATTTACATTATTTTATGTGTATTTTTTACATGTATTTAAAGACAAATTTAACTAATTATATGTTTATTTTGTATATCTATTTTCATACAAATTGAAGTTATTTATGTGGGTTTTTTTTTGTATATATTTTTATACGAATTTTCGTTATTTTATGTGTATTTTGTATATTTATTTTCCAACAAATATACGTTCTTTAATCGGAATTTTGTTTGTTTATTTTGAAACGAATTTACATTATTTTAGGTGTATTTGGTATGTATATTTTTATACTATTTACATCATTTTATATGTATTTTGTATGTATATTTTCATAGAAATTTACTCTATTTTATGTGTATTCGTATATATATTTTGATACAAATTTACATTATTGATGTGTATTTTGCATATCTATTTCAATATAAATTTACTTTATTGTATGTGCATTTTGTATATCTATTTCAATACAAATTTAATTACTTCATGTATATTTTTGTATATATATATTTTTATGCATATATGCGTTATTATATAGGTATTTTGCATCTTTATTTTCATACAAATTTACATTATTTTATTGATATTCTGTTTATTTATTTTGATACGATTTAACATTATTCTATGTGTATTTTATATATATATTTTTATACATATTTACATTATTTAATGTATATTTTGTATATATATTTTTTCCAAATTTACTTTATTTTATGTGTATTTTGTATATGTATTTCAATGCAAATTTGCCTAACTTTATGTGTATTTTGCATATCTATTTTCAAACAAATTTAAATTATTTTTTTGTATTTTTGTATTTATTTTTATACTAATTTTAGTTATTTTATTTGTATTTTGCATATATATTTTCCTAAAAATATACATTCTTTTATTGGAATTTTGTTTATTTATTTTGATACGAGTTTACATTATTTTATGTGTATTTTGTATAAATATTTTTCTACGTATTTACATTATTTTATGTGTATTTTGTATATATATTTTAATAAAAATTTACATTATATTATAGTGTCTATTCGTATTAATTTTGATACAAATTTTATACAAGTTCATGTTATTTTATGTGTATTTGTATATATATTTTCACACAAATTTATATTATTTTATGTGTATTTTTACATATTTTTCATTACAAATTTACTTTATTTTATGATTATTTTGTATATTTACTTCTTTCAATCTTAAATTATTTTATGTGTATATTTGTATTTGTATTTAGGTAATTTTATGTGTATTTTTTATATATATAGTTTCATCCAAAATTACATTATTTTATTGGTATTTTCTTAATTTAACTCGATACGAATTTAGATTTTTTCATAGGTATTTTGTATACATATTTTTATACTCATTTACATTATCTAATATGTGTTTTGTATTTATTTTTATACAAATATGCGTTATTATATGGGCATTTTGCATCTTTATTTTCATACATATTTATATTATTTTATTGATATTCTGTTTATTTATTTTGATACGATTTAACATTATTCTGTGTGTATTTTGTATATATATTTTTTATACATATTTACATTATTTAATGTTTATTTTGTATATATATTTTATCCAAATTTTCGTTATTTTATGTGTATTTGTTTATATATTTTCATACAAATTTATATTATTTTATGTGTATTTTGTATATGTATTTCAATACAAATTTGCCTAATTATATGTGTATTATGGATATCTATTTTCACACAAATTTAAATTATTATTGTGTATTTTTGTATATATTTTTATACAAATTTTTGTTATTTTATTTGTATTTTATATATATATTTTCCTACAAATATACATTCTTTCATTGGAATTTTGTTTATTTATTTTGATACGAATTCTCAATATTTTATGTGTATTTTGTATATATATTTTTCTACGTATTTAAATTATTTTGGTATATTTTGTATATACATTTTCATTAAAATTTACGTTTTTTTATTGTGTGTATTCATATATATTTTTATACAAATTTTATACAAATTCATGTTATTTTATGTGTATTTGTATATATATTTTCATACAAATTTATATTATTTTATTTTACATATATTTCATTACGAATTTACGTTATTTTTATGTTTATTTTGTATATTTATTTCATTCAATTTTAAGTTATTTTATGTGTATAATTGTATTTGTATTTAGGTTATTTTATGTGTATTTTCTATATATATTTTCATCCGAATTTCATTATTTTATTGGTATTTTCCTAATTTAAATCGATACGAATTTAGATTATTTCATAGGTATTTTGTATACATATTTTTATACTCATTTACATTATCTAATGTGTGTTTTGTATATATATTTTTATGCAAATTTATTTTATGTGCATTTTTGTACATATATTTTTATAGAAATTTGCGTTATTTTATGTGTATTTTGTATATGTTTTCTCATACAAATTTATATTAATTCATTGGTATTTTGTTTATTTATTTTGATACGAATTACATGATTATATGTGTATTTTGTACATATTTTTTATACGTATTTACATTATTTATTGTGTATTTTGTTTATATATTTTTATACAAATTTACGTTATTATATGTGTATTTGTATAAATATTTTGATACAAATTTACTTAATTTTATGTATTTTGTATATATATTTCAATTCAAATTTAGCTTTTTTTTGTGTGTATTTTGTATATCTATTTTCATTAAAATTTAATTACTTGTGTGTATTTTTGTATATAGTTTTATATAAATTTACGTTATTTTACGTGTATTTTGTATATTTATATTTTTACAAATACAATTTTTTTATTGGTATTTTGTTTATTTATTTTGATACGAGTTTACATTATTTTAAGTGTATTTTGTATACATTTTTTTATACGTATTTACCTCATTTTATGTGTATTTTGTATATATATTTTTTAGAAATCTACATTATATTATGTGTATTCGTATATATATTTTGAAACAAATTTACATTGCTTTATATGTATTTTGCATATCTATTTCAATACAAATTTACCTTATTGTATGTGTATTTTGTATATTTATTTTAATACAAATTTTATTTTTTAATGTGTATATTTGTATATGTATTTTTATATAAAAAAATCGTTATTTATTGGGTATTTTGCTTTTTTATTTTCATACAAATATACATTATTTTATTAATATTCTGTGTATTTATTTTGATACGATTTTACATTATTCTATTTGTGTTTTGTATATATTTTTCTATACATATTTACATTATTTAATTTGTATTTTGTATATATATTTTATACAAATTTACGTTATTTTAAGTGTATTTGTTTATGTATTTTTATTCAAATTTACTTTATATTATGTGTATTTTGTATATGTATTTCAATACAAATTTAGCTAATTTTATGTGTATTTTGTATATTTATATTCATACAAATTTAAATTATTTTTGTGTATTTTTGTATATATTTTTATATAATTTTTTATATAATGTGTATTTTGTATAGCTATTTTCATACAAATACACATTCTTTTATTGATATTTTGTTTATTTATTTTGAAGCGAATTTACATTATTTTATGTGTGTTTTGTATATATATTTTTATACGTATTTACATCATTTCATGTGTATTTTGTAGATATATTTCTATAGAAATCTTTGTTATTTTATGTGTATTCGTATAAATATTTTGAAACAAATTTAAACTGTTTTATGAGTATTTTGCATATTTTTTCATTACAAATTTACCTTATTGTATCTGCATTTTGTATATTACTTTTAATACAAATTTAATTATTCTATGTGTATTTTTGTATATGTATTTTTTAAAAAATATGATTTATTTTATGGTTATTTTGCATCTTTATTTTCATACAAATATATATTATTTTATTGATATTCTCTGTATATATTTTGATGCGATTTTACTTAATTCTATGTGTATTTTGTTTATACATTTTAAACAAATGTACGTTATTTTATGTGTATTTGTTTAAATTTCATACAAATTTACATTATTTTTTGTGTATTTTGTACATGTATTTAAATACAAATTTAACTAATTATATGTGTATTTTGTATATCTATTTTCATACAAATTGAAATTATTGTTGTGTTTTTGTTTTTGTTTTTTTGTATATATTTTTATACAAATTTTCGTTATTTTATGTGTAATTTCTATATTTATTTTCCTACACATATATGTTCTTTTATCGGAATTTTGTTTATTTATTTTGATGCGAATTTACACTATTTTAGGTGTGTTTTGGGTATATATTTTTATAATTTTTTACATCATTTTATATGTATTTTGTATGTATATTCTCATGGAAATTTACTCTATTTTATGTGTATTCGTATATATATTCTGATACAAAGTTACATTATTTATGTGTATTTTACATATATATTTCAATACAAATTTACTTTATTGTATGTGCATTTTGAATATTTATTTTAATACAAATTAAACTATTTTATGTGTATTTTTGTATATATATTTTTATGCAAATATGCGTTATTATATGGGTATTTTTTCGTCTTTATTTTCATACAAATTTACATTATTTTATTGATATTCTGTTTGTTTATTTTGATAAGATTTAAGATTATTCTATGTGTATTTTGTATATATTTTTTTATACATATTTATATTATTTAATGTTTATTTTGTATATATATTTTATCCAAATTTACGTTATTTTATGTGTATTTGTATATATATTTTTATACAAATTTACATTATTTTATGTGTATTTTGTATATGTATTTCAATACAAATTTGAGTAATTTTATGTGTATTTTGCATATATATTTTCAAACAAATTTAAATTATTTTTTGTGTATTTTTGTATATATTTTTATACAAATTTTAGTTATTTTATTTGTATTTTGTATATATATTTTCCTACAAATATACATTCTTTTATAGGAATTTTGTGTATTTATTTTGTTAGGAATTTACATTATTTTATGTGTATTTTGTATAAATATTTTTCTACGTATTTAAATTATTTTATGTGTATTTTATATATACACTTTCATAAAAATTTACGTTATTTTATTGTGTGTATACGTATTTATTTTGATACAAATTTTATACAAACTCATGTTATTTTATGTGTATTTTTACATATATTTCATTACAAATTTACCTTATTTTATGTTTATTTTGTATATTTATTTCTTTCAAATTTAAATTATTTCATGTGTATATTTGTATTTATATTTAGGTTATTTTATATGTGTTTTCTATATATATTCTCATCCAAAATTACATTATTTTATTGGTATTTTCTTAATTTAACTCGATACGAATTTAGATTATATCATAGGTATTTTGTATACATATTTTTATACTCATTTACATTATCTAATGTGTGTTTTGTATATATATTGTAATGCAAATTTATTTTATGTGCATTTTTGTACATATATTTTTATAGAAATTTGCGTTATTTTATGTGTATTTTGTATATGTTTTCTCATAAATATATACTTTATTTTATTGGTATTTTGTTTATTTATTTTGATACGAATTACATCATTATATGTGTATTTTGTACATATTTTTTTATACGTATTTACATTATTTAATGTGTATTTTGTTTATATATTTTTATATAAAATTTACGTAATTATATGTGTATTTGTAGAAATATTTTGATACAAATTTACTTTATTTTATGTATTTTGTACATATATTTCAATTCAAATTAACCTTATTTTGTGTGTATTTTATATATCTATTTTCAAACAAATTTAATTACTTCTGTGTATTTTTGTATATAGTTTTATATAAATTAACGTTATTTTATGTGCATTTTGTATATTTATATTTTTTACAAATACTCTTTCTTTTATTGGTATTTTGTTTATTTATATTTATACGAATTTACATTATTTTATGTGTATTTTGTATACATTTTTTATACGTATTTATTTAATTTTATGTGTATTTTGCATATCTATTTCAATACAAATTTACCTTATTGTTTGTGCTTTTTGTATATTTATTTTAATACAAATTAAAATATTTTATGTGTATTTTGGTATCTAAAATTTTATAAAAAATGCGTTATTTTATAGGTATTTTGCATCTTAATTTTCATACAAATTTACATTATTGTATTAATATTCTGTGTATATATTTTGATACGATTTTATATTATTCTATTTGTGTTTTGTATAAAAAATTTTTATACATATTTACATTATTTAATGTGTGTTTTGAAAATATATTTCATACAAATTTTACGTTATTTTATGTGTATTTTTTTATATATTTTCATTCAAATTTACATTATTTCACGTGTATTTTGTATATGTATTTCAATACAAATTTACCTAATTTAATATGCATTTTGTATATTTCTTTTCATACAAATATAAATTATTTTAGTGTATTTTTGTATATAGTTTTATACAAATTTATGTTATTTTATGTACGCATTTACATTATTTAATGTGTGTTTTGTATATATATTTTTATGGAAATTTACTTTATTTTACGTGCATTTTGTACATATATTTTTATAGAAATTTGCGTTATTTTATATGTATTTGTATATGTTTTCTCATACAAATTTACATTATTTTATTGCTATTTTGTTTATTTAGTTTGATACGAATTACATGATTATATGTGTATTTCTTACATATTTTTTATGCGTATTTACATTACTTAATGTGTATTTTGTTTATATATTTTTAAACAAATTTACGCTATTATATGTATTTTTATAAATATTTTGATACACATTTACATTATTCTATGTATTTTGTCTATACATTTTAATTCAAATTTAGCTTATTTTATCTGTATTTTGTATATCTATTTTCATACGAATTTAATTAATTCTGTGTATTTTTGTATATAGTTTTATGATGTATTTTGTATATTTATTTTTATACAAATACACATTCTTTTATAGGTATTTTGTTTATTTATTTTGATACGAATTTACATTATTTGATATGTATTTTGCATATCTATTTCAATACAAATTTACCTTATTGTAAGTGCATCTTGTATATTTATTGTAATACAAATTTAAATATTTTATGTGTATTTTGGTATATATATTTTTTATAAAAAAAAGCGTTATTTAATGGGTATTTTGCATCTTAATATAAACAGGATATAATATATAAAATTATTTAAATTTGTATGAAAATAAAGATGCAAAATACCCTTATAATAACGCACATTTGTATAAAAATATATATACAAAAATATATATAAAATAATTAAATTTGTATTAAAATAAATATACAAAATGCAAATACAATAGAGTAAATTTGTATTGAAATAGATATGCAAAATGCACATCAATAATGTAAATTTGTATCAAAATATATATATACGAATACTCATAAAATAGAGTAAATTTCTATGAAAATATACATACAAAATACATATATAATGATGTAAATAAGTATAAAAATATATATTTCAAATATACCTCAAATAATGTAAATTCGTATCAAAATAAATAAACAAAATTCCGAAAAAAAGCGTATATTTGTAGGAAAATAAATATATAAAATATACATAAATTAACGAAAATTTATATATAAACATATACAAAAATACAATGTAAATTTGTTTCAAAATATATATACGATTACATATAAAATAACGTAGATTTCTATCTATATCTATCTATCTATCTATCTATCTATCTATCTATCTATCTATCTATATATATATATATATATATATATATATATATATATATATATATATATATATATATATATATATATATATATATATATATATATATATATATATATATATATATATATATATATATATATATATATATATATATATATATATATATATATATATATATATATATATATATATATATATATATATATATATATATATATATATATAAAGAAAAAAAATATATAATTATGTATATAAATATATATATATATATATATATATATAAAATATACATTATAAATTTAATATGTACAAAATATATAAAAATACAAATAAAATAATGTAAATTTTTGTATATATATACACAAATTTAAATACAAATTTACCTTATTTGTATGAAAATTTAGATATTTTATACCCATAAATATTTTTTTATTTTATTATATATATATTTATACACACAATACAAATTTATTTTATTATATGTATTTTTTTTTATTTTTTTAATTTATTACAAATTTAATTACTTTTGTGTATTTTTCGATATAGTTTTATATAAATTTACGTATTTTATGTGGTTTTTGTTTAATTATATTTATACAAATACACATTCTTTTATTGGTATTTTGTTTATTTATTTTGATACGAATTTACATTATTTTATGTGTATTTTGTATACATTTTTTTATACGTATTTTTTTGTTTTTTACAGCAAAGTAGACAGTTCAAGGGCACACAAAAAGCAAACATTAATAAAAAAAAAGCCCGCTACTCACTGCTCCTAAAAAGAATCCAAAGAGGTGGCCGAAAGATAGATCAGTTTCGGGAGGAGAGGTGTCCTGATACCCTCCTCTTGAAAGAGTTTAAGTCGTAGGCAGGAGGAAATACAGATGAAGGAAGATTGTTCCAGAGTTTACCAGCGTGAGGGATGAAAGAGTGAAGATGCTGGTTAACTCTTGCATAAGGGGTTTGGACAGTATAGGGATGAGCATGAGTAGAAAGTCGAGTGCAGCGGGGCCGCGGGAGGGGGGGAGGCATGCAGTTAGCAAGTTCAGAAGAGCAGTCAGCGTGGAAATATCGATAGAAGATAGAAAGAGAGGCAATATTGCGTAATTTACGTAATTTTATGTGTATTTTGTACATATATTTTTTTAGAAATCTACGTTATTTTATGTGTATTCGTTTATATATTTTGAAACAAATTTACATTGTTTTATTTGTATTTTGCATATCTATTTTAATACAAATTTACCTTATTGTATGTGCATTTTGTTTATTTATTTTAATAAAAATTCAAATATTATATGTGTATTTTGTTATATATATTTTTATAAAAAATGCGTTATTTTATGGGTATTTTGCATCTTAATTTTCATACAAATTTATATTATTTTATTAATATTTTATTAATATATATACATATATATATATATATATATATATATATATATATATATATATATATATATATATATATATATATATATATATATATATATATATATATATATATATATATATATATATATATATATATATATATATATATATTTATTATTATATATATATATATATTTTATACAAATTTACGTTATTTTAAGTGTATTTGTTTATATATTTTTCATTCAAATTGAATTATTATTTTATGTGTATTTTGTATATGTATTTCAATGCAAATTTACCTAATGTTATGTGTATTTTGTATATTTATTTTCATTTGACTTTAAATTATCTTTTGTGTATTTTTGTATAAAGCTTTATACAAATTTAGGTTATTTTATATGTATTTTATATATCTAATTTCATACAAATACACATTCTTTTATTGATATTTTGTTTATTTATTTTAACATGAATTTACATTATTTAATGTGTATTTTGTACATATATTTTTATACGTATTTACGTCATTTCATGTAAATTTTCAAGGTAAATTTTTTTAGAAATCTACGTTATTTTATGTGTATTCGTATATATATTTTGTAACAAATTTATATTGTTTTATGTGTATTTTGCATATTTTTTCAATACAAATTTACCTTATTCTATGTGCATTTTGTATATTAATTTTAATACAAATTCAATTATTGTATGTGTACTTTTGTATATGTATTTTTATAAAAATATGCTTTATTTTATGTAAATTTGCATAAAAATATATATATAAAACACATTTAATAATGTACATGTGTATAAAAATATGTATACAAAATACCAATGAAATAATCTAAACTCGTATCGAATTAAATTAACAAAATACCAAAATAATAATGGAATTTTGGATGAAAATATATATAGAAAATACACAGAAAATAACCTAAATACAAATACAAATATACACATAAAATAATTTAAAATTGAATTAAATAAATATACAAAATAAACATAAAATAAGGTAAATTTTTAATGAAATATATGTACAAAATACACATAAAATAATATAAATTTGTATGAAAATACATATACAAATACACATAAAATAACATGAATTAGTATAAAAATATATTTTAAAAATAAACATTAAATAATGTATAAAAATATATATACAAAGTACATATAAAATAATGTAAATTCTTATCAAAATAAATCAACAAAATACTAATAAAATAAAATATATTTGAATGAAAATAAATTTACAAAATACACATAACATAAGTAAAATTTGTATCAAAATATATAAAAAATACCCAGAAATAATTTGAATTTGGGTGAAAAAAGATATTCAAAATACACATAAAACTAGGTAAATTTCTTTTGAAATATATATACAAAATACTTATAATATATTGTAAATCTGTGTCAACATATATCAACAAACACACGTAACGTAACGTAACGTAACGTAACGTAACGTAAATTTGTATAAAATATATATACAAAATACACATTAAATTAAGGAAAAATGTATAAAAAAATATATACAAAATACACATAGAATAATATAAAATCGTATCAAAATAAATGAACAGAATATCAATAAAATAATTTAAATTTCTATGAAAATAAAGATGCAAAATACCCATAAAATAACGCATATTTGTATAAAAATATATATACAAAAATACACAGAAAATAATTAAATTTTTATTAAAATAATTATACAAAATGCACATACAATAAGGTAAATTTGTATTGAAATAGATATGGAAAATACACATAAAATGATGTAAATACGTATAAAAATATATATACAAAATACACCTAAAATAAGGTAAATTCGTATCAAATTCAATAAACTAAATTTCAATAAAAGAATATATATATATGTAGGAAAATCAATATACAAAATAATATATAAAAAACCTAAAATTTGTATTTAAATACATACAAAAAAACACAAAAATAATTTCAATTTGTATAAAAATAGATATACAAAATCCACATAAAATTAGGTAAATTTGTATTGAAATACATATACAAAATACACATAAAATAATGTAAATTTGTATGAAAATATATAAACAAATAGACATAAAGTAACGTATGTTTGTATAAAATATATATAGAAAATGCACATTAAATAATGTAAATATGTAAAAGAAAATATATACAAAATACACATAGAACAATGTAAAATCGTACCAAATAAATACACAGAATATCAATCAAATAATGTAAATTTGTATGAAAATAAAGATGCAAAATACCCATTAAAAAACACATATTTTTAAAAAAACATATATACAAAAATGCACTTCAAATAATTAAATTTACATTAAAATGAATATACAAAATGCACATACAATATGATAAATTTGTATTGAAATAGATATGAAAAAAACACACATCAAACAATGTAAATTTGTTTCAAAATATATATAAGAATACACATAAAAAAACGTAAATTTCTATAAAAATACAAATAAAAAATACACATAAAATAATATAAATACATATAAAAATATATATACAAAATAATGTAAATTCGTACCAAAATAAATAAACAAAATACCAATAGAAGAATGTGAAATTGTATGAAAATAAATATACAAAATAAACATAAAATAACGTAAATTTGTTTAAAACTATATACAAAAAAACACAAAAGTAATTTAAATTTGTATGAAAATAGATATACAAAATATACATAAAATAAACTAAATTTGTATTAAAATATATATACAAAATACATAAAATAATGAGAATTTGTATCAAAATATTTTAACAGATGCGCATAAAATAACGTAAATTTGTTTTAAAATATACAAAATACACATTAAATAATGTAAATATGTATAAAAAAAATATATACAAAACACAAATAGAATAATGTAAACTCGTATCAAAATAGATGCACAGAATATTAATAAAACAATGTAAATTTGTATGAAAATAAAGATGCAAAATACATATATATATATATATATATATATATATATATATATATATATATATATATATATATATATATATATATATATATATATATATATATATACAAAATGCACATTCAATAAGGTAAATTTGTATTGAAATAGATATGCAAAATACATATAAAATAATGTAAATTTGTTTCAAAATATATATAAGAATACACATCAAACAAAGTAGATTTCTATAAAAATATATATACAAAATACACAGAAAATGAAGTAAATACGTGTAAGAAAATGTATACTTAATACACATAAAATAATGTAAATTCGTATCAAAATAAATAAACAAAATACTAATAAAAGAATGTGTGTTTGTATAAATCTAAATATACAAAATACATCATAAAATAACGTAAATTTGTATAAAACTATATACAAAAATACACAGAAGTAATTAAATTCGTATGAAAATAGATATAGAAAATACAGATAAAATAAGCTAAATTTGAATTGCAATGTATATACAAAATACATAAAATAATGTAAATTTGTATAAAAATATTTATAAAAATACATATAATAACGTAAATTTGTTTAAAAATATATAAACAAAATAAACATTAAGTAATGTAAATACGTATAAAAAATATGTACAAAATACACATATAATCATGTAATTCGTATCAAACTAAATAAACAAAAAAGCAATAAAATAATGTAAATTTGTATGAGAAAACATGTAAAAATACATATAAAATAACGCAAATTTCTATAAAAATATATGTACAAAAATGCACGGAAAATAAAGTAAATATGCATAAAAATATATATACAAAACACATTAAATAATGTAAATGCGTACATAAAATAACCTAAATTTGTATAAAACTATATATAAAAATACACAAAAATAGTTTAAATTTGTATGAAAAGAAATATACAAAATACACATAAAATTAGGTAAATTTTTATTGAAATACATATACAAAATACACATGAAATAATGTAAATTTGAATGAAAATATATAAACAAATACACATAAAACAACGTAAATTTGTATGATATATATTTTCAAAATATACATTAAATAATGTAAATATGTATTAAAAAAATTTATACAAAACACAAATTGAATAATATAAAATCTTATCAAAATATATACACAGAATATTAATACAATAATGTAAATTTGTATGAAAATTAAGATGCAAAATACTTATAAAATAACGCTTTTTTTTTATTATAGATACCAAAATACACATAAAATATTTTAATTTGTATTAGAATAAATATACAAAATGCACATACAATAATGTAAATTTGTATTGAAATAGATATGCAAAATACATATAAAATAATGTAAATTTGATTCAAAATATATATACGAATACATATAAAATAACGTTGATTTCTATAAAAATACATATACAAAATACACATAAAATTAAATAAATACGTATAAAAAATGTATACAAAATACACATAAAATAATGTAAATTCGTATAAATATAAATAAACAAAATACCAATAAAAGGATGTGTATTTATATAAATATAAATATACAAAATGCACATAAAATAACGTAAATTTATATAAAACTATATACAAAAATACACAGAAGTAATAAAATTTATATGAAAATAGATATATAAAATACACACAAAAAAGCTTAATTTGAATTGAAATATATGTAAAAAATACATAAAATAAATTAAATATGTATCAAAATATTTTTACAAATACACATATAATTACGTAAATTTTATATAAAAATATATAAACAAAATACACATTAAATAATGTAAATACGTATAAAAAAATATGTACAAAATACATATATAATCATGTAATTCGTATCAAAATAAATAAACAAAATACCAATAAAATAATGTAAATTTTTATGAGAAAACATATACAAAATACACATAAAATAACGCAAATTTCTATAAAAATATATGTACAAAAAAGCACAATTTTTTTTTTATTAAAAAATATATACAAAAGACACATTACATAATGTAAATGAGTATAAACATATGTATACAAAATAGTTATAAAATAATCTAAATTCGTATCGAATTAAATTAAGAAATTACCAATAAAATAATGTAATTTTGGATGAAAATATATATAGAAAACACACATAAAATAACCTAAATACAAATACAAATATACACATGAAATAATTTAAAATTGAATGAAATAAATATACAAAATAAACATAAAATAAGGTAAATTTGTAATGAAATATATGTAAAAATACACATTAAATAATATAAATTTGTATGAAAATATATATAGAAATACACATAAAATAACATGAATTTGTATAAAATTTGTATCAAAATATATACGAATACACACAATAAAATAACGTAAATTTTTATGAAAATATATATATAAAATACACACAAAATAATTTAAATACGTAGAAAAATATATATACAAAATACACATAAATAAATAAACAAAATTTCGATAAAAGAACGTATATGTGTAGGAAAATAAATATAGAAATTACACATAAAATAACGAAAATTTGTATAAAAATATATACAAAAAAAGAAACACAACAATAATTTCAATTTGTATGAAAATAGATATACAAAATACACATATAATTAGCTAAATTTGTATTTAAATACATATACAAAGTACATATAAAATAATGTAAATTTGTATGAAATGAAAACAAATTCACATAAAATAACGTACATTTGTTTAAAATATATAAACAAAATACACATAGAATAAAGTAAAATCTCATCAAAATATATACACAGAATATCAATAAAGTAATATATGTTTGTATGAAAATAAAGATGCAAAATAACCATAAAATAAATCATATTTTATTAAAAATACATATAAAAAATACACATAGAATAATTAAATTTGTATTAAAATTAATATATAAAATGCAGATACAATAAGGTAAATTTGTATTGAAAAAATATGCAGAATACTCATAAAACAATTTTTTAAATTTGTTTCAAAATATATATTCGAATAAACATAAAATAACGTAGATTTCTATAGAAATATATATACAAAATACACATGAAATGATGTAAATACGAATAAAAATATATATACAAAATACACATTAAATTCTGTAAACTCGCTTCAAAATAAATAAACAAAATATCAATAAAAGAATGTGTATTTGTATGAAAATAGCTATACAAAATACACATAAAATAACCTAAAATTATAGAAATATATACAAAAATACACAAAAATAGTTTAAATTTCTATGAAAATAAATATACAACATACACATAAAATTAGCTAAATTTGTATTGAAATACATATACAAAATACACATAATATAATGTAAATTTGAGTAAAAACACATAAACAAATACACTTAAAATAACGTAAATTTGTATAAAATATATATACAAAATACAAATTAAATAATGTAAATATGTATAGAAAAATATATACAAAACACAAATAGAATAATGTAAAATCGTATCAAAATAAATACACAGAATATTAATAAAATAATGTAAATTTGTATGAAAATAAAAAAGCAAAACACCCAATAAATAACGCCTTTTTTTATAAAAATATATACACAAATATACACATAAAAAATTATATTTGTATTAAAATAAATATACAAAATACACATACAATAAGGTAAATATGCATTGAAATAGATATGCAAAATACATATAAAACAATGTAAATTTGTTTCAAAATATATATACGAATACACATAAAATAATGTAGCTTTCTATAAAAATATATATACCAAATACACATAAAATGATGTAAATACGTATAACAAAATGTATACAAAATACACTTAAAATAATGTAAATTCGTATCAAAATAAATAAACAAAATACCAATAAAAAAAAATTGTATTTGTATAAATATAAATATACAAAATACACATAAAATTACGTAAATTTATATAAAACTATATACAAAAATACACAGAAGTAATTAAATTTGTATGAAAATAGATATACAAAATACACACAAAAAAAGATAAATTTGAATTGAAATATATCTACAAAATACATAAAATAAAGTAAATTTGTATCAAAATATTTATACAAATACACATATAATAACGTAAATTTGTATAAAAATATATAAACAAAATACACATTAAATAATGTAAATACGTATAAAAAATATGTACAAAATACACATATAATCATGTAATTCGTATCAAAATAGATAAACAAAATACTAATGAAATAATTTAAATTTGTATGAGAAAACATATACAAAATACACATAAAATAACGCAAATTTCTATAAAAATATATGTACAAAAATGCACATTAAATAAATTTGCATATAAATATATATACAAAACACAGATTAGATAATGTAAATAAGAATAAAAATATGTATACAAAATACCTATGAAATAATCTAAATTCGTATCGAATTAAATTAAGAAAATACCAATAAAATAATGTAATTTTGGATGAAAATATATATAGAAAATACACATAAAATAACCTAAATACAAATACAATTATACACATAAAATAATTTAAAATTGAATGAAATAAATATACAAAATAAACATAAAATCAGGTAAATTCGTAATGAAATATATGTAAAAATAGATATAAAATAATATAAATTTGTATGAAAATATATATACAAATACACATAAAATAACATGAATTGTATAAAATTTGTATCAAAATATATAAGAATACACACAATAAAATAACGTAAATTTTTATGAAAAAATATATACAAAATACTCCCAAAATAATTTAAATACGTAGAAAAATATATATACAAAATACACATAAAATATTGAAAATTCGTATCAAAATAAATAAACAAAACTCCAATAAAAGAATGTATATTTGTAGGAAAATATATATACAAAATACAAATAAAATAACTAAAATTTGTATAAAAATAAATACAAAAATACACAATAATAATTTAAATTTGTTTGAAAATAGATATCCAAAATACACATAAAATTAGGCAAATTTGTATTGAAATACATATACAAAATACACATAAAATAATATAAATTTGTATGAAAATATATAAACAAATACACATAAAATAACGAAAATTTGGATGAAATATATATACAAAATAAACATTAAATAATGTAAATATCTATAAAAAAATATATATACAAAATCCACACAGAATAATGTTAAATCGTATCAAAATAAATAAACAGAATATCAATAAAATAATGTAAATATGTATTAAAATAAAGATGCAAAATACCCATATAATAACACATATTTGTATAAAAATATATATACAAAACACACATTAGATAATGTAAATGAGTATAAAAATATGTATACAAAATACCTATGAAAAAATCTAAATTCGTATCGAGTTAAATTAAGAAAATACCAATAAAATAAATTAATTTTGGATGAAAATATATATAGAAAATACACATGAAATTACCTAAATACAAATACAAATATACACAAAATAATTTAAGATTGAATGAAGTAAATATACAAAATAATCATAAAATAAAGTAAATTTGTAGTGAATAATATGTAAAAATACACATAAAATAATATAAATTTGTGTGAAAAAATATATATACAAAAACACATAAAATAACATGAATTTGTGTAAAATTTGTATCAAAATTAATACGAATACACACTATAAAATAATGTAAATTTTTATTAAAATATATAAACAAAATACACATAAAATAATGTAAATACGTAGAAAAATATGTATACAAAATTCACATAAAATAATGTAAACTCGTATCAAAATAAATAAACAAAATTCCAATAAAAGAATGTATATTTGTAGGAAAATATATATACAAAATACAAATAAAATGACTAAAATTAGTATAAAAATAAATACATAAATACAAAAAAATAATTTAAATTTGTTTGAAAATAAATATGCAAAATACACATAAAGTTAGGCAAATCTGCATTGAAATACATATACAAAATACACATAAAATAATGTAAATTTGTACAAAAATATATAAACAAATAAACATAAAATAACGGAAATTTGGAAAAAATATATATACAAAATATACATTAAATAATGTAAATATGTATAAATATATATATATATATATATATATATATATATATATATATATATATACATATATATATATATATATATATATATATATATATATATATATATATATATATATATATATTTATATATATATATATATATATATATATATATATATATATATATATATATATATATATATATATATATATATATATATATATAAATATATAAACAGAATATCAATAAAATAATGCAAATTTGTATGAAAATAAAGATGCAAAATACCCATATAATAACGCATATATGCATAAAAATATTTATTCAAAAATACACATGAAATAATTATATTTGTATTGAAATAAATATACAAAATGCACATACAATAAAGTAAATTTGTATTGAAATAGATATGCAAAATACACATCAATAATGTAAATTTGTATCAAAATATATAAACGAATACACATAAAATAGAGTAAATTTCTAGAAAATTTACATACAAAATACATATAAAATGATGTAAATAGTATAAAAATATACATACCAAATACACCTAAAATAATGTAAATTCGTATCAAAATAAACAAACAAAATTCCGATAAAAGAAGGTATATTTGTAGGAAAATAATTATACAAAATACACATAAAATAACACAAAAATAACTTCAATTTGTATGAAAATAGATATACAAAATACACATATAATTAGTTAAATTTGTCTTTAAATACATGTTCAAAATACACATAAAATAATGTAAATTTGTATGAAATGAAAACAAATACACAGAAAATAACGTGCATTTGTATAAAATATATATATACAAAATACACATAGAATAATGTAGAATCGTATCAAAATAAATACACAGAATAGTAATAAAATAATGTAAATTTGTATGAAAATAAAGATGAAAAAATTCCCATAAAATAAAGCAAATTTTATAAAAATACATATACAAAAATACACATAGAATAATTAAATTTGAATTAAAATTAATATACAAAATGCACATACAATAAGGAAAATTTGTATTGAAAAAATATATATACGAATACACATAAAATAACGTAGATTTCTATAGAAATATATATACAAAATACACATGAAATGATGTAAATACGTAAAAAAATATATATACAAAATACACATTAAATAATGTAAATTCGAGTCAAAATACATAATCAAAATATTAATAAAAGAATGTGTATTTGTATGAAAATACATATACAATACACACATAAAATAACCTAAATTTGTATAAAACTATATACAAAAATACACAAAAATATTTAAAATTTGTTTGAATATACAAAATACACATAAAATTAGGTAAATTTGTATTGAAATACATTTACAAAATACACATAAAATAATGTAAATTTGAATGAAAATACATAAACAAATACACTTAAAATAATGTAAATTTGTATACAAAATACACATTAAGTAATGTTAATATGTATAAAAAAATATATACAAAACCCAAATAGAATAATGTAAAATCGTTTCAAAATAAATACACAGAATGTTAATAAAATAATGTAATTTTCTATGAAAATAAAGAACCAAAATACCAATAAAATAACGCATATTTTTATAAAAATATATATACCAAAATACATATAAAAAAATTAAATTTGTATTAAAATAAATATACAAAATGCTCATACAATAAGGTAAATTTATATTGAAATAGATATGCAAAATACATATAAAACAATGTAAATTTATTTCAAAATATAAATACGAATACACATAAAATAACGTAGATTTCTATAAAAATATATATACAAAATACACATAAAATGAAGTAAATACGTATAAAAAAATGTATACAAAATACACATAAAATAATGTAAATTCGTATCAAAATAAATAAACAAAATACCAATAAAAGAATCTGTATTTGTATAAATATAAATAAAAAAAATACACATAAAATAACGTAAATTTATATAAAACTATATACAAAAATACACAAAAGTAGTTAAATTTGTAAGAAAATAGATGTACAAAATACACATAAAATAAGCTAAGTTTGAATTGAAATATATATATACAAAATATATCAAATAAGGTAAATTTGTAACAAAATATTTATACAAATATTCATATAATAACGTAAATTTGTATAAAAATACTTAAACAAAATACACATTAAATAATGTAAATACGTATAAAAAATATGTACAAAATACACATATAATCATATAATAAATTAAATAAAAAAATACTAATAATGTAATGTAAATTTGTATGAGAAAACATATAAAAAATACACATAAAAAAACGCTAATTTCTTTAAAAATATATGTACAAAAATGCATATAAAATAAAGTAAATTTGCATAAAAATATATATACAAAACACACATTAAATAATGAAAAAACGTATAAAAACATGTGTACAAAATACCTTTGAAATAATCTAAAATCGTATCGAATTAAATTAACAAAATAGCAATAAAATAATGTAATTTTCGATGAAAATATATATAAAAAATACACATAAAATAACCTAAATACAAATAGAAATATACACATAAAATAATTGAAAATTGCATGAAATGAATATATAAAATAAACATAAAATATAGTAAATTTGTAATGAAATATATGTAAAAATACATATAAAATAATGTAAATTTATATGAAAATATATATTCAAATACACATAAAATAACATGAATTTGTTTGAAATTTGTATCAAAATATATACGAATATACACAATAAAATAACGTAAATTTTTATGAAAATATATATGCAAAATACATATAAAATAATGTAAATACGTAGAAAAATATATATACAAAATACACATAAAGTAATGTAAATTCGTATCAAAATAAATCAACAAAATTCCAATAAAAGAATGTATATGTGTAGGAAAATATATGTACAAAATACAAATAAAATAACTAAAATTTGTATAAAAATATATACAAAAATGCACAAAAATAATTTAAATTTGTTTGAAAATAGATATGCAAAATACACATAAAATTTGGCAAATTTGTATTGAAATACATATACAAAATACACATAAAACAATGTAAATTTGTATGAAAATATATAAACATATACACATAAAATAATGTAAATTTGGATAAAATATATATACAAAATATACATTAAATGTTATAAATATGTATAAACATATATATACAAAATACACATAGAATAATGTTAAATCGTATCAAAATAAATAAACAGAATATCAATAAAATAATATAAATTTGTATGAAAATAAAGATGCAAAATACTCATATAATAACGCATAATTGTATAAAAATATATATACAAAAATACATATAAAATAATTGAATTTGTATTAAAATAAATATACAAAATGCACATACAATAAAGTAAATTTGTATTGAAATAGATATAGAAAATTCACATCAATAATGTAAATTTGTATCAAAATATATATACGAATACTGATAAAATAGAGTAAATTTCTATGAAAATATTCATACAAAATACATATAAAATTATGTAAATAAGTATAAAAATATATATACCAAATATACCTCAAATAATGTAAATTCGTGTCAAAATAAATAAACAAAAGTCCGATAAAAGAACGTATATTTGTAGGAAAATAAATATTCAAAATACACATAAAATAACGAAAATTTATATAAAAATATATAAAAAATACACAAAATTAATTTCAATTTGTATGAAAATAGATATACAAAATACACATATAATTAGTTAAATTTGTATTTAAATACATGTTCAAAATACACATAACATAATGTAATTTTGTATGAAATGAAAGCAAACACACATAGAGTAATGTAAATTTGTATAAAATATATATACAAAATACACATAGAATAATGTAAAATCGTATCAAATCAATACAGAGAATATCAATAAAATAATGTAAATTTGAATGAAAATAAAGATGCAAAATGCCAATAAAATAAAGCATATTTTTATAAAAATTACATATACAAAAATACACATAGAATAGTTAAAAAAAATTTTAAATTAATATACAAAATGCATATACAATAAGATAGATTTGTATTGAAAAAATATGCAAAATACACATAAAACATTGTAAATTTGTTTCAAAATCTATATACGAATACTCATAAATCAACGTACATATCTATATAAATATATATACAAAATACACATGAAAAGATATAAACACGTATAAATATATATATATATATATATATATATATATATGTATGTATATATATATATATATATATATATATATATATATATATATATATATATATATATATATATATATATATATATATATATATATATATATATATATATATATATATATATATATATATATATATATATATATATATATATATATATATATATATATATATATATATATATATATATATATATATATATATATATATATATATATATATATATATATATATATATATATAAAATACACATTAAATAATGTAAATTCGCGTTAAAATAAATAAACAAAATTTCAATAAAAGAATGTGTATTTGTATGAAAATAGATATACAATATACACATAAAATCACCTAAATTTGTATAAAACTATATACAAAAATACACAAAAATAATTTAAATTTGTATGAAAATAAATATACAAAATACACATAAAATTAGGTAAATTTGTATTGAGATACATTTACAAAATACACATAAAATAAAGTAAATTTGAATGAAAATATATAAACAAATACACTTAAAATAACGTAAATTTGTATAAAATATATATACAAAATATACATTAAATAATGTAAGTATGTATAAAAAAATATAAACAAAACACAAATAGAATAATGTAAAATCGTATCAAAATAAATACACAGAATATTAATAAAATAATGTAAATTTATATGAAAATTCAGATGCAAAATACCCATAAATTAACGCTTTTTTTATAAAAATATATATACCAAGACACATAAAATATTTGAATTTGTATTAAAATAAATATACAAAATGCACACATAATAAGGTAAATTTGTATTGAAATAGATATGCAAAATACATATAAAACAATGTAAATTTGTTTCAAAATATATATACGAATACACATAAAATAACGTAGATTTCTATGAAAATATATATACAAAATACACATAAAATTAAGTAAATACGTATAAAAAAGGTATACAAAATACACATAAACTAATGTAAACTCGTATCAAAATAAATAAACAAAATACTAATAAAAGAAAGTGTATTTGTATAAATATAAATATACAAAATACACATAAAATAACGTAAATTTATATAAAACTATATGCAAAAATACACAAAAGTAACTAAATTTGGGTGAAAATAGATATACAAAATACACATAAAATAAGCTAAATTTGAATTGAAATATATATACAAAATACATAAAACAATGTAAATTTCTATCAAAATATTTATACAAATACACATATAATAACGTAAGTTTGTATAAAAATATATAAACAAAATACACATTAAATAATGTAAATACGTATAAAAAATATGTAGAAAATACACATATAATCATGTAATTTGTATCAAACTAAATGAATAAAATACCAATAAAATAATGTAAATTTGTATGAGAAGATATATTCAAAATACTCATAAAATAACGCAATTTTTTTTAAAATAATATGTACAAAAATTGACATAAAATAAAGTGAATTTCCATAAAAAAATATATATACAAAACACACATTAGATAATGTAAATGAGTATAAAAATATGTATACAAAATACCTATGAAAAAATCTAAATTCGTATCGAGTTAAATTAAGAAAATACCAATAAAATAATGCAATTTTGGATGAAAATATATATAGAAAATACACATAAAATTACCTAAATACAAATACAAATATACACATAAAATAATTAAAGATTGAATGAAGTAAATATACAAAATAATCATAAAATAAAGTAAATTTGTAATGAAAAATATGTAAAGATACACATAAAATAATATAAATTTGTATGAAAATATATATACAAATACACATAAAATAACATGAATTTGTATAAAATTTGTATCAAAATAAATACGAATACACACAATAGAATAATGTAAATTTTTATTAAAATATATATACAAAATAATGTAAATACGTAGAAGATTATATATTCAAAATACATATAAAATAATGTAAACTCGTATCAAAATAAATAAGCAAAATTCCAATAAAAGAATGTATATTTGTAGGAAAATATATATACAAAATACAAATAAAATAACTAAAATTTGTATAAAAATAAATTAAAAAAAACACACAAATAATTTAAATTTGTTTGAAATTAGATATGCAAAATACACATAAAGTTAGGCAAATTTGCATTGAAATACATATACAAAATACACATTAAATAATGTAAATTTGTATGAAAATATATAATCAAATACACATAAAATAACGTAAATTTGGATAAAATACATATACAAAATATATTTTAAATAATGTAAATATGTATAAAATATATATACAAAATACACATAGAATAATGTTAAAATGTATCAAAATAAATAAACAGAATATCAATAAAATAATGTAAATTTTTATGAAAATATAGATGCAAAATACCCATATAATAACGCATATATGCATAAAAATATATATACAAAAATACACATTAAACAATTAAATTTGTATTGAAATAAATACACAAAATGCATATACAGTAAAAGAAATTTGTATTGAAATAGATATACAAAATACACATCAATAATATAAATTTGTAGCAAAATATATATACGAATACATATTAAATAGGGTATATTTCTATGAAAATATACATACAAAATACATATAAAATGATGTAACCAGTATAAAAATATATATACCAAATACACTTAAAATAATGTAAATTCGTATCAAAATAAACAAACAAAATTCCGATAAAAGAACGTATATTTGTAGGAAAATAAATATACAAAATACACATAAAATAAAGCATATTTTTATAAAAATACGTATACAAAAACACACATTCAATAATTAAATTTGTTATAAATTAATATACAAAATTCATATACAATAAGGTAAATTTGTATTGAAAAAATTTGCAACATACACATAAAAGTGTAAATTTGTTTCAAAATCTATAGACGAATACACATAAAATAACTTAGATTTCTATAGAAATATATATACAAAATATACATGAAATTATGTAAATACGTATAAAAATATATATACAAAATACACATTAAATAATGTAAATTCGCGTCAAAATAAATAAACAAAATATAAATAAAAGAATGTGTATTTGTATGAAAATAGATATACAAAATACACATAAAATAATGTAAATTTGTTTAAAACTATATACAAAAATACACAAAAATAATTTAAATTTGTTTGAAAATAAATATACAAAATACACATAAAACTAGGTAAATTTGTATTGAAATACAAATTTAGGTTATTTTATGTGTATTTTGTATATCTATTTTCATACAAATACACATTCTTTTATTGATATTTTGTTTACTTATTTTGATGCGAATTTACACTATTTAAAGTGTATTTTGTATATATATTTTTATGCGTATTTACATCATTTCATGTGTATTTTGTATATATATTTCTATACAAATCTACGTTATTTTATGTGTATTCGTATATAGATTTTGAAACAAATTTATACTTTTATGTGTATTTTGCATATTTTTTCAATACAAATTTACCTTATTGTATATGCACTTTATATATTAATTTTAATACAAATTTTGTTATTCTATGTGTATTTTTGTATATTTATTTTTATAAAAATATTCTTTATTTTATGGGTATTTTGCATCTTTATTTTCATACAAATTTACATTATTTTATTGATATTCTGCTCATTCATTTTGATACGATCTGACATTATTCTATGTGTATTTTGTATATATTTTTCATACAACTTTACGTTATTTTATGTGTATTTGTTTATATATTTTGACACAAATTTACAATATTTTTTGGGTATTTTGTATATATATTTCAAAAGAAATTTACCTAGTTTTATGTGTATTTTGTTTATCTATTTTCATACAAACTCAAATTATTTCTATGTATTTTTGTATATATTTTAATACAAATTTTAGTTATGTTATGTGTATTTTGTAAATTTATTTTCATTCAAATATATATTATTTTATTGGTATTTTGTTGAATTATATTGATACGAATTTACATTATTCTATTTGTATTTTGTATATGTTTTTTTTATACATATTTACATTATTTAATGTGTATTTTGTATATATATTTGATACAAATTTACGTTATTTTAAGTGTATATGTTTATATATTTTCATTCAAATTTACATTATTTTATGTGTATTCTGTATATGTATTTCAATACAAATTTACCTAATTTTATGTGTATTTTGTATATTTATTTTCATACAAATTTAAATTATTTTTCTGTATTTATGTATATAGATTTATACAAATTTAGGTTATTTTATGTGTATTTTGTATATCTATTTTCATACAAATACACATACTTTTATTGATATTTTGTTTATTTATTTTGAAGCGAATTTACATTATTTAATGTGTATTTTGTAAATATATTTTTATACGTATTTACATCATTTCAGGTGTATTTTGTACATATATGGCCTTAGAAATCTACGTTATTTTATGTGTATTCGCATATATATTTGAAACAAATTTACAGTTTTATGTGTATTTTGCATATTTTTTTAATACAAATTTACCTTATTGTATATTCATTTTGTATATTAATTTTAATACAAATTTAATTATTCAATGTGTATTTTTGTATATGTATTTTTATTAAAATATGCTTTATTTTATCGGTATTTTGCATCCTTTTTTTCATATACACATTTACATTATTTTATTGATATTCTGTTTATTTATTTTGATACGATTTTACAATATTCAATGTGTACTTTGTACATATATTTCATACATATTTACATTATTTAATGTATATTATGTATATATATTTTATGGAAATCTACTTTATTTTATGTGTATTTGTTTATATATTTTCATACAAATTTACATTATTTTATGTGTATTTTGTATTACAATACAAATTTGCCTAATTTTATGTGTATTTTGTATATCTATTTTCAAACAAATTTAAATTATTTTTGTGTATTTTTGTATATATTTTTATACAAATTTGAATTATTTTATTTGTATTTTGTATATATATTTTCTTTCAAATATATCTTCTTTTAGTGGAATTTTGTTTATTTATTTTGATACGAATTTACATTATTTTATGTGTATTTTGTATATATATTATTCTACGTATTTATATTATTTATTGTGTATTTTGTATATATATTTTCATAAAAATCTACGTTATTTTATTGTGTGTATTCGTATATATTTTGATACAAATTTACATTATTATTTTATGTGTATTTTCTATATACAATTTCATCCAAAATTACATTATTTTATTGGTATTTTGTTAATTTAATTCGATACGCATTTTTTTTGTATATAAATTTTTATGCAAATTTACTTTATTTTATGTGCATTTTTGTACATATATTTTTATAGAAATTTGCGTTATTTTATGTGTATTTTGTAGATGTTTTCTCATACAAATTTACATTAATTTATTGGTATTTTGTTTATTTATTTTCATAAGAATTACATGATTATATATGTATTTTGTACTTATTTTTTTTACGTATTTACAATATTTAATCGTGTATTTTGTTTATATATTTTTATACAAATTTACATTATTATGTGTGTATTTTTATAAATATTTTGATACAAATTTACATTATTTTATGCATTTTGTATATATATTTCAATTCAAATTTAGCTTATTTTGTGTATATTTTGTAAATCTATTTTCATACAAATTTTATTACTTTTGTGTATATTTGTATATAATTTTATATAAATTTACGTTATTTTATGTGTATTTTGTATATTTATATTTATACAAATACACATTCTTTTATTGGTATTTTTTTTATTTATTATGTGTATTTTGTATATATTTTTTTATATGTATTTCCTTCATTTTATGTGTATTTTGTATGTATATATTTTTTTTAGAAATCTACGTTATTTTATATGTATTCGTATATATATTTTGAAACAAATTTATATTGTTTTATATGTATTTTGCATATCTATTTCAATACAAATTTACGTTATTGTATGTTCATTTTGTATATTTATTTTAATACAAATTCAAATATTTTATGTGTATTTTGGTAATATATTTTAATAAAAAATGCGTTATTTTATGGGTATTTTACATCTTAATTTTCATACAAATTTTTGATACGATACGATACGATTTTACATTATTCTTTTTGTGTTTTGTATATATTTTTTTTATACATATTTACATTACTTATTGAGTATTTTGTATATATATTTAATACAAATTTACGTTAATTTAAGTGTATTTGTTTATATATTTTCATTCAAATTTACATTATTTTATGTGTATTTTGTATATGTATTTTAATACAAATTTACCTAATTTTATGTGTATTTTGTATATTTATTTTCATAGAAATTTAAGTTTTTTTTGTGTATTTTTGTATATAGTTTTATACAAATTTACGTTATTTTATGTGTATTTTGTATAAGTATTTTCATACAAATACACATTCTTTTATTGATATTCTCTTTATTTATTTTGACACGAATTTACATTATTAATTGTGTACTTTGTATATATACTTTTATACGTATTTACATCATTTCAAGTGTATTTTTATATATGTTTCTATAGAAATCTACGATATTTTATGTGTATTCGTATATATATTTTGAAACAAATCTACATTATTTTATGTGTATTTTGTATATATTTTTCATTACAAATTTGCCTTATTTTATGTTTATTTTTATATCTATTTTCATTCAAATTCAAATTATTTTATGTTTATATATTTATTTGTATTTACGTTATTTTATGTGTATTTTCTATATATATTTTCAATTAAAACTACATTATTTTATCGGTATTCTGTTCATTTATTTCGATACGAATTTAGATTATTTCATGTGTATTTTCTATACATATTTTTATACGCATTTACATTATTTAATATGTGTTTTGTATATATATTATTTATACAATTTTACTTCATTTTGTGTACATTTGTGTTGTTGTTTTTATTCAAATTTACATTATTTTAATTGTATTTTGTACTTTTTTATTAAAAATTTGCCTTATTTTATGTGTATTTTGTTTATTTATTTTCAAATAAATTTTAAGTATTTGATGTGCGTTTTTGTACATATATTTTTTTTAGAAATTTGCGTTATTTTATGTGTATTTTGTATATATTTTTTCATTCAAATTTACATTTTTTTATTATTATTTTGTTTATGTATTTTGATACGAATTTACATTATTATATGTGTATTTTGTATATATTTTGTATACGTATTTTCATAGTTTAATGTGTATTTTGTTTATATATTTTAAAACATATTTACTTTATTTTATGCGTATTTGTTTAATTATTTTGATACAAATATACATTATTTCATGTATTTTTGATACATATTTCAATACAAATCTAGTTTATTTTATATATATTTTGTATATCTATTTTCATTCAAATTTAAATTACTTTTGTGTCTTTTTGTAAAGAGTTTTATGCATATTTAAGTTATTTTATGTGTATTTTGTATATTTATTTTCATACAAATTCACATTCTTCTATTGGTATTTTGTTTATTTATTTTGGTACGAATTTACATTATTTTATGTGTATTTCGTATATATATTTTTATACGTATTTACATCATTTTATGTGTATTTTTTATATTTTTATAGAAATTCACGTTTTTTTATGTTTATTCGTATAAATATTTTGCAACAAATTTACATTGTTTGATGTGTGTTTTGCATATCTATTTCAATACAAATTTACCATATTGTATGGGTATTTTGTATATTTATTTTAATACAAATTTAATTATTGTATGTGTATTTTTGTATATATATTTTTATAAAAATGTGTTTTTTTTTATGATTATTTTGGATCTTTATTTTCTTACAATTTTACATTATTTTATTGATATTCTGTGTATTTATTTTGATACGATTTAACATTGTTCTATGTGTATTTTGTATATATTTTATTTTACATATTTATATTATTTAATGTGAATTTTCTCTCTCTCTCTCTCTCTCTCTCTCTCTCTCTCTCTCTCTCTCTCTCTCTCTCTCTCTCTCTCTCTCTCTCTCTCTCTCTCTCTCTCTCTCTCTCTCTCTCTCTCTCTCTCTCTCTCTCTCTCTCTCTCTCTCTCTCTCTCTCTCTCTCTCTCTCTCTCTCTCTCTCTCTCTCTCTCTCTCTCTCTCTCTCTCTCTCTCTCTCTATATATATATATATATATATATATATATATATTATACTTATATACGTTATTTTATGTCTATTTGTTTATGTATTTTCATACAAATTTACATTATTTTATGTGTATTTTTTATATGTATTTCAATACAAATTTATCTTATTTTATGTGTATTTTGTATTTGTATTTTCATGCAAATTGAAATTATTTTTGTGTATTTTTGTATGTATTTTATACAAATGTTAGTTATTTTATATATTATTTTGTATATTTATTTTCCTACATATATACATTCTTTTATTGAAATTTAGTTTATTGAATTTGATACGAATTTACATTATTTTAGGTGTATTTTGTAAATATATTTTTATTCGTATTTACATCATTTTATATGTATTTTTTATATATATTTTCATAGAAATTTACGCTGATTTATGTGTTTTCGTATACATATTTTAATACAAATTTACATTATTTGATATGTATCTCGCATACATATTTCAATTTAAATTATCTTATTGTATGTGCATTTTGTATATGTATTTTAATACAAATTTAATTATTTTATATGTATTTTTGTATATATATTTTTATATATTGTATATATATATTATTTTATGGGTATTTTGCATCTTTATTTTCATAGAAATTTATATTATTTTATTGATATTCTTTTCATTTATTTTGATACGATTTTACATTATTCTATGCGTATTTTGTATATATATTTTTATACACTTTTCCATTATTTAATGTGTATTTTGTATTTATTTTTTATACAAATTTACGTTATTTTCTGTGTATTTGTTGATATATTTTGACACATATTTACAATACCCCAGTTTTATGTGTATTTTGTATATCTATTTTCATATAAATTCAAATTATTTCTGGGTATTTTTGTATATATTTTAATACAAATTTTACTTATGTTATATGTATTTTGTAAATTTATTTTCATTCAAATATATATTATTTTATTGGTATTTTGTTGATTTATTTTGATACGAATTTACATTATTTAATATGTATTTTATATATATACGCATATACGCATTTACATTACTTAATGTAATTTTTATACATCATTTAATGTTTATTTTGAATATATATTTTTATACAAATTCATGTTATTTTATGTGTATTTGTATATATATTTCATTACAAATTTACATTATTTTATATTTATTTTGTATATTAATTTCATTCAGTTTTAAATTATTTTATGTGTATATTTGTATTTGTATTTAGGTTGTTTTATATGTATTTTCTATATATATTTTCATCCAAAATTACACTATTTTATTGGTATTTTGTTAATTTAATTCGATACGAATTTAGATTAATTGATAGATATTTTGTATACATATTATATATTTAATGTGTGTTTTGTATATATATTTTTATGCAAATTTACTTTATTTCATGTGCATTTTTGTACATATATTTTTAAAGAAATTTGCGTTATTTTATGTGTATTTTGCTTATGTTTTCTCATACAAAATTACATTATTTCACTGGTATTTTGATCATTTATTTTAATACGAATTATATTATTATATGTGTATTTTGTACATATTTTTTATACGTATTTACATTATTTAATGAGTATTTTGTTTACATATTTTTATAAAAATTTACGTTATTATATGTGTATTTGTATAAATATTTTGATACAAATTTACATTATTTTATGTATTTTGTATATATATTTCAATTCAAATTTAGCTCATCTTATGTGTATTTTGTATATCTATTTTCATACAAATTTAGTTACTTTTGTGTATTTTTGTATATAGTTTTATACAAATTTACGTTATTTTATGTGTATTTTCTATATTTATATTTATATAAATACACATTCTTTTATTGGTATTTCGTTTATTTATTTTGATACGAATTTACTTTATTTTATGTGTATTTTGTATACTTAAAATAACGTAAATTTGTATGAAATATATATACAAAATATACATTAAATGATGTAAATATATATAAAAAAATATATACAAAACACAAATAGAATAATGTAAAATCGTATCAAAATAAATACACAGAATATTAATAAAATAATGTAAATTTGTATGAAAATTAATATGCAAAATACCCATAAAATAACGCATTTTTTATTAAAATATATTACCAAAATACACATAAAATATTTGAATTTGTATTAAAATAAATATACAAAATGAACATTCAATAAAGTAAATTTGTATCGAAATAGATATGCAAAATACATATAAAACAATATAAATATGTTTCAAAATATATACGAATACACATAAAATAACGTAGATTTCTATAAAAATATATATACAAAATACACATAAAATGAAGGAAATACATATAAAAAAATGTATACAAAATACACATAAAACAATGTAAATTCGTATCAAAATAAATCAACAAAATACCAATAAAAGAATGTGTATTTGTATAAACATAAATATACAAAATACATATAAAATAACGTAAATTCATATAAAACTATATACAAAAATACACAAAAGTAATAAAATTTGTATGAAAATAGATATACAAAATACACACAAAATAGGATAAATTTGAATTGAAATATATATACAAAATACATAAAATAATGTAAATTTGTATCAAAATATTTATAGAAATACACATAATAACGTAAATTTGTATAAAAATATATAAACAAAATACACATTAAATAATGTAAATACGTATTAAAAATATATAAAATATAATCATGTAATTCGTATCAAAATAAATAAACAAAATACCAATAAATTAATGTAAATTTGTATAAAAATATATGTACAAAAATGCACATAAAATAAAGTAAATTTGAATAAAAATATATATCCAAAACACACATTAAATAATGTAAATGCGTATAAAAATATATATACAAAATACCTATGAAATAATCTAAATTCGTATCGAATTAAATTAACAAAATACCAATAAAATAATGTAATTTTCGATGAAATTGTATATAGAAAATACATATAAATAACCTAAATACAAAAATACACATAACTATAATTTAAAATTGAATGAAATAAATATACAAAATAACTATAATTTAAATTGATTTGTAATAAATATATACAAATAAACAAAATAAGGTAAATTTGTAATGAAATATAATACAAATTTAATTATTGAATATATATTTTGTAAATGCAATTTAATACAATTAATTATTGAATGTATATTTTGTAAATATTTTAAAAATATGCTTTATTTTCATCTTTATTTTCATAGAAATTTACATATTTTGTATATATATATTTTATACAAATGTACGCTATTTTATGTGTATTTGTTTTCATTTCATATAAATTTACATTATTTTATGTGTATTTTGTACATGTATTTAAAGTCAAATTTAACTAATTATATGTGTATTTTGTATATATACTTTCATACAAATTGAATTTTTTTTTGTATATATTTTTATACAAATTTTAGATATTTTATGTGTATTTTGTATATTTATTTTCCTACAAATATACGTTCTTTTATCGGAATTTTGTTTATTTATTTTGATACGAATTTACATTATTTTAGGTGTATTTGGTATATATATTTTTATACTATTTACATCATTTTATATGTATTTTGTATGTATATTTTCATAGAAATTTACTCTATTTTATGTGTATTCGTATATATATTTTGATACAAATTTACATTATTGATGTGTATTTTGTATATCTATTTCAATACAAATTTACTTTACTGTATGTGCATTTTGAATATTTATTTCAATACAAATTTAATTATTTGATGTGTATTTTTGCATATATGTTTTTATGCATATATGCGTTATTATATGGGTATTTTGCATCTTTATTTTCATACAAATTTACATTATTTTATTGATATTCTGTTTATTTATTTTGATACGATTTAACATTATTCTAGGTGTATTTTGTATATATATTTTTATACATATTTACATTATTTAATGTATATTTTGTATATATATATTTTATCCAAATTTACGCTATTTTATGTATATTTGTTTATATATTTTCAAACAAATTTACATTATTTTATGTGTATTTTGTATATGTATTTCAATGCAAATTTGTCTAGCTTTATGTTTATTTTGCATATCTATTTTCATTCGTATCAAAATAAATAAACAAAATAGCACAATAATTTAATTTGTATGAGAAAAACATACAAATACACATAAAATAGCACAAATTCTCTCAAAAATATATGTACAAAATGCACATATAAATAAAGTAAATCTGCATAAAAATATATATATACAAAACACATACATTAAATAATGTAAATGCTATACATAAAATAACCTAAATTTGAATAAAACTATATACAAAAAATACACAAAACATTTAAAATTTGTATGAAAAGAAATATACAAAATAATAACATAAAATTAGGTAAATTTGTATTGAAATACATGTATACAAAATACACATAAAATAATGTAAATTTGAATGAAAATATATAAACAAATACACTTAAAATAACGTAAATTTGTATAAAAGTATATATGCAAGATACACATTAAATAATGTAAAATGTGTATAAAAAATATATACAAAAAGAAAATAGAATAATGTGAAAACCTATCCAATATAAATACACAGAATAATAATAAAATAATGTAAATTTGTATGAAAAGAAAGATGCAAAATTCTATAAAATAGCGGCATTTTTATAAAAATATATATATATACTAAAATACACATAAAATATTTAAATTTGTATTGAAATAAATATACAAAATGCATATACAGTAAGGTAAATATGTATTGAAAGAGATATTCAAAAATACATATAAAACAAAGTAAATTTGTGTCAAAATATATATTCGAATACATATAAAATAACGTAGATTTCTATAGAAATATATATACAAAATACACATGAAATTATGTAAATACGTATAAAAATATATATACAAAATACATATCTAGGTAAATTCGTGTCAAAATAAATAAACAAAATATCATGAAAAGAATGTGTATTTGTATGAAAATAAATAATAGATAATAAATTTGTATGAAAATAAAGATGCAAAATACACATTAAATAATGTAAAAAGATATATAAAAAATTATATACAAAAACAAATAGAATAATGTGAAATCGTATCAAAATAAATACACCGAATATTAATAAAATAAATGTAAATTTGTATGAAAATAAAGATGCAAAATTCCCATCAAATAGCGCATTTCTTATAAAAATATATATACCAAAATACACATAAAATATTTAAATTTGTATTGAAATAAATATACAAAATGCAAAATCAATAAGGTAAACTTGTATTGAAAGAGATATGCAAAAATACATATAAAACAATGTAGATTTGTTTCAAAATATATATACCAATACACATAAAATAACGTAGATTTTTATAAAAATATATATACAAAATACACATAAAATTAAGTAAATACGTATAAAAATAGATATACAAAATACACATAGAATAATGTAAAATTGTTTCAAAAAAAAATAAACAGAATATAAATAAAATAATGTAAATTTGTATGAAAATAAAAATGCAAAATACCCATAATATAAAGCATATTTTTATAAAAATACATATACAAAAATACACATAGCATAATTAAATTTGTATTAAAATTAATATACAAAATGCATATACAATAAGGTAAATTTGTATTGAAAAAATATGCAAAATACACATAAAACAATGTAAATTTATTTCAGAATCTATATACGAATACTCATAAATCAACGTAGATTTCTATAGAAATATATATACAAAATATACATCAAATGATGTAAACACGTATAAAAATATATATATAAAATACACATTAAATAATGTAAATTCGCGTCAAAATAAATAATCACAATATCAATAAAAGAATGTGTATTTGTATGAATATAGATATACAATATACACATAAAATCACCTAAATTTTTTTAAAATTATATACAAAAATACACAAAAATAATTTTAATTTGTATGAAAATAAATATACAAAATACACATAAAATTAGGTAAATTTGTATTGAAATACATTTACAAAATACACATAAAATAATGTAAATTTGAATGAAAATATAAAAAAAAATACACTTAAAATAACGTAAATTTGTATAAAATATATATAAAAAATACAGATTAAATAATGTAAATATGTATAAAAAAATATATACAAAACACAAATAGAATAATATAAAATCGTATCAAAATAAATACACAGAATATTAATAAAATAATGTAAATTTGAATGAAAATTAAGATGCAAAATACCCATAAAATAAAGTATTTTTTATAAAAATATATATACCAAGACACATAAATATTTGAATTTATTAAAATAGACAATAGTGACAAAATGCACATACAATAAGGTAAATTTATTGAAATAGATATGCAAATACATATAAAACCATGTAAATTTTTTCTGTATGAAAATAAATAACTAAAATACATAAAATGTAAAGTAACATGTATAAAAAGGTATACAAATACACATAAAATAATGTAAAACTTGTATGAAAATAAATAAACAAAATACTAATATTAAAGATTATGTGTATTATTGTAAATATAAATGCATTAAATATAAATAAAATAACGTAAATTCATATAAACTATATGCAAAAATACACAAAAGTAATTAAATTTGTGTAATAGATATACAAAATATGTATTTTGTATATTTATTTTCATACAAATTGGAAATTATTTTTGTTTATTTTTTATATATTTTCATACAAATTTTCGTTATTTATATGTATTTTGTATATTTATTTTTCTACAAATATACGTTCTTTTATCTGAATTTTGTTTATTGAATTTGAAAACGAATTTACCTTTATTTTGTATATCTATTTTCATACAAATTCAAAATACTTCTGTGTATTTTGTATAGAGTTTATATAAATTTACGTTATTTTATGTGTATTTTGTAAATACACATTCTTTTTATTGGTATTTTGTGTTATTTATTTTAGATACGAATTTACATTATTTTATGTATTTTATATACATTTTTTTATACGTATTTACTTTATTTTATGTGTATTTTGTATATTTATTTTCATAAGAAATTCACACATTTTATGTGTATTCGTATATATATTTTGAAAAAAATTTACATATGGTTTTATATGTATTTTGTATATCTATTTCAATACAAATTACCTTGTATTGTATGTGTTTTTATATATTTATTTTAAATCAAATTTAATATTTTGTGTATTTTTAGTATATATATTTAAAAAAAATGCGTTATTTTATGGGTATTTTGCCTTTATTTTCATACAAATTTACATTATTTTATTAATATTCTGTGTATTTATTTTGATACGATTTTACATTATTCTATTTTGTGTTTTGTATATATTTTTTATACAAATTTACGTTATTTTAAGTGTATTTGTTTATGTCTTTCTTTCATATTTACATTCTTTTATGTGTATTTTGTATATGTATTTCAACTACAAATTTATCTTAATTTTATGTGTATTTTGTATATTTAATTTCATACAAATTTAAAATATTTTTGTGTATTTTTATATATTTGATACAAATTTAGGTTATTTTATGTATTTTGTATATCTATTTTCACACAAATACAATAATTCTCTTTTATTGATATTTCGTTTATTTATTTTTGACGCGAGTTTACAGTATTTAATGTGTATTTTGTATATATATTTTTTATACGTATTTTACATCATTTCATGTAAGTATTTTGTATATATTCCTTTTTAGAAATCAACGTTATTTTATGTGTATTCGTATATATATTTTGAAACAAATTTACACTGTTTTATGTTAATATTTTATGTTTTTTTTCAATACAAACTTACCTTATTGTATGTGCATTTTGTATATTAATTTTAATACAAGTTTAATTATTCTATGTGTATTTTTGTAATGTATTTAAAAAAAAAATATTTTATGGGTATTTTGCATCTTTATTTTCATACAAATTTAAATTATTTTATTGATATTCTGTGTACGTATTTTGATACGATTTTACGGTATTCTATGTATAACAAAAATAACACAGAATATTTGTCAAAAAATAGATATGCAAAATACATATAAACAATGTAAATTTGTTTCAAAATATATATACGAATAAACATGAAATAAGGATTTTTGTATATATATTTCAATTCAAAATTTAGACTTATTTTGTGTATGTATTGTATATCTATTTTCATACAAATTTAATTACTTCTGTGTATTTTTGTATACAGTTTTATACAAATTTACGTTATTTTATGTGCATTTTGTATATTTATATTTATACAAATACACATTCCCTTATTGGTATTTTGTTTATCTATATTTAAACGAATTTAAATTTTTTATGTGTATTTTGTATACATTTTTGATTCGTATTTACTTAATTTTATTTGTATTTTGTGTATATATATATATATATATATATATATATATATATATATATATATATATATATATATATATATATATATATATTTAGATATATATATATATATATATATATATATATATATATATATATATATATATATATATATATATATATATTTTTTTAGAAATCTAAGGTATTTTATGTGTATTTGTATATATATTTTGAAACAAATTTACATTGTTTTATATGTATTTTGTATATCTATTTCAATACAAATTTATTTTATTGTATGTGCATTTTGTATATTTATTTTAATAAAATTCAAATATTTTATGTGTATTTTGGTATATATATAATTTTTAAAAATGGGTTATTTTATAGGTATTTTGCATCTTAGTTTTCATACAAAATGTATTATTATTTTATTAATATTCTGTATTAATATATATTTTGATACGATTTTATATTATACTATTTGTGTTTTATATATATTTTTTTATACATATTTTCATTATTTAACGTTTATTTTTATAACATATTTTATACAAATTAACGTTATTTTAAGTAAGTATTTGTTTATATAATTTCATTCAAATTTACATTATTTTAAGTGTATTTTGTATATGTATTTCAATACAAATTTATATTACCTATTTTTATGTGTATTTTGTATATTTATTTCATACAAATTTAAATTATTTTGTGTTTTTGGTATATACATATAGAGTAAATTTCTATGAAAATATATATCCAAAATACACATATAAAATTATGTAAATAAAGTATAAAATATATATATCAAATAATAACCTAAAAAATGAAAATTCGTATCAAAATAAATAAACAAAATTCTGATAAAAGAACTTGCACATTTGTATGTGAAAATAAAATATATATACACACATAAAATTACGAAAATTTGAATAAAAATATATACAAAAAAACAAAAAAATAAATTTCAATTTGTATGAAAATAGATATACAAAATACACATAAAATAACGTAAATTTATATAAAACTATATACAAAAATACACAGAAGTATTTTAATTTGTATGAAAATAGATATACAAAATAAGGTAGATTCGTTTCAAATTCAATAAAAAAAAAATTCAGATAAAAGAACGTATATTTGTAGAAAAAATAAATATACAAAATACACATAAAATAACGAAAATTTGTATGAAAATATATAAAAAAATAAACAAAAATAATTTCAATTTGTATGAAAATAAATATACAAAATACACATGTATTTTGTATATCTATTTTCACACAAATTTAATTACTTTTGTGTATTTTTGCTTATAGTTTTATATAAATTTACGTTATTTTATTTGTATTTTATATATTTATATATATACAATACACATTCTTTTATTAGTATTTTCTTTATTTATTTTCATACGAGATTACATTATTTTATGTGTATTTTGTATACATTTTTTTATACGTATTTACTTCATTTTATGTGTATTTTTTATATTTATTTATTTAAAACAGTGTAAATTTATTTCAAAATCTATTTACGAATACTCATAAATCAACGTAGATTTCTATAAAAATATATATACAAAATACACATCAAATGATGTAAACACGTATAAAAATATATATATAAAATACACATTAAATAATGTAAACTCGCGTCAAAATAAATAAACAAAATATTAATGAAAGAATGTGTATTTTAATGAAAATAGATATACAATATACACATAAAATCACCTAAATTTGTATAAAACTATATTAAAAAATACACAAAAATAATTTTAATTTGTATGAAAATAAATATACAAAATACACATAAAATTAGGTAAATTTGTATTGAAATACATTTACAAAATACACATAAAATAATGTAAATTTGAATGAAAATATATAAACAAATACACTTAAAATAACGTAAATTTGTATAAAATATATATAAAAAATACATATTAAATAATGTAAATATGTATAAAAAAAATATATACAAAACACAAATAGAATAATATAAAATCGTATCAAAATAAATACACAGAATATTAATAAAATAATGTAAATTTGAATGAAAATTAAGATGCAAAATACCCATAAAATAACGCATTTTTTATAAAAAATGTATATACCAAGACACACATAAAATATTTGATTTTGTATTAAAATAAATATACAAAATGCACATACAATAAGGTAAATTTGTATTGAAATAGATATGCAAAATATATATAAAACCATGTAAATTTTTTTCAAAATATATATACGAATACACATAAAATAACGTAGATTTCTATAAAAATACATATACAAAATACACATAATATTAAGTAAATACGAATAAAATAATGTATACAAAATACACATAAAATAATGTAAATTCGTATAAATGTAAATAAACAATATACCAAGAAAAGAATGTGTATTTGTATAAATATAAATATACAAAATGCACATAAAATAACGTAAATTTATATAAAACTATATACATAAAATAACGCAAATTTCTATAAAAACATATGTACAAAAATGAACATAAAATAAATTTGCATAAAAATATTTATACAAAACACACTTTAGATAATGTAAATGAGTATAAAAATATGTATACAATATACCTATGAAATAATCTAAAATCGTATCGAGTTAAATTAAGAAAATACCAATAAAATAATGTAATTTTGGATGAAAATATATATACAAAATACACATAAAATAACCTAAATACAAATACAAATATACACATAAAATAATTTAAAATTGATTGAAATAAATATACAAAATAAACATAAAATAAGGTAACCTAAAGATAACCTAAGATAACCTAAATACAAATACAAAAATACACATTAAATAATTTAAAATTGAATGAAATAAATATACAAAATAAACATAAAATAAGGTAAATTTGTAATAAAATATATGTAAGAATACACATGAAATAATATAAATTTGTTTGAAAATATATATGCAAATACACATAAAATAACATGAATTTGTATAAAATTTGTTTCAAAATATATACGAATACACAATAAAATAACGTAAATTTTTATGAAAATGTATATATAAAATACACATAAAATAATTTAAATACGTCGAAAAATATATATACAAAATACACATAAAATAATGTAAATTGTAAAAATTAAATACACAAAATTCAATCAAAGAATGTATATTTGTAGGAAAATATATATAAAAACAAATAAAATAACTAAAATTTGTATAAAATATATACAAAATACACATAAATAATTTAAATTTGTTTGAAAATAGATATGCAAAATACATACAGTTAGGCAAATTTGTATTGAAATACATATAAAACTCACAAAAATAATGTAATTTGTATGAAAATATATAAACAAATACATATAAAATCACGTAAATTTGGATAAAATATATACAAATATACATTAAATATTTTAAATGTATAAAATATATTATATTATATATATTTTATTGATATTTACGTTATTTATGTGTATTTTGTATATTTTCAAATTTACATTATTTTATTGAATTTTGTCTATTTATTTTATAGAATTACATGATTATTTGTGTATTTTGTACATTTTTTTATACGTATTTACTTAATTTAATGTGTATTTTTATATATATTTTATACAAATTTACGTTATTATATGTGTATTTGAATATTTATTTTGATACAAATTTACATTATTTTTATGTATTTTGCATATATATTTCAATTCAAATTACCTTATTTTATGTGCATTTTGTATCTATTATTTTAATACAAAATCAAATATTTTATGTTTTTCGTATATATATTTTTATAAAAAATGCGTTATTTTTATGGGTATTTTGCATCTTAATTTTCATACAAATTTACATTATTTTATTAATATTCTGTATTTATTTTGATACGATTTTACATTATTTTATTTGTATTTTGTATATATTTTTTATACATATTTACATTATTTAATAAATGTATTTTGTATATATATTTGATACAAATTTACATTATTTTATCATTATTTTGTATATATATTTCAAAGAAATTTACCTAATTTTATGTATTTTGAATATCTGTTTCCTTTACAACAAATATTACATGTATTTTGTATATATTTTATACAAATTTAGGTTATGTTGTGTATTTTGTAAATCTATTTTCATTCAAATATACATTATTTTATTGGTATTTTTGTTGATTTATTTTGATACGAATTTACATTATTTTATATGTTTTGTATATATATTTTTTTATACGTATTTACATTATTTAATATTTATTTTGAATATATATTTCTATAAAAATCTACGTTATTTTATGTGTATTTATATATATTTTGAAATAAATTTACATTATTTTATGTGTATTTTAATATATTTCAATACAAATTTCCATAATGGATGTAAACATTTTAATATTAATTTTAATACAAATTTAGTTATTCTATGTGTATTAAATTATATATAATTTTATTAAAAAAATATTGCTTTATTGGTATTTTGTTTATTTTATACAAATTTATATTATTTTATGTGAATCGATTTGCTGTGTATTTAATTCCGATACGATTTTACATTATTGTATGCAGGTTTGTATATATATATATATATATATATGAACGTTATATATGAATATATATTCATATCATAGAAATTCCACGTTATTTTATATAATATATATATATATATTGATACTATATTAGCATTATATATATATGTATTTTTGTATATTCTTTATATATATATATATATATTGTATGTGCATTTTAGTATATTTATCATATTTCCAATACTTGCCGTTATATTTATTTGTTTCATTTTATGTTCACCAAATTTATATTATTTTATTTTATGCATATATGCATCTATTTGCCAAATTCAACTAATTTTATGTGTATTTTATATTAATTTTCATAAAAATTTAAATTATTTTTTGTATTTTGTATATATTTTATATAAATCTTTCGTTATTCTCATGTGTACACTTTGTATATATATGTTCTAACAAATATACATTTTTTTATCGGAATTTTGTTTATTTATTTTGATACGAATTTACATTATTTCAGGTATATTTGGTATATATATTTTTATACTTATTTACATCATTTTATATGTATTTTTTATGTATATCTTCATAGAAATTTACTCTATTTTATGAGTATTCCTATATATATTTATATCCAAATTTACATTATTGATGTGTATTTTGCATATCTATTTCAATACAAATTAAACTTTTTATATGTATTTTAGTATATATATTTTTACACAAATATGCGTTATTATATGGGTATTTTCCTTCTTTATTTTCATACATATTTACTTTATTTTATTTATATTCTGTTTATTTATTTTGATACGATTTAATACTATTTTATGAGTATTTTGTATATATATTTTTATACATATATAAAATATTTAATTGAATTTGTTTTCATTTATATAAATCATATTATTTTATGTGTATTTTTGGTGCATATTTAAATACAAATTATTTAATGCATATTTTGTATATCTATTTTATCCAAATTTACGTTATTTTGTTATTTTTTATATAGTTTATACAAATTTACATTATTTTATGTAATATTTATTACACAAATTTACATTATTTTGGTTATTTTGTATATAGTTTAGATAATTTTACATTATTTTATGTGTATTTTGTATACATTTTCTTATACGTATTTACTTCATTTTATGTGTATTTTGTATATATATTTTTATAGAAATCTACTTTATTTTATGTGTATGTGTATATATATTTTGAAAGAAATTTACATTGCATTATATGTATTTTGCATATCTATTTCAATACAAATTTAACTTATTAAATGTGCATTTTGTATATTTATTGTAAAACAAATTTAAATATTTTATGTGTATTTTGGTATATATATTTTCATAAAAAATGCGTTGTTTTATGGGTATTTTGCATCTTTATTTTCATACAAATTTACATTATTTTATTAATATTCTGTATATTTATTTTGACACTATTTTACATTATTCTATTTGTCTTTTGTATGTATTTTATTTATACATATTTACATTATTTAATGTGTATTTTGTATATATATTTCATACAAATTTACGTTATTTAAAGTGTATTTGTTTATATATTTTCATTCAAATTTATATTATTTTATGTGTTTTTTGTATATGTATTTCAATACAAATTTACCTACTTTTATGTGTATTTTGTATATTAATTTTCATACAAATTTACAATATTTAATGTATATTTTGTATAGAGTTTTATACAAATTTACAATATTTAATGTGTATTTTTATATCTATATTCATACAAATACACATTCTTTTTATTGATATTTTTGTTTATTTATTTTGACACGAATTTATATTATTTAATGTGTATTGTGTATATATATTTTATACGTATTTATCATTTCATCTATTTTTGTATATATATTTTCATATAAATTTACGTTATTTTATAGGTATTCGTATATATATTTTCATACAAATTTACATTATTTTATGTGTACTTTGCATATCTATTTCAATACAAATTTGCCTTATTGTAGGTGCATTTTCCATATTTATTTTAATACAAATTTAATTATTTAATTTGTATTTTTGTATATATACTTTTTTATACAAATATGCTTTTTTTATGAGTATTTTGCATCTTTATTTTCATGCAAATTTACATAATTTTTTGATATTCTGTTTATTTATTTTGATATGATTTTATATTATTCTATGGTTATTTTGTATATATTTTATACATATTTACATTATTATATGTGAATTTGTTTTAATTTCATAAAAATTTAAATTATTTTATTTGTATTTTGTACATCTATTTAAATACAAATTTTACTCATTATATGTGTATTTTGTATATCTATTTTCATAGAAATTGAAATAATTTTGTGTTATTTTGTATATATTTTTATAAAAATTTTCCTTATTTTATGTGTATTTTGTATATTTATTTTCCTACAAATATACGTTCTTTAATCGGAATTTTGTTTATTTATTATGATACGAATTTACATTATCTTAGGTGTATTTGGTATATATATTTTTATATTATTTACATCATTTTATATATATTTTGTATGTATATTTTCATAAAAATTTACTCTAGTTTATGTATTCGTATATATATTTTGATAAAAATTTACATTATTGATGTGTATTTTGCATATCTATTTCAATACAAATTTACTTTATGTAGGTGCATTTTGTATATTTATTTCAATACAAATTTAATTATTTCATGTGTATTTTTGTAAATATATTTTTATGCAAATATGCGTTATTATATGGGTATTTTGGATCTTTGTATGCATTTTGTATATTTATTTTAATACAAATTCAAATATTTATGTGTGTCTTGGTATATATATATATTTTTATAAAAATGCTTTATTTTATGGGTATTTTGCATCTTATTTTTCATACAAATTTACATTATTTTATTAATATTCTGTGTATTTATTTTGATACGATTTTATATTATTGTATTTGTGTTTTGTATATATTTTTTTATACATATTTACATTATTTAATGTTTATTTTTTATAAATATTTTATACAAATTTACATTATTTTAAGTGTATTTGTTTATATATTTTCATTCAAATTTACATTATTTTATGTGTATTTTGTAAATGTATTTCAATACAAATTTACCTAATTTTATGTGTATTTTGTATATTTATTTCATACAAATTAAAATTATATTTGTGTATTTTGTATATAGTTTTATACAAATTTAGGTGATTTTATGTATATTGTATATCTATTTTCATACAAATACACATTCTTTAGTATATATTTTGTTTATTTATTTTGACATGAATTTACATTATTTAATGTATATATATATATATATATATATATATATATATATATATATATATATATATATATATATATATATATATATATATATATATATATATATATATATATATTTATACGTGTTTATAATTTTCATTTCCATGCCGTATTTTGTATATATATTTCTAAAGAAAACTCTACGTTGATTTTTATGAGTATTCGTAGTATATAGATTTTGAAAGAAATTTACACTGTTTTATGCGTATTTGCATATTTTTTCTTAATACAAATTTATCTTATTGTATATGCATTTTGTATATTAATTTTTAATACAAATTTAATTATGCAATATGTGTATTTTTGTATATGTATTTTTATAAAATATTTTATTTTATAGGTATTTTGCATCTTTATTTTCATACAAATTTACATTATTTTCATTTATATTCTGTTTTATTTTTTTAAAAACAATTTTACATTATTCTATGTGTGTATTTTGTATATCTATTTTTATACATATTTACATAATTTAATATATATTTTTTATATATATTTATATGCATGTGTACCGTTATTTAGTTGGTATATTTGTTTTATATATTTTATATATTTTTGTTAATTATTTAATGTGTATTTTGTATGCTGATGTATTTCAATCACAAATTTAACTCAATTTTATGTGGTTTGCAAAAATTATATTATTTTTATTGTATTGTATATATTTTTTATGGAATTTTTATTGCTATTTTATTTATATTTTGTATATATATTTTCACTACAAATATTGTACATTCTTTTCTTGAAATTTTGTTTATTCATTTTTGATACGAATTTACATTATTTTATGTATTTTAAATATATATTTTTTCTGCAATATTTACATTATCTTTTATGTGTATTTTGTATATATATTTTTGCATAAAAATTTACGTTATTTATTGTGTATATTTGCATATATTTTGATACAAATTTTATACAATTACATTTATGTATTTGAATATATATTTTCAAAAATTATCATATTATTTTGCGTGTGTATTTTACATATATTTCATTACAATTTATTTTTATTTCATGTTTATTTTATATATTCATTTCATGCACTTAAATTATTTTTATGTATATTGTATTTATTTTAGGCTTTTATATTACATTATTTTATTGGTATTTTGTTAATTTAACGATGCCGAATTTAGATTATTTCAAAGGTATTTTTGTATACATGTTTTATAATGCATTACATTATTTAATGTGTGTTTTGTATAACATTTTTATGCAACTTACCTTATTTTGTGCATTTTTGCACATATATTTTAAAGAAATTAGCGTTATTTTTCTTTTTGTGTATTTTGTATGTTTTCTCATACAATTTACATTATATTACCAGTATTTTGTTTATTTATTTTGATACGAATTACATGATTATAGGTGTATTTTGCATATTTTTTATACGTATTTACATTATTTAATGTATTTTGTTTATGTGTTTTACACAAATTTACGTTATTATATGTGTATTTGTATAGATATTTTGATGTAACATACATTAATTGAATATATTTTGTATATATATATTTCAATCAAATTTCGCTGGCTTTTATGTGTATTTTGTATAATTCTATTTTCATAATAAATTTAAATTGTTTTGTGTAATTATGTATAGTTTCATATAAATTTACGTTATTTTATGTGTATTTTGGATATTTATATTTATGCCATACAGGTTACATTTTATTTTGGTATTTTGTTTTATTTATTTTGGATACGATTGAATATTATTTTATGTGTGTTTTAGTATTACATTTTTTTTTTATAATGAATTCATACTCTCTATTTTCCAGTGTGTATTTTGTATATATAATTTTATAGAAATTCTACGTTATTTTATGTGTATCGTATATATTTCTTGAACAAATTTATGGGGATTGTTTGATATGTATTTTGGTATATCTATTTCAATACAAATTTACCTATTAGGTTGTATGTATTTTGTATATTATTTTATTAAAATTAATTTTTTATGTATATTGGTATATACATTTTTATAAATAAAAAATGTTATTTTATTGGTATTTTGCTTCTTATTTTCATACAAATGTACATTATTTTATTTTAATAATTCAGGCATTTATTTTGATAATGATTTTACATTATTCTATTTGTAAGCTTGTATATATATTTTTTTATACAAATTTACGTTATTTTAATTGGTATTTTGTTTTATGAAATCTTTCATTCAAATTTATATTTTATGTGTATTTGTGTATATCATAAATACAAATTTTACTTATCTTTTATGTGTGTTTTGTATATTTATTTTCATACAAATTTAAAATTATTTTATAAAGTGTATTTTGTTTGTGTTTTATAAAATTAGGTTATCTTTATGTGTATTTCATATCTATTTTCACAATAAAATAGACATTCTTTTATTGATATTTGTTTATTTATTTTGATTTTTTGAATTTTCATTAGTTTAATGAATTTTTATATATATATTTTATACGTATTTAAATTTTGCATTTGTATATATTCCTATTTTATTGATAATCTGCTCATTCACACGACATGATTTGACATTATTCTATGTGTATTGCATATTATTTCTTATTGAATAAAATTTACGTTATTTTATGTAGGTCATTTATATAGACAATAAATTTACATATTTTATGGGTATTTTTAAGTATATATTTCAAAAGAAATTCTACCTAGTATCATAAGAATTTTGTATATCTATTTTCTACACAAAACCAATTATTTCTATGTATTTTCGTATTAAGGTTTTGATATAAATTTTAGTAATGTTATGTATTTTGTAAATCCATTTCATTCAAATATAAGCGGTTATTTTACGTTTTGTTGATTTAGTATTGATGAATTCACATTATTTTATATGTATTTTTATATATATATTTTATACGCATTGCTACTATTTAATATTATTTGAATATATTTTACAATTCATGGTATTTATGTATTTATGCTATATTTTCATAAATCATATTATTTGCGTAAGTATTTTGTAGATATATATCATTACAAATTTACTCATTTTATGTTTATTTTGTATGTATTTAGTATTATTTATACAAATGGCTATCTTTTTATTATATTTTGTTTATTTATTTCGGATTCGAGTTTACATTATTTTTATGTGTATTTTGTACATTTTTTTTATGCTGCTTTTAGTTTTTAATTTTATGTATTTTGTATATATATTTTTATAGAGTCTTTCATGTTATTTTATGCGTATTCGTAAAGATTTTAAGTTAAAATTTACATTATTTTATATTCGGTGTATTTTGCTTTTGAGTTTATTTGTTTTTGTATATATTTTTTTACATATTTATTTTTGTTTATTGTGTATCTCGTACATATTTAACATGTTTCCAATATCTAATACTATTTCACACAAACACACATTCCTTTTCATGATATTTTAGTTTATTTATTTTGACATGAATTTACTTACTTAATGATGCATTTTGTATATGCTCAACTCTATTTCACACAATTTCTATGTGTATTTGTATATATATTTTGCTAGAAATCACTGTTATTTCGATGTAGACCAGATATATATTTTTAAACAAATACATTGTTTTATATGTATTTTGAATTATCTTTCAATACAAATTTACTCTTACTGTATATGCATTTTGTATATTTATTTAACAAATTTTAAATATTTAATGTATTTTGGTATATATTATTATAAAAAATGCGCTATTTTATGGGGAATTTTGCATCTTTCTTTTCATACAAATTTACATTTATTGATATTCTGTGTATTTATTTTGACATTGATTTACATTATCTTTCTTTTGTATATATTTTTACACATTACTATTATTTAATGTGTATCTTGCATATATTTTATACAAATTTGATGTTATTTTATGTATTTATATATTTCATTCAAATTTAAATTATTTTATGTGTATTTTTATATGTATTTAATGTCAAATTTAAATATTCTCATGTGTATTTTGTATATTTCTTTTCTTAAAGTTTTAATTATTTTTTATGTATTTTTATAGTCTATACAAATTTAGTTATTTTATGTAATGTGCATTTATTAAATGTAGTTTTACATATTTTTATGCAATTTATTTTATTTATATTTTTAAATACATATTTTTTTAGAAATCATGCTATTTCATGTGTTTCAGATATTAAATTTACATTTTTTATTGTTATTTGTTTATTTATTTTGGATACTGTCGAAAAAGTTAGATATATAAAATATAAATAAAATAAACTAAGTTTGTATTGAAATATATATACAAAATACATAAAATAATGTAAATTCCAGTATCAAAAGATTTAAATAAATGCGCATAAAATAACGTAAATTGTTTCAAATATACAAAATAATAATATTAAATAAATGTAACATATGTAAAAAAAATATATACAAAAACACAAATAGAATAATGTAAAATCGTATCAAAATAATAATACACAGAATATTAATAAAACAATGTAAATTTGTATGAAAATAAAAGATGCAAACAATACCATTAAATAAACGTATTTTTTATAAAATATATATACCTAAATAAATATAAAATATTTAAACTTGCATACAATAAATACATAAAATGCACATATAATACAAGGTAATTTGTATTGAAATAGATATAAAAATACAGTATAAAACAATGTAAATTTCCTTTCAAAATATATATGTAAGAATGTCACATAAAATAACGGTGATTTCTATAAAAATATATAAACAAAAATACACATAACATGAAGAAATAAATAAGTATAAGAAAATGTACAATAACAAATACACATGTACTAAATGTAAATTCGTATCAAAATAAATAAACAAAATACTAATAAAATAAATGTGTATTTGTATAAATATAAAATATACAAAATGCACATACAAATAACGTGTAAACTTGTATAAAAAACTATATACAAAAAAATACACAAAAGTACTTAAACTGTAAGAGTATTTGGCATAAAATACAGATAAAATAAGCTAAATTGAATTGAAATGTATATACAAAATACATAAAATTAAATTTGTATCAAAATATTGCAAAATACATATAATAAACGTCGCAATTTCAAAAATATATAAACAAAATAATATACTAAGTTATGTAAATACGTATAAAAGATAAAGACACATATAATCATGTAATTGCATCAAGCTAAAATAACAAAAATAGCAATAAAATAATGTAAATTTAAAGGAAAAAAATATACAAATACATATAAAATAACGCAGATTTTTTTTTAAATATATGTACAAAAATGCACGTAAATAAAGCAATTGACATAAAAAATATATGTACAAAACACTACATTAAATAATGTACATAAATTCCAAATTTGTATAAACTGTATACAGCACACAAAATATTTTAAATTTGTGAAGAAAAGAAATATACAAAATACACATAAAATTAGGTGTAAATTTGGTGTATTGAAGCACATATACAAAACACACACAAAATAAATTTGAATAAAAATATAAACACATACACTTAAAATAATGCAAATTTGTATCAAATACATATACAAATACACAAATAATGTAAATATGTAGAAAAATATATATAAAACACAAATAGAATTATGTAAAATCGTATCAAAATAAATATACAGAATGCTAATAAAATAATGTAAATTTAAAGGAAAAAATATGTTCAAAAGCATAATATATAATCAAGTGTAGTTCGTATCAAAATAAATAAATAAAATAGCAATAAAAATAATGTAATCAAATGAGAAAACATATACAAATAATGAAAATTGCAAAATATATGTACAAAATGCACATAAATAAAGTAATGGCATAAAAATATATATATATAAAAACACACATAGCAATATAAATGCGTACATAAATAACCTAAATTTGTATAAACTATATACAAAAACATATAGCAAATAATTCTAAATTGTATGAAAAGAAACATAAAATACAGCAGAATTAGGTCACTGTATTGAATACATATACAAATACACATCAAATAATGTAAATTTGAATGAAATAAATATACAAAAATGCATATAGTAAGGTAAATTTGTATTGAAAGAGATATTCGTACTATATAAAAACAATAATTTGTTTCAAATATGTATAATGAATACACATAAAATAACGTAAATTTCTATAGAAATATATATACAAAATACATATGAAATGCGTAAATACGTATAAAAATATATATACAAAAACATATTAAATAATGTAAATTGCAAGTCAAAAAAAATAAACAAAAAATATCATGAAAAGAATGTGTATTTAAGGAAAATAGATAGATAATAAATTTGTATAAAATATATATGCAAGATAGTATTAAATAATGTAAATATGTATAAAAAGGTATATACAAAAAACAAAATAGAATAATATAAAATCGCATTAAAACAAATAAACTGAATATTAATAAAATAATGTAAATTTTATGATAAAGATGCAAAATTCTATAAATAGTGCATTCTTATAAAATATATATACCAAAATACACATAAAATTCAAATTTGTATTGAACATATATACAAATGCACATAAGGTTGTAGTAAGGTAATTTGTATTGGAAAGAGATATGCAAAAATACATATAGTTAAACAAAATTATCAAATATATATAATGAATACACATAAAATAACGCAGATTTCTATAAATATACATATACAAATACACATAAAGTTACACATACGAATAAAAAATGTATACAAAAATAAACATAAAATAATGAAAATTGAATTAAAAGAAATAAACAAAATAATATCAAAGAATGTGTATTTGACAAATATAAATATACAAAATACACAAAATAAACATAAAATAAGGTAAATTGTAATAAAATATATATGTACAAAATACACATAAAATAATGTAAATTTATATGTGAAAATATATATACAAAATACACATAAAATACCATGAGTTTGTATAAAATATATTCAAAATAAATATTAAATAATGTAAATGTATAAAATATATATAAAAGAAATATATAAATAACAAAATTCGTAATTGCACATAAATCAACAAACACCTAATAAAATAATATATATTTGAGTTAAAATTTACAAAAATACACATAACACAAATCTAAAATTTGTATTAAAATATATACAAAATACATGCAACTATTTGTGTTTGTATGAAATAGATACAAATACACATAAAAAACTAGGTAATTTTTTGGAAATACACATTACATAATGTTAATCTGTAAAATAAAATAAATAAACAAAATATCATGCAGAAAAGAATGTGTATTTGTATGAAAACAAATATACAAAATGCATGATAAAATGTTCTAAATCTCAGTTAAACTATAAACAAAATACACAAAAATACCTAAACATATGAAAATAAATATATAAAAAAATATATATAATAAGGTAAATTTGTATTGAATACTCTATACAAAATACACATAACATAATGTAACTTAAATGAAAATATATAAACATATAGACTTAAATGTAAATTTGTATCAAATATATATACAAAAAACATTAGCATGTAAATATGTATAAAATATATATAAAAACACAAATGGTAAATAAATGTAAATCGTATCAAAATAAATAAAAATATTAAAATAATGTAAATTTGTATGAAAATTGAGATGCAAATACTCATAAATAACGCATTTTTTATAAAAATATATATACGAAAAAAAAATATAAAATATTTGATTTTGTATTAAATAACAGATATACAAAATAATACATAAAATAAGCTAAATTAAATGAAAAATATATATACAAAATACACATAGAATAATGTAAAATCGTATCAAAATAAATACACAGAATATCAATAAAATAATGTAATTTTGTATGAAAATAAAAGATGCAAAATGTACTCCATAAAATAAAGCATTTTTTAAAAATACATATACAAAAAATACATAGAATAATTAAATTTATATTAAAATTAATATACAAATTTAATGTACAATAACGTAAATTTGTATTGAAAAATATACAAAATGAACATTAAAGCGTAAATTTGTTTAAAAATCTATATAAAAACACAGTTAAATAATTTTAATTTTGTCAATAAATAAACAAAATATCAAAAAGAATGTGTATTTGTATGAAAATATATACACAAATGCTCATAAAATAAATCCTTAAGTTTGTATAAACTATATATACAAAGTTATACAAAATAATTTAAATTTGTATTAAAAATAAATATACAAAATACACATAAACTTAGGTAAATTTGTATTATATCATATATACAAAATATACATAAAAATAATGGATATTTGAATGAAAAACATAAATATACACATATTAATTTAAAATAACGTAAATTTGTATCAAATATATATACAAAATAATTAATTAAATAATGTAAATATGTATAAAAAAAAAAAAAAATATATACAAAATACAAATAGAATAATGTAAATCGTATCAAAATAAATACACAGAATATTAATTAATAATGTAAATTTGTAAGAAAATAAAGATGCAAAATACTATAAAATAACGCATTTTTATAAAAATATATACCAAAATACACATAAAATATCAAAATTAGTACAGTAAATAATATAAGAAATGCAATATACTGTATAAAATTTCTATTGAAATAGATATGCAAAATACATATAAAACAATGTAAATTTGTTTCAAATATATATACGAATACATGTAAAATAACATTGATTTCTTATAAAAATATATACAAAATACATAAAATAAAAGTAAATACGTATTAAAAATGAATAAAAATACACATAAAATCGTATCAAATAAATAAAATGGTAAAATAATAGTAAAAGAATTTGTATTTGTATAAATAATATAAAATAATAATATAAATAAGTAAATTTAGAAAACTATATGTTGTATTTGCCACAGAACAAATACACATTCTTTCACTGGTATTTGTTTATTTATTTATTTGAATTATATTATTTTGCAAATATATATTTTTATACGTATTTACTCTAATTTTATGTATTTGTATATATATTTTAGAGAAATTTAAGTTATTTTATGTGTATTCGTATTGGAAACAAATTTACAATTTTTATATGTATTTTTGCATATTCTTCAACAGAAGTTTACCTTTTGTATGTGTGCAAGTGGAAGACCACTATTAACCTTCACCCAACATAGCTCCCTGAACACCTCACTGACCCACACTCAGTCCCGGAGTGAAAGCTTCACCACCCGCAGCGAATGCCTCGAACCCCGGTGCCCGGAGTCTGCCACCGTGGCGAGTGGGGGGCCCGACGTCAGCAGCCGAAGCAACCTCGGACGTTATGCGCTGAGGACGGAGACGACTCCAGGACTCGGTCGAGCCAGCCTCGCCAGGCACCGGCCCCTTCACCACCCAACGGAAGTCCCACCCACGAGGTTGCTGCCGCGTTACGCCCGGGCTCCGGCACTGTCCTCCATCACTCAGCCGTAGCACCGCCGCGATCTGCCAGGAAGTATCACTGTTGGCCCCGAGACCAAATACCCGGAGCCGCGCCCTTGCTGTGGCCTTACCACGCCGGCTCGCCTACCTGTCTTCCGTGGAGGCTGTAGGCGGCCTCCACCGCCAGCCGTTACACACCTCCCGTGGGCTGTATGAGCGGCCTCCCACCACGCCGGCCGTCCTACCTGTCTCCGGTTGTAAAGAGCGGCTCACCACACCGGTCAGTCCTACCTGTCTCCCGTGGACTGTGTGAGCGGCCTTACCACACCGGCCGTATCCTACCTGTCTCCCCGTGGGCTGTGCGAGCTGAAGTGCATACAAAGACGGAGCAACATCTTGCGTATCGCTTCTCCTGACTTCACACTGTAAAAGGGGGAGCAAAACACCTGGCTCAGAAGAAAACTGTTAGCCCGGAACAGCCTTGGGCCCCTGCACCTTCGTTTCCTTCACAAGTGGCGACCTAAGCCAGGATTCCCTCCCTCATCGCTGGTCAGGAGACCATCGCTGCCAACCAGTCACCACCGACGGTCAGGATTAACCTACCGGCACTTGCTGTTCAGGGAGAAAGTGAGTGTTTGGCGATTGGATTGTGCTGATGTCCATTCCACCGCCCAGGCCAGGTGCGTATTAAGAGACTCTGGTCAGGATCTCACGGAAGTCAGGTGCGAGTTCATCTCCTCTGATATAGTGTCTCCCGTTCCCGGATACGTGCTGTGTTCGTGGTGTTTCACACCGGGGATACGGTTATGGGTATTTTCATGTTGCGTTTGTGCACAGTGTTGTTACTTTCACCCCACTCGTGCCACTTGTGGGGCGTCAGGCCGTGTGCGCCTCTTTAGTGTCAATTGGAAGTTAAGTCTTCCGCGGTTTTTTGTCGTCTATTTGCTTTGGGTCTGTTTCTTCATCGCCTAGGTGTTTGTTAGATTCAGTGTTAGGGATTTTGTATTTGACCAGTGGTTTGGTCTCTTCATCGCTTAGGGTTTGTTAGATTCAGTGTGTTCGGATTTTGTGTTTAATCTGTGTATCTTTCTATTTTGTTTCCATTCGGCATGTCTTCCATCCAGGAACTAGTTAAGCTCGGTCGCGAGCTTGGGTACGACGGCGACGAGTTGAAATCCTTTGTGTCCGATGAGCAGGCACGCCTTCAGGACGAACGCGAGTTGGAGACGAAACAGAAAAGAAGAAAGAAAGGAGGAACGGGAACGCGAGGAACGTGAACGTGAACGGGAACGCGAGGAACGTGAACGTGAACAGAACGCGAGAACGTGAACGGGAACGCGAGGACCGTGAACGGAGAGAGAGCATGCTCTCGCCTTCCTCGAACAACTGAAGCTCAAGTTGCTGGCAGTTCGGCGGCCAGCTTAGGCGTCCCTAGTGTCGACTTGCACTGCTCGTCCCAAGTTACCATCTTATCTAGCGAAGGTGAGGACATTGCCTCTTATTTTACCAGGTTTGAGCGAGTTGCTACCCTCCTCAACATTGCTAAGAGCAGTTATGCAGTCCACTTGAAGCCTACTCACAGGTAAGCTGGCTGAATTCTGCGTACCACCTTGTCGGAAGAGGTCACAGGCATTGACTACAGTCAGCTAAAAGAAGCCATTCTGAAGCACTCCCATAGGACGAGTGGATCACTACCGCACCGCCTTCCGCTCAGCCAAGATCAACGTTGGTGACACGTTCCAGCAATTCTCCACCCATTTGACTCGCCTTTTCGACCACTGGCTCAGCGCGAGCGAGGTAGACCACTCTTTGCTTCGCTGAAGTCCTACATGATCCTCGATCAATTTCTAGCCTCTGTTTCCATTGAGAACTGCGGTTGTTCCTGAAGGAAAACAACGTTCAGACCTTAGAGGAGCGCAGTAAAACGAGCCGATGTTTGGGCTTCAGCACACCACTCTACCCACGCAACCCTGCGTCGGAACGCGGCAAACGACCATCCCTCACCAAAGCCGCCTCACTAAAGGATTCGCCACCTACGCCACGAAAGACACCCTCGGTGGTTCGTTGCCGTAACTGCGGTCCAGAGTGGCCACATTAGACCCTAACTGCCCTCAGAATCCTTATCTTTTAAACAGAAGCCCAAGCCAGAACCAACCAAAGGGAGTCTCCCTGTACTGGCTTCTGCCGTTCCGGACTGTACCGTCTCGTCAGTAGCTACACCTCGGGCACCCATCAGCGGCTCCAGGGTATCCACCATTGTTGTTCGCGATACGGGTTGTCTGGGCAAGTGTCCTGGTATCCGAGGAGGCATTGCCGGACGCGGATATTTCCAACGGTAAAAAAGGTTCGCTGCAGCGACTACTCGGTCGTGCCGACTACTTCCCCTGTAAGATGCTACCTCCGGTGCCCCTATTTTGACGGTTGGGTTGATGCCATCAGGGCCCCACTTATAAGTTTTGCACAGTGCTGGTAGGTAACATTGAGGAGTACGTGCACCTGACGACCCAGACGTGACAAAGGCATGTGACGAACGGCCACCTTTCTTTCGGTTCCTTCCGACCAAGTTCCCGGGAAAAAGTATTCAAGCTTTCGTCCAGACCGGGCTGCCGCCGCTTTCGTAAGAGATTCACCCCTTAACCCAGTACTTCCTCATCTGGAGCTGGCTATTACTCCTCAGGGACTTCTCTAAATTGCAGAGTTTCGTGCCCTACTCTGGCGTCAGCATCGTAAACAAGGCCACTACGGGGGAAAGAAGTAGAAGTCACTGGCACTCGGCTCCACTCTTTTCGGCTACGAAGTTCTCGGACGAACTGCTCTACAGAGGTTTGTCGGTCTTCACATCACAGTAACCAGCTGGGGAAGAAGTATCTAATAGTCTCCTGCGGAGTGCCGACGGTCAGTGTTGACAGTCGCCCATGAGGAGTCCCCTGGCAGGACATCTCTCCCATCGGAAGATCTCTTCTGGCATGAAGATTTGGAGAGCACTTTTACTTGGCCCAGGGCTGGTCTGATATACGAACCTTCTGTAGGTCTTGTGACCATGTGCCAGCGTATGTCTGTTAAGGGACGCCTTAGGCCGGTCCCTCTTAAACAGCTTCCATAATTACTGACCACCGTTTGCTAGAGTAGCAGTTGATATTGTTGGCCCATTGCTCTCTCATCCCACATCAGAAGGACACCGTTACATCCTTACCTTGATTGATTTTTTCACCGGTTTCCTGAGGCTGTTCCCCTCAAGGACATCCTTCCCATCTCACCGCCGAAGCCTTGTTGACCATATTTTTCCTAGAGTGGGTATTCCCCGTGAGATCCTGTCTGATCAGGGGCAACACAGTTCACGTCTCAAATGATGGCTGAACTGCACAGGCTTCTTGGAGTGAAGCCACTCTTACTACCCCTTTACCACCATCCGAGTGGGGAATGGAAGAATAGAACGTTTCCACTCTACCCCTGGGAAGTCCTCCCTCCGGAAGCTGTGCTCTGACAAGCCCTGAGAGTGGCATCAAGCATCCTACCGCCGTATTGTTTGCTTTTGCGGGAGATGCCTAGTGACCAGAACAGGATTCTCTGCCTTTTGAACTCTTGTATGGAAGGGCTGTAAGGGGCCAGTTTCAGTTCTGCACGATCTATGGGAGAAGACGGTAAGCTTTCAGAGGATGAAAAGGCCCTTGCTTCCAGTATGTCATCGATTTGAAGGACAAGCTGGCCGACTGTTCCCAAGATCGCTGCCTGCAAATTCCACCATTAGTGCCACCCGATACAAGACTTTCACTTCTGATTTGAACTCGCAGATCGTCCAGTTCAAGCCTGGTGATGAAGTTCTCGTCCTTCTCCCTGACACTTCCAGTAAGCTATTAATGGCTTGGAGTGGCCCTACAAGGTTCTAGATAAAAACAGGGTGAATTATCTGATCGATGAGAAGGGTAAAGAAAAGTTATATCACGCTTCAACCTTATCTTGAAGCTGTATCACAGACGCGCCCACATAAACCAAGCTACTATCCTAGATGAGCCTTCCATCCCTAGTGACGGACAAGATATCTGTGAAACAGCCTTCTCTCTGTCCCAGGGTGACTGTCTTGACCCGCCGAGGACTTTCCGATAACCCGGATGGCCGTGCAGACCGCGACGTCTCCTGATCCCCTGCCTGCAGTAGGGAGAACAACTCACTCCTGATCAACAGAACGATCTCCTCTACCTCACTACGGACAAATTTAGTGATGTCTTATCAGAAATTCCAGGCTGTACCTCCACCCTATCGAGCACGACGTCAGCCTTTGCTCCTCCGAGCAGATCAAGCCTAAACTCTATCCCATTCCTTTTACATATCAGGCCTTTCTTCCAAGAGGAAGTGGAACAACTTCTTAGTCAGGGAATCATCAAACCCTCAAGGTCACCTCATTTGTTTTCCCCAGTCGTTATGGTAAAGAAGACTTCCTTGGCAGCTACCGCCTTGCCGTGGACTACAGAGTATTGAATTCCATGACTATATTTGACGCGGAGCCAATCAACACACCATCACGGAGGACCTTCACAAGCTTTACGGTAGTAAAGTACTTCTCTGAACTAGACTTAACTAGAAGCCCTATTACCAGGTACCTCTGACGGACCGAGCCATGGCACTGACGGCCTTCCCTACACTTGGGACTAATGGGTTCTGTCGCCTCCCTTTTGGACTCGTCACAGCATGTGCAACCTACATTAGGCTCATGCGAATCGTCCTCGCTGGTCTGGAGGTCACCTTCTACTTCTCGACAACATCTTCATATCAGGTTCAGCAGGACTTGACACACCTGGACGCCCTCCACGCTGTCCTCCCTCCGTCTCAGACAACATGGACTGACGGCCCGACCTTCAAATGCCGATTCGGGTTACATCCATCCAATATCTAGGCTTCATTGTGGACGGTAACACACACTACGGCCTCAGGAAAGTAAAAGTATCTGCCATATCTTCAGTCACACCTCCTACAACTAAAAAGTTGCTTGCTCCTTTCTAGGCTGCTGATCTCCTTTTACCGAGTCTTCATACCTCAGGCATCCTCCTACCAGTGGACTCTCCGACCTCCTGCGGAAAGAGAACCCCGAACCACTGGTATGGTCTGATGAGCTGCGGACCTGTTTCGAACAACTCAAGTCAGCACTGCACCTCAGCCAGTCCTCAAGTTGCCTGACCCGTCACGTCCCTTCGTTTTACGGAACCGATGCATCAAATCAAGGTTTGGGCGCTGTGTTAAGTTTGCCAGTACGTTCAGGATTACCTGCACCCAGTAGCTGCCGCTAGCAGGAAGCCCTCTATGTGAGTGAACGCAGGCCAACTTCTGACCTGAAAAGGAATGCTTAGCCGTCATCTTTGGGATTAAGCATTTTGACTACTATCTGCGGGCAAGGAGTTTGTGCTTGAAGTTGACCATAAACCTCCTCGTCTACTTGACCCACTTCAAGAGTAGCAATGATCGTCTCCTTAGATGGGCAATTTTTAATAGTCTTCATGTATCGATTCAGGGGAACAAAGCACATTCCTGGGAAGGATAATATTAGACAGATTTCTTAAGCAGATGTTAGTTATTGTGGGATGCTACATAAATCAATGGGTTTCTTTTACTGTTGAATCTCTTGGTTTGGTTCTATGGTTTCTCTTATGTCGGTTTGGTTATAGGGTATTATTCATTCATATGAGCGTAGGCTATATTTGTCTTCCGATTTCTAGCTCGATACTCTGTATCGAGTCTTGTCGGCGGCAGATGTTAATAAAGGAAGACCATTAACTCCTCACTCTCAACATGAGCAGCCCTGAACACCTCCTCACTCGACCTACAATCATCCCGAGCGAGGCTTCACACTACCTGCGCAGCGTGAACGCCTCGAACGCCCTCACCCGGGAGCTCCACCGGCGCGCGAGTGGGGGCCCTGACGCTCAGCAGCAGAAGAAGCAACCTCGGACGTTGGTGTGCTGAGGACGGAGACGACTCGCAGGACTCGGTCGAGCCAGCTCGCCAGGCACTGGCTCCGCCTTCACCACCTAACGAGTCCTCCACCTGACGAGGCTGCTGCCGCGTTACGCCCAGACCGGCACTGCCCATCTGCTCAGCCGTAGCACTGCCGCGGTCACCTGGGGAAGACACTGGTTGGCCCCGAGACCAAATTCCAGGCCGCCCTTGCTGGCCTTTACCACTGACGCCGGCCTGTCTACCTGTCTTCCGTAGAGCTGTATGAGCAGCCTCTACCACGCCGGCTGCCGTCCTACCTGTCTCCCGTGGGCTGTGTGAGGGCCTTACCACACCGGCCGTCCTACCTGTCTCCCGTGGGCAAAGTGAGCTGAAGTGCATATTAAGACGGAGTTAACATCTTGCATATCGCTTCCTGACTACACTGTGCAAGGGGGGCAAACACCTGGCTCGAAGGAAAACTGTTAGCCAGAACAGAGCCCTTGCACCTTCGTTTCCTTCACAATGTTTGTATATTTATTTCAATACAAATTTAAATATTTATGTATTTTTGGTATATATATTTTTATAAAAATGCGCTATTTGATAGAATTTTTGCATCTTTATTTCATAAATTTACTATTTTATTAATATTCGATGTATTTATTTTGATACGATTTTACATTATTCTATTTGTTTTTGTATATATTTTTTATACATATTTACATTATTTAATGTATCTTGCATATATATTACATACAAGTTTATTATCTATTATTAATTTTCATACAAATACATTCTTTTCTTGATATTTTGTTTATTTGTTTTGTCACGAATTTACATTACTTAATATGTATTTTATATATATATTTTATACGTATTTGCATAATTTCATGTATTTTGTATAAATATTTTATAGAAATCTACGTTGTTTTATGTGTATTCGTATATATTTTGAAACAAATTTACACTGTTTTATTTATATTTTGCGTTTTTTCAATACAAATTTACCTTATTGTATGTGTGCATTTTGTATATTAATTTGAATACAAATTTAATTATTCTATGTGTATTTTGTATATGTATTTAAAAAAAATGCTTTTATCTAATAGGTATTTTGTCTTTATTTTCTACAAATTTAAATTATTTTATTGATATTCTGTATACCTATTTTGATACGACTTACATTATTCTATGTATAAAAATAAATTCAGAATACACAAAATAGATATGCAAAATACATATAAATAATGTAAATTTGTTTCAAAATATATATACGAATACCCATGAAATAAGGTAGATTTCTATAAAATATATATAAAAATCACATAAATTAAGTAAATACGTATAAAAATATACAAAATACACATAAAATAATGTAAATTAGTATCAAAATAAATAAACAAAATACCAATAAAGAATGTGTTTATATAAATATATATATATATATATACAAAATACATTAAATAATATATTTATTTAAAACTATACAAAATGCATGAAATGATATAAATTCGTTTAAAAATATATATACAAAATGCACATTAAATAATGTTAATTTGCGTCAAAATAAATAAAAAATATAAATAAAAGAATGTATTTGTATGAAAATAGATATACAAAATCCATAAAATAACCTAAATTTGTATCAAACTATATACAGAAATACACAAAAATATTTTAAATTTGTATGGAAATAAATATACAAAATACCATAAAATTAGGTAAATTTGTATTGAAATACGTACAAAATACACATAAAATAATGTAAATTTGAATGAAAATACATAAACAAATACACTTAAAATAACGTAAATTTGTATAAAAAAAAAATTTGTACAAAACACAAATAGAATAATGTAAAATCGTATCAAAATAAATACACAGAATATTAATAAAATAATGTAAATTTGTATGAAAATAAAGAAGCAAAATACCCATAAAATAACGCTTTTTTTATTTATAAAAATATATATACCAAAATACACATCAAAAAATTAAATTTGTGTTAAAATAAATATACAAAAACACATACAATAAAAGTAATTTGTATTGAAATAGATATGCAAAATACATATAAAACAATGTAAATTTGTTTCAAAATATATATACGAATACACATAAAATAACGTAGATTTCTATAAAAATATATATACAAAATACACATAAAATGAAGTAAATACGTATAAAAAATGTAAACAAAATACACATAAAATAGTAAATTCATCAAAATAAAAAACCAAAAACCAATAAAAGAATGTGTATTTGTATACGATTTTATATTATTCTATTTGTGTTTTGTATATATTTTATACATATTTACATTATTTAATGTGTATTTTTATATATATTTTATACAAATTTACATTATTTTAAGTGTATTTGTTTATATATTTCATTTAAATTTACATTATTCTATGTATTTTGTAAATGTATTTGAATACAAATTTACCTAATTTATGTGTATTTTGTATATTTATTTCATACAAATTAAATTATTTTGTGTATTTTGTATATAATTTTATTCAAATTTAGGTGATTTATGTATATTGTATATCTATTTTCATATAAATACACATTCTTTTATTGATATTTTGTTTATATATTTTGACATGAATTTACATTATTTAATGTATCTTATATATATATATATATATATATATATATATATATATATATATATATATATATATATATATATATATATATATATATATATATATATATATATATATTTATAGGTGTTTACATCATTTGATGTGTATTTTGTATATATATTTCTATAGAAATCTACGTTGATTTATGAGTATTCGTATATAGATTTTGAAATAAATTTACACTGTTTTATGTGTATTTTGCATATTTTTTCAATACAAATTTACCTTATTGTATATGCATTTTGTATATTAATTTTAATACAAATTTAATTATGCTATAAGTATTTTTGTATATGTATTTTTATAAAAATATGCATGGGTATTTTGCATTTTTTTTCATACAAATTTACATTATTTTATTTGTATTCTGTTTATTTTTTTTAAACAATTTTACATTATTCTATGTGTATTTTGTATATCTATTTTTATACGTATTTACTTAATTTATGTGTATTTTGTATATATATTTTCATAGAAATCTACGTTATATTTTTTTATACATATTTACATTATTTAATGTGTATTTTTTATATATATTTTATACAATTTTTCGTTATCTTAAGTGTATTTGTTTATATATTTTCATTCAAATTCGCATATATATTTTGAAACAAATTTACATTATTTTATATGTATTTTGCATATCTATTTCAATACAAGTTTACCTTATTGTATGTGCATTTTGTATATTTACTTCAATACAAATTTAAATATTTTATGTGTATTTTGGTATATATATTTTTATAAGAAATGCGCTATTTGATGGGAATTTTGCATCTTTATTTTCATACAAATTTACATTATTTTATTAATATTCGGTGTATTTATTTTGATACGATTTCACATTATTCTATTTGTTTTTTGTATATATTTTTTTTATACATATTTACATTATTTAATGTGTATCTTGCATATATATTTCATACAAATTTATTATGTATTATTTATTTTCATACAAATACACATTCTTTTCATGATATTTTGTTTATTTATTTTGACACGAATTTAATTAGATATGTATTTCGTATATATATTTGTATACGTATTTACATAATTTCATGTGTATTTTGTATATATATTTCTATAGAAATCTACGTTATTTTATATGTATTCGTATATATATTTTGAAACAAATTTACTTTGTTTTATATGTATTTTTGAATATCTCTTTCAATACATATTTACCTTACTGTATATGCATTTTGTATATTTATTTCAATACAAATTTAAATATTTTATGTGTATTTTGGTATATATATTTTTTTAAAAAATGCGCTATTTTATGGGAATTTTGCATCTTTCTTTTCATACAAATTTACTTTATTTTATTGATATTCTTTGTATTTATATTGATAGGATTTTACATTATTCTATTTCTTTTTGTAAATATTTTTTATACACATTTTACATTATTTAATGTGTATCTTGCATATATATTTTATACAAATTTACGTTATTTTAAGTGTATTTGTTTATATATTTTCAGTCAAATCTACATTATTCTATGTGAATTTTGTATATGTATTTCAATACAAATTTAATTAATTTTTTGTTTATTTTGTATATTTCTTTTCATACAAATTTTAAATATTTTTGTGTATTTTTGTATATAGTTTAAACAAATTTAGGTTATTTTATGTACGCATTTACTTTTATTTAATGTGTGTTTTGTATATATATTTTTATGCAAATTTATTTTATTTTAGGTGCATTTTTGTACATATATTTTTTTAGAAATTTGCGTTAATTTATGTGTATTTATATATGTTTTCTCATTCAAATTTACATTATTTGATTGCTATTTTGTTTATTTATTTTGATACGAATGAAAATAGATATACAAAATATACATAAAATAACCTAAATTTGTATTGAAATATATTTACAAAATACATAAAATAATGTAAATTTGTATCAAAATATTTAACAAATACGCATAAAATAACGTAAATCAGTTTTAAAATATATAAACAAAATACACATTATATAATGAAAATATGTATAAAAAAATATATACAAAACACAAATAGAATAATGTAAAATCGTATCAAAATAAATACACAGAATATTAATAAAACATGTAAATTTGTATGAAAATAAAGATGCAAATACCCATTAAATAACGCATTTTTATAAAAATATATATACCAAAATACACATGAAAAATTAATTTGTATTAAAATAAATATACAAAATACATACAATAAGGTGAAATCTGTATTGAAATAGATATGCAAAATACATATAAAACAATGTAAATTTGTTTCAAAATATATATATATGAATACAACATAATGTAGATTTGTATAAAAATATACAATATTTTATGTTTATATATGTATTAGTATTTAGGTTAAGTTATGTGTATTTTGTATATATATTTTCATCCAAAATTATATTATTTTATTGGTATTTTCTTAAATTAATTCGATACGAATTTAGATTATTTCTTAGGTATTTTCTATGCATATTTTTTACTCATTCACATTATCTAATGTGTGTTTTGTATATATATTTTATGCAAATTTATTTTATGTTAATTTTTGTACATATATTTTTATAGAAATTTGCGTTATTTTATGTATATAGTTTTTTATAAATTTACGTTATTTTATGTGCATTTTGTATATTTATATTTATACAAATACACATTCTTTTATTGGTATATTGTTTATTTACATTTATACGAATTTACATTATTTTATGTGTATTTTGTGTACATTTTTATGTATTTACTTAATTTTATATGTATTTTGCATATGTATTTTTATAGAAATCTACGTTATTTATGTGTATTCGTATATATATTTTAAACAAATTTACATTATTTTATATGCATTTTGCATATCTATTTCAATATAAATTTACCTTATTGTATGTGCATTTTGTATATTTATTTTAATACAAACTGAAATATTTTATGTGTTTTTTGGTATCAATAATTTTATAAAAAAACGTAAATTTGTATAAAAAAAATATGTACAAAACACAAAGAGAATAATGTAAAATCGTATCAAAATAAATACACAGAATATTAATAAAATAATGTAAATTTGTATGAAAATAAAGAAATAAAATTCCCATAAAATAACGCATTTTTTTTATTTATAAAATATATATACCAAAATACACATAAAAATTAAATTTTATTAAAATAAATATACAAAAACACATACAATAAGGTAAATTTGTATTGAAATAGATATGCAAAATACATGTAAAAACAATGTAAATTTGTTTCAAAATATATATAATGAATACACAGAAGTAATTAAATAAACAAAATACACAATAAATAAATAAACAAAATACCAATACTGAAAGAATGTGTATTTGTATAAATATAAATAAACAAAATACACATAAAATATCGTAAATTTATATAAAACTATATACAAAAATACACAGAAGTAATTAAATTTGTATGAAAATATACACAAAATACACACAAAATAAGCTAAATTTGAATTGAAATATATATACAAAATACATGAATAAAAGTACATTTGTATCAAAATATTTATACAAATACTCATATAATAACGTAAATTTGTATGGAAATATTTAAATAAATTACACATTAAATAATGTAAAAACGTATAAAAAATATGTACAAAATACACATATAATCATGTAATTCGTATCAAAATAAATAAACAAAATACCAATAAAATAACATAAATTTTTATGAGTAAACGTGTATGTTGCATATTTTTTCAATACAAATTTACCTTATTATATACGCATTTTGTATAATAATTTTATTTCTAATTTAATTATTCGTTGTGTATTTTTGTATCTGTTTTTGTATATATATTTTTATACGCTTTTACATTATTTAATATTTATTTTGAATATATATTTTTATACAAATTCATGGTATTTTATGTGTATTTGTATATATATTTTTATATAAATTTACATTATTTTATGTGTATTTTGTACATATATTTTTCACAAATCTACCTTATTTTATGTTTATTTTGTTTGTGTATTTTGTATATTTATATTTATCCAAATACACATTCTTTTATTGGTATTTTGTTTATGTATTTTAATTCAATTTACATTATTTTATATGTGTATTTTGTACATATTTTTTTATATTTATTTAATTTATGTGTATTTTTTATATATATTTTTATAGAAATCTGTTTTTTTATTTGTATTCGTATATATATTTTGAAACAAATTTACATTGTTTTATATGTATTTTTGCATATCTCTTTCAATACAAATTTACCTTATTGTATGTGCATTTTGTGTATTTATTTCAATGCAAATTTAAATATTTTATGTGTATTTTTATAAGATTACCAAAATTTAAATAAAAATATATACAAAAAAACAAAAAAATAAATTTCAATTTGTATGAAAATAGATATACAAAATACACATATAATTAGTTAAATTTGTATTTAAATACATGTACAAAATACATCAAATAATGTAAATTTGTATAAAATGAAAACAAATTCACATAAAATTCGTCAAAATAAATAAACAAAATATCAATAAAAGAATGTGTATTTGTATGGAAATAGATATAAAAAATACACATAAAATAACCTAAATTTGTAACAATCTATATACAAAAATACACAAAAATATTTTAAATTTGTATGGAAATAAATATACAAAATACACATAAAATTAGGTAAATTTGTATTGAAATACATACACAAAATACACATAAAATAATGTAAATTTGAATAAAAATATAAACAAATACACTTAAAATAACGTAAATTTGTATAAAAAAAATATGTACAAAACACAAATAGAATAATGTAAAATCGTATCAAAATAAATACACAGAATATTAATAAAATAATGTAAATTTGTATAAAAATAAATAAGCAAATACCCATAAAATAACGTATTTTTTTATTTATAAAATATATACCAAAATACACATCAAAAATTAATTTGTATTAAAATAAATATACAAAACACATACAATAAGGTAAATTTGTATTGAAATAGATATGCAAAATACATATAAAACAATATAAATTTGTTTAAAATATATACGAATACACATATATAACGTAGATTTCTATAAAATATATATACAAAATACACATAAAATGAAGTAAATACGTATAAAAAAATGTATACAAAATACATAAAAATAATGTAAATTGCATCAAAATAAATAAACAAATAGCAATAAAGAATGTGTATTTGTATAAATATAATATACAAAATACACATAAAATAACGTAAATTTATATAAAACTATATACAAAAATACACAGAAGTAATTAAATTTGTATGAAAATATATACAAAATACACAAAATATGCTAAATTTGAATTGAAATATATATACAAAATACATGAAATAAAGTAAATTTGTATAAATTTTTTATACAAATACACATATAATAACGTAAATTTGTATGAAATATATAACAAAATACACATTAAATAATGTAAATACGTATAAAAAATATGTACAAAATACACATATAATCATGTAATTGTATCAAAATAAATAAACAAAATACCAATAAAATAATATAAATTTGTATGAGTAAACGTATGTTGCATTTTTTTCAATACAAATTTACCTTATTATATACGCATTTTGTATATTAATTTTAATATATGTATTTGAATATATATTTTGATACAAATTTACATTATTTTATGTATTTTCTATATTTACTTCAATTCAAATTTAGCTTATTTTATGTGTCTTTGTATATCTATTTTCATACAAATTTAATTATTTTGTTTATTTTGTATATAGTTTTATACAATTTACGTTATTTTATGTGTATTTTGTATATTTATATTTATACAAGTAAACATTCTTTTATTGGCATTTAGTTTATTTATTTTGATACGAGTTTACATTATTTTATGTGTATTTTGTATACATTTTCTTATACGTATTTACTTCATTTTATGTGTATTTTGTATATATATTTTATAGAAATCTACGTTATTTTATGTGTATTCGTATATATATTTTGAAACAAATTTACATTGTTTTATGTGTATTTTGCATATCTATTTCAATACAAATTTACCTTATTGTATGTGCATTTTGTATATTTATTGTAATACAAATTTAAATATTTTATGTATTTTGGTATATATATTTTCATAAAAAAATGCGTTGTTTTATGGGTATTTTGCATCTTTATTTTCATACAAATTTACATTATTTTATTAATATTCTGTGTATTTATTTTGATGCTATTTTACATTATTCTATTTGTGTTTTGTATATATTTTTTTTATACATATTTACATTATTTAATGTGTATTTTCTATATATATTTCATACAAATTTACGTTATTTTAAGTGTATTTGTTTATATATTTTCATTCAAATTTACATTATTTTATGTGTATTTTGTATATGTATTTCAATAGAAATTTAACTAGTTTTATGTATTTTGTATATATATTTTATACAAATTTAAATTATTTTGTGTATTTTTAATAGAGTTTTATACAAATTTACAATATTTTATGTGTATTTTGTATATCTATTTTCACAAATACACATTCTTTTATTGATATTTTGTTTATTTATTTTGATGCGAATTTACATTATTTAATGTATTGTGTATATATATTTTATACGTATTTACGTCATTTCATGTGTATTTTTATATATATTTCTATAGAAATATACGTTATTTTATGGTATTCGTATATATTTTGAAACAAATATACATTGTTTTATATGCATTTTGTATATTTTTCAATACAAATTTCCTTATTGTACGTGCATTTTGTATATTAATTTTAATACAAATTTATTATTCTATGTATTCTTGTATATATTTTTTAAAATATGCTTTATTTTATGGGTATTTTTGCATCTTTATTTTCATACAAAATTACATTATTTTATTGATATTCTGTGTATTTATTTTGATACGATTTTACATTATTCTATGTATATTTTGTATATCTATTTTACACAAATGTACGTTATTTTATGTGAATTTGTTTTCATTTCATACAAATTTACATTATTTTATGTGTATTTTGTACATGTATTTAAATACAAATTTAACAAATTATATGTGTATTTTGTATATCTATTTTGATACAAATTGAAATTTTTTTTTTGTATATATTTTTATTTAAATTTTCGTAGTTTTATATGTATTTTGTATATTTATTTTCAAACATATATACGTTCTTTATCGGAATTTTGTTTATTTATTTTGATACGATTTTCATTTTTTAGGTGTATTTGATATATAAATTTTTATACTTATTTACATAATTTTATATGTATTTTGAATATATATTTTCAAAGAAATTTACTCAATATGTATATACAAAAAAACACAAAATAATATAAATTTGTATGAAAATAAATATACAAAATACACATAAAATTAGGTAAATTTGTATTGAAATACATATACAAAATACACTTAAAATAACGTAAATTTGAATGAAATTATATAAACAAATACACTTAAAATGACGTTAATTTGAATAAAATATATGTAAAAAATATACATTAAATAATGAAAATATGTATAAAAAATATATATAAAACACAAATAGTATAATATAAAATCGTATCAAAATATATACACAGAATATTAATAAAATAATGTACATTTGTATGAAAACTAAGATGCAAAATACCTATAAAATAACGCATTTTTTATAAAATTATATATACCAAAATACACATAAAATATTTGTATTTGTATTAAAATAAATATACAAAATGCACATACAATCAGGTAAATTTGTATTTAAATAGATATGCAAAAAACATATAAAACAATGTAATTTTGTTTCAAAATATATATACGAATACACATAAAATAACATAGATTTCCATAAATATATATATATATATATATATATATATATATATATATATATATATATATATATATATATATATATATATATATATATATATATATATATATATATATATATATATACAAAATACAAATAAAATTAAGTAAATACGAATCAAAATGTATACAAAATACACATAAAATAATGTAAATTGTATAAATAAAATAAACAAAATACTAATAAGAGAATGTATTTGTATAAATATAAATATACAAATGCACATAAAATAACGTAAATTTGTACAAAACTATATACAAAAATACACAGAAGTAATTAAATTTGTATGAAAATAGATATACAAAATACAATAAAATCAGCTAAATTTGACTTGAAATATATATACAAAAATACATTTTCAACAAATACACATATAATAACGTAAATTTGTAAAAAATATATAAACAAAATACACATTAAGTAATGTAAATACGTATAAAATAAATATTTACAAAATACACCAATAATCAAGTCATTCGTATCAAAATAAATAAACAAAAACTAATTAAATAATGTAAATTTGTATGAGAAAACATATACAAAATACACATAAAATAACGTTTTAAGTTTCTATAAAATATATGTACAAAATGCACATAAAATTAGTTTGCATAAAAATATATACAAAACACACATTAGATAATGTAAATGAGTATAAAAATATGTATACAAAATACCTATGAAATGATCTAAATTCGTATCGAGTTAAATTAAGAAAATACCAATAAAATAATGTAATTTTGGATGAAAATATATATAGAAAACACACATAAAATAACCTAAATACAATTACAAATATACACATTCAATAATTTAAAATTAAATGAAATAAATATACAAAATAAACATAAAATATGGTAAATTTGTAATGAAATATATGTAAAAATACACATAAAATAATATAAATTTGTATGAAAATATATATACAAATACATATAAAATAACATAAATTTGTATAAAATTTGTATCAAAATATATATAATACATACAAAATAAAATAACGTAAATTTTTACAAAAATGTATATATAAAATACTCATAAAATATTTTAAATACGTAGAAAAATATATATACAAAATACACATAAAATAATGTAAATTCGTAAAAATAAATACAATAAAATTCAATAAAAGAATGTATATTTAGGAAAATATATATACAAAAAACAAATAAATAGCTAAAATTTGTATAAAATATATACAAAATACACAAAATAATTTAAATTTGTTTGAAAATAGATATGCAAAATACTCATAAAGTTAGGCAAATTTGTATTGAAATACATATACAAATTTCGAATAAAATAATGTAAATTTGTATGAAAATATATAAACAAATACATATAAAATCACGTAAATTTGGATAAAATATATATATACAAAATATACATTAAATATTTTAAATATGTATAAAATATAATATATTATATATATTTTATTGATATTTGCGTTATTTATGTGTATTTTGTATATGTTTTATAGAAATTTACATTATTTTATTGGTATTCTGTCTATTTATTTTGATACGAATTACATGATTATTTGTGTATTTTTACATTTTTATACGTATTTACATTATTTAATGTATTTTGTTTATATATTTTGATACAAATTTACATTATTTATGTATTTTGTATATATATTTCAATTCAAATTTAGCTTTTTTATGTGTATTTTGTATAACTCTTTATTTTAATACAAAATCAAATATTTTATGTTTTTCCTATATATATTTTATAAAAAATGCGTTATTTTATTTTGTATTTTCTTAATTTTCATACAAATTTGCATTATTTATTAATATTTTCTGTATTTATTTTGATAATTTTTTATACATTATTTTATTTGTGTTTGTATATATTTTTTACATATTTACATTATTTAATGTTTTTTTTGTATATATATTTGATACAAATTTACGTTATTTAAGTCTGTATTTTTATATATTTTATTCAAATTTACATTATTTTATGTATGTATTTGTATATCTATTTTCATACAAATACATTCTTTCATGATATTTTGTTTATTTATTTTGACACGAATTAACATTATTTAATGTGTATTTTGTATATATATTTTTATACGTATTTACATTATTTCAAGTGTATTTTGTATATATATTTCTATAGAAATCTGCGTTATTATATGTTCGAATATATATTTTGAAACAAATTTACATTGTTTTATGTATTTTGCATATTTTCAATACAAATTTACCTTATTGTATGTGCATTTTGTATATTAATTTTATTACAAATTTGATTAATCAATGTGTATTTTTGTATATGTATTTTTAAAAAAATATTTAATTAGTTAAATTTGTATTTAAATACATGTATAAAAGACATATAAAATAATAAATTTGTATGAAATGAAAACAATTACATAAAATAACATACATTTGTATAAAATAGATATACAAAATAATTTTATGTATTTTGTATATTTTCATACAAATTTAAATTATTTTGTGTATTTTTGTATATAGTTTTATACAAACTTAGGTTATTTTATGAGTATTTTGTATATCTATTTTCATACAAATACACATTCTTTTATTGATATTTTGTTTATTTATTTTGACGAGAATTTAAATTATTTAATGTGTATTTTGTATATATATTTTTATACGTATTTACATCATTTCATTGGTATTTTGTATATATCTTTTATAGAAATCTACGTTATATTATGTATTCGTATAGATTTTTAAACAAATTTTCATTTTTATGTGTATTTTGCATATTTTTTCAATACAAATTTACCTTATTGTATTTGCATTTTGTATATTAATTTTAATACAAATCTAATTATTCTATTTGTATTTTTGTATATGTATTTCAATACAAATTTACCTAATTTTGTGTATTTTGTATATTTATTTTAATACAAATTTTAATTATTTTTGTGTATTTTTGTATATAGTTTTATACAAATTTATGTTTTCTTATTTGTATTTTTTATTTATTTTCATACAAATACATTCTTTTATTGACATTTTGTTTATTTATTTGACGAATTTACATTATTTAATGTGTATTTTGTATATATATTTTTATACGTATTTACATCCTTTCATGTGTATTTTGTATATTTATAAAAAATGCGTTATTTTATGGGTATTTTGCATCTTTATTTTCATACAAATTTACATTATTTTATTTACATTCTGTGTATTTATTTTAATACAATTTTACATTATTCTATTTGTGTTTTGTATATATATTTTTTATACACATTTACATTATTTAATGAGTATTTTTTATATATATTTTATACAAATTTATGTTAATTTAAGTGTATTTGTTTATATATTTACATTCAAATTTACATTATTTTATGTGTATTTTGTATATGTATTTCTTTAAATTTACCTAATTTTATGTATTTTGTATATTTATTTTCACACAAATTTTACTTTTGTGTATTTTTATATATAGTTTTATAAAAATTTTCGTTATTTTATGTGTATTTTGTATATGTATTTTCATACAAATGCACATTCTTTTATTGATATTTTAATTATTTATTTTGACACGAATTTACATTATTGAATGTGTATTTTGTATATTTATTTTTATACGTATTTAACATTTCATGTATTTGTATATATATTTCATAGAAATCTACGTTATTTTATGTGTATTTATATATATTTTGAAACAAATCCACATTATTTTATGTGTATTTTGTATATATATTTCATTATACATTTGCCTTATTTTAAGTTTATTTTATATATATTCATTCAAATTCAAATCATTTTATTTTTATATATTTATTTGTATTTACGTTATTTATGTGTATTTTCTATATATATTTTCATTCAAATTACATTATTTTATCAGTATTTTGTTCATTTATTTCGATACGAATTTAGATTATTTCATGTGTATTTTCTATACATATACATATAGAGTAAATGTATATATAGGAAAATAAATATACAAAATACACATAAAATTACGAAAATTTAAATAAAATATATACAAAAAATACACACAATTAATTTCAATTTGTATGAAAATAGATATACAAAATACATATAATTAGTTAAATTTGTATTTAAATACATGTACAAATACACATAAAATAATGTAAATTTGTATGACATGAAACAAATTCACATAAAATAACATTACATTGGTATAAAATAGATATACAAAATATACATAGAATAATGTAAAATCGTATGAAAATAAATACACAGAATATCAATAAAATAATGTATTTATATGAAAATAAAGATGCAAAATACCCATAAAATAAAGCATATTTTTTATAAAATACATATACAAAATACACATAGAATAGCTAAATTTGTATTAAAATTAATATACAAAATGCACGTACAATAAGGTAAATTTGTATTGAAAAAATATGCAAAATGCACATAAAACAATGTATATTTGTTTCAAAATATATATACGAAGACACATAAAATAACGTATATGGTCTAGAAATATGTATACAAAATACACATGAAATGACGTTAATACGTACAAAATATATATACACAATACACATTAAGTAATGTGAATTCAAGTCAAAATAAATAAACAAAATATCAATAAAAATGTAATATTTGTATGAAAATAGATATACAAAATACACATAAAATATTTTAAATTTATATAAAACTCTTTTTATAAAAATATATATACCAAAATAATAAAATTTTAAAATTTGTATTACAATAAATATACAAAATGCACATACAATAAGGTAGATTTATATTGAAATAGATATGCTAAATACATATAAAACAATGTAAATTTGCTTCAAAATATATATACCAATACACATAAAATAAAACAGATTACTATAAAATATATATACAAAATACACATTAAAAATGAAGTAAATATGTATAAGAAAATGTATACAAAGTACACATAAAATAATTAAATTTGTATTAAAATAAATATACAAAATACACATTCAATAAGGTAAATCTATATTGAAATAGATTTTCATAATAATAATAATATAGTGTAAATTTGTATCAAATCATATAATACACACAATAAAATAACGTAAATTTTATGAAAATATATATAAAAAATACACATAAAATAATGTAAATATGTAGAAAAATATATATACAAAATACACATAAAATAATGTAAATTCTTATGAAAATAAATGAACAAAATTCCACAAAAAGAATGTATATATGTAGGAAAATATATATACAAAATACAAATAAATAACTAAAATTTGTATAAAAATGTATACAAAAATACATAAAAACAATTTAAATTTGTTTGAAAATAGATATGAAAAATGAACATAATATTAGGCAAATCTGTATTAAAATACATATACAAATTACACATAAAATAACGTAAATTTACATAAAATATATATACAAAATATACATAAAATAATGAAAATATGTATACAAATATATATAGAAAATACATAGAATAATGTAAAATCGTATCAAAATAAATAGACAGAATATAAATAAAATAATGTAAATTTGTACGAAAATAAAGATGCAAAATACCCATATAATAACGCATATTTTTACAAAAATACACATAAAATAATTATATTTTAATTAAAATAAATATACAAAATACACATACAATATGGTAAATTTGTATTGAAATACATATGCAAAATACACATAATTAATGTAAATTTATATCAAAATATATATACGAATACACATAAAATAGAGTAAATTTCTATGAAAATATATGTTCAAAATATAAATAAAATGATATAAATAAGTATAAAAATATACATATCAAATACACCTAAAATAATGTAAATTCGTATCAAAATAAATAAACAAAATTACGATAAAAGATGCAAGATACACATTAAATAACGTAAATATGTATAAAAAATATATACAAAAAACAAATAGAATAATGTGAAATCGTATCAAAATAAATAAACCGAAAATTAATAAAATAATATAAATTTGTATGAAAATAAAGATGCAAAATTCCCATTAAATAGCGCATTTCTTATAAAAAATATATATACAAAAATATACATAAAATATTTAAATTTGTATTAAAATAAATATACAAATGCACATACAATAAGGTAATATTGTATTGTAAGAGATATGCAAAAATACTTATAAACCAATGTACATTTGTTTAAAACATAAAATAACGTAGATTTCTATTAAAATATATATATACAAAATTCTCATAAAATTAAGTAAATACGTATAAAAATAGATATACAAAATACACATAGAATAATGTAAAATTGTTTAAAAAAAAAACAGAATATAAATAAAATAATGTAAATTTGTATAAAAATAAAAATGCAAAATACCTATAAAATAAAGCATATTTTTATAAAAATACATATACAAAAATACACATAGGATAATTAAATTTGCATCAAAATTAATATACAAAATGCATATACAATAAGGTAAATTTGTATTGAAAAATATGCAAAATACACATAAAACAGTGTAAATTTATTTCAAAATCTATATACGAATACTATAAATCAACGTAGATTTCTATAGAAATATATATACAAAATATACATGAAATGATGTAAAATACACGTATAAAAAATAGATATATATATATATATATATATCTATATATATATATATATATATATATATATATATATATATATATATATATATATATTTATATATATATATATATATATATATATATATATATATATATAAAATACACATTAATTAATGAAAATTCGCGTCACAGTAAATAAACATAATATAAATAATAGAGTGTGTCTTTTTATGAAAATAGATATACAATATACACATAAAATCACCTAAATTTGTATAAAACTATATACAAAAATACACAAAAATAATTTTAATTTGTATGAAAATAAATATACAAAATACACATAAAATTAGGTAAATTTGTATTGAAATACATTTACAAAATACACATAAAATAACGTAAATTTGAATGAAAATATATAAACAAATACACTTAAAATAACGTAAATTTGTATAAAATATATATAAAAAATACACATTAAATAATGTAAATATATATAAAAAAAATATATACAAAACACAAATAGAATAATATAAAATCGTATCAAAATAAATACACAGAATATTAATAAAATAATGTAATTTTGTATGAAAATTAAGATGCAAAATACCCATAAAATAACGCATTTTTTATAAAAATATTTATACCAAGACACACATAAAATATTTGAATTTGTATTAAAATAAATATACAAAATGCACATACAATAAGGTAAATTTGTATTGAAATAGATATGCAAAATAAATATAAAACCATGTAAATTTTTTTTAAATATATATACGAATACACATAAAATAACGTAGATTTCTATGAAAATAAATATACAAAATACACATAAAATGAAGTAAATACGTATAAAAAAAGGTATACAAAATACACATAAAATAATGTAAACTCGTATCAAAATAAATAAACAAAATACTAATAAAAGAATGTGTATTGTATATATATAAATATACAAAATACAAATAAAATAACGTAAATTTATATAAAACTATATGCAAAAATACACAAAAGTAATTAAATTTGTGTGAAAATAGATATACAAAATACATGTGTATTTTGTATATTTATTTTCATACAAATTGAAATTATTTTTGTTTATTTTTTATATATTTTCATACAATTTTTCGTTATTTAATGTGTATTTTTTATATATATTTTTTCTACAAATATACGTTCTTTTATCTGAATTTTGTTTACTGAATTTGTAACGAATTTACCTTATTTTGTATATCTATTTTCATACAAATTAAAATACTTCTGTGTATTTTTGTATAATTTTTATATAAATTTACTTTATTTATTTGTGTATTTTGTATATTTATATTTAAACAAATATACATTCTTTTATTGGTATTTTGTATATTTATTTTGATACGAATTTACATTATTTTATGTGTATTTTGTATACATTTTTTTATACGTATATACTTAATTTTATGTGTATTTTGTATATATATTTTTATAGAAATGTACGTTATTTTATGTGTATTCGTATATATTTTGAAACAAAGTTACATTGTTTTATATGTTTTGCATATCTATTTCAATACAAATTTACCTTTATTGTATGTGTTTTTGTATATTTATTTTAATACAAATTTAATTTTTGATGTGTATTTTGGTATATATATTTTTATAATAAAAAAAGCGTTATTTTATGTATTTTATAAATATTTTGATACAAATCTACATTATTTTATGTATTTTGTATATACATTTCAATTCAAATTTAGCTTATTTATCTGTATTTTGTATATCTATTTTCATAACGAATTTAATTACTGTGTATTTTTGTATATAGTTTTATACAAATTTACGTTATTTTATGTGTATTTTGTATATTTATATTTATACAAATACATTTTTATTGGTATTTTGTTTATTTATTTTGATACGAATTTACATTATTTATGTGTATTTTGTATACATTTTCTTAGACGTATTTACTTTTTATGTGTATTTTGTATATATATTTTACAAATCTACGTTATTTTATGTATTCGTATATATATTTTGAAACAAATTTACATTGTTTTATATGTATTTTGCATATCTATTTCAATACAGATTTACCTTATTGTATGTGTATTTTGTATATTTATTTTAATAAAATTAATTTTTCATGTGTATTTTGGTATATATTTTTATAAAAATACGTTATTTAATGGGTATTTTGCATCTTTTATTCATACAAATTTACATTGTTTTATTAATATTCTGTGTATTTATTTTGATACGATTTTACATTATTCTATTTGTGTTTTGTAAATATTTTTTATACATATTTACATTATTTAATGTGTATTTTGTATATTTTAAAACAATTTACGTTATTTTATGCGCATCTGTTAAAATATTTTGATACAATTTACATTATTTTATGTATTTTGTATATATATTTCAATACAAATTTAATTTATTTTATGTATATTTTGTATATCTATTTTCATTTGCATCAAAATAAATAAACAAAATAGCAATAAAATAATGTAAATTTGTATGAAAAACATATACAAATACACATAAAATAACGCAAATTTCTAAAAATATATGTACAAAATGGACATAAAATAAAGTAAATTTGCAAATTTATATTGAAATACATATGCAAAATACATATAAAACAATGTAAATTTGTTTCAAAATATATATACGAATACACATAAAATAACGTAGATTTCTATAAAAATATATACAAAATACATAAAATTAAGTAAATACGTATAAAAAATGAATACAAAAATACATAAAAATCGTATCAAAATAAATAAACAAAATACCAGTAAAAGAATGTGTATTTGTAAAAATATAAATATACAAAATACACATAAATATCGTAAATTTGTATAAAACTATATACAAAATACACTGAAGTAATTAAATATGTATGAAATATATATACAAAATACAGCTATAAAAAAGCTAAATTTGAATTGAAATGTACATACAAAATACATAAAATAATGTAAATCTGTATCAAAATATTTATACAAATACATATAATAACGTAGATTTGTTTAAAATATATAAACAAAATACACATTAAGTAATGTAAATACATTATAAAAATATGTACAAAATACACATATAATCATGTAATTCGTATCAAAATAAATAAACAAATAGCAATAAAATAATGTAAATTTGTATGAGAAAACATATACAAATAACGCAAATTTCTATAAAAATATATGTACAAAATGCACATAAAATAAAGTAAATTTGCAAAAAATATATATACAAAACACACACTAAATAATGTATGTACATAAAATAACCTAAATTTGTATAAACCTATATACAAAAATACAAAAAAAAATTAAATTTGTATGAAAAGAAAGATACAAAATACACATAAAATTACGTAACTTTGTATTGAAATACATATACAAAATACATCAAATAATGTAAATTTGAATGAAAATATATAAACAAATACACTTAAAATAACGTAAATTTGTATAAATATATGCAAGATACACATTAAATAATGTAAATATGTATAAAAAATATATATACAAAAAACAAATAGAATAATGTAAAATCGTATCAAAATAAATACACAGAATATCAATAAAATAATGTAAATTTGAATGAAAATAAAGATACAAGATTCCCAAAAATTATCGCATTTTTTTTAAATATATTTACCAAAATACATAAAATATTTAAATTTGTATTGAAATAAATATACAAAATGCATATACAGTACGGTAAATTTGTATTGAAAGAGATATTAAAAAGTACATATAAAACAATGTAAATTTGTTTCAAAATATATATACGAATACAAATAAAATAAAGTACATTTCTATAGAAATATATATACAAAATACATATGAAATTATGTAAATACGTATAAAAATATATATACAAAATACATATCAAATAATGCAAATTCGTGTCAAAATAAATAAACAAAATATCATGAAAAGAGTGTATATTTGTATGAAAATAGATAATAGATAATAAATTTGTATAAAATATATATGCAAGATACACATTAAATAAAGTAAATATGTATAAAAAAGTATATACAAAAGACAAATAAAATAATGTAACATCGTATCAAAATAAATACACCGAATATTAATAAAATAATGTAAATTTGTATGAAAATAAAGATGCAAAATTCTATAAAATAGCGCATTTCTTATAAAATATATATACCAAAATACACATAAAATATTTAAATTTGCATTGAAATAAATATACAAATGCATACAATTAGGTAAATTTGTATTGAAAGAGATATGCAAAATACATATAAAACAATGTAAATTTGTTTCAAAATATATATACGAATACAAATAAAAATCGTAGATTTCTATAAAATATATATACAAAATACATAAAATTAAGTAAATACGTATAAAAATGTATACAAAATACACATAAAATAATGTAATTTCAATTAAAATAAATGAAAATTTGAATGAAAATATAAAACAAATACACTTAAAATAACGTAAATTTGTATAAAATATATATGCAAGATACACATTAAATAATGTAAATGTTTATAAAAAGATATATACAAAAACAAATATAATGTAAAATCGTATCAAAATATATACAGAGAATATCAATAAAATAATGTAAATTTGTATGAAAATAAAGATGCAAAATTCCCAAAAATTATCGCATTTTTTAAAAATATATATATAAAATACAAAATATTTAAATTTGTATTGAAATAAATATACAAAATGCATATACAGTAAAGTAAATTTGTATTAAAAGAGATATTCAAAATACATATAAAACAATGTAAATTTGTTTCAAATATATATACGAATACACATAAAATAATGTAGATTTCTATAGAAATATATATAAAAATACATATGAAATTATGTAAATACGTATAAAATATATATACAAAATACATATCAAATAATGTAAATTAGTGTCAAAATAAATAAACAAAATATCATGAAAAGAATGTGTATTTGTATAAAAATAGACAATAGATAATAAATTTGTATAAAATATATAAGCAAGATACTCATTAAATAATGTAAATATGTATAAAACAAGTATATACAAAAAACAAATAGAATAATGTAAATTCGTATGAAAATAAATACACCGAATATTAATAAAATAATGTAAATTTGTATGAAAAATAAAGATGCAAAATTCTATAAAATAGCACATTTTATAAAAATATATATACCAAAATACATAAAATATTTAAATTTCTATTTAAATAATTATACAAAATGCACATAAAATAAGTTAAATTTTTATTGAAAGAGATATATAAAAATTCAAATAAAACAATGTAAATTTGTTTCAAAATATATATACGAATACAAATAAAAAACGTAGATTTCTATAAAAATATATATACAAAATACACATAAAATTAAGTAAATACGTATAAAAAAATGTGTATTTGTAAAAATATAAATATACAAAATGCACATAAAATATCGTAAATTTGTATAAAACTATATACAAAAATACAAAGAAGTAATTAAATTTGTATGAAAATATATATACAAAATTCAGCTAAAATAAGCTAAATTTGAATTGAAATGTACATACAAAATACATAAAATAATGTAAATCTGTATCAAAATATTTATACGAATACACATAAAATAACGTAGATTTCTATAAAATATATATATACAAAATACACATAAAATTAAGTAAATACGTATAAAAATAGATATACAAAATACACATATAATCATGTATTTCGTATGAAAATTAATAAAAAAAATATAAATAAAATAATTTAAATTTTTATTTGAAAACATATAAAAATAACGCAAATTTATATTAAAATATTTATACAAAAATGCACATAAAATAAAGTAACTTTAGATAAAAATATATATACAAAACACACATTAAATAATGTAAATGCGTACAAAAAATAACCTAAATTTGTATAAAACTATATACAAAAATACACAAAAATAATTTAAATTTGTATGAAAAGAAATATACAAAATACACATAAAATTAGGTAAATTTGTATGGAAATACATATACAAAATACACATCAAATAATGTAAATATGAATGAAAATATATAAACAAATACACTTAAAATAACGTACATTTCTATAAAATATATATGCAAGATACACATTAAATAATGTAAACGTGTATAAAAAAATATATACAAAAAACAAATAGAATAATGTAAAATCGTATCAAAATAAATACACAGAATATCAATAAAATAATGTAAATTTGTATGAAAATAAAGATGCAAAATTCAAAAATTATCGCATTTTATAAAAATATATTTACCAAATACACATAAAATATTTTATTTTGTATTGAAATAAATATACAAAATGCATATACAGTAAGGTAAATTTGTATTGAAAGAGATATTCACAAATACATATAAAACAATGTAAATTTGTTTCAAAATATATAAACTAATAAACACAAAATAAGTAGACTTCTATAGAAATATATATACAAAATACATATGAAATTATGTAAATACGTTTAAAAATATATATACAAAATATATCAAATAATGTAAATTAATGTCAAAAATAAATAAACAAAATATCATGAAAAGAATGTGTATTTGTATGAAAGTAGATAATAGATAATAAATTTGTATAAAATATATATGCAAGATACATTAAATAATGTAAATATGTATAAAAAAGTATATACAAAAACAAATAGAATAATGTAAAATCGTATCAAAAATAAATACACCGAATATTAATAAAATAATGTAAATTTGTATGAAAATAAAAGATGCAAAATTCCCTATCAAAATAGCGCATTTCTTATAAAATATATATACCAAAAACACATAATATATTTAAATTTGTATTGAAAGAGATATGCAAATGTACATAATAAGAAAATGTATTGAAAGAGATATAAAATACATATAAAACAATGTAAATTTGTTTCAAAATATATATACGAATACAAATAAAAAAACGTAGATTTCTATAAAAATATATATACAAAATACACATAAAATAATGTAAATTCGAATTAAAATAAATAAACAAAATACCAATAAAAGAATATGTATTTGGATAAATATAAATATACTAAATACACATACAAAATAAACATAAAATAAGGTAGATTTTTAATAAAATATATGTACAAAATACACATAAAATAATGTAAATTTATATGAAAATATATATACAAATACAGATAAAATACCATGAATTTGTATAAAAATATATATTCAAAATATATATTGAATAATGGAAAAGCGTATAAAAATATATATACAAAGTACATATAAAATAATGTAAATTCGTATCAATATAAATGAACAAAACACCAATAAAATAATATATATTTGAATGAAAATAAATTTACAAAATATACATAACATAACTAAAATTTGTATTAAAATATATACAAAAATACATAGAAATAATTTGAGTTTGTATGAAAATAGATATACAAAATACACATAAAACTAGGTAAATTTCATTTGAAATGTATTTACAAAATACCCATAAAATATTGTAAATTTGTGTCAAAATATATAAACAAATACACATAAAATATCGTAAATCTGTATGAAAAATATATACAAAATACACATAGAATAATGTCAATTCCTATCAAAATGAATGAGCAGAATATCAATAAAATAATGTAAATTTGTATGAAAATAAAGATGCAAAATACCCAAAAAATAAAGAATATGTTTATAAAAATACAGATACAAAAATACACATCGAATAATTAAATTTGTATTAAAATTAATATACAAAATGCGTATATAATAAGGTAAATTTGTATTGAAAAAATATGCAACATACACGTTTACTCATACAAATTTATATTATTTTATTGGTATTTTGTTTATTTATTTTGATACGAATTACATGATTATATGTGTATTTTGTACATATTTTTTTATACGTATTTACATTATTTAATTTGTATTTTGTTTATATATTTTCATACAAATTTACGTTATTATATGTGTATTTGTATAAATATTTTGATATAAATTTACTTTATTTCATGTATTTTGGGTATATATTTCAACTCAAATTTAGCATATTTCGTGTGTATTTTGTATATATTTTCATACAAATTTAATTACTTCTGTGTATTTTTGTATATAGTTTTATATAAATTTACGTTATTTTATATGTATTTTGTATATTTATATTCATACAAATACACATTCTTTTACTGGTATTTTGTTTATTTATTTTGACTCGAATTTACATTATTTTATGTGTATTTTGTATACATTTTTTTATACGTATTTACTTCATTTTATGTGTATTTTGTATATATATTTTTATAGAAATCTACGTTATTTTATGTGTATTCGTATATATATTTTTAAACAAATTTACATGGTTTTATATGTATTTTGCATATCTATTTCAATACAAATTAACATTATTGTATGTGTTTTTTGTATTATTATTTTAATACAAATTTAATTTTTTGATGTGTATTTTGGTATATATATTTTTTTAAATAAAAAAAATGCGTTATTTTATGGGTATTTTGCATCTTTATTTTCATACAAATTTACATTATTTTATTAATATTCTGTGTATTTATTTTGATACGATTTTACATTATTCTATTTGTGTTTGCATATTTTTTATACAAAAATTTACGTTATTTTAAGTGTATTTTGTATGTATTTCAATACAAATTTACCTAATTTTATGTGTATTTTGTACATTTATTTTCATACAAATTTAAAATAGTTTTGTGTATTTTTGTATATAGTTTGATACAAATTTAGGTTATTTTATGTGTATTTTGTATATCTATTTTCATACAAATACACATTCTTTTATTGATATTTTGTTTATTTATGTTGACGCGAATTTACATTATTTAATGTGTATTTTGTATATATATTTTTATACGTATTTACATCATTTCATGTGTATTTTGTTTAGTTTTAAACAAATTTATATTATTTAATGTGTATTTTGTATATATATATTTATACAAATACACATTCTTTTAAAGGTATTTTGTTTATTTATTTTGATACTAATTTACATTATTTTATGTGTATTTTGTATACATTTTTTATACGTATTTACTTAATTTTATGTGTATTTTGCATATATATTTTTATAGAAATCTACCTTATTTCATGTGTATTCGTATATATATTTTGAAACAAATTTACATTGTTTATATGTATTTTGCATATCTATTTTTGTGTATTCTGTATTTATTTTTGTTATACATAGAATAATATAAAATCGTATCAAAATAGGTACACAGAATATCAATAAAATAATTTAAATTTGTATGAAAATAAACACGCAAAATACCCATAAGATAAAGCATATTTTTTATAAAAAATACATATATAAAAACACACATAGAATAATTAGATTTGTATTAAAATTAATATACAAAATGCACACATACAATAAGGTAAATTTGTATTGAAAAAAAACGCAAAATACAAATAAAACAGTGTAAATTTGTTTCAAAATATATATACGAATACACATAAATTAACGTAGATTTCTATAGAAATATATATACAAAATACACATGAAATTATGTAAATACGTATAAAAATATATATATAAAATACATATTAAGTAATGTAAATTCTTGACAAAATAAATAAACAAAATATCATGAAAGAATGAAAAGAATTTGTGTATGAAAATAAATAATAGATAATAAATTTGTATGTAATATATATGCAAGATACACATTAAATAATGTAAATATGTATAAAAAAATATATAAAAAAAAATTGCAATAATGTAAAATCGTATCAAAATAAATACACCGAATATTAATAAAATAATGTAAATTTGTATGAAAATAAAGATGCAAAATTCCCATCAAATAGCATTTCTTATAAAATATATATACCAAAAATACACATAAAATATTTAAATTTGTAATGAAATAAATATACAAAATGCACATACAATAAGGTAAACTTCAGTTGAGAAGATATGAAATATATATAAAAAATTGTAAATTGTTCAAAATATATATTGAATACACATAAATAACGTAAATTTGTTTCAAAAATACATATACAAAATACACAAAAAATTACGAAAATACGTATAAAAATATATAAAAATAAATATAAAATAATGTAAATTTGTAATCAAAATAAATGTACAAAATACACATAAAATAATGTAAATTTATAAAATAAATATACAAAATACACATAAAATACCATGAATTTGGCATAAAATTATATATTAAAATAAATATTAGATAATGTAAATGCGTATAAAAATATATGTAAAAAGTACATATAAATAATGTAAATTCGTATCAATATAAATCAACAAATAGATTTACAAAATACACATAACATAACTAAAATTTGTATTGAAATATATACAAAAATACATAAAAATAATTTGAGCTTGTATGAAAATATATATTCAAAATAGACATAAAACTAGGTAAATTTCTTTTGAAATATATATACAAAATACCCATAAAATATTGTAAATTTGTGTCAGAATATATAAACCAATACACATACAATAACGTAAATTTGTTTGAAAAATATATACAAAATACACATAGAATAATGTCAAATCGTATCAAAATGAATGAGCAGAATATCATTAAAATAACGTAAATTTGTATGAAAATAAAGATGCAAAATACCCATAAAATAAAGTATATTTTTATAAAAATACATATACAAAAATACACATAGCATAATTAAATTTGTATTAAAATTAATATACAAAATGCATATACAATAAGGTAAATTTGTATTGAAAAAATATGCAAAATTCACATAAAAGTATAAATTTGTTTAAAAATCTATATACGAATACACATAATATAACGTAGATTTCTATAGAAATATATATACAAAATACACATGAAATTATGTAAATACGTATAAAAATATATATACAAAATACACATTAAATAATCTAAATTCTCGTCAAAATAAATAAACAAAATATCAATAAAAGAATGTGTATTTGTATAAAAATAGATATACAAAATACTCATAAAATAACTAAGTTTGTATAAACTATATACAAAATTCACAAAATTATTTAAATTTGTATGAAAATAAATATACAAAAATACACAATACATAAATTATTTTGTATATCTATTTTATACAAAATGTACGTTATTTTATGTGAATTTGTTATTTCATACAAATTTACATTATTTTATGTGTGTTTTGTACATGTATTTAAATACAAATTTAACTAATTACATATTTTTATAAAAATACATATACAAAAATACACATAGATTAATCAAATTTGTATTAAAATTAATATACAAAATGCACATACTATAAGGTAAATTTGTATTAAAAAAATATGCAAAATTCACATAAAACAATGTAAATTTGTTTCAAAATATATATTCGAATACCCATAAAATAACGCAGATTTCTATAGAAATATATATACAAAATACACTTGAAATAAAGTAAATACGTATAAAAATTTATATACAAAATACACATTAAATAATGTTAATTCGTGTCAAAATAAATAAACAAAATATCATGAAAAGAATGTGTATTTGTATGAAAATAGATATTCAAAATACACATAAAATAACCTAAATTTGTATAAAACTATATACAAAAATAAACAAAAATAATTTAAACTTGTATGAAAATAAATATACAAAAAACATTTAAAAATAGGTAAATTTGTATTGAAATACATATACAAAATACACATAAAATAATGTAAATTTGAATGAAAATATATAAACATATAGACTTAAAATAACGTAAATTTGTATCAAATATATATACAAAAAAAACATTAAATAATGTAAATATGTATAAAAAAAAATATATACAAAACACAAATAAAATAATGTAAAATCGTATCAAAATAAAAACAGAAAATATTAATAAAATAATGTAAATTTGTATGAAAATTAAGATACAAAATACCCATAAAATAACGCATTTTTTATAAAAATATATATACGAAAAAACATAAAATAATTGATTTTGTATTAAAATAAATAGATATACAAAATACACATAAAATAAGCTAAATTTGAATTGAAATATATATACAAAATACATAAAATAATGTAAATTTGTATCAAAATACCTATACAAATACACATATAATAACGTACATTTGTATGAAAATATATAAACAAAATACACATTAAATAATGTAAATACGTATAAAAAAATGTAAAAAATACACAAATAATCATGTAATTCGTATCAAAATAAATAGACAAAATACCAATAAAATAATGTAAATTTCTATGAGAAAACATATACAAAATACACATAAATAACATATAATATCAATAAAATATATATATAATATATTATTTTATATATTTAATATTTTAATGTGTATTTATATATATATTTTATCCAAATTTACGTGATTTTATATGTATTTGTTATATATTTTCATACAAATTTACATTATGTTATGTAGTTTGTATATATTTCAATACAAATTTGCCTAACTTTATGTGTATTTTGCATATCTATTTTCAAACAATTTAAATTATTTTGTGTATTTTGTATATATTTTATAGAAATTTTAGTTATTTTATTGTTTTTGTATATATATTTTCCTACAAATATACATTCTTTTATTTATTGAATTTTGTATTTAATTTTTACGAATTTACATTATTTTATGTGTATTGTATATATATTTTTCACGTATTTAAACTATTTTATGTGTATTTATATATACATTTTCAAAAAACTACGTTATTTTATTGTGTATTTGTATATATTTTGGAACATTTATACAAATTCATGTTATTTTATGTGTATTTGTATATATATTTTCATACAAATTTATATTATTTTATGTATTTTTGTATATTATATATTTATCAAATTTACATTATTTTGTGTATTTTGTATATTTATATTTTCATACAAATTTACATTATTTTAAGTGTATTTTGTATATATTTATTTTATACAAATACATTATTTTATGTGTATTTTGTATATATATTTTTATAGAAATCGACGCTATTTTATGTGTATTCGTATTTATATATTTTGAAACAAATTTACATTGAATAAAAATTTACATTCAATACAAATCTACCTTATTGTATGTGCATTTTATATTTATTTTGATACAAATTCAAATATTTTATGTGTATTTTTAGTATATATAATTTTATAAAAAATGCGTTATTTTAAAATTATTTTGCATCTTAGTTTTCATACAAATATACAATATTTTATTAATATTCTGTGTATATATTTTGATACGATTTTATATTATACTATTTGTGTTTTGTATATATATTTTTATACATATTTTCATTATTTAATGTGCATTTTTTATATATATTTTATACAAATTAACGTTATTTTAAGTGTATTTGTTTATATAATTTCATTCAAATTTACATTATTTTAGGTGTATTTTGTATATATATTTCAATACAAATTTACCTAATTTTATATGTATTTTGTATATTTATTTTCATACAAATTTAAATTATTTTTGTGTTTTTTTGTATATATAGAGTAAATTTCTATGAAAATATATATTCAAAATACATATAAAATTATGTAAATAAGTATAAAAATATATATATCAAATACACCTAAAAAAATGAAAATTCGTATGAAAATAAATAAACAAAATTCCGATAAAAGAATGTATATTTGTAGGAAAATAAATATACAAAATACACATAAAGTTACGAAAATTTGAATAAAAATATATACAAAAAAACAAAAAAATAAATTTCAATTTGTATGAAAATAGATATACAAAATACACATATAATTAGTTAAATTTGTATTTAAATACATGTACAAAAAACACATAAAATAATGTAAATATGTATGAAATGAAAACAAATTCACATAAAATAACGTACATTTGTATAAAATAGATATACAAAATATACATAGAATAATGAAAAATCGTATCAAAATAAATACACAGAATATCAATAAAATAATGTAATTTTGTATGAAAATAAAGATGCAAAATACCCATAAAATACAGCACATTTTTTTAAAAATACATATACAAGAATACACATAGAATAATTAAATTTGTATTAAAATTAATATACAAAATGCACGTACAATAAGGGAAATTTGTATTGAAAAAATATACAAAATGCACATAAAACAATGTATATTTGTTTCAAAATATATATACGAATACACATAAAATAACGTATATTTCTATAGAAATATACATAAAAAATACACATGAAATGACGTAAATACGAATAAAAATATATATATACACAATACACATTAAATAATGTAAATTCACATCAAAATAAATAAACAAAATATCAATAAAAGAATGTGTATTTGTATGAAAATAGATATACAAAATACACATAAAATATTGTAAATTTGTATAAAACTCTATTAATAAAATGCCCAAAAATAAATTAACTTTCTATAAAAATATATATACAAAATACATATAAAACTAGTTAAATTTCTATTGAAATACATATACAAAATACACATAAAATAATGTAAATTTGAATGAAAATATATAAACAAATACACTTAAAATAACGTAAATTTGTATGAAATATATATAGTAAATACACATTAAATAATGTAAATATGTATAAAAAAATATATACAAAACACAAATAGAATAATGTAAAATAGTATCAAAATAAATACACAGAATATTAATAAAATAATGTAAATTTGTATGAAAATAAAGATGCAAAATACCCATGAAACAACGCATTATTTATGAAAATATATATACCAAAATACACATAAATATTTAAATTTGTATTACAATAAATATACAAAATGCACATACAATAAGGTAAATTTGTATTGAAATAGATATGCAAAATACACATAAAACAATGTAAATTTGTTTCAAAATATATATACGAATACACATAAAATAACGTAGATTTCTATAAAATATATATACAAAATACACATAAAATGAAATAAAATGAAATAAATATACATAAAATAATGTAAATTCGTATCAAAATAAATAAACAAAATGCCAATAAAAGAATGTTTACTTATATAAATATAAATATACAAAATACACATAAAATAACGTAAAATTGTATAAAACTATATACAAAAATAAACAAAAATAATAAAATTTGTATGAAAATAGATATACAAAAGACACATAAAATAAGCTAAATTTGAATTGAAATAAATATAGAAAATACATAAAATAATGTAAATTTGTATCAAAATATATATTCATATACGCATATATTAAAATTAATATACAAAATGCGTATATAATAAGGTAAATTTGTATTAAAAAAATATGCAACATACACGTTTACTCATACAAATTTATATTATTTTATTGGTATTTTGTTTATTTATTTTGATACGAATTACATGATTATATGTGTATTTTGTACATATTTCTTTATACGTATTTACATTATTTAATGTGTATTTTGTTTATATATTTTCATACAAATTTACGTTATTATATGTGTATTTGAATAAATATTTTGATACAAATTTACTTTATTTCATGTATTTTGTATATATATTTCAATTCAAATTTAGCTTATTTTGTGTGTATTTTGTATATATTTTCATACAAATTTAATTACTTCTGTGTATTTTTGTATATAGTTTTATATAAATTTACGTTATTTTATGTGTATTTTGTATATTTATATTTATACAAATACACATTCTTTTATTGGTATTTTGTTTATTTATTTTGATACGAATTTACATTATTTCACGTGTATTTTGAATACATTTTCTTATACGTATTTACTTCATTTTATGTGTATTTTGTATATATATTTTTATAGAAATCTACGTTATTTTATGTGTATTGGTATAAATATTTTGAAACAAATTTACATTGTTTTATATGTATTTTGCATATCTATTTCAATACAAATTTACCTTATTGTATGTGTTTTTTGTATATTTATTTTAATACAAATTTAATTTTTTGATGTGTATTTTGATATATATATTTTTATAAATAAAAAAAATGCGTTATTTTATGGGTATTTTGCTTCTCTATTTTCATACAAATTTACATTATTTTATTAATATTCTGTGTATTTATTTTGATACGATTTTACATTATTCTATTTGTGTTTTTTACATATTTTTTTATACAAATTTACGTAATTTTAAGTGTATTTGTTTATGTATTTTCATTCAAATTTGCATTATTTTATGTGTATTATGTGTATGTATTTCAATACAAATTTACCTAATTTTATGTGTATTTTGTATATTTATTTTCATACAAATTTAAAATATTTTTGTTTATTTTTGTATATAGTTTGATACAAATTTAGGTTATTTTATGTGTATTTTGTATATGTATTTTCATACAAATACACATTCTTTTATTGATATTATGTTTATTTATTTTGACGCGATTTTTATGTGAATTTGTTTTCATTTCAAACAAATTTACATTATTTTATTGTATTTTGTACATGTATTTAAATACAAATCTAGATAATTATATGTATTTTGTATATCTATTTTCATACATATTGAATTTTATTTTATGTTTTTTGTATATTTTATTCAAATTTTCGTAATCTTATAAAAATATATATACCAAAAACAAATAAAATATTTAAATTTGCATTGAAAGCAAAAATACATATAAAACAATGTAAATTTGTTTCAAAATATATATACGAATACAAATAAAAAAACGTAGATTTCTATAAAAATATATATACAAAATACACATAAAATTAAGTAAATAAGTATGAAAAAATGTATACAAAATACACATAAAATAATGTAAATTCTAATAAAAATAAATAAACAAAATACCAATAAAAGAATGTATTTGGATAAATATAAATATACAAAATACATACAAAATAAACATAAAATAAGGTAGATTTGTAAAAAAATATATGTACAAAATACACATAAAATAATGTAAATTTATATAAAAATATATATACAAATACACATAAAATACCATGAATTTGTATAAAAATATATATTCAAAATAAATATTAAATAATGTAAAAGCGTATAAAAATATATATACAAAGTACATATAAAATAATGTAAATTCATATCAATATAAAACAACAAAACACCAATAAAATAATATATATTTGAATGAAAATAAATTTACAAAATACACATAACATAACTAAAATTTGTATTAAAATATATACAAAAATACATAGAAATAATTTGAGTTTGTATGAAAATAGATATACAAAATACACATAAAACTAGGTAAAATTCTTTTGAAATGTATATACAAAATACCCATAAAATATTGTAAATTTGTGTCAAAATATATAAGCAAATACAAATAAAATAACGTAAATTTGTATGAAAAATATATACAAAATACATATAGAATAATGTCAATTCGTATCAAAATGAATGAGCAGAATATCAATAAAATAATGTAAATTTGTATGAAAATAAAGATGCAAAATACCCAAAAAATAAAGCATATGTTTATAAAAATACAGATACAAAAATACACATAGAATAATTAAATTTGTATTAAAATTAATATACAAAATGCATATATAATAAGGTAAATTTATATTGAAAAAATATGCAACATACACGTTTACTCATACAAATTTATATTATTTTATTGGTATTTTGTTTATTTATTTTGATACAATACATGATTATGTGTATTTTGTACATATTTTTATACGTATTTACATTATTTAATGTGTATTTTTTTATATAGTTTCATACAAATTTACGTTATTATATGTGTATTTGTATAAATATTTTGATACAAATTTACTTTATTTCATGTATTTTGTATATACATTTCAATTCAAATTTAGCTTATTTTGTGTGTATTTTGTATATATTTTCATACAAATTTAATTACTTCTGTGTATTTTTGTATATAGTTTTATATAAATTTACGTTATTTTATGTGTATTTTGTATATTAATATTTATACAAATACACATTCTTTTATTGGTATTTTATGTGTTTTTTGTATACATTTTTTTATACGTATTTACTTCATTTTATGTGTATTTTGTATATATATTTTTATAGAAATCTACGTTATTTTATGTGTATTCGTATATATATTTTGAAACAAATTTACAATGTTTTATATGTGTTTTGCATATCTATTTCAATACAAATTTCCTTATTGTATGTGTTTTTTGTATATTTATTTTAATACAAATTTAATTTTTTGATGTGTATTTTGGTATATATATTTTTATAAATAAAAAAAATGCGTTATTTTATGGGTATTTTGCTTCTTTATTTTCATACAAATTTACATTATTTCATTAATATTCTGTGTATTTATTTTGATACGAATCTACATTATTATATTTGTGTTTTGTATATATTTTTTTATACAAATTTACATTATTTTAAGTGTATTTGTTTATGTATTTTCATTCAAATTTACATTATTTTATGTGTATTTTGTGTATGTATTTCAATACAAATTTACCTAATTTTATGTGTATTTTGTATATTTATTTTCATACAAATTTAAAATATTTTTTGTGTATTTTTGTATATAGTTTGATACAAACTTAGATTATTTTATGTGTATTTTGTATATCTATTTTCATACAAATACACATTCTTTTATTGATATTTTGTTTATTTATTTTGACGCGAATTTTATGTGAATTTGTTTTCATTTCATACAAATTTACATTATTTTATGTATATTTTGTACAAGTATTTAAATACAAATTTCATACATACATACATACATACATACATACAATTTCATACAAATTGAAATTTTTGTTTTTGTTTTTTTGTATATATTTTTATTCAAATTTCCGTAATCTTATAAAAATATATATACCAAAATACACATAAAATATTTAAATTTGCATTGAAATAAATATACAAAATGCACATACAATAAGGTAAATTTGTATTGAAATAGATATGCAAAATACATATAAAACAATGTAAATTTGTTTCAAAATATATATACAAATACAAATAAAAAAACGTAGATTTCTATAAAAATATATATACAAAATACATATAAAATTAAGTAAATACTTATAAAAAAATGTATACAAAATACACATAAAATAATGTAAATTCGAATTAAAATAAATAAACAAAATACCAATAAAAGAATGTGTATTTGGATAAATATAAATATACAAAATACACATACAAAATAAACATAAAATAAGGTAAATTTGTAAAAAAATATATGTACAAAATACATATAAAATAATATAAATTTATATAAAAATATATATATAAATACACATAAAATACCATGAATTTGTATAAAAATATATATTCAAAATAAATTTTAAATAATGTAAAAGCGTATAAAAATATATATACAAAGTACATATAAAATAATGTAAATTCGTATCAATATAAATCAACAAAACACCAATAAAATAATATATATTTGAATGAAAATAAATTTACAAAATACACATAACATAACTAAAATTTGTATTAAAATATATACAAAAATACATAGAAATAATTTGAGTTTGTATGAAAATAGATATACAAAATACACTTAAAACTAGGTAAATTTCTTTTGAAATGTATATACAAAATACCCATAAAATATTGTAAATTTGTGTCAAAATATATAAACAAATACACATAAAATAACGTAGATTTGTATGAAAAATATATACAAAATACACATAGAATAATGTCAATTCGTATCAAAATGAATGAGCAGAATATCAATAAAATAATGTAAATTTGTATGAAAATAAAGATGCAAAATATCCATAAAATAAATCATATTTTTATAAAAATACATATACAAAAAAACACATAGAATAATTAAATTTGTATTAAAATTAATATACAAAATGCATATACAATAAGATAAATTTGTATTGAAAAAATATGCAAAATACACATAAAAGTGTAAATTTGTTTAAAAATCTATGTACGAATACACATAATATAACGTAGATTTCTATAGAAATATATATACAAAATACACATGAAATGATGTAAATACGTATAAAAATATATATACAAAATACACATTAAATAATTTAAACTCTCGTCAAAATAAATAAACAAAATATCAATAAAAGAATGTGTATTTGTATGAAAATAGATATACAAAATACTCATAAAAGAACCTAAGTTTGTATAAAACTATATACAAAAATACACAAAAAATAATTTTAATTTGTATAAAAATAAATATACAAAATACACCTAAAATTAGGTAAATTTGTATTGAAATACATATATAAAATACACATAAAATAATGGAAGTTTGAATGAAAATATATAAAGATATACACTTAAAATAACGTAAATTTGTATCAGATATATATACAAAATACTAATTAAATAGTGTAAGTATTTATAAAAAAATATAGACAAAACACAAATAGAATAATGTAAAATCGTATCAAAATAAATACACAGAATATTAATAAAATAATGTAAATTTGTTTGAAAATAAAGATGCAAAATAGCCATAAAATAACGCATTTTTTTTTTAAATATAAATACCAAAATACACATAAAATATTAAAATTTGTATTAAAATAAATATAAAAAATGCACATACTGTAAGGTAAATTTGTATTGAAATAGATATGCAAAATACACATAAAACAATGTAACTTTGTTTCAAAATATATATACGAATACACATAAAATAACGTTGATTTCTATAAAAATATATACAAAATACACTTAAAATGAAGTAAATACGTATAAAAAAATTTATTCAAAATACACATAAAAATAGTATCAAAATAAATAAACAAAATACCAGTAAAAGAAAGTGTATTTGTATAAATATAAATATACAAAATAAACATAAATATCATAAATTTGTATAAAACTATATACAAAAATGCACAGAAGTTATTAAATTTGTATGAAAATATATATACAAAATACAGCTAAAATAAGCTAAATTTGAATTGAAATGTACATACAAAATACATAAAATAATGTATATCTGTATCAAAATATTTATACAAATACATATAATAACGTAGATTTGTTTAAAAATATATAAACAAAATACACATTAAGTAATGTAAATAAGTATAAAAAATATGTACAAAATACACATATAATCATGTAATTCGTATCAAAATAAATAAACAAAATAGCAATAAAATAATGTAAATTTGTGTGAGAAAAAATATACAAATAACGCAAATTTCTATAAAAATATATGTACAAAAATGCACATAAAATAAAGTAAATTAGCATAAAAATATATATACAAAACACACACTAAATAATGTAAATGCGTACATAAAATAACGTAAAATTGTACAAAACTATACACAAAAATACACAAAAATTTATTTAAATTTGTTTGAAAAGAAATATACAAAATACACATCAAATTAGGTAAATTTGTATGGAAATACATATACAAAATACACATAAAATAATGTAAATTTGATTGAAAATATATAAACAAATACACTTAAAATAACGTAAATTTGTATAAAATATATATGCAAGATGCACATTAAATAATGTAAATGTGTATAAAAAAATATATACAAAAAACAAATAGAATAATGTAAAATCGTATCAAATAAATACACAGAATATCAATAAAATAATGTAAATTTGTATGAAAATAAAGATGCAAAATTCCCCAAAATTATCGCATTTTTTATAAAAATATATATACCAAAATACACATAAAATATTTAAATTTGTATTGAAATAAATATACAAAATGCATATACAGTAAGGTAAATTTGTATTGAAAGAGATATTCAAAAATACATATAAAACAATGTAAATTTTTTTCAAAATATATATACGAATACACATAAAATAAAGTAGATTTCTATAGAAATATATATACAAAAAAACATATGAAATTATGTAAATACGTATAAAAATATATATACAAAACACAAATAAAATAATGTAAACTCGTATCAAAATAGATGCACAGAATATTAATAAAACAATGTTAATTTGTATGAAAATAAAGATGCAAAATACCCATTAAATAACGCTTTTTTTTTAAATATATATTCCAAAATACACATAAATTATTTAAATTTGTATTACAATAAATATAAAAAATGCACATACAATAAGGTAAATTTGTATTGAAATAGATATGCAAAATACATATAAAATAATGTAAATTTGCTTCAAAATATATATAAGAATACACATCAAACAAAGTAGATTTCTATAAAAATATTTAAACAAAATACACAGAAAATAAAGTAAATACGTGTAAGAAAATGTATACTAAATACACATAAAATAATGTAAACTCGTATCAAAATAAATAAACAAAATACCAATAAAAGAATGTGTATTTGTATAAATATAAATATACAAAATACATCATAAAATAACGTAAATTTGTATAAAACTATATACAAAAATACACTGAAGAAATTAAATTCGTATGAAAATAGATATACAAAATACAGATAAAATAAGCTAAATCTAAATTGCAATGTATATACAAAATACATAAAATAATGTAAATTTGTATCAAAATATTTATAAAAATACATATAATAACGTAAATTTGTTTAAAAATATATAAACAAAATAAACATTAAGTAATGTAAATACGTATAAAAAATATGTACAAAATACACATATAATCATGTAACTCGTATCAAACTAAATAAACAAAATAGCAATAAAATAATGTAAATTTGTATGAGAAAACATGTAAAAATACATATAAAATAACGCAAATTTCTATAAAAATATATGTACAAAAATGCACGTAAAATAAAGTAAATTTGCATAAAAATATATATACAAAACACACATTAAATAATGTAAATGCGTACATAAAATAACCTAAATTTGTATAAAACTATATATAAAAATACACAAAAATAGTTTAAATTTGTATGAAAAGAAATATACAAAATACACATAAAATTAGGTAAATTTGTATTGAAATACATATACAAAATACACATGAAATAATGTAAATTTGAATGAAAATATATAAACAAATACACATAAAATAACGTAAATTTGTATGAAATATATTTTCAAAATATACATTAAATAATGTAAATATGTATTAAAAAAATTTATACAAAACACAAATAGAATAATATAAAATCGTATCAAAATATATACACAGATATTAATAAAATAATGTAAATTTGTATGAAAATTAAGATGCAAAATACCTATAAAATAATGCTTTTTTTTTATTATAGATACCAAAATACACATAAAATATTTAATTTGTATTAAAATAAATATACAAAATGCACATACAATAATGTAAATTTGTATTGAAATAGATATGCAAAATACATATAAAATAATGTAAATTTGATTCAAAATATATATACGAATACACATAAAATAACGTAGATTTCTATAAAAATACATATACAAAATACACATAAAATTAAATAAATACGTATAAAAAAATGTATACAAAATACACATAAAATAATGTAAATTCGTATAAATATAAATAAACAAAATACCAATAAAAGAATGTGTATTTGAATAAATATAAATATACAAAATGCACATAAAATAACGTAAATTTATATAAAACTATATACAAAAATACACAGAAGTAATTAAATTTATATGAAAATAGATATATAAAATACACACAAAATAAGCTTAATTTGAATTCAAATATATGTACAAAATACATAAAATAAATTAAATATGTATCAAAATATTTTTACAAATACACATATAATTACGTAAATTTTATATAAAAATATATAAACAAAATACACATTAAATAATGTAAATACGTATAAAAAAATATGTACAAAATACATATATAATCATGTAATTCGTATCAAAATAAATAAATAAAATACCGATAAAATAATGTAAATTTTTATGATAAAACCTTTACAAAATACACATAAAATAACGCAAATTTCTATAAAAATATATGTACAAAAATGCACATAAAAAAATTTGCATTAAAAAATATATACAAAACACACATTACATAAAGTAAATGAGTATAAACATATGTATACAAAATAGCTATAAAATAATCTAAATTCGCATCGAATTAAATTAAGAAAATACCAATAAAATAATGTAGTTTTGGATGAAAATATATATAGAAAACACACATAAAATAGCCTAAATACAAATACAAATATACACATGAAATAATTTAAAATTGAATGAAATAAATATACAAAATAAACATAAAATAAGGTAAATTTGTAATGAAATATATGTAAAAATACACATTAAATAATATAAATTTGTATGAAAATATATATACAAATACACATAAAATAACATGAATTTGTATAAAATTTGTATCAAAATATATACGAATACACACAATAAAATAACGTAAATTTTTATGAAAATATATATGTAAAATACACACAAAATAATTTAAATACGTAGAAAAATATATATACAAAATACACATAAATAAATAAACAAAATTTCTATAAAAGAACGTATATGTGATGGAAAAAAAATAAAGAAATTACACATAAAATAACGAAAATTTGTATAAAAATATATACAAAAAAAGAAACACAACAATAATTTTAATTTTGTATGAAAATAGATATACAAAATACACATATAATTAGTTAAATTTGTATTTAAATACATATACAAAGTACACATAAAATAATGTAAATTTGTATGAAATGAAAACAAATTCACATAAAATAACGTACATTTGTTTAAAATATATAAACAAAATACACATAGAATAAAGTAAAATCTCATCAAAATATATACACAGAATATCAATAAAGTAATATATATTTGTATGAAAATAAAGATGCAAAATAACCATAAAATAAATCATATTTTTTTAAAAATACATATACAAAAATACACATAGAATATTTAAATTTGTATTAAAATTAATATATAAAATGCAGATACAATAAGGTAAATTTGTATTGAAAAAATATGCAAAATACTCATAAAACAGTTTAAATTTGTTTCAAAATATATATTCGAATACACATAAAATAACGTAGATTTCTATAGAAATATATCTACAAAATACACATGAAATGATGTAAATACGTATAAAAATATATATACAAAATACACATTAAATTCTGTAAACTCGCTTCAAAATAAATAAACAAAATATCATAAAAAGAATGTGTATTTGTATGAAAATAGCTATACAAAATACACATAAAATAACCTAAAATTATATAAATATATACAAAAATACACAAAATTAATTTATATTTCTATGAAAATAAATATACAACATACACATAAATTTAGCTAAATTTGTATTCAAATACATATACAAAATACACATAATATAATGTAAATTTGAATAAAAATACATAAACAAATACACTTAAAATAACGTAAATTTGTATAAAATATATATACAAAATACAAATTAAATAATGTAATTATGTATAGAAAAATATATACAAAACACAAATAGAATAATGTAAAATCGTTTCAAAATAAATACACAGAATATTAATAAAATTAAGTAAATTTGTATGAAAATAAAGAAGCAAAATACCCAATAAATAACGCCTTTTTTATAAAAATATATATATAAATATACACATAAAAAATATAATTTGTATTAAAATAAATATACAAAATACACATACAATAAGGTAAATATGCATTGAAATAGATATGCAAAATACATATAAAACAATGTAAATTTGTTTCAAAATATATATACGAATACACATAAAATAATGTAGCTTTCTATAAAAATATATATACAAAATACACATAAAATGATGTAAATACGTATAACAAAATGTATACAAAATACACTTAAAATACTGGTAAATTCGTATCAAAATAAATTAACAAAATACCAATAAAAAAAATTGTATTTGTATAAATATAAATATACAAAATACACATAAAATAACGTAAATTTATATAAAACTATATACAAAAATACACAGAAGTAATTAAATTTGTATGAAAATAGATATACAAAATACACACAAAAAAAGATAAATTTGAATTGAAATATATCTACAAAATACATAAAATAAAGTAAATTTGTATCAAAATATTTATACAAATACACATATAATAACGTAAATTTGTACAAAATGCACATACAATATGATAAATTTGTATTGAAATAGATATGAAAAAAACACACATCAAACAATGTAAATTTGTTTCAAAATATATATAAGAATACACATAAAAAAACGTAAATTTCTATAAAAATACAAATAAAAATACACATAAAATAATATAAATGCATATAAAAATATATATATACAAAATAATCATAAAATAATGTAAATTCGTACCAAAATAAATAAACAAAATGCCAATAGAAGAATGTGAATTTGTATGAAAATAAATATACAAAATAAACATAAAATAACGTAAATTTGTTTAAAACTATATACAAAAAAAACACATAAGTAATTTAAATTTGTATGAAAATAGATATACAAAATATACATAAAATAAACTAAATTTGTATTAAAATATATATACAAAATACATAAAATAATGAGAATTTGTATCAAAATATTTAAACAGATGCGCATAAAATAACGTAAATTTGTTTTAAAATATACAAAATACACATTAAATAATGTAAATATGTATAAAAAAAATATATACAAAACACAAATAGAATAATGTTAACTCGTATCAAAATAGATGCACAGAATATTAATAAAACAATGTTAATTTGTATGAAAATAAAGATGCAAAATACCCATTAAATAACGCATTTTTTTAAAAAATATATATACCAAAATACACATAAAATATTTAAATTTGTATTACAATAAATATAAAAAATGCACATACAATAAGGTAAATTTGTATTGAAATAGATATGCAAAATACATATAAAATAATGTAAATTTGCTTCAAAATATATATAAGAATACACATCAAACAAAGTAGATTTCTATAAAAATATATATACAAAATACACAGAAAATGAAGTAAATACGTGTAAGAAAATGTATACTAAATACACATAAAATAATGTAAATTCGTATCAAAATAAATAAACAAAATACCAATAAAAGAATGTGTATTTGTATAAATATAAATATACAAAATACATCATAAAATAACGTAAATTTGTATAAAACTATATACAAAAATACAGAGAAGTAATTAAATTCGTATGAAAGTAGATATACAAAATACAGATAAAATAAGCTAAATTTGAATTGCAATGTATATACAAAATACATAAAATAATGTAAATTTGTATCAAAATATTAATAAAAATACGTATAATAACGTAAATTTGTTTAAAAATAAATAAACAAAATAAACATTAAGTAATGTAAATACGTATAAAAAATATGTACAAAATACACATATAATCATGTAACTCGTATCAAACTAAATAAACAAAATAGCAAAAAAATAATGTAAGTTTGTACGAGAAAACATGTAAAAATACATATAAAATAACGCAAATTTCTATAAAAATATATGTACAAAAATGCACGTAAAATAAAGTAAATTTGCATAAAAATATATATACAAAACACACATTAAATAATGTAAATGCGTACATAAAATAACCTAAATTTGTATAAAACTATATATAAAAATACACAAAAATAGTTTAAATTTGTATGAAAAGAAATATACAAAATACACATAAAACTAGGTAAATTTGTATTGAAATACATATACAAAATACACATGAAATAATGTAAATTTGAATGAAAATATATAAACAAATACACATAAAATAACGTACATTTGTATGAAATATATTTTCAAAATATACATTAAATAATGTAAATATGTATTAAAAAAATTTATACAAAACACAAATAGAATAATATAAAATCGTATCAAAATATATACACAGAATATTGATAAAATAATGTAAATTTGTATGAAAATTAAGATGCAAAATACCTATAAAATAACGCTTTTTTTTATTATAGATACCAAAATACACATAAAATATTTTAATTTGTATTAAAATAAATATACAAAATGCACATACAATAATGTAAATTTGTATTGAAATAGATATGCAAAACACATATAAAATAATGTAAATTTGATTCAAAATATATATACGAATACACATAAAATAACGTAGATTTCTATAAAAATACATATACAAAATACACATATAATTAAATAAATACGTATAAAAAAATGTATACAAAATACACATAAAATAATGTAAATTCGTATAAATATAAATATACAAAATACCAATAAAAGAATGTGTATTTGAATAAATATAAATATACAAAATGCACATAAAATAACGTAAATGTATATCAAACTATATACAAAAATACACAGAAGTAATTAAATTTATATGAAAATAGATATATAAAATACACACAAAATAAGCTTAATTTGAATTCAAATACATGTACAAAATACATAAAATAAATTAAATATGTATCAAAATATTTTTACAAATACACATATAATTACGTAAATTTTATATAAAAATATATAAACAAAATACACATTAAATAATGTAAATACGTATAAAAAAATATGTACAAAATACATATATAATCATGTAATTCGTATCAAAATAAATAAATAAAATACCAATAAAATAATGTAAATTTTTATGATAAAACCTTTACAAAATACACATAAAATAACGCAAATTTCTATAAAAATATATGTACAAAAATGCACATAAAAAAAATTTGCATTAAAAAATATACACAAAACACACATTACATAAAGTAAATAGCTATAAAATAATCTAAATTCGCATCGAATTAAATTAAGAAAATACCAATAAAATAATGTAGTTTTGGATGAAAATATATATAGAAAACACACATAAAATAACCTAAATACAAATTCAAATATACACATGAAATAATTTAAAATTGAATGAAATAAATATACAAAATAAACATAAAATAAGGTAAATTTGTAATGAAATATATGTAAAAATACACATTAAATAATATAAATTTGTATGAAAATATATATACAAATACACATAAAATAACATGAATTTGTATAAAATTTTTATCAAAATATATACGAATACACACAATAAAATAACGTAAATTTTTATGAAAATATATATATATATATAAAATACACACAAAATAATTTAAATACGTAAAAAATATATATACAAAATACACATAAATAAATAAACAAAATTTCTATAAAAGAACGTATATGTGTAGGAAAATAAATATAGAAATTACACATAAAATAACGAAAATTTGTATAAAAATATTAACAAAAAAAGAAACACAACAATAATTTCAATTTGTATGAAAATAGATATACAAAATACACATATAATTAGTTAAATTTGTATTTAAATACATATACAAAGTACACATAAAATAATGTAAATTTGTATGAAATGAAAACAAATTCACATAAAATAACGTACATTTGTTTAAAATATATAAACAAAATACACATAGAATAAAGTAAAATCTCATCAAAATATATACACAGAATATCAATAAAGTAATATATATTTGTATGAAAATAAAGATGCAAAATAACCATAAAATAAATCATATTTTTTTTAAAAATACATAAACAAAAATACACATAGAATAATTAAATTTGTATTAAAATTAATATATAAAATGCAGATACAATAAGGTAAATTTGTATTGAAAAAATATGCAAAATACTCATAAAACAGTTTAAATTTGTTTCAAAATATATATACGAATACACATAAAATAACGTAGATTTCTATAAAATATATATACAAAATACACATGAAATGATGTAAATACGTATAAATATATATATACAAAATACACATTAAATAATGTAAATCGCTTCAAAATAAATAAACAAAATATCAATAAAAAATGTGTATTTGTATAAATAAATATACAAAATACACATAAAATAATCTAAATTTATATAAAACTATATTCAAAAATACACAAAATAATTAAATTTGTATTAAAATATATAAAATATACACAAAAAAAGATAAATTTTAATTGAAATATATATACAAAATACATGAAATAATGTATATTTGTATCAAAATATTTAATCAAAAACACATATAATAACGTAAATTTGAATAACAATATATAAACAAAATACAAATTAAATAATGTAAATAGGTGTAAAAAAATATATACGAAATACACATATAATAATGTAAATTCGATTAAAAATAAATAAACAAAATACCAATAAACTAATGTAAATTTGTAAGAAAAAAATATATCCAAAATACACATAAAATAACGCAAATTTCTTTAAAAATATATACAAAATGCACATTAAATAAATTTGTATATAAATATATATACAAAACACACATTAGATAATGTAAATAAGTATAAAAAATGTATAAAATACCTATGAAATACCTAAATTATCGAAATTTGTTTAAATATATATAAATACAAATAAAATAATGTAATTTTGGATGAAAATATATATACAAAATAAACATAAATAACCTAAATACAAATACAATTATACACATAAAATAATTTAAAATTGAATGAAATAAATATACAAAATAAACATAAAATAAAATTGTATTTGTATAAATATAAATATACAAAATACACATAAAATAATATAAATTTGTATAAAAATATATATACAAAATACACATAAGTAATTTAAAATTTGCATGAAAATATATAAAATACAACAATAAAATAACGTAACTTTTTGAAATATATATACAAAATACTCCCAAATAATTTAAATTTATCAAAATATATATACAAAATACACATAAAATATTGAAAATTGTATCAAAATAAATAAACAAAATCCAATAAAAGAATGTATATTTGTGAAAATATATATAAAATACAAATAAAATAATTAGAAGTTGTAATAAAATACAAAATACACAATAATAATTTAAATTTGTAAAAATAGATATCCAAAATACACATAAAATTAGGCAAATTTGTTTGAAATATATGTAAAAATACACATAAAATAATATAAATTTGTATGAAAATATATAAACAAATACACATAAAATAATGTAAATTTATATAAAATATATATACAAAAAAAATATTGAATAATGTAAATATGTTTAAAAAAAATATATGCAAAATACACACAGAATAATGTTAAATTGTATCAAAATAAATAAACAGAATATCAACAAAATAATGTAAATATGTATGAAAATAAAGATGCAAAATACCCATATAATAACGCATATTTCAATAAAAATATACAAAAACACATTAGATAATGTAAATGAGTATAAAATATGTAAACAAAATACCTATGAAAAAATCCAAATTCGTATCGAGTTAAATTAAGAAAATACCAATAAAATAAATTAATTTCTGGATGAAAATATATAGAAAATACATGAAATTACCTAAATACAAATAAAAACATACACATAAAATTTAAGATTGAATGAAGTAAATATACAAAAAATCATAAAATAAAATTTGTAATGAAAATAAATGTAAAATACACATAAAATAATATAAATTTGTGTGAAAATATATATACAAATACACATAAAATAACATGAATTTGTATAAAATTTGTATAAAAATTAATACGAATACACACTAAAAAATAATGTAAATTTTTATTAAAATATATAAACAAAATACACATAAAATAATGTAAATACGTAGAAAAATATTTTTACAAAATACACATAAAATAATGTAAACTCGTATCAAAATCAATAAACAAAATTCCAATAAAAGAATGTATATTTGTAAAAAACATATATACAAAATACAAATAAAATGACTAAAATTAATATAAAAATAAATACATAAATACAAAAAAATAATTTAAAGTTGTTTGAAAATAAATATGCAAAATAAACATAAAGTTAGGCAAATTTACATTGAAATACATATACAAAATACACATAAAATAATGTAAATTTGTACAAAAATATATAAACAAATAAACATAAAATAACGGAAATTTGGAAAAAATATATATATATACAAAATATACATTAAATAATGTAAATATGTATAAAAAAAAAAATATATATATATATATATATATATATATATATATATATATATATATATATATATATATATATATATATATATATATATATATATATATATATATATATATATATATATATATATATATATAACAAATTCAATACATAGAATAATGTTAAATCGTATCAAAATAAATAAACACAATATCAATAAAATAATGTAAATTTGTATGAAAATAAAGATGCAAAATACCCATATAATAACGCATATATGCAAAAAAATATTTATTCAAAAATACACATGAAATAATTAAATTTGTATTGAAATAAATATACAAAATGCACATAAAATAAGGTAAATTTGTATTGAAATAGATATGCAAAATACACATCAATAATGTAAATTTGTATCAAAATATATATACGAATACACATAAAATAGAGTAAATTTCTATGAAAATATACATACAAAATACATATAAAATGATGTAAATAGTATAAAAATATACATACGAAATACACCTAAAACAATGTAAATTCGTAGCAAAATAAACAAACAAAATTCCGATAAAAGAAGGTATATATGAAGGAAAATCAATATACAAAATACACATAAAATAACACAAAAATAACTTCAATTTGTATGAAAATAGATATACAAAATACACATATAATTAGTTAAATTTGTCTTTAAATACATGTACAAAATACACATAAAATAATGTAAATTTGTATGAAATGAAAACAAATACACAGAAAATAACGTGCATTTGTATAAAATATATATACAAAATACACATGGAATAATGTAGAATCGTATCAAAATAAATACACAGAATAGTAATAAAATAATGTAAATTTGTATGAAAATAAAGATGAAAAACTCCCATAAAATAAAGCAAATTTTATAAAAATATATACAAAAATACACATAGAATAATTAAATTTGAATTAAAATTAATATACAAAATGCACATACAATAAGAAAAATTTGTATTGAAAAAATATATATACGAATACACATAAAATAACGTAGATTTCTATAGAAATAAATATACAAAATACACATGAAATGATGTAAATACGTATAAAAATATATATACAAAATACACATTAAATAATGTAAATTCGAGTCAAAATAAATAATCAAAATATTAATAAAAGAATGTGTATTTGTATGAAAATACATATACAAAACACACATAAAATAACCTAAATTTGTATAAAACTATATACAAAAATACACAAAAATATTTAAAATTTGTTTGAAAATAAATATACAAAATACACATAAAATTAGGTAAATTTGTATTGAAATACATTTACAAAATACACATAAAATAATGTAAATTTGAATGAAAATACATAAACAAATACACTTAAAATAATGTAAATTTGTATACAAAATACACATTAAGTAATGATAATATGTATAAAAAAATATATACAGAACCCAAATAGAATAATGTAAAATCGTATCAAAATAAATACACAGAATATTAATAAAATAATGTAAATTTCTATGAAAATAAAGAACCAAAATACCCATAAAATAACGCTTTTTTTTTAAATATATATACCAAAATACATATAAAATTTTTTAATTTGTATTAAAATAAATATACAAAATGCTCATACAATAAGGTAAATTTATATTGAAATAGATATGCAAAATACATATAAAACAATGCAAATTTATTTCAAAATGTAAATACGAATACACATAAAATAACGTAGATTTCTATAAATATATATATACAAAATACACATAAAATGAAGTAAATACGTATAAAAAAAATGGGTACAAAATACACATAAAATAATGTAAATTCGTATCAAAATAAATAAACAAAATACCAATAAAAGAATGTGTATTTGTATAAATATAAATAAAAATAAAAAACATAAAATAACGTAAATTTATATAAAACTATATACAAAAATACACAAAATTAGTTAAATTTGTATGAAAATAAATATACAAAATACACATAAAATAAGCTAAGTTTGAATTGAAATATATATATACAAAATACATCAAATAAGGTAAATTTGTAACAAAATATTTATACAAATATTCATATAATAACGTAAATTTGTATAAAAATACTTAAACAAAATACACATTAAATAATGTAAATACTTATAAAAAATATGTACGAAATACACATATAATCATATAATTCGTATCAAATTAAATAAAAAAAATACGAATAATGTAATGTAAATTTGTATGAGAAAACATATAAAAAATACACAAAAAATAACGCTGATTTCTTTAAAAATATATGTACAAAAATGCATATAAAATAAAGTAAATTTGCATAAAAATATATATACAAAACACACATTAAATAATGAAAAAAACTTATAAAAACATGTATACAAAATGCCTTTAAAATAATCTAAATTCGTATCGAATTAAATTAACAAAATAACAATAAAATAATGTAATTTTGGATGAAAATATATATAAAAAAATACACATAAAATAGCCTAAATACAAATAAAAATATACACATAAAATAATTTAAAATTGCATGAAATGAATATATGAAGTAAACATAAAATATAGTAAATTTGTAATGAAATATATGTAAAAATACATATAAAGTAGTGTAAATTTATATGAAAATATATATTCAAATACACATAAAATAACATCAATTTGAATGAAATTTGTATCAAAATATATACGAATATACACAATAAAATAACGTAAATTTTTATGAAAATATATATGCAAAATACATATAAAATAATGTAAATACGTAGAAAAATATATATACAAAATACACATAAACTAATGTAAATTCGTATCAAAATAAATCAACAAAATTACAATAAAAGAATGTATATTTGTAGGAAAATATATGTACAAAATACAAATAAAATAACAAAAATTTGAATAAAAATATATACAGAAATACACAAAAATTGTTTAAATTTGTTTGAAAATAGATATGCAAAATACACATAAAATTAGGCAAATTTGTATTGAAATACATATACAAAACACATATAAAACAATGTAAATTTGTATAAAAATATATAAACATATACACATAAAATAATGTAAATTTGGATAAAATATATATACAAAATATACATTAAATGTTATAAATATGTATAAACATATATATAAAAATACACCTAGAATAATGTTAAATCGTATCAAAATAAATAAACCTAAAATCAATAAAATAATGTAAATTTGTATGAAAATAAAGATGCAAAATACTCATATAATAACGCATAATTATATAAAAATATATATACAAAAATACATATAAAATAATTGAATTTGTATTAAAATAAATATACAAAATTCACATACAATAAAGTAAATTTGTATTGAAATAGATATAGAAAATTCACATCAATAATGTAAATTTGTTTCAAAATATATATACGAATACTCACAAAACATAGTAAATTTCTATGAAAATATTCATACAAAATACATATAAAATTATGTAAATAAGTATAAAAATATATATACCAAATATACCTCAAATAATGTAAATTCGTGTCAGAATAAATAAACAAAAGTCCGATAAAAGAACGTATATTTGTAGGAAAATAAATATTCAAAATACACATAAAATAACGAAAATTTATATAAAAATATATAAAAAATACACAAAATTAATTTCAATTTGTATGAAAATAGATATACAAAATACACATATAATTAGTTAAATTTGTATTTAAATACATGTTCAAAATACATATAACATAATGTAATTTGTATGAAATGAAAGAAAACACACATAGAGTAATGTAAATTTGTATAAAATATATATACAAAATACACATAGAATAATGTAAAATAGTATCAAAATCAATACAGAGAATATCAATAAAATAATGTAAATTTGAATGAAAATAAAGATGCAAAATGCCAATAAAATAAAGCATATTTTTTTAAAAATTACATATACAAAAATACACATAGAATAATTTAAAAAAAATTAGATTAATATACAAAATGCAAATAAAATAAGATAGATTTGTATTGAAAAAATATGCAAAATACACATAAAACATTGTAAATTTGTTTCAAAATCTATATACGAATACTCATAAATCAACGTATATATCTATAGAAATATATATACAAAATACACATGAAAAGATATAAACACGTATAAATATATATGTATATATATATATATATATATATATATATATATATATATATATATATATATATATATATATATATATATATATATATATATATATATATATATATATATATATATATATATATATATATATATATATATATAAAATACATTAAATAATGTAAATTGCGTTAAAATAAATAAAATATCAATAAAGAATGTGTATCTGTATGAAAATAGATATACAATATATACATAAAATCACCTAAATTTGTATAAAACTCTATACAAAAATACACAAAAAGTTATTTAAATTTGTATGAAAATAAATATACAAAATACATATAAAATTAGGTAAATTTGTATTGAGATACATTTACAAAATACACATGAAATAATGTAAATTTGAATGAAAATATATAAACACACTTAAAATAACGTAAAATTGTATAAAATATATATACAAAATATACATTAAATAATGTAAATATGTATAAAAAAACATAAACAAAACCCAAATAGAATAATGTAAAATAGTACACAGAATATTAATAAAATAATGTAAATTTATATGAAAATTCAGATGCAAAATACCCATAAATTAACGCATTTTTTATAAAAATATATATACCAAGACACATAAAATATTTGAATTTGTATTAAAATAAATATACAAAATGCACACATAATAAGGTAAATTTGTATTGAAATAGATATGCAAAATACATATAAAAAAATGTAAATTTGTTTCAAAATATATACCCGAATACACATAAAATAACGTAGATTTCTTTGAAAATATATATACAAAATACACATAAAATGAAGTAAATACGTATAAAAAAGGTATACAAAATACACATAGCCTAATACAAACTCGTATCAAAATAAATAAACAAAATACTAATAAAAGAATGTGTATTTGTATAAATATAAATATACAAAATACACATAAAATAACGTAAATTTATATAAAACTATATGCAAAAATACACAAATTTGGGTGAAAATAGATATACAAAATACACATAAAATAAGCTAAATTTGAATTGAAATATATATACAAAATACATAAAACAATGTAAATTTCTATCAAAATATTTATACAAATACACATATAATAACGTAAGTTTGTATAAAAATATATAAACAAAATACACATTAAATAATGTAAATACGTATAAAAAATATGTAGAAAATACACATATAATCAAATAATTGTATCAAAATAAATGAATAAAATACCAATAAAATAATGTTAATTTGTATGAGAAACATATTCAAAATACTCATAAATAACGCAAATTTTATAAAATTGTATGTACAAAATTGACATAAAATAAAGTAAATTTATAAAAAATATATATACAAAACACATTAGATAATGTAAATGAGTATAAAAATATGTATACAAAATACTATGACAAAATCTAAATTGTATCGAGTTAAATTAAGAAAATACCAATAAAATAATTTAATTTTGGATGAAAATATATATAGAAAATACATAAAATTACCTAAATACAAATACAAATATACACATAAAATAATTAAAGATTGATTGAAATAAATATACAAAATAATCATAAAATAAAGTAAATTTGTAATGAAAATATGTAAAGATACACATAAAATAATATAAATTTGTATGAAAATACATATAAATACACATAAAATAACATGAATTTATAAAATTTGTATCAAAATAAATACGAATATACACAATAAAATAATATAAATTTTATTAAAATATATATACAAAATAATGTAAATGTAGAAAATTATATATACAAAATACATATAAAATAATGTAAATTGTATCAAAATAAATAAACAAAATTCAATAAAAGAATGTATATTAGGAAATATATATACAAAATACAAATAAAATAACTAAAATTTGTATAAAAATAAATTCAAAAATACACATAAATAATTTAAATTTGTTTGAAAATAGATATGAAAAATACACATAAAGTTAGGCAAATTTGCATTGAAATACATTTACAAAATACACATTAAATAATGTAAATTTGTATGAAAATATATAATCAAATACACATAAAATAACGTAAATTTGGATAAAATATATATACAAAATATACATTAAATAATGTAAATATGTATAAAAATATATATACAAAATACACATAGAATAATGTTAAAATATATCAAAATAAATAAACAGAATATCAATAAAATAAAGTAAATTTTTATGAAAATAAAGATGCAAAATACCCATATAGTAACGAATATATGCATAAAAATATATATACAAAAATACACATTAAACAATTAAATTTGTATTGAAATAAGTACATAAAATGCACATACATTAAAATAAATTTGTATTGAAATAGATATACAAATACATCAATAATATAAATTTGTATCAAAATATATATACGAATACATTAAATAGGTAATTTCATGAAAATATACATACAAAATACATATAAAAATATGTAAATAGTATAAAAATATATATACCAAATACACTTAAAATAATGTAAATTCGTATCAAAATAAACAAACAAAATTCCGATCAAAGAACGTATTTTTGTACGAAAATTAATATACAAAATACACATTAAATATCGAAAATTTGTATAAAAATATATACAAAAAAAAAATAATTTCATTTTTTATGAAAATTGATAAACAAAATACACATATAATTAGTTAAATTTGTCTTTAAATGCATGCACAAAATACACATAAAATAATGTTAATTTGTGAAATGAAAACAAAAAATACATAAAATAACGTACATTTGTAAAAATATACTTATAAAAATACACATAGAATAATGTAAATCGTATCAAAATAAATACACAGAATATCAATAAAATAATGTAAATTTGTATGAAAATAAAGATGCAGAAATACCCATAAATAAAGCATATTTTTATAAAAATACATATAGAAAAAAACATAAATAATAATTTGTTATAAATTAATATACAAAATTATATACAATAAGGTAAATTTGTATTGAAATATAAATTTTGCAACATACATATAAAATAATGTAAATTTATTTCAAAATATATAATAACACATAAAATAAATTTTATAAAATATATATACAACGCATATGATTAAATGATGTACTACATGAAATAATGTAAATACAATAAAAATATATATACAAAATACACATTAAATAATGTAAATTCATACAATGTCAAAAATAAATAAAATAAATATAAATACAAAAAGTAATATTTGTATGAAAATAATTATAAAATACAAATTTAGTGTAAATATTTGTGTATCTTAAAACTATAAATTAATTAACACAAAAATAGTTTTATATAAATTTGTTATTTTATGAGCATTTGTATATTTATATTTATACAACATACATTCTTTTATTGGTATTTTGTTATATATATATTTTTATTAAAATATATTTTATAAGTATTTTGTATTTTGTATTTTATTTATAAGTATTTACTTGAATTTTATATTATGAATGTATATATTTTTAACAGAAATCGTTATTATGTGTATTCGTATATATAATTTGAAACAAATTTACATTGTTTTATATATATTTATATATATAATACAAATTTACCTTATTGTATGTACATTTTGTATATCTATTTTAATACAAATTCAAATATTTTATGTGTATTTTTATATATATAATTTTAAAAAATGCGTTATTTTATAGGTATTTTGTATCCTAATTCATTCATACACAAATTGTATTATTTTATTAATATTCTGTCTGCATATATTTTGATACCATTTTGTATTATTCATTTGTGTTTTGTATATATTTTTTTATATATTTACATTATTTAATAATTATATATATTTTATATAAATTTACGTTATATACAAAGTGTATTTGTTTATATATTTTCATTCAAATTTATATTTTATGTATATTTTGTATATGTATAACAACACAATTTACCTAATATTATGTGTATTTTGTATATTTATTTTCATACAAATTTCAATTATTTTATGTATTTTTTGTATATAGTTTTATATAAATTTAGTTATTTTATGTGTATTTTATATCTATTTTCACAACACACATTCTTATTTATATTTTGTTTACTTATTTTGACGCGAATTTACACTATTTAAAGTGTATATTTTGTATATATTTTATAACGTATTACACTATTTCATGTGTATTTGTATATATTTCATACAAATCTACGTTATTTTATGTGTATTCGTATATAGATTTTAAACAAATTTATACTTTTATGTGTATTTTGTATTTTTCAATACAAATTTACCTATTGTATATGCACTTTATATATTAATTTTAATACAAATTTAGTTATTCTATGTATTTTTGTATATTTATTTTTATAAAATATTCTTATTTTATGGGTATTTTGCATCTTTATTTTCATACAAATTTACATTATTTTTATTGATATTCTGCTCATTCATTTGATACGATCTGACATTATTCTATGTATTTTGTATATATTTTCATACAACTTTACGTTATTTTATGTGAATTTGTTTATATATTTTACACAAATTTACAATATTTTATATATTGTATATATATTTCAAAAGAAATTTACCTAGTTTATATGTGTATTTTGTTTATCTATTTTCATACAAACTCAAATTATTTCTATGTATTTTGTATATATTTTAATACAAATTTTAGTTATGTTATGTATTTTGTAAATTTATTTTCATTCAAATATATTATTTTATTGGTATTTTGTTGATTTATATTGATATGAATTTATATTATTCTATTTGTACTTTTTGTATATATATTTATACATATTTACATTATTTAATGTGTATTTTGTATATATATTTGATACAAATTTACGTTATTTTCAGTGTATATGTTTATATATTTTCATTCAAATTTACATTATTTTAAGTGTATTTTGTTTATATATTTAAATACAAATTTCCCTAATTTTATGTGTACTTTGTATATTTATTTTCATACAAATTAAAATTATTTTTGTGTATTTATATATATATAGATTTATACAAATTTAGGTTATTTTATGTGTATTTTGTATATCTATTTTCAGACAAATACACATTCTTTTATTGATATTTTGTTTATTTATTTTGAAGCGAATTTACATTATAAAATTTGTATTTTGTATACATATTTTATACGTATTTACATCATTTCAGGTATTTTGTATATATATTTGAGAAATCTCCGTTATTTTATGTGTATTCGTATATATATTTGAAACAAATTTGCAGTTTTATGTGTATTTTGCATATTTTTATAATACAACATTTATTTTTATGTATTTTGTATATTAATTTTAATACAAATTTAATTATTCAATATGTATTTTGGTATATGTATTTTTATTAAAATATGCTTTATTTTATCGGTATTTTGCATCCTTATTTTCATATACACATTTACATTATTTTCTGTTTATTCTGTTTATTTATTTTGATACGATTTTACAATATTCAATGTGTACTTTGTACATATATTTCATACATATTTACGTTATTTAATGTATATTATGTATATATATTTTATGGAAATCTACTTTATTTTATGTGTATTTGTTTATATTTTTTCATACAAATTTACATTATTTTATGTGTATTTTGTATATGTATTACAATACAAATTTGCCTAATTTTATGTGTATTTTGCATATCTATTTTCAAACAAATTTAAATTATTTTTGTGTATTTTTGTATATATTTTTATGCAAATTTTAGTTATTTTATTTGTATTTTGTATATATATTTTCTTTCAAATATATATTCTTTTAGTGTAGTTTTGTTTATTTATTTTGATACGAATTTACATTATTTATTGTGTATTTTGTATATATATTTTCATAAAAATTTACGTTATTTTATTGTGTGTATTCTTATATATTTTGATACAAATTTACATTATTATTTTATGTGTATTTTCTATTTACAATTTCATCCAAAATTACATTATTTTATTGGTATTTTGTTAATTTAATTGATTAATTTTATTATTTTATTTTTATACGCATTTGTTTTGTATATATATTTTCATGCATAATTACTTTATTTTATGTGCATTTTTGTACATATATTTTTATAGAAATTTGCGTTATTTTATGTGTATTTTGTAGATGTTTTCTCATACAAATTTACATTAATTTATTTTTATTTTGTTTATTTATTTTCATATGAACTTCTTGATTATATATGTATTTTGTACTTATTTTTTTACGTATATATTATTTAATGTGTATTTTGTTTATATATTTTTATACAAATTTACATTATTATGTGTGTATTTGTAAATATTTTGATACAAATTTACATTATTTTATGTATTTAGTAAATGTATTTCAATTCAAATTTAGCTTATTTTGTGTGTATTTTGTAAATCTATTTTCATACAAATTTATTACTTTTGTGTATATTTGTATATAATTTTATATAAATTTACGTTATTTTATGTATTTTGTATTTATATTTATACAAATACACATTCTTTTATTTGTATTTTTTGATTTATTATATGTATTTTGTATATATTTTTTATATGTATTTCTTCATTTTATGTGTATTTTGTATATATATTTTTATAGAAATTCACGTTATTTTATATGTATTCGTATATATTTTGAAACAAATTTATATTGTTTTATTTTGCATATCTATTTCAATACAAATTTACGTTATTGTATGTTCATTTTGTATATTTAATTTAATACAAATTGAAATATTTTATGTGTATTTTGTATATATTTTAATAAAATGCTTTATTTTATGGGTATACATTTTACATCTTAATTTTACAAATTTACATTATTTTATTAACATTGTGTGTATTTATTTTGATACGATATTACATTATTTTTTTGTGTTTTGTATATATTTTTTATATATATGTACATTATTTAATGAGTATTTTATATATATATTTTTTACAAATTTACGTTATTTTAAGTGTATTTGTTTATGTATTTTCATTCAAATTTACATTATTTTATGTGTATTTTGTATATGTATTTCAACACAAATTTACCTAATTTATGTTTATTTTGTATATATATTTTTATAGAATTTTAATTATTTTGTGTATTTTTGTATATAGTTTACACAATACATTTACGTTATTTTATGTGTATTTGTATATTTTCATACAACACACATTTTACATTTATAATTTTTTATTTATTTTTTATTTATTTGGACACATATTTAATGTATTAATGTATTTGTAAATACATTCTTTTACTATTATTTTTTATTTATTTTGACATTACATATTTAATGTGTATATTTTTATACGTATTTACATAATTTCAAGTGTATTTTTATATATATTTATAGAAATTCACGATATTTATGTGTATTCGTATATATATTTTGAAACAAATCTACATTATTTTATGTGTATTTTATATATTTTCATAAATTTGTTTTATTTTATGTTTATTTTATATATATTTTCATTCAAAAACAAAAAATTTTATGTTTATATATTTATTTGTATTTACGTTATTTTATGTGTATTTTCTATATATATTTTCACTTAAAATTACATTATTTTATCGGTATTTTGTTCATTTATTTCGATACGAATTTAGATTATTTCATGTATTTTCTATACATATTTCTATACTCATTTACATTATTTAATATGTGTTTTGTATATATATTATTTATACAATTTTACTTCATTTTGTGTACATTTGTGTTGTTGTTTTATACAAATTTATATTATTTTAATTGTATTTTGTACTTTTTATTATAGATTTGTCTTATTTTATGTATTTTGTTTATTTATTTTCAAACAAATTTTAAGTATTTGATGTGTTTTTGAACATAAATTTTATAGAAATTATGCGTTATTTTATGTGTATTTTGTATATATTTTTTCATTCAAATTTACATTTTTTTATTATTATTTTGTTTATGTAGTTTGATAAGAATTTACATTATTATATGTGTATTTTGTATATATTTTGTATACGTATTTTTATAATTTAATGTGTATTTTGTTTATATATTTTAAAACAGATTTACGTTATTTTATGCGTATTTGTTTAATTATTTTGATACAAATATACATTATTTTATGTATTTTTTATATATATTTCAATACAAATTTAGTTTATTTTATATATATTTAGTATATCTATTTTCATTCAAATTTAAACAACTTTTGTGTCTTTTTGTAAAGAGTTTTATACATATTTACGTTATTTTATGTGTATTTTGTATATTTATTTTCATACAAATTCACATTCTTCTATTGGTATTGGTATATATATTTTTATACGTATTTACATCATTTTATGTGTATTTTTTCTATATATTTTTATAGAAATTCACGTTTTTTTTATGTTTATTCGTATATATATATTTTTAAAACAAATTTACATTGTTTGATGTGTTTTTATATCTATTTCAATACAAATTTACCATATTGTATGTGTATTTTGTATATATATTTTCACAAATTTAATTATTGTATGTGTATTTTGTATATATATTTTATAAAATGTGCTTTTTATGATTATTTTGGATCTTATTTTCTTACAATTTTACATTATTTTATTGATATTCCATTTATTTTGATACGATTTAACATTATTCTATGTGTATTTTGTATATATTTTATTTTACATATTTCTTTATTAATGAATATCTCTCTATATATATATATATATATATATATATATATATATATATATTATATTATATATATACGTTATTTTATGTCTATTTGTTTATGTATTTTCACAAATTTACATTATTTATGTGTATTTTTTATATGTATTTCATCACAAACTTATCTTATTTATGTGTATTTTGTATTTCTATTTCATACAAATTGAAATTATTTTGTGTATTTTGTATGTATTTTATACAAATGTTTGTTATTTTATATATTATTTTGTATATTTATTTTCCTACATATATACATTCTTTTATTGAAATTTAGTTTATTGAATTTAATACGAATTTACATTATTTTAGGTGTATTTTGTAAATATATTTTTATTCGTATTTACATCATTTTATATGTATTTTTATATATATTTTCATAGAAATTTCACTGATTTATGTGTTTTCGTATATATTTTAATACAAATTTACATTATTTGATATGTATTTTGCATACATATTTTAATTTAAATTATCTTTATTGTATGTGCATTATGTATATGTATTTTAATACAAATTTAATTATTTTATATGTATTTTTGTATATATATTTTTATATATTGTATATATATTATTTTATGGGTTTTTTGAATCTTTATTTTCATAGAAATTTATATTATTTTATTGATATTCTTTTCATTTATTTTGATACGATTTTACATTATTCTATGCGTATTTTGTATATACTTTTTATATTAATTTTCCATTATTTAATGTATATTTTGTTTATATATTTTATACAAATTTACGATATTTTTTGTGTATTTGTTGATATATTTTGACACAAATCTTTTGTATATATATTTCAAAAGAATTTTACCTTGTTTTATGTGTAATTTGTATATCCATTTTAATATAAATTCAAATTATTTCTGGGTATTTTTGTATATATTTTAATACAAATTTTACTTATGTTATATGTATTTTGTAAATTTATTTTTATTCAAATATATATTATTTTATTTTTATTTTGTTGATTTATTTTGATACGAATTTACCTTATTTTATATGTACTTTCTATATATACGCATATACGCATTTACATTATTTAATGTAATTTTATACATCATTTAATGTTTATTTTCAATATATATTTTATACAAATTCATGTTATTTTATGTGTATTTGTATATATATTTTCACACAAATTTATATTATTTTATGTGTATTTTGTACATATATTTCATTGTACAAATTTACATTATTTTATATTTTTGTATATTATTTTCATTCAATTTTAAATTATTTTATGTGTATATTGTATTTTTATTTAGGTTATTTTATGCCAAATCTATTCTCCAACTAACCAAAATTCTTTCATTAATAGAAAATGTCAAAACCTTGCTTTCTAACTCTTCCTGTGACTTCTGGCATCTAGCCAAAACATCTCCTCCAACTTCACTTCTTCATCTTTCCCTCCACTCTCAGTCCTGACGGCAACACTGCCGTCTCATCTATCTCTAAGGCTGAACTCTTCTCTCAAACTTTTCTAAAACCCACTCTGGACGATTCTGGGCATATTCCTCCTACTCATCCCCCTCTGACCCTTTATGCCTGTTATAAAGATTCTTCAAAATGATGTTTTCTATGTCTCTCTGGCCTCAACTTCAGAAGGCTTATGGACCTGATGGAGTGCCTCCATTGTCCCAAAACTGTGCCTCCGTGCTGTCACCCTGCCTGGTCAAACTCTTTCGCCTCTGCCTGTCAACATCTACCTTTCCTTCTTGCTGGAAGTATGCCTTCATACAGCCTGTACCTAAGAAGGGTGACAGCCCAATCCCTCAAACCACCGTCCTATTGCTTTACTTTCTTGTTCTAAAGCTTTTGAATCAATCCTTAACCGGAAGATTCAAAAGCACCTTTCCACTTCTGACCTTCTATCTGATCGCCAGTATGGGTTCCGCAAGGGCGTTCTACTGGTGATCTCCTAGCCTTCTTAACTGACTCTTGGTCATCCTCTCTTAGCTGTTTCAGTGAAACTTTGCTATTGCGCTGGACATATCAAAAGCTTTTGATAGGGTCTGGCACAAATCTTTGCTTTCTAAACTACCTCCCACGGTTTCTATCCTTCTCTGTACCTTTATCTCCAGTTTCCTTTCTGACCGTTCTATTTCTGCCGTGGTAGACGGTCACTGTTCTTTCCCTAAATCTATTAACAGTGGTGTCCCACAGGGTTCTGTCCTATCTCCCACTCTTTTTCTGTTGTTCATTGATGATCTTCTTTCCAAAACGAACTGTTCTATCCATTCCTACGCCGATGATTCCACTCTGCATTATTCAACTTCTTTTAATAGAAGACCCACCCTTCAGGAACTTAACTACTCAAGGATGGGGCTGCAGAACGCTTAGCCTCAGTCCTTACTATTATTTCCGATTGGGGCAAGAAGAACCTGGTGTCCTTCAACGCCTCAAAAACACAGTTTCTCCACCTATCCACTCGACACAATCTTCCAAACAACTTTCCCGTATTCTTTGACAACACCCAGCTATCACCTTCCTCAACACTAAACATCCTCGGTCTATCCTTAACTCAAAATCTCAACTGGAAACTTCATATCTCATCTCTTACTAAATCAGCTTCCTCGATGCTGGGCGTTCTGTACCGTCTCAGACAGTTCTTCTCCCTGCACAGTTGTTGTCCATACAGGACCTTGTCCGCCCTCGTATGGAGTATGCATCTCATGTGGGGGGCTCCACTCACAGCTCTTCTGGACAGAGGAGGCAAAGGCTCTTCGTCTCATCAGCTCTCCTCCTCATACTGATAGTCTTCTACTTAAATTCCGCCGCAATGTTGCCTCTTTCATCTTCTATCGATATTTCCACGCTGACTGCTCTTCAGGACTTGCTAACTGCATGTCTGCTCCCCTCTCGCAGCCCCGCTGCACTCGACTTCTACTCATGCTCATCCCTATACTGTCCAAACCCTTATGCAAGAGTTAACCAGCATCTTCACTCTTTCATCCCTCACGCTGGTAAACTCTGGAACAATCTTCCTTCATCTGTATTTCCTCCTGCTCACGACTTGAACTCTTTCAAGAGGAGGGCATCAGACACCTCTCCTCCCGAAACTGACCTATCTTTCGGCCACCTTCTTTGGATTCTTTTAGAGCAGCGAGTAGCGGGCTTTTTTTTTATTAATGTTTACTTTTTTGTGCCGTTGAGCTGTCTCTTTGTTGTAAAAAAATATATATAAATATATATATATATATATATATATATATATATATATATATATATATATATATATATATATATATATATATATATATATATATATATATATATATATATATATATATATTTACATCCAAAATTACAAATTTATATTAATTGATAGGTATTTTGTATACATATTATATACGTATTTGCATTATTTGATGTCTGTTTTGTGTATATATTTTCTATGCAAACTTACTTTATTTTATGTGCATTTTTGTACATATATTTTTATAGAAATTTGCATTATTTATGTGTATTTTGTTTATGTTTTCTCATACAAAATTACATTATTTCATTGGTATTTTGTTCATTTATTTTGATACGAATTATTATTATATGTGTATTTTGTACATATTTTTTATACGTATTTACATTATTTAATGTGTATTTTGTTTATATATTTTATACAAATTTACGTTATTTTATGTGTATTTGTCTAAATATTTTGATACAAATTTACATTATTTTATGTATTTTGTATATATATTTCAATACAAATTTAGCTTTTTTTATGTGTATTTTGTCGATCTTTTTTCATACAAATTTTATTTATTTTTGTGTATTTTTATATATAGTTTTATACAAATTTCCGTTATTTTATGGTTATTTTGTATATTTATATTTATATAAATACACATTCTTTTATTGGTATTTCGTTTATTTATTTTGATACGAATTGACTTTATTTTATGTGTATTTTGTATACTTAAAATAACGTAAATTTGAATGAAATATATATACAAAATACACATTAAATAATGTAAATATGTATAAAAATATATATATACAAAACACAAATAGAATAATGTAAAATCGTATCAAAATAAATATACAGAATATTAGTAAAATAATATAAATTTGTCTGAAAATAAATATGCAAAATACCCATAAAATAACGCATTTTTTTTAAATAAATATACCAAAATAAATATAAAATATTTAAATTTTTATTACCATAAATATACAAAACGCACATACAATGAGGTAAATTTGTATTCAAATATATATGCAAAATACATATAAAACAATATAAATTTGCTTCAAAATATATACGAATACACATAAAATAACGTATATTTCTATAAAAATATATATACAAAATACACATAAAATGAGGGAAATACATACAAAAAAATGTATACAAAATACACATAAAACAATGTAAATTCGTATCAAAATAAATCAACGAAATACCAATAAAAGAATGTGTATTTGTATAAACATAAATATACAAAATACACATAAAATAACGTAAATTCATATAAAACTATATACAAAAATACACAAAAGTAATAAAATTTGTATGAAAATAGATATACAAAATACACACAAAATAGGATAAATTTGAATTGAAATATATATACAAAATACATAAAATAATATAAATTAGTATCAAAATATTTATTCAAATACACATATAATAACGTAAATTTGTATAAAAATATATAAACAAAATACACATTAAATAATGTAAATACGTATAAAAAATATATACAATATAATCATTTAATTCGTATCAAAATAAATAAACAAAATACCAATAAATTAATGTAAATTTGTATAAAAATATATGTACAAAAATGCACATAAAATAAAGTAAATTTGAATAAAAATATATATCCAAAACACACATTAAATAATGTAAATGCGTATAAAAATATATATACAAAATACCTATGAAATAATCTAAATTCGTATCGAATTAAATTAACAAAATACCAATAAAATAATTTAATTTTCGATGAAATTGTATATAGAAAATACACATAAAATAACCTAAATACAAATACAAATATACACATAATTATAATTTAAAATTGAATGAAATAAATATACAAAATAAACATAAAATTAGGTAGATTTGTAATGAAATATATACAAAAATACATATAAAATAATAAAAATTTGTATGAAAATACTAATTTTAATACAAATTTAATTATTGAATGTGTATTTTTGTATATGTATTTTTATAAAAATATGCTTTATTTTATGGGTATTTTGCATCTTTATTTTCATACAAATTTACATTATTTTATTGATATTCTGTATATTTATTCTGATACGATTTTACATTATTCTATGAGTATTTTTTATATATATTTTATAAAAAATGTACGTTATTTTATGTGTATTTGTTTTCATTTCATACAAATTTGCATTATTTTATGTATTTTGTACATGTATTTAAAGTCAAATTTAACTAATTATATGTGTATTTTGTATATATTTTCACAATTTACATTATTTTTTTATATATTTGTTTTATACAAATTTTGTTATTTTATGTGTATTTTGTATATTTATTTTCCTTCAATTTAACTTTATATGTGTTTGTTTATTTATTTTGATACGAATTTACATTATTTTAGGTGTATTTTATATATATTTTATACTATTTACATCATTTTATATGTATGTTGTATGTATATTTTCATAGAAATTTACTCTATTTTATTGTATTCGTATATATATTTTGATACAAATTAACATTATTGATGTGTATTTTGTATATCTATTTCAATACAAATTTACTTTTACTGTATGTGCATTTTGAATATTTATTTCAATACAAATTTAATTATTTGATGTGTATTTTTGCATATATGTTTTTATGCATGCGTTATTATATGATATTTTGCATCTTTATTTTCATACAAATTTACACTATTTTATTGATATTCTGTTTATTTATTTTGATACGATTGAACATTATTCTATGTGGCTTTTCTATATATATATATTATTTTTTTATACATATTTACATTATTTAATGTATATTTTGTATATATATTTTATCCAAATTTACGCTATTTTATGTGTATTTGTTTATATATTTTCAAACAAATTTACATTATTTTATGTGTATTTTGTATATGTATTTCAATGCAAATTTGTCGAACTTTATGTGTATTTTGCATATCTATTTCCAAACAACTTTAAATTATTTTTGTGTATTTGTTTTTATTCATTTTTTTGTTATTTTATTTGTATTTTGTATATATATTTTCCTACAAATATAGATTCTTTTATTGGAAATTTGTTTATTTATTTTGATACGACTTTACATTATTTTATGTGTATTTTGTATATATATTTTTCTATGTATTTACTTTATTTAATGTGTATTTTGTACATATATTTGAATAAAAATTTACTATATTTTATTGTCTGTATTTGTATTTATTTTGATACAAATTTTATACAAATTCATGTTATTTTATGTGTATTTGTATATATATTTTCATACAAATTTATATTATTTTATGTGTATTTTTACATAGTTTTCATTACAAATTTACCTTATTTTATGATTATATTTATTTAATTCAATCTTAAATTATTTGTATTGGTATTTAGGTAATTTTAAGTGTATTTTCTCTATATATTTTCCTCCAAAATTACATTATTTTTGGGTATTTTCTTCATTTAATTCGATACGAATTTAGATTTTTTCATAGGTATTTTGTATACATATTTTTATACTCACTTACATTATTTAATGTCTGTTTTGTGTATATATTTTCTATGCAAACTTACTTTATTTTATGTGCATTTTTGTACATATATTTTTATAGAAATTTGCATTATTTTATGAGTATTTTGCATATGTTTTCTCATACAAATTTACATTATTTCATTGGTATTTTATTAATTTATTTTGATACGAATTACATGATTATATGTGTATTTTGTACATTTTTTGTACGTATTTACATTATTTAATGTGTATTTTGTTTGTATATTTTAATACAAATTTACGTTATTATATGTGTATTTGTATAAATATTTTGATACAAATTTACATTGTTTTATGTATTTTGTATATATATTTCAATTCAAATTTAGCTTATTTTATGTGTATTTTGTATATCTATTTTCAAACATATTTAATTTCTTTAGTGTATTTTTGCATTTAGTTTTATATAAATTTACGTTATTTTATGTGTATTCTGTTTTTTTTTTATACAAATACACATTATTTTATTAGTGTTTTGTTTATTTATTTTGATACGAGTTTACATTATTTTATGTGTATTTTGTATACCTTTTTTTATACGTATTTACTTCATTTTATGTGTATTTTGTATATATATTTTCATAGAAATCTACGTTATTTTATGTGTATTCGTATATATATTTTGAAACAAATTTACATTGTTTTATATGTATTTTGCATATCTATTTCAATACAAATTTACCTTATTGTATGTGCATTTTGTATATTTATTTTAATACAAATTCAAATATTTTATGTGTGTCTTGGTATATATATATATATATATATATATATATATATATATATATATATATATATCTATATATATATATATATATATATATATATATATATATATATATATATATATATATATATATATATATATATATATATATATATATATATATATATATATATATATATTATTTTATTGGTATTTTGCATCATCTTTTTCATACAAATTTACATTATTTTATTAATATTCTGTGTATTTATTTTGATACGATTTTCCATTATTCTATTTGTGTTTTGTATATATTTTTTATACATATTTGCATTATTTAATGTGTATATTGTATATATATTTTATACAAATTTACGTTATTTTAAGTGAATTTGTTTATATATTTTCATTCAAATTTACATTATTTTATGTGTATTTTATAAATTTATTTCAATACAAATTTACCTAATTTTATTTGTATTTTGTATATTTATATTCATACAAATTTAAATTATTTTTGTGTATTTTTGTATATAGTTTCATACAAATTTTGGTGATTTTATGTGTGTATTGTGTATCTATTTTCATACAAATATACAATCTTTTATTGATATTTTGTTAATTTAATTTGACTCTAATTTACATTATTTAATGTGTATTATATATATATATATATATATATATATATAGATATATATATATATATATATATATATATATATATATATATATATATATATATATATATATATATATATATATATATATATATATATATATATATATATATATATATATATATATATATATATATATATATATATATATATATATATTGTATATATATTTCTATAGAAATCTACGTTGATTTATGAGTATTCGTATATACATTTTGAAACAAATTTACACTGTTTTATGTGTATTTTGCATATTTTTTCAATACAAATTTATCTTATTGTATATGCATTTTGTATATTAATTTTGATACTAATTTAATTATTCTCTGTGTATTTTTGTATATGTATTTTTATAAAAATATGCTTTATTTTATGGGTATTTTGCATCTTTACTTTCATACAAATTTACATTATTTGATTGATATTCTCTGTATTGATTTTGATACGATTTTACATTATTCTATGTGTATTTTGAATATATATTTTATACAAATGTACGTTACTTTATGTGTGTTTCTTTTCATTTCCTACAAATTTTCATTATTTTATGTGTATTTTCTACATGTTTTTAAATACAAATTTTACATATTATATGTGTATTTTGTATATCTATTTTCATACAAATTGAAATTATTTTTGTGTATTTTTGTATATATTTTTATATAAATTTTCGTTATTTTATATATATTTTGTATATTTATTTTCCTACAAACATACGTACTTTTATCGGATTTTTGTTTATTTATTTTGACACGAATTTAAATTATTTGAGGTATATTTGGTATATGTATTTTTATACTTATTTACATCTTTTAATATGTATTTTGTATGAATATTTTCATAGAAATTTACTCTATTTTATGAGTATTCGTATATATATTTTGATACAAATTTACTTAATTGGTGTGAATTTTCCATATCTATTTCAATACAAATTTACTTTATTGTATGTGCATTTCGTATATTTATTTTAATACAAATGTAATTATTTTATATGTATTTTTGTATATATATTTTTATACAAATATGCGTTATTATATAAGTATTTTGCATCTTTATTTTCATACAAATTTACATTATTTTATTGATATTCTGTTTATTTATTTTGATACGATTTAACATTATTCTATGTGTATTTTGTATATATATGTTTATACATATTTACATCATTTAATGTATATTCTGTACATATCCAAATGTACGTTATTTTATGTGTATATGTTTATATATTTTCATACAAATTTACATTGTTTTATGTGTGTTTTGTATATGTATTTCAATACAAATTTGCCTAATTTTATGTGTATTTTGCATATCTATTTTCAAACATATTTAAATTATTTTTGTGTATTTTTGTATATATTTTTCTACAAATATAAATTCTTTTATTGGAATTTTGTTGATTTATTTTGATACGAATTTACATTACTTTATTTGTATTTTGTATATATATTTTTCTACGTATTTACATTATTTTATATGTATTTTGTATATATATTTTCATAAAAATTAACGTTATTTTATTGTGTGTATTCGAATATGTTTTGATACAAATTTTTTACAAATTCATGTTATTTTATGTGTATTTAAATATATATTTCATATAAATTTACATTATTTTATGTGTATTTTTACATATATTTCATTACAAATTTACTTTATTTTATGTTTATTTTATATATTCATTTCATGCAATTTTAAATTATTTTATGTGTATATTTGTATTTGTATTTAGGTTATTTTATGTGTATTATTATATATATTTTCATCCAACATTACATTATTTTATTGGTATTTTGTTAATATAATTCGTAACGAATTTAGATTATTTGAAAGGTATTTTGTATACATGTTTTTATACGCATTTACATTATTTAATGTGTGTTTTGTATATATATTTTTATGCAAATTTACTTTATTTGATGTGCATTTTTGTACATATATTTTTAAAGAAATTTGCGTTATTTTATGTGTATTTTGTATATGTTTTCTCATTCAAATTTACATTATATTATTGGTATTTTGTTTATTTATTTTGATACGAATTACATGATTATATGTGTATTTTGTACATATTTTTTATACGTATTTACATTATTTAATGTATATTTTGTTTATGTGTTTTTATACAAATTTACGTTATTATATGTGTATTTGTATAAATATCTTGATACAAATTTACATTATTTGATGTAAATTTGATGTAAATATTTCAATTCAAATTTAGCTTATTTTATGTGTATTTTGTATATCTATTATCATACAAATTTAACTACTTCTGTGTATTTTTTGTATATAGTTTTATATAAATTTACGTTATTTTATGAGTATTTTGTATATTTATATTTATATAAATACACATTCTTTTATTGGTATTTTGGTTATTTATTTTGATACGAATTTACATTATTTTATGTGCATTTTGTATACATTTTTTTATACGTATTTACTTTATTTTATGCGTATTTTGTATATATATTTTTATAGAAATCTACGTTATTTTATGTGTATTCGTATTTATATTTTGAAACAAATTTACATTGTTTTATATGTATTTTGCATATCTATTTCAATATAAATTTACCTTATTGTATGTGAATTTTGTATATTTATTTTAATACAAATTTTAATTTTTTATATGTATTTTGGTATATATATTAAAAAAAATGCGTTATTTTATGGGTACTTTGCTTCCTTATTTTCATACAAATTTACATTATTTTATTAATATTCTGTGTATTTATTTTGATACGATTTTACATTATTCTATTTGGGTTTTGTATATATTTTTTTATACATATTTACATTACTTAATGTGTATTTTGTATATATATTTTATACAAATTTACGTTATTTTAAGTGTATTTGTTTATGTATTTTCATTCAAATTTACATTATTTTATGTGTATTTTGTAAATGTATTTCAATACAAATTTACCTAATTTTATGTGTATTTTGTATATTTCTTTTCAAACAAAATTAAATTATTTTTGTGTATTTTTGTATATAGTTTTATACAAATTTAGGTTATTTTATGTGTATATTGTATATCTATTTTCATACAAATACACATTCTTTTATTGATATTTTGTTTATTTATTTTGACGCGAATTTACATTATTTAATGTGTATTTTGAATATATAATTGTAAACGTATTTACATCATTTAATATTTATTTTGTATATATATTTCTATAGAAATCTACGTTATTTTATGTGTATTCGTATATATATTTTGAAACAAATTTACACTGTTTTATGTGTTTTTTGCATATTTTTTCAATACAAATTTTCCTTATTGTATGTGCATTTTGTATATTAATTTTAATTCAAATTTATTTATTCTATGTGTATTTTTGTATATGTATTTTTATAAAATATACTTTATTTTATGGGAATTTAGCATCTTTATTTTCATTCAAATTTACATTATTTTATTGATATTCTGTGTATTTATTTTGATACGATTTTACATTATTCTATGTGTATTTTGTATATATATTTTATACAAATGCACGTTATTTTATGTTTTTTTTTTCATTTCATACAGATTTACATTATTTTATGTGTATTTTGTACATGTATTTAAAGACAAATTTAACTAATTATATGTGTATTTTGTATATCTATTTTATACAAATTGAAATTTTTTTTTTTTTTTTTGTATATATTTTTATACAAATTTTCGTTATTTCATGTGTATATTGTATATTTATTTTCCTACAAAAATACGTTCTTTTATCGGAATTTTGTTTGTTTATTTTGATACGAATTTACATTATTTTAGGTGTATTTGGTATGTATATTTTTATACTATTTACATCATTTTATATGTATTTTGTATGTATATTTTCATAGAAATTTACTCTATTTTATGTGTATTCGTATATATATTTTGATAAAAATTTACATTATTGATGTGTATTTTGCATATCTATTTCAATACAAATTTACTTTATTGTAAGTGCATTTTGTATATTTATTTCAATACAAATTCAATTATTTCATGTGTATTTTTGTATATATATTTTTATGCATATATACGTTATTATTTGGGTATTTTGCATCTTTATTTTCATACATATTTACATTATTTTATTGATATTCTGTTTATCTATTTTGATACGATTTAACATTATTTTATGATATTTTTGTATATATATATATATATATATATATATATATATATATATATATATATATATATATATATATATAGATATATATATATATATATATATATATATATATATATATATATATATATATATATATATATATATATATATATTTATACATATATACATTATTTAATGAATATTTTGTATATATATTTTTTCCCAATTTACGTTATTTTGTGTATTTGTTTATATATTTTCATACAAATTTACTTCATTTTATGTGTATTTTGAATATGTATTTCAATGCAAATTTGCCTAACTTTATGTGTATTTTGCATATCTATTTTCAAACAAATTTAAATTATTTTTGTGTATTTTTGTATATATTTTTATACAAATTTTAGTTATTTTATTTGTATTTTGTATATTTATTTTCCTACAAATATACATTCTTTTATTGGAATTATGTTTATTTATTTTGATACGAGTTTACATTATTTCATGTGTATTTTGTATATATATTTTTCTACGTATTAACATTATTTTATGTGTATTTTGTATATATATTTTAATAAAAATTTACATTATTTTATAGTGTGTATTCGTATTTATTTTGATACAAATTTTATACAAATTCATGTTATTTTATGTGTATTTCTATATATATTTTCATACAAATTTATATTATTTTATATGTATTTTTACATATTTTTTATTACAAATTTACTTTATTTTATGATTATTTTGTATATTTATTTCATTCAATCTTAAATTATTTTATGTGTATATTTATATTTGTATTTAGGTTATTTTATGTGTATTTTCTATATATATTTTCATCCAAAATTACATTATTTTATTGGTATTTTCTTAGTTTAATTCGATACGAGTTTAGATTATTTCATAAGTATTTTGTATACATATTTTTATACTCATTTACATTATTTAATGTGTGTTTTGTATATACGTTTTTATGCAAATTTATTTAATGTGCATTTTTGTACATATATTTTTATAGAAATTTGCGTTATTTGATGTGTATTTTGTATATGTTTTCTCATACAAATTTATATTATTTCACTGGTATTTTCTTTATTTATTTTGATACGAATTACATGATTATATGTGTTTTTTGAATATATTTTTTATAAGTATCTACATTATTTAATGTGTATTTTGTTTATATATTTTTATACAAATTTACGTTATTATATGAGTATTTGTATAAATATTTTGATACAAATTTACTTTATTTTATGTATTTTGTATATATATTTCAATTCAAATTTAGCTTATTTTGTGTGTATTTTGTATATCTATTTTCATACAAATTTAATTACTTCTGTGTATTTTTGTATATAGTTTTATATAAATTTACGTTATTTTGCGTGTATTTTGTATTTTTATATTCATACAAATACACTTTTTTTATTTTGCTATTTTATTTTGACATTATTTTATTTATTTTGTTTATTTATTTTGCTACGAATTTACATTATTTTATATTTATTTTGTATACATTTTTTTATAGTTATTTACCTCATTTTATGTGTATTTTGTATATATTTTTTTTATAGAAATCTACGTTATTTTATGTGTATTCGTATATATATTTTGAAACAAATTTACATTGTTTTTTATGTATTTTGCATATCTATTTCAATACAAATTTACCTTACTGTATGTTTATTTTCTATATTTATTTTAATACAAATTAGATTTTCTTATGTGTATATTTGTATATATATTTTAATAAAAAAACGCGTTATTTATTTTGGTGTTTTGCTTCTTTATTTTCATAAAAATTTACATTATTTTATTAATATTCTGTGTATTTATTTTGATACGATTTTACATTATTCTATTTGTGTTTTGTATATATTTTTTTTATACATATTTACGTTATTTAATTTTTATTTTGTAGATATATTTTATACAAATTGTTTATGTATTTTTATTCAAATTTACATTATTTTATGTGTTTTTTGTATATGTATTTCAATACAAATTTAGCTAATTTTATGTGTATTTTGTATATTTATTTTCATACAAATTTAAATTATTTTTGTGTATTTTTGTATATAGTTTTATATAATTTTAGGTTATTTTATGTGTATTTTGTATAGCTATTTTCATACAAATGCATATTCTTTTAATGATATTTTGTTTATTTATTTTGACGCGAATTTACATTACGTAATGTGTATTTTGTATATATATTTTTATACGTTTTTACATCATATCATGTGTATTTTGTATATATATTTCTATAGAAATCTACGTTATTTTATGTGTATTCGTATATATATTTTGAAGAAATTTACACTGTTTTATGAGTATTTTGCATATTTTTTCATTACAAATTTACCTTATTGTATCTGCATTTTGTATATTAATTTTAATACAAATTTAATTATTCTATGTGTATTTTTGTATATGTATTTTTATAAAAATATGGTTTATTTTAAGGTTATTTTGCATCTTTATTTTCATACAAATTTATATTATTTTATTGATATTCTGTGTATATATTTTGATGCGATTTTACATTATTCTATGTGTATTTTGTTTATATATTTTATACAAATATACGTTATTTTATGTGTATTTGTTTTCATTTCGTACAAATTTACATTATTTTATGTGTATTTTGTACATGTATTTATATACAAATTTAACTAATTATATGTGTATTTTGTATATCTATTTCATACAAATTGAAATTATTGTTGTGTTTTTTTTGTATATATTTTTATAGAAGTTTTCGTTATTTTATGTGTATTTTCTATATTTATTTTCCTACACATATACGGTCTTTTATCGGAATTTTGTTTATTTATTTTGATACGAATTTACATAATTTAGGTGTATTTGGTATATATATTTTTATACTTTTTTACATCATTTATATGTATTTTGTATGTATATTTTCATAGAAATTTACTCTATTTTTTGTGTATTCGTATATGTATTTTGATTCAAATTTACATTATTTATGTGTATTTTGTATATCTATTTCAATACAAATTTACTTTATTGGATGTGCATTTTGATTATTTATTTTAATACAAACTAAACTATTTTATGTGTATTTTTGTATATATATTTTTATACAAATTTACTTTATTTATGTGTATTTTGCATATCTATTTCAATACAAATTTACTTTATTGTGTGTGCATTTTGAATATTTATTTTAATACAAATTAAATTATTATTATGCGTTATTATATGGGTATTTTTTCGTCTTTATTTTCATACATATTTACATTATTTTATTTATATTCGTATCAAAATAAATAAACAAAACTCCACTAAAAGAATGTATATTTGTAGAAAAATATATATACAAAATACAAATAAAATAACTAAAATTTGTATAAAAATATATACAAAAATACACAAAAATAATTTAAAACTGTTTGAAAATAGATATGCAAAATACACATAAAATTAGGCAAATTTGTATTGAAATACATATACAAAATACACATAAAATAATGGAAATTTGTATGAAAATATATATACAAATTCACATTAAATAAAGTAAATTTCCATAAAATATACATACATAATATGCATTAAATAATATAAATATGTATGAAATATGTATACAAAGTACACATAGAATTTTGTAAAATCGTATCAAAATAAATAAACAGAATATCAATAAAATAATGTAAATTTGTAAATGAAAATAAAGATGCAAAATACCGACAAAATAAAGCATATTCTAATAAAAATACATATACAAAAATACACATTGAATAATTAAATTTGTATTAAAATTAATATACAAAATGCACATATAATAAAGTAAATTTGTATTGAAAAAATATGCAAATTACACATAAAACTGTAAATTTGTTTCAAATATATATACGAATACACATAAACTAACGTAGATTTCTATAGAAATATATGTACAAAATACACATGAAATGATGTAAATACGTATAAGAATATATATACAAAATACACATTAAATAATGTAAACTCGTTCAAAATAAATAAACAAAATATCAATAAAAGAATGTGTATTTGTATAAAAATAGATATACAAAATACACATAAACTAACCTAAATTTGTATAAATTTATATACATAAATACACAAAAATAATTTAAATTTGTATAAAAATAAATATACAAAATACACATAAAATTAGGTAAATTTGTATTTAAATACATATACAAAATACACTTAAAATAATGTAGATTTGAATGAAAATATATAAACAAATACACTTAAAATGATGTAAATTTGTATAAAATATATATACAAAATACACATTAAATAATGTAAATATGTATAAAAAAAATACATACAAAACAAAAATAGAGTAATGTAAAATCGTTTAAAAATAAATTCACAGAATATTAATAAAATAATGTAAATTTGTTTGAAAATTAAGATGCAAAAAACCCATAAAATGCATTTTTTTTTAAATATATATAACAAAATACACATAAAATATTTGAATTTGTATTAAAATAAATATACAAAATGCACATACAATAAGGTAAATTTGTATTGAAATAGATATGCAAAATACATATTAAACAATGTAAATTTGTTTCAAAATATATATACGAATACACATAAAATAACGTAGATTTCTATAAAAATATATATCCAAAATACACATAAAATTAAGTAAATACGTATAAAAAAATGTATACAAAATACACATAAAATAATGTAAAATCGTATCAAAATAAATAAACAAAATACCAATAAAAGAAAGTGTATTTGTATAAATATAAATATACAAAATACACATAAAATAATGTAAATTCCAATCAAAATAAACATAATACGAGTAAAATAATGTGTATTTGTATAAATATAAATATACAAAATACACATACAAAATAAACATAAAATAAGGTAAATTTGTAATGAAATATATGTAAAAAATAAATATAAAATAATATAAATTTATATGAAAATATATATACAAATACACATAAAATACCATGAATTTGTATAAAAATATATATTCAAAATAAATATTAAATAATGTAAATGCGTATAAAAATATATATGCAAAGCACATATAAAATAATGTAAATTCGTATCAATATAAATCAACAAAATACCACTAAAATAATATATATTTAAATGAAAATAAATCCACAAAATACACATAACATAACTAAAATTTGTTTTAAAATATATACAAAAATACATAAAAATAATTTGAGTTTGTATGAAAATAGATATACAAAATACACATAAAACTAGGTAAATTTCTTTTGAAATATATATACAAAATACCCATAAAATATTGTAAATTTGTGTCAAAATATATAGACAAATACACATAAAATAACGTAAATTTGTATGAAAAATATATACAAAATACACATAGAATAATGTCAAATCGTATCAAAATAAATGAGCAGAATATCAATAAAAGAATGTAAATTTTTATGAAAATAAAGATGGAAAATACCCATAAAATAAATCATATTTTTATAAAAATAGATATACAAAAATACATATAGAATAATTAAATTTGTATTAAAATTAATATACAATATGCATATACAATAAGGTAAATTTCTATTGAAAAAATATGCAAAATACACATAAAAGTGTAAATTTGTCTCAAAATCTATATACGAATACACATAAAATAACGTAGATATCTATAGAAATATATATACAAAATACACATTAAATGATGTAAATTCGCGTCAAAAAAAAAATATCAATAAAAGAATGTGTATTTGTATGAAAAGAGATATACAAAATACACATAAAATAACCTAAATTTGTATAAAACTATTTACAAAAATACACAAAAATAGTTTAAATTTGTATGAAAAAAATATACAAAATACACATAAAACTAGGTAAATTTGTATTGAAATACATGTACAAAATACACATAAATTAATGTAAATTTGAATGAAAACATATAAACATATACACTTAAAATAACGTAAATTTGTATTAAATATATATACAAAATACACATTAAATAATGTAAATATGTATAAAAATATTATATACAAAACACAAATAGAATAATGTAAAATCGTATCAAAAATAAATACACAGAATATTAATAAAATAATGTAAGTTTGTATGAAAATAAAGATGCAAAATACCCATAAAATAACGCATTTTTTATAAAAATATATATACCAAAATACACATAAAATATTAAAATTTGTATTAAAAAAAAATGCACATACAATAAGGTAAATTTGTATTGAAATAGATATGCAAAATACATATAAAACAATGTAAATTTGTTTCAAAATATATATACGAATATACATAAAATAACGTAGATTTCTAAAAAAAATGTATACAAAATACACATAAAATGAAGTAAACACGTATAAAAAAATGTATACAAAATACACATAAAATAATGTAAAATCGTATCAAAATAAATAAACAAAATACCAATAAAAGAATGTGTATTTGTATAAATATAAATATACAAAATACACATAAAATAACGTAAATTTGTATAAATCTATATACAAAAATACACAGAAGTAATTAAATTTTTATGAAAATAGATATACAAAATACAGATAAAATAAGCTAAATTTTAATTGAAATGTATATACAAAATACATAAAATAATGTAAATTTGTATCAAAATATTTATACAAATACATATAATAACGTAGATTTGTTTAAAAATATATAAACAAAATACACATTAAGTAATTTAAATACGTATAAAAAATATGTACAAAATACATATATAATCATGTAATTCGTATCAAAATAAATAAACAAAATAGCAATAAAATAATGTAAATTTCTATGAGAAAACATATACAAATACACATAAAATAACGCAAATTTCTACAAAAATATATAAACAAAAATGCAAATAAAATAAAGTAAATTTGCATAGAAATATGTATACAAAACACACATTAAATAATGTAAATGCGTACATAAAATAACCTAAATTTGTATAAAACTATATACAAAAATACACAAAAATAATTTAAATTTGTATGAAAAGAAATATACAAAATACACATAAAATTAGGTAAATTTGTAATGAAATACATATACAAAATACACATACAATAAGTTAAATTTGAATGAATATATATAAACAAATACACTTAAAATAACGTAAATTTATATAAAATATATATGCAAGATACACATTAAATAATGTAAATGTGTATAAAAAAATATATACAAAAAACAAATAGAATAATGTAAAATCGTATCAAAATAAATACACAGAATATCAATAAAACAGCGCATTTCTTATAAAAATATATATAAAAAATACACATAAAATATTTAAATTTGTATAGAAATAAATATACAAAATGCACATACAATAAGGTAAATTTGTATTGAAAGAGATATGCAAAAATACATATAAAACAATGTAAATTTGTTTCAAAATATATATACGAATACACATAAAATTACGTAGATTTCTTTTAAAAATATATATACAAAATACCCATAAAATTAAGTAAATGCGTATAAAAAAATGTATACAAAATACACATAAAACAATGTAAATTCCAATCAAAATAAATTAACAAAATACCAATAAAAGAATGTGTATTTGTGTAAATATAAATATACAAAATACACATACAAAATAAACATAAAATAAGGTAAATTTGTAATGAAATATTTGTACAAAATACACATAAAATAATGAAAAATTATATGAAAATATATATACAAATACACATAAAATACCATGAATTTGTATGAAAATATATATTCAAAAAAAATATTAAATAATGTAAATGCGTATAAAAATATATATACAAAGTACATATAAAATAATGTAAATTCGTATCAATATAAATCAACAAAATACCAATAAAATAATATATATTTGAAAGAAATTAAATTTACAAAATACACAAAACATAACTAAATTTTGTATTAAAATATATACAAAAATACATAGAAATAATTTGAGTTTGTATGAAAATAGATATACAAAATACACTTAAAACTAGGTAAATTTTTTTGAAATATATATACAAAATACCCATAAAATATTGTAAATTTGTGTCAAAATATATAAACAAATACACAAAATAACGTAAATTTGTATGAAAAATATATACAAAATACACATAGAATAATGTCAAATCGTATGAATTTGTATGAATGAGCAGAATATCAATAAAATAATGTAAATTTGTATGAAAATAAATATGCAAAATATATATAAAATAAAGCATATTTTTATAAAAATACATATACAAAAATACACATAGAATAATTAAATTTTTATTAAAATTAATATACAAAATACATATACAATAAGGTAAATATGTATTGGAAAAATATGCAGCATACACATAAAAGTGTAAATTTGTTTCAAAATCTATATTCGAATACACATAAAATAACTTAGATTTCTATAGAAATATATATAAAAAAATACACATGAAATGATGTAAATACGTATAAAAATATATATTCAAAATACACATTAAATAATGTAAATTCGCGTCAAAATAAATAAACAAAATATCAATAAAAGAATGTGTATTTGTATGAAAATAGATATACAAAATAGACATAAAATAACCTAAATTTGTATAAAACTATAAACAAAAATAAACAAAAATAATTTAAATTTGTATGAAAATAAATATACAAAATACACATAAAATTATGTAAATTTGTATTGAAATACATATACAAAATGCACATAAAATAATGTAAATTTGAATGAAAATATATAAACATATACACTTTAAATAACGTAATTTGTATGAAATATGTATAAAAAATACACATTAAATAATGTAAATATGTATAAAAAAATATATACAAAACACAAATAAAATAATGTAAAATCATATCAAAATAAATACACAGAATATTAATAAAATAATGTAGATTTGTATGAAAATAAAGATGCAAAATACCCATAAAATAACGCATTTTTTATAAAAATATATATACCAAAATACACATTAAATATTAAAATTTGTATTAGAATAAATATAAAAAATGCACATACAATAAGGTAAATTTGTATTGAAATAGATATGCAAATTACATATAAGACAATGTAAATTTGTTTCAAAATATATATACGAATACACATAAAATATCATAGATTTCTATAAAAATATATACAAAATACACATAAAATGAAGTAAATACGTATAAAAAAATGTATACAAAATACATATAAAATAATATAAAATCGTATCAAATAAATCAACAAAATACCAATAAAAGAATGTGTATTTGTATAAATATAAATATACAAAATACACATAAAATAACGTAAATTTGTATAAAACTATATTCAAAAATACACAGAAGTAATTAAATTTGTATGAAAATAGATATACAAAATACAGATAAAATAAGCTAAATTTGAATTGAAATGTATATACAAAATACATAAAATATTGTAAATTTGTATCAACTTATTTATAAAAATACATATAATAACGTAGATTTGTTTAAAAATATATAAACAAAATACATATTAAGTAATGTAAATACGTTTAAAAAATATGTACAAAATACATATATAATCATGTAATTCGTATCAAAATATATAAACAAAATAGCAATAAAATAAAGTAAATTTGTATGAGAAAACATATACAAATACACATAAAATAACGCATATTTCTATAAAAATATACGTACAAAAATGCACATAAAATAAAGTAAATTTGCATAAAAATATGTATACAATACACACATTAAATAATGTAAATGCGTACATAAAATAACCTAAATTTGAATAAAACTATATACAAAAATACACAAAAATAATTTAAATTTGTATGAAAAGAAATACACAAAATACACATAAAATTAGGTAAATTTGTATTGAAATACATATACAAAATACACATAAAATAATGTAAATTTGAATGAAAAAATATAAACAAATACACTTAAAATAACGTAAATTTGTATAAAATATATATGCAACATACACATTAAATAATGTAAATGTGTATAAAAAATATATATATACAAAAAACAAATAGAATAATATAAAATCGTATCAAAATAAATACACAGAACATCAATAAAATAATTTAAATTTGTATAAAAATAAAGATGCAAAATTCCCATAAAATACCGCATTTTTTTTTAAATATATATACCAAAATACACATAAAATATTTAAATTTGTATTGAAATAAATATACAAAATGCACATACAGTAAGGTAAATTTATATTGAAAGAGATATTCAAAAATACATATTAAACAAAGTAAATTTGTTTCAAATATATATACGAAAACACATAAAATAACGTAGATTTCTATAAAAATATATATACAAAATACACATAAATTTAAGTAAATACGTATAAAAAAATGTATACAAAATACACATAAAATAATGTAAATTCGAATCAAAATAAATAAACAAAATACCAATAAAAGAATGTGTATTTGTATAAATATAAATAAACAAAATATACATAAAATAACGTAAATTTGTATAAAACTATATACAAAAATGCACTCAAGTAATTATATTTGTATGAAAATAGATATACAAAATACACATAAAATAAGCTAAATTTGAATTGAAATATATATACAAAATACATAAAATAATGTAAATTTGTATCAAAAGATTTATACAAATACACAAATAATAACGTAAATTTGTATAAAAATATATAAACAAAATACTCATGAAATACTTTAAATACGTATAAAAAATATATACAAAATACACATATAATAATGTAATTCGTATCAAAATAAATAAACAAAACACCAATAAATTAATGTAAATTTGTATGAGAAAATATATACAAAATACATATAAAATAACGCAAATTTCTATAAAAATATATGTACAAAAATGCACGTAAAATAAAGTAAATTTGCATAAAAGTATATAAACAAAGCACACATTAAATAAAGTAAATGCTTATAAAAATATGTATACAAAATACCTATGAAATAATCTAAATTAGTATCGATTTAAATTAATAAGATACCAATAAAATAATATAGTTATGGATGAAAATATATATTGAAAATACACATAAAATAACCTAAACACAAATACAAATATACACATAAAATAATTTAAAATTGAATGAAATAAATATACAAAATAAACATAAAATAAGGTAAATTTGAAATGAAATATATGTAAAAAATACACATAAAATAATGTAAACTTGTATGAAAATACATCCAAATACACATAAATTAATATGAATTTGTTTAAAAATCGTATCAAAATATATACGAATACACAATAAAATAACGTAAATTTTTAAGAAAATATATATACAAAATAAACATAAAAAATGTAAATACGTAGAAAAATATATATACAAAATACTCATAAAATAATGTAAATTCGTATCAAAATAAATCAACAAAATTCCAATAAAAGAATGTATATTTGTAGGAAAATATATATACAAAATACAAATAAAATAACTAAAATATGTATGAAAATATATACAAAAATTCACAAAAATAATTTAAATTTGTTTGAAAATAGATATGCAAAATACAAATAAACTTAGGCAAATTTGTATTGAAATACATATACAAACACACATAAAATAATGTAAATTTATATGAAAATATATAAACAAATACACATAAAATAACGTAAATTTGGATGAAATATATATACAAAATATACATTAAATATTTAAAATATCTATAAAAATATATATACAAAAAACTCATAAAATAATGTTAAATCGTATCAAAATAAATAAACAGAATATCAATAAGATAATGTAGATTTGTATGAAAATAAAGATGCAAAATACCCATATAATAACGCATATTTGTATAAAAATATATATACAAAAATATATATAAAATAATTAAATTTGTATTAAAATAAATATACAAAATGCACATACAATAAAGTAAATTTGTATTGAAATAGATATGCAAAATACACATAAACAATGTAAATTCGTATCAAAATAAATAAACAAAAATCCGATATAAGAACGTATATTTGTAGGAAAATAAATATACAAAATACACATGGAGTAACGAAAATTTATATAAAAATATATAAATAAATACACAAAAATAATTTCAATTTGAAAGAGAATAGATATACAAAATACACATATAATTAGTTAAATTTGTATTTAAATACATGTACAAAATTCACATAAAATAATGTAAATTTGTATGAAATGAATACACATAAAGTAACGTATATATAATATATATATATATATATATATATATATATATATATATATATATATATATATATATATATATATATATATATATATATATATATATATATATATATATATATATATATATATATATATATATATATATATATATATATATATATATATATATCTATATATATATATATATATATATATATATATATATATATATATTTATATATGTATATATATACAAAATACACATAGAATAATTAAAATCGAATCAAAATAAATACACAGAATATCAATAAAATAATGTAAATTTGTATGAAAATAAAGATGCAAAATACCCATAAAATGAAGCATTTTTTAATAAAAATACTTATACAAAAATATACATAGAATAATTAAATTTGTATTAAAATTAATATACAAAATGCACATACAATAAAGTAAATTTACATTGAAAAAATATGCAAAATACACATAAAACAGTGTAAATTTTTTTCAAAATATATATACGAATACACATAAAATAACGTAGATTTCTATAGAAATATATTTACAAAATACACATGAAATGATGTAAATACGTATAAAAATATATACACAAAACAATGTAAATTCGCGTCAAAAAAAATAAAAAAAAAATATCAATAAAAGAATGTGACTTTGTATGAAAATAGACATATAAAATACACATGAAATAATCTAAATTCGTATAAAACTAAATACAAAAATACACAAAAATAATTTAAATTTGTATGAAAATAAATATACAAAATACACATATAATTAGGTAAATTTGTATTTAAATACATATACAAAATACACCTAAAATAATGTAAATTTGAATGAAAATATATAAACAAATACACTTAAAAGAATGTAAATTTGTATGAAATATATATACAAAATACACATTAAATATTGTAAATATATATATAAAAGAATATATATACAAAACACAAATACAATAATGTAAAATCGTATCAAAATAAATACACAGAATGTTAATAAAATAATGTAAATTTGTATGAAAATTAAGATGCAAAATACCCATAAAATAACGCATTTTTTATAAAAATATATATACCAAAATACTCATAAAATAATTGAATTTGTATTAAAATATATATACAAAATACAAATAAAAATAAGTAATTACGTATAAAAAATGTATACAAAATACACATAAAATAATGTAAATTCGTATCAAAATAAATAAACAAAATACCAATACAAGAATGTGTATTTGTATAAATATAAATATTCGAAATACACATTAAATAACGTAAATTTGTATAAAAATATACACAAAAATACACAAAAGTAAATAAATTTGTATGAAAATGGATATACAAAATACAGATAAAATAAGCTAAATTTGAATTGAAATAAATATATACAAAGTACATAAAATAATGTAAATTTGTATCAAAATATTTATAAAAATACACATATAATAAAGTGGATTTGTATAAAAATATATAAACAAAATACTCATTAAATAATGTAAATGCGTATAAAAAAAAATTGTACAAAATACACGTATAATAATGTAATTCGTATCAAAATAAATAAACACAATACCAATAAAATAATGTAAATTTGTATGAGAAAACATATACAAAATACACATAAAATAACGCAAATTTCTATAAAAATATATATACAAAAATGCACATAAAATAAAATAAATTTGCATAAAAATATATACACAAAACACACATTAATTAATGTACATGCGTATAAAAATATGTATACAAAATACCAATGAAATAATCTAAATTCATATCAAATTAAATTAACAAAATAACAAAAAAATAATGGAATTTTGGATGAAAATATATATAGAAAATACACATAAAATAACCTAAATACAAATACAAATATACACATAAAATAATTTAAAATTGAATGAAATAAATATAAAAAATAAACATAAAATAAGGTAAATTTGTCCTGAAATATATGTACAAAATACATATTAAATAATATAAATTTGAATTAAAATATATATACAAATACACATAAAATAACATGTATTAATATAAAAAAATGTATTCAAAATAAACATTAAATAATGTATAAAAATATATATACAAAGTACATATAAAATAATGTAAATTCTTATCAAAATAAATCAACAAAATGCCAATAAAATAATATATATTTGAATGAAATTTTTTTTACAAAATACACATAACATAAGTAAAATTTGTATTAATATATATAAAAAATACCCAGAAATAATTTGAATTTGGGTGAAAATAGATATACAAAATACACGTAAAACTAGGTAAATTTCTTTTGAAATATATATACAAAATACCCATAAGATATTATAAATTTGTGTCAACATATATCAACAAATACACGTAACGTAACGTAACGTAACGTAACGTAAATTTGTATAAAATATATATACAAAATACATACTAAATTAAGGAAAAATGAAAAAAAAATATATACAAAATACACATAGAATAATGTAACATCGTATCAAAAAAATTGAACAGAATATCAAAAAAATAATGTAAATTTCTATGAAAATAAAGATGCAAAATACCCATAAAATAACGCATATTTGTATAAAAATATATATACAAAAAAACACATAAAATAACTAAATTTGTATTAAAATAAATATACAAAATGCATTTACAATAAGGTAAATTTGCATTGAAATAGATATGCAAAATACACATCAAATAATGTAAATTTGTATTAAAATATATATACGACAACACATAAAATATACATGATATACATAAAAAATACACATAAAATGATGTAAACACGTATAAAAATATATATACAAAATACACTTAAAAATAAGGTAAATTCGTATCAAATTCAATAAACTAAATTTCAATAAAAGAATGTATATATGTAGGAAAATCAATATACAAAATAATATATAAAAAACCTAAAATTTGTATTAAAATACATACAAAAAAACACAAAAATAATTTCAATTTGTATGAAAATAGATATACAAAATCCACATAAAATTACGTAAATTTGTTTTGAAATACATATAAAAAATACACATAAAATAATGTAAATTTGTATGAAAATATATAAACAAAAAGACATAAAGTAACGTATACACATAAAATAATGTAAATTTGTATGAAAATATATAAACAAAAAGACATAAAAAGACATAAAATGCACATTAAATTATGTAAATATGCAAAATAAAATATATACAAAATACACATAGAAGAATGTAAAATCGTATCAAAATAAATACACAGAATATCAATCAAATAATGTAAATTTGTATGAAAATAAAGATATAGAATATATATAGAAAATGCACATTAAATTATGTAAATATGCAAAATAAAATATATACAAAATACACTTAGAAGAATGTAAAATCGTATCAAAATAAATACACAGAATATCAATCAAATAATGTAAATTTGTATGAAAATAAAGATGCAAAATACCCATTAAAAAAAAAAACATATTTTTTATTAAACATATATACAAAAATACACATCAAATAATTAAGTTTGAATTAAAATAAATATACGAAATGCACATACAATATGATAAATTTGTATTGAAATATATATAGAAAATGCACATTAAATTATGTAAATATGCAAAATAAAATATATACAAAATACACTTAGAAGAATGTAAAATCGTATCAAAATAAATACACAGAATATCAATCAAATAATGTAAATTTGTATGAAAATAAAGATATAGAATATATATAGAAAATGCACATTAAATTATGTAAATATGCATAATAAAATATATACAAAATACACTTAGAAGAATGTAAAATCGTACCAAAATAAATACACAGAATATCAATCAAATAATGTAAATTTATATGAAAATAAAGATGCAAAATACACATTAAAAAAAAAACACATATTTTTATAAAAACATATATACAAAAATACACATCAAATAATTAAGTTTGAATTAAAATAAATATACGAAATGCACATACAATATGATAAATTTGTATTGAAATAGATATGCAAAACACACATCAAACAATGTAAATTTGTTTCAAAATATATATACGAAAACACATAAAAAAACGTAAATTTCTATAAAAATACAAATAAAAAATACACATAAAATGATGTAAATACGTATAAAAATATATATACAAAATATATATACAAAATATTTATAGCAAAATAAATAAACAAAATACCATAAGAAGAATGTGACTTTGTATGAAAATAAATATACAAAATGAACATAAAATAACGTAAATTTGTATAAAACTATATACAAAAAAACACAAAATTAATTTAAATTTGTATGAAAATAGATATACAAAATATACATAAAATAAACTAAATTTGTGTTTTGTATATATTTTTTTATGCAAATTAATTTTAATTTTTGTACATATATTTTTATAGAAATTTGCGTTATTTTAAGTGTATTTTGTATATGTTTTCTAATACAAATTTACATTATTTTATTGTTTTTTTGTTTATTTATTTTCATACGAATTACATGATTATATGTGTATTTTGTATATATTTTTTTATACGTATTTACATTATTTAATGTGTATTTTGTTTATATATTTTTATACAAATTTACGTTATATATGTGTATTTGTTAAAAATATTTTGATACAAATTTACTTTATTTGATATATTTTTTATATATATTTCAATTCAAATTTAGTTTATTTTATGTGTATTTTGTATATATATTTTCATACATATTTAATTACTTGTATGTAATTTGGTATATAGTTTTATATAAATTTACGTTATTTTATGTGCAGTTTGTATATTTATATTTATTCAAATACACATTCTTTTATTGGTATTTTGTTTATTTATATTTATACGAGTTTACATTATTTTATGTGTATTTTGTATACATATTTTTATACGTATTTACTCAATTTTATGTGTATTTTGTATATATATTTTTATAGAAATCTACGTTATTATATGTGTATTCGTATATATATTTTGAAACAAATTTACATTGTTTTATATGTATTTTGCATATCTATTTCAATACAAATTTACCTTATTGTATGTGCATTTTGTATATTTATTTTAATACAAATTCAAATATTTTATGTGTATTTTGGAATATATAATTTTATAAAAAATGCGTTATTTTATAGGTACATTGCATCTTAATTTTCATACAAATTTACATTATTTTATTAATATTCTGTGTATTTATTTTGATACGAGTTTATATTATTCTATTTGTGTTTTGTATATATTTTTTTATACATATTTACATTATTTAATGTGTATTTTGTATATATATTTTATACAAATTTGCGTTATTTTAAGTGTATCTGTTTATATATTTTCATTCAAATTTACATTATTTTAAGTGTATTTTGCAAAATTTGCAAAATTTGCAAAATACACATACAAAATAAACATAAAATAAGTAAATTTGTAAACGCATTTTTTATAAAAATATATATACCAAAATACACATAAAATATTGAAATTTGTATTACATTAAATATACAAAATGCACATACAATAAGGTAAATTTGTATTGAAATAGATATGCAAAATACAAATGAAACAATGTAAATTAGTTTCAAAATATATATACGAATACACATAAAATAGAGTAAATTTCCATGAAAATATACATTCAAAATACCTATAAAATGATGTAAAAAATATAAAAATATATATACCAAATACACCTAAAATAATGTCAATTCGTATCAAACTAAATAAACAAAATTCCGATAAAAGAACGTATATGAGTAAGAAAATAAATATAGAAAATACACATAAAATAACGAGAATTTGTATAAAAATATATATAAAAAAACACAACAATAATTTCCATTTGTATGAAAATAGATATACAAAATAATCATATAATTAGTTAAATTTGTATTTAAATACATGTACAAAATACACATAAAATAATGTAAATTTTTATGAAATGAAAACAAATGCACATAAAATAACGTACATTTGTATAAAATATAAATACAAAATACACATATAATGATGTAAAATCGCATCAAAATAAATACACAGAATATCAATAAAATAATATAAATTTGCATGAAAATAAAGATGCAAAATAACCATAAAATAAACCATATTTTTATAAAAATACATATACAAAAATACATATAAAATAATTAAATTTGTATTAAAATTAATATACAAAATGCATATACAATAAGGTAAATATGTATTGAAAAAATATGCAACATACATTTAAAAGTGTAAAATTGTTTCAAAATCTATATACGAATACACATAAAATAACGTAGATTTCTATAGAAATATATATTCAAAAAACACGTGAAATGATGTAAATACGTATAAAAAATATATATACAAAATACACATTAAATAATGTAAATTCGTGTCAAAATAAATAAACAAAATATCAATAAAAGAATGTGTATTTGTATGAAAATAGATATACAAAATACACATCAAATAACCTAAAATTGTACCAAACTATATACAAAAATACAAAAAAATTATTTAAATTTGTAGGAAAATAAATATTCAAAATACACATAAAATTAGGTAAATTTGTATTGAGATACATATACAAAATACTCATAAAATAATGTAAATTTGAATAAAAATACATAAACAAATAAACTTAAAATAACGTAAATTTGTATAAAATATTGTTACGCCACCCCCCCTACCACACACCATACACGGGCAGGCAGGTGGCGTGATCCCCACCAGAACAACCACACGGGCACCAGTCACTCACAGCGGCCCACACCGAACACCGAGGGGAGGAGGAGGGAACGAGGCAGGGCACAAAGGATACACGTTCAGCACTAAGTTCTAGTTTAATGACAGGTTCCTCACACAGTACAGTAACTTTCAAGGCACAGAACAGTTAGTTAATCAGGCACAGTACAGGGGCACGGCAGACACGCACACCGGATGCACACAGCTCGCGAGCGGAGCAGCTCAACACTCAAGCACAGACACGCGTCTTCTCAACTACAACTCCTCAGCCACCCTTGCTCCCCCACTGCTCGACTCAGCACTTCCTGCCCGGCGGCCCGGCGGCCCCGGGCCCCCTCCTGTCTCTCTTGTCCCAACAAGTAGAGTTGCACCATGCTGAGCTAACATTGCATCATGCTACAAGTTCATCACATTACACATACAATCATTCACATACAGCACATTCGTAACACTATCTCCCCCTTCAGAAGGCAGTCGACCCGGCTGCCCCAACATTCAACAAACAAAACATGAAATTAATCAAACTAAACAGTCACCTGGGCCATCACAAAAGGCTCTTCACCATCCCGGCCGACGCCTCTCGCCGAGGGCGCCGCTGGGATGCGGGCGGCGGCAGGCAGGCGGTGGCACCCAGAGCGGCGTCGTCGGCCCCAAGTCCTTGCTCAGGGTTGTCACTGACATCTGCCGCTTCGCCCGCACCGCCCATGTTCTCGTTCGCCCCTTGGTCGACCTCAGGCACGTCCCCTTCGCTGCTGCTGGGGCTCACGTCCCTCTTACGCCGGTCGTATGTCTCCTTCATTTCATGGCCTGGCCTGCCCCCTTGAGCTTGCCCCGTACGCGTCGGTGCACCTCAGCCAGGCTTTCCTGCAGTACCGCTGCGAAGCCAGAGGTGACGGTGGGCAAGCTCACGTCGGGAGGCCGCCCCGTGGCCAAATCCACCGGTAGCCTGAGCTCCCGGCCGAACATAGAACACAGAAAAATACATGCAATACACATAAATCAGTCTGTCCTCCACCACGCCCTCCACAGTCTCTTCTCGCGCCCCCAAGGGGCTCCGCCTGTCAGCCACGCCGTCGACCAGCCGTCAGTCCTCAGTGGGCTCTTCCACGCCATCCACTCCACGTGACGCTCGGGACAGTCGACACCGGCTCCTGGCCTCCACCCTCGGGGCAGGGTGCCCTCGCCCAGCCGTGACTACCTCCCCACGCAGCCATGCTCGAAAACCTCCTGGAAGCAAAGGGCACCATTCCGGTCACCCTCTCCAGCTCCCGTCCGAGGCCACCACGAGCCTTACTGGCCTGCGTCAGGTAGTCGAGGCCCAGCAAGCACGGCTCGTCTCGATCGGCGACGTCCATCGGCCGGCGCTCCACAGCGCTGCCTACGCCGATACGAGCCTCCACTGGCCCCTCCAGCAGCGCACACTTCCCCGGTCAGGCCGCGCCGAGCACTCCTCAGCCCCCGGTGTCCACTGTCACGCGTCGTGGGTACAACCGCTAAGCCTCCCACGGGCAACACGCTGGTCGGGCGGCGGCAGCTTACTCAAGGCGGGGCCCGAGGGCGGGAGACGGCTGGAAGACGGCTCCCTTCTCCAGCCCGTCCGCGCTTCCCGCCCGTGCCGCGTCCCTGGACCTGGGACAGGCACTCAAGCGGTGGCCTGACTGGCCACAGTCCCTACAGCGCGGCTGGAGGGCGTCGGGGCTCAGCCGGTCGAGGGAACGCGTCCTTCGCTCCCCCAGGCACCGACTGCACCTATGACCCCTCTTGCCACAGCCCCCGCACGAGCCACGGAGACCCCCCGGGCTCGCCTTCATCGACGCTGCCTTCATCTTCACCTTCGCCATCCGGCCCCGGAAGTCATGGCAGGGCGGGGCGGCCGCCGCTAGGCCGCTGATCGTCGTCAATGCCCCGAACTCCAAGGCCCTCGTCAGCGCGTCGTCGGTCCACGGCAGGGGGTGAGAGTCCTCGCCAGTCTCGTCCCTCAGCGCCCGACAGTCCGCACAGAAGTGCTGCGTGCCGTTCTTCTTCATATCCAGAACGACTGCTGAAGGCCACGGACTGTCTGTCCGCTCTATCACCCCCTGCGCCGCCAGCTCGTTGACGGCGCGCTGCAGTTCCTCCCGCCTGGCCGGCACGACACGTCGGGGCGGGCTCCTGGTGGGCGCACCATTTCCCGTGCAGATGTTGTACTTCACCAACCCCGTGCAGCCCAGTAGATCCAATCCACCCCCGCTGAACACGTCCGCGCACCGAGCCAGGGTGTGGCGCACCTTCGTCTGCGCCTCCGTCAGGTGAGCGGCGCTCCGGTGTGCTGAATCCTCCAGGAAGTTGGGCAGCGGCTTCACAGCGGCCGACTCCGCGCTCCCCGACGCCTCCTCTAGTTGTTCCACCTCTACACAGGTGCCCAGCTTGGCACCAGCGGGTACTTTCCGAGCCTCGTCGGAGGAGTTAGCCACTAGCACCGTGACTGACTCCTCCCCCGCTCCTTCGAGACTCCGTCTGGCTGCCACACCACCAGGCAGCTGCAGGCCCTCCGTGGACTCCACCGTGCCTTCCGCTGGCATCGCGTCCGACCGGCAACACAGGACCCTGGCCTCCGTCCCCGGGGCAAGGTGCAGTCGCTCCGCCGCGACTACCTCTGCACAGCCGACCTTCGGGAGCAAAGGCGCCTGTCCGCGCAGCCTCTCCAGCTCCCGTCCAAGGTCGGCACCGGCCTCGCCCTGCGGCAGGTAGTCGAGGCCCAGCACGGCTCGTCTCGATCGGCGACGTCCATCGGCCGGCGCTCCACAGCGCTGCCTACGCCGATACGAGCCTCCACTGGGCCCTCAGACTGCACGCAGTGCTCCGTGACGCCACACAGCCTCTGTGGCGCGTCCTGGAGTCGTGTAGCGGCCGGCATGTCAGGCCACCCCAAGGTCCTCTCGGCGCTCCCCACCAAGCGGCCGGGCCCGTCCACTGAGCCCCGTAGCGCTGTTGTCCGCTGCAGCGCCTTCTCATCCTCGCCCCAGCCCTGGGCAGCAGCTGGCATCTTGAACTGGGCCTCCCATACCAACTTCCCGCCGTGCCCCGCTGGCTTAAGCCTCCCTGAGCACGGTGAGGCCGAGGGGCCGCAGAGAGGAGCGGGCAGACCACGTGGGCTGCAAGCCGGCCGGCATGGCGGAGAGGGAGGCGGTGAGAGAGGCAACGAGGCAGGGTAAATGGGTCCGGCTCCAGCACCAGCTGAACCCAAGGGAGCGGCTCCGACGGCTCCCCAGCCTCCTGCAGCCTCCACCGGCTCCGCCAGTCCGCCACCAGGCTTCAGGGGCCCTTGCCAGGGGCCCCACGCGGAGCCCCGCCAGTCCGCCACCCAGGCGTCCGTCGCCAGCACACGTGACGCTTCTTGTTCCTCCCCGCGTGACGTTGCCAGCTCTCGCCGCTGCCATGGGAGAGAGAGCGGACTACGTGACCTGCGAGCCGGCTGGCATGGAGGAGAGGGAGGGGGTGAGGGAGGCAACGAGGCAGGGGCTCCCCAACCTCCTGCGGCAGCTACTGGTTCCGCCACGACGCTACCAGGCTCCAGGAGTCCTTGCCAGGGGCCCCGGATAGGCCCCTGCAGGACCGCCGCCCCGGCGCTTCCCGCCAGAACTGAGCCTTCTTCCTCCGCGTGCGACGGTGCCACCTCTCGCAGCTGCGTCTCCGCCTCCCTCAGGCCTCGGACCTCGCCTTCCTGGGTCCGCACCTCCTCCAGCCGTTCACTCTTCGCGCTGTCGCAGCCCTGGTCGGTGTACTGCTGGGTTTCCACCTTCAGCGACGAGAAACAGCTCTGGAGGACCTCGGCAAGATGGCGGGCCTGCTTGTCTGCCCTCTCTTCTGCCCTCTGAGCCTGCTCGCGTGCCCTCTCTTCTGCCCTCCGAGCCTGCTCGCGTGCCCTCTCGTCTGCCCTCTCTGCCTGCTCGCGTGCCCTCTGTTCTGCCCTCTCTGCCTGCTCGCGTGCCCTCTGTTCTGCCCTCTCTGTTCTCTGATCCAATTCCTGCCTCATACTGGCCAACATGGCAGCGAACAATTCCATCTGGCCCAGCTTCACCTCACCCACGTCAGCCTCGGCCTTGCCCTTCTCCTCACCCTCACGGCGACCATTGGGGGACGCCATGACGACTCGGCGCGCTTCACTGTTCACTTATCCCACTCCTGACACCAAGTGTTACGCCACCCCCCCTACCACACACCATACACGGGCAGGCAGGTGGCGTGATCCCCACCAGAACAACCACACGGGCACCAGTCACTCACAGCGGCCCACACCGAACACCGAGGGGAGGAGGAGGGAACGAGGCAGGGCACAAAGGATACACGTTCAGCACTAAGTTCTAGTTTAATGACAGGTTCCTCACACAGTACAGTAACTTTCAAGGCACAGAACAGTTAGTTAATCAGGCACAGTACAGGGGCACGGCAGACACGCACACCGGATGCACACAGCTCGCGAGCGGAGCAGCTCAACACTCAAGCACAGACACGCGTCTTCTCAACTACAACTCCTCAGCCACCCTTGCTCCCCCACTGCTCGACTCAGCACTTCCTGCCCGGCGGCCCGGCGGCCCCGGGCCCCCTCCTGTCTCTCTTGTCCCAACAAGTAGAGTTGCACCATGCTGAGCTAACATTGCATCATGCTACAAGTTCATCACATTACACATACAATCATTCACATACAGCACATTCGTAACAATATATATACAAAATACAAATTAAATAATGTAAATATGTTTTAAAAAAATATATGCAAAACACAAATAGAATAATGTAAAATCGTATCAAAATAAATACACAGAATATTAATAAAATAAGGTAGATTTGTATGAAAATAAAGAAGCAAAATACCCAATAAATAACGCCTTTTTTTATAAAAATATATATACAAATATACACATATAAAATTAAATTTGTATTAAAATAAATATTCAAAATACACATACCATAAGGTAAATCTGAATTGAAATAGATATGCAAAATACATATAAAACAATGTTAATTTGTTTCAAAATATATATAGGAATACACATAAAATAACGTAATTTCTATAAAAATATATATTCACAAAACACATAAAATGAAGTAAATACGTATACAAAATACACATGAAATGAAGTAAATACGTATAAAAATAAATACATACAAAATACACATCAAATAATGTAAATTCGCGTCAAAATAAATAAACAAAATATCAATAATAGAATGTGTATTTGTAAGAGATATACAAAATACACATAAAATAACCTAAATTTGTATAAAACTATATACAAAAATACACAAAAATTATTTAAATTTGTATGAAAATAAATATACAAAATACACATAAAATTAGGTAAATTTGTATTTAAATACATATAAAAAATACACATAAAATAATGCAAATTTGAATGAAAATATATAAACAAATTCACTTAAAATAACGTAAATTTGTATAAAATATATATACAAGGTACACATTAAATGTAAATGGGTATAAAAAAAATATATACAAAAAACAAATAGAATAATGGAAAATCGTATCAAAATAAATACACAGAATATCAATAAAATAATGTAAATTTGTATGAAAATAAAAATGCAAAATTCCCATAAAATGGCATTTAAAATATATATATATATATATATATATATATATATATATATATATATATATATATATATATATATATATATATATATATATATATATATATATATATATATATATATATATTATATATATACATATATACACATATATATATATATATATATATATATATATATATATATATATATATATATATATATATATATATATATATATATATATATATATATATATAAAATATTTAAATTTGTATTCAAATAAATATACAAAATGCACATACAATAAGGTAAATTTGTATTGAAAGAGATATGCAAAAATATATATAAAACAATGTAAATTTGTTTCAAAATATATATATATACGAATATACATAAAATAACGTAGATTTCTATGAAAATATATATACTTAATACACATAAAATTAGGTAAATACGTATAAAAAAATGTATACAAAATACACATAAAATAATGTAAACTCGAATCAAAATAAATTATCAAAATACCAATAAAAGAATGTGTATTTGTATAAATATAAATATACAAAATACACATATAAAATCAACATAAAATAAGGTAAACTTGTAAATTAATATATTTACAAAATACACATAAAATAATGAACATTTATATGAAAATATGTATTCAAATACACATAAAATACCATGAATTTGTATGAAAAATAAATATTCAAAATAAATATTAAATAATGAAAATGCGTATTAAAATATATATACAAAGTACATATAAAATAATGTAAATTCGTATCAATATAAATCAACAAAATACCAATAAAATATTATATATTTGAATGAAAATAAATTGACAAAATACACAATATAACTAAAATTTGTATAAAAATATATACAAAAATACATAGAAATAATTTGAGTTTGTATGAAAATAGATATACAAAATACACATAAAACTAGGTAAATTTCTTTTGAAATATATATAGAAAATACCCATAAAATATTGTAAATTTGTCTCAAAATATATAAACAAATACACATAGAATAACGTAAATTTGTATGAAAAATATATACAAAATACAAAAAATATACAAAAAATCTAATCAAAATGAATGAGCAGAATATCAATAAAATAATGTAAATTTGTATGAAAATAAAGATGCAAAATACCCATAAAATAAAGCATATTTTTATATTACTACATATACAAAAATACAGATAAAATAATTAAATTTGTTTTAAAATTAATATACAAAAAGCATATACAATAAGGTAAATATGTAATAAAAAAACATGCAACATATACATAAAAGTGTAAATTTGTTTCAAAATCTATATACGAATACACATAAAATGACTTAGATTTATACAGAAATATATATACAAAATACACATGAAATGATGTAAATACGTATAAAAATATATATACAAAATACACATTAAACAATGTAAACTCGCGTCAAATTAAATAAACAAAATGTCAATAAAAGAATGTGTATTTGTATGAAAATAGATTTACAAAATACACATAAAATAACCGAAATTTGTATAAAACTACAAAAAATACACAAAAATAATTTAAATTTTTATGAAAATAAACATACAAAATACGCATAAAATTAGGTAAATTTGTATTGAAATACATATAGAAAATACACATAAAATAATGTAAATTTGAATGAAAATATATGAACATATACACCTAAAATAACTCAAATTTGTATCAAATATATACAAAATACACATTAAATAATGTAAATATGTATAAAAAAATATATACAAAACACAAATAGAATAATGTAAAATCATATCAAAATAATAACACAGAATATTAATAAAATAATGTAAATTTGTATGAAAATAAAGATGCAAAATACCCATAAAATAACGCATTTTTTATAAAAATAAATATACCAAAATACACATAAATTATTAAAATTTGTATTAAAATAAATATAAAAAATACACATACAATAAGGTAAATTTGTATTGAAATAGATATGCAAAATACATATAAAACAATGTAAATTTGTTTCAAAATATATATACGAATACACATAAAATAACGTAGATTTCTATAAAAATATATACAAAATACACATAAAATGAAGTAAATACGTATAAAAAAAATGTATACAAAATACACATAAATAAATGTAAAATCGTATGAAAATAAATCAACTAAATACCAATAAAAGAATGTGTATTTGAATAAATATAAATATATAAAATACACATATAATAACGTAAATTTGTATAAGACTATATACAAAAATATACAAAAGTAGTTAAATTTGTATGAAAATAGATATACAAAATACACATAAAATAAGATAAATTTGAATTGAAATATATTTATACAAAATACATCATATAATGTAAATTTAAATCAAAATATTCATACAAATTCACATAAAATAACGTAAATTTGTATAAAAACACATAAACAAAATACACATTAAATAATGTAAATACGTATAAAAATATATACACAAAATACATATATAATCATGTAATTCGTATCAAAATAAATAAACAAAATACCAATAAATTAATGTAAATTTGTATGAGAAAACATTAACAAAATATACATATAATAACGCAAATTTCTAAAAAAATATATGTACAAAAATGCACATAAAATAAAGTAAATTTGCATAAAAAATATATACAAAACACTCATTAAATAATGGAAATGCGTATAAAAATATGTACAAAATACGTATGAAATAATATAAATTCGCATCGAATTAAATTAACAAAATACCAATAAAATAATGTAATTTTGGGTGAAACTGTATACAGAAAATACACATAAAATAATAATGTAAATTTGTATCAAAATATATACGAATACACACAATAAAATAACGTAAATTTGTATGAAAATATATATACAAAATACACATAAAATAATGTAATACATAGAAAAATATATATACAAAATACATATAAAATAATGTAAATTCGTATCAAAATAAATAAACAAAATTCCACTAAAAGAATGTATATTTGTAGAAAAATATATATACAAAATACAAATAAAATAACAAAAATTTGTATAAAAATATATACAAAAATACACAAAAATAATTTAAATTTGTTTGAAAATAGATATGCAAATTACACATAAAGTTAGGCAAATTTGTATTGAAATACATATACAAAATACACATAAAATAATGTAAATTTTTATGAAAATATATAAACAAATACACATAAAATAAAGTAAATTTCTATAAAATATATGTACATAATATACATTAAAATTTTAATAATGTAAATATGTATGAAATATATATACAAAGTACACATAGAATATTGCAAAATAAATAAACAGAATATCAATAAAATATTGTAAATTTGTATATGAAAATAAAGATGCAAAATTCCGATAAAATAAAGCATATTTTAATAAAAATATATATTCAAAAATACAAATTGAATAATTAAATTTGTATTAGAATTAATATACAAAATGCACATACAATAAGGTAAATTTGTATTGAAAAAATATGCAAAATACACATAACACTGTAAATTTGTTTCAAATATATATACGAATACACATAAAATAACGTAGACTTATTTTATATGAAATATAAAAATATGAAATATATATACAAAGTACACATAGAATATTGCAAAATAAATAAACAGAATATCAATAAAATATTGTAAATTTGTATATGAAAATAAAGATGCAAAATACCGATAAAATAAAGCATATTTTAATAAAAATATATATTCAAAAATACAAATTGAATAATTAAATTTGTATTAGAATTAATATACAAAATGCACATACAATAAGGTAAATTTGTATTGAAAAAATATGCAAAATACACATAACACTGTAAATTTGTTTCAAATATATATACGAATACACATAAAATAACGTAGATTTCTATAGAAATATTTGTTCAAAATTCACCTGAAATGATGTAAAATCGCTTCAAAATAAATAAACAAAATATCAATAAAACAATGTTTATTTGTATGAAAATAGATATACAAAATACACATAAAATAACCAAAATTTCTATAAATCTATATACATAAATACACAAAAATAATTTAAATTTGTATGAAAATAAATATACAAAATACACATAAAATTAGGTAAATTTGTATTTAAATACATATACAAAATATACACTTAAAATAATGTAAATTTGAGTTAAAATATATAAAGAAATACACTTAAAATGAAGTAAATTTGTATAAAATATCTATACAAAATAACCATTAAATAATGTAAATATGTATAAAAAAATATATACAAAACACAAATACAATAATGTAAAGTCGTTTAAAAATAAATACACAGAATATTAATAAAATAATGTAAATTTGTATGAAAATTAAGATCCAAAATACCCATAAAATAACCCATTTTTTACGAAAATATATATATATATATATATATATATATATATATATATATATATATATATATATATATATATATATATATATATATATATATATATAACAAAATACACATAAAATATTTGAATTTGTATTAAATTAAATATACGAAAGTCGCATAAAAAAAATGTATGCAAAATACACATAAAATAATAGAAATTCGAATCAATATAAATAAACAAAATACCAATAAAAGAATGAGCATTTGTATAAATATAAATATACAAAATACACATACAAAATAAACATAAAATAAGGTAAATTTGTCATGAAATATATGTACAAAATACACATAAAATAATGTAAATTTATATGAAAATATATATACAAATACACATAAAATACCATGAATTTGTATAAAAATATATATTCAAAATAAATATTAAATAATGTAAATGCGTATAAAAATATATATACAAAGTACATATAAAATAATGTAAATTCGTATTAATATAAATCAACAAAATACCAATAAAATAATATATATTTGAATGAAAATAAAGTTACAAAATACACATAACATAACTAAAATTTGTATTAAAATATATACCAAAATACATAAAAATAATTTGAGTTTGTATGAAAACAGATATACAAAATATACATAAAACTAGGTAAATTTCTTTCGAAATATATATACAAAATACCCATAAAATATTGTAAATTTATGTCAAAATATATAAACAAATACACATAAAATAATGTAAATTTGTTTGAAAAATATATACAAAATACATATAAAATAATGTCAAATCGTATCAAAATGAATGAGCAGAATATCAATAAAATAATGTAAATTTGTATGAGAATAAAGATGCAAAATACCCATAAAATAAAGAATTTTTTTATAAAAATACATATACAAAAATACACATAGAATAATTAAATTTGTATTAAAATTAATATACAAAATGCATATACAATAAGGTAAATTTGTATTGAAAAAATATGCAAAATACACATAAAAGTGTAAATTTGTTTCAAAATCTATATACGAATTCACATAAAATAACGTAGATTTCTATAGAAATATATATACAAAATACACATGAAATGATGTAAATACGTATAAAAATATATATACAAAATACACATTAAATAATGTAAATTCGCGTTAAAATAAATAAACAAAATATCAATAAAAGAATGTGTATTTATATGAAAATAGATATAATAACGTAAATTTGTATAAAAATATATAAACAAAATACACATTAAATAATGTAAATATGTATAAAAAAATATGTAGAAAATACACATTTAATCATGTAATTCGTATCAAAATAAATGAATAAAATACCAATTAAATAATGTAAATTTTTATTTTATAAAAATATATTTTATAAAAAATTATGTACAAAAATTAAAGTAAAGTAAATTTGCATAAAAAATATATATATACAAAACATACATTATATAATGTAAATGAGTATAAAAATATCTATACAAAATACCTATGAAAAAATCTAAACTCGTATCGAGTTAAATTAAGAAAATACCAATAAAATAATGTAATTTTGGATGAAAATATATGTAGAAAATACACATAAAATTACCTAAATACAAATACAAATATAAACATAAAATAATTTAAGATTGAATGAAATAAATATTCAAAATAATCATAAAATAAAGTAAATTTGTAATGAAAAATATGTAAAGATACACATAAAAATTTATAAATTTGTATTAATATATATATATATATATATATATATATATATATATATATATATATATATATATATATATATATATATATATATATATATATATACAAATACATATAAAATTACATGAATTTGTATAAAATTTGTATCAAAATAAATACGAATACACACAAGAAAATAATGTAAATTTTTATTAAAATATATATACAAAATACACATAAAATAATGTAAACTCGTATCAAAATAAATAAACAAAATTCCAATAAAAGAATCTATATTTGTAGGAGAATATAAATACAAAATACAAATAAAATAAGTAAAATTTGGATAAAAAAATTTACAAAAATACACAAAAATAATTTTAATTTGTTTGAAAATAGATATGCAAAACACACATAAAGTTAGGCAAATTTCCATTGAAATATATATACAAAATACACAAAAAATAATGTAAATTTGTATGAAAATATATAAACAAATACACATAGAATAACGTAAATTTGGATAAAATAAATATACAAAATATACATTAAATAATGTAAATATGTATAAAAATATATATACAAAATACACATAGAATAATGTTAAATCGTAAGAAAATAAATAAACAGAATATCAATAAAATAATGTAAATTTGTATGAAAATAAAGATGCAAAATACCCATATAATAACGCATATATGCATAAAAATATATATGCAAAAATACACATGAAATAATTAAATTTGTATTGAAATAAATATACAAAATGCATAAGCAGTAAATAACGTAGATTTCTATAGAAATATATATATACAAAATACACATGAAATGATGTAAATACGTATATAAAAAAAAATTATATATATATATATATATATATATATATATATATATATATATATATATATATATATATATATATATATATATATATATATATATATATATATATATATATATATATATATATACACACACACAAAATACACATTAAATAATGTAAGTTCGTCTAAAAATAAATAAACAAAATATCAATAAGAGAATATGTATTTTTATAAATATACAAAATACACATAAAATAACGTAAATTTGAATAAAACTAAATACAAAAATAAACAAAAATAATTTAAATTTGCATGAAAATAAATATAAAAAATACACATAAAATTAAGTAAATTTGTATTGAAATACATATAAAAAATACACATAAAATAATAATTAAATTTGAATAAAAATATATAAAAAATATATAAAATATATAAAAAATACACATGAAATTAGGTAAATTTGTATAATATATATATATATATATATATATATATATATATATATATATATATATATATATATATATATATATATATATATGTATATATATATATATATATATATATATATATATATATATATATATATATATATATATATATATATATATATATATATATATATATATATATATATATATAAAATATATTAAAATATGTATACAAAATATATACCAAACACAGTATATAAATAAAATAATGTAAATTTGTATGAAAATCAAGATGCAAAATACCCATAATATAGCGCATTTTTTATAGAAATATATATACCAAAACACACATAAAATATTTGAATTTGTTTTAAAATAAATATAAGCAATGCACACACAATAAGGTATATTTGTATTGGAAAAGATATGCAAAATACGTATAAAACAATGTAAATTTGTTTCAAAATATATATAGGAATACATTTAAAATAACGTAGATTTCTATAATAATATTTATACAAAATGCACATAAAATGAAGTAAATACGTATAAAAAAATGTATACAAAATAAACAAAATAATGAAAACTCGTATAAAAATAAATAAACAAAATACTAATAAAAGAAGGTGAATTTGTATAAATATAAATATACAAAATACATATAAAATAACGTAAATTTATATAAAACTATATACAAAAATACACAAAAGTAATTAAACTTGTATGAAAATAGATATACAAAATACACATAAAATAAAATAAATTTGAATTGAAATATATATATAAAATACATGAAACAATATAAATTTGTATCAAAATATTTATACAAATACACATATAATAACGTTAATTTGTATAAAAATATATAAACAAAATACACATTAAATAATGTAAATACGTATTAAAAAATATGTACAAAAATGCACATAAAATAAAGTAAATTTGCATAAAATATATATAAAAAACACATCAGATAATGTAGATGAGTATAAAAATATGTATACAATATACCTTTGAAAAAATCTAAATTCGTATAGAGTTAAATTAAAAAAATACCAATAAAATAATATAATTTTGGTTGAAAATATATATATAGAAAATACACATAAAAGTACCTAAATACAAATACAAATATACACATAAAATAATTTAAAAATGAATGAAATAAATATACAAAATAATCATAAAATAAGGTAAATTTGTAATGAAAAATATGTAAAAATACACATAAAATAATATAAATTTGTGCGAAAAAAATATATATATATATATATATATATATATATATATATATATATATATATATATATATATATATATATATATATATATATATATATATATATATATATATATATATATATATATATATATATATATATATATATATATATATATATATATATATATATATATATATATATATATATATATATATATATATATATATATATATATATATATATATATACATATATATATATATATTTGTATGAAATTTGTATCAAAATAAATACGAATACACACAATAAAACAATGTAAATTTATATTAATATATATACATAATACACATAAAATAATGTAAATACGTAGAAAAATATATATACAAAATACACATTAAATAATGTAAACTCGTATCAAAATAAATAAACAAAATTCCATTAACAGAATGTATATTTGTAGAAAAATAAAAATATAAAATACAAATTAAATAACTAAGATTTGTATAAAAATAAATACAAATATACACAAAAAAATAATATAAATATATTTGAAAACAGATATACAAAATACACATAAAATTTGGTAAATTTGTATTGAAATACATATATAAAACACACATATAATAATGTGAGTTTGTATGAAAATATATAAACAAATTCACATGATATAACGTAAATATGTATATATAATATATATATATATATATATATATATATATATATATATATATATATATATATATATATATATATATATATATATATATATATATATATATATATATATATATATATAAAAATATATATATATATATATATATATATATATATATATATATATATATATATATATATATATATATATATATATATATATATATATATATATATATATATATATATATATATATATATATATATATATATATATATATATATATATATATATATATATATATATATATATATATATAAAATACACATAGAATAATGTTAAATCGTATCAAAATAGATAAACAGAATATCAATAAAATAATGTAAATTTCTATGAAAATAAAGATGCAAAATACCAATATAATAACGCATATTTGCATAAAAATATATATACAAAAATACACATGAAATAATTAAATTTGTATTGAAATAAATATACAAAATGCATTTACAACAAAGTAAATTTGTATTGAAATAAATATGCAAAATACACATCGATAATGTAAATTTGTATCAAAATATATATACGAATTCACATAAATTAGAGTAAATTTCTATGAAAATATACATACAAAATACATATAAAATGATGTAAATAGTATAAAAATATATATACCAAATACACCTAAGATAATGTAAATTCGTATCATAATAAATAAACAAAACTCCGATTAAAGAACGTATATATGTAGGAAAATAAATATACAAAATACACATAAAATAACGAAAATTTGTATAAAAAAATATACAAAAAAAACACAAAAATAATTTCAATTTGTATGAAAATAGATATACAAAATACACATATAATTAGTCAAATTTGTCTTTAAATACATGTAAAAAATACACATAAAATAATGTAAATTTGTATGAAATGAAAACAAATACACATAAAATAACGTACATTTGTTTAAAATATATATAAGAAATACACATAGAATAATGTAAAATCGTATCAAAATAAATACACAGAATATAAAAAAAAAAACGTAAATTTGTATGAAAATGAAGATGCAAAATACCCATAAAATAAAGCATATTTTTATAAAAATACATATACAAAAATACACATTCAATAATTGAATTTGTCTTAAAATTAATATACAAAATGCACATACAATAAGATAAATTTTTATTAAAAAATATGCAAAATACACATTAAACAATGTAAATTTGTTTTAAAATATATATACGAATACACATAAAATAACGTAGATTTCTATAGAAATATATATACAAAATGCACTTGAGATGCTGTAAATACGTATAAAAATATATATACAAAATAGACATTAAATAATGTAAATTTGTGTCAAAACAAATAAACAAAATATCAATAAAAGAATGTGTATTTGTATGAAAATAGATAAACAAAATACACACAAAATAACGTAAATTTGTATAAAATATATATACAAAATTCACATTAAATAATGTAAATATGTTTAAAAAATTAGAATAATGTAAAATCTTATCAAAATAAATACACAGAATATTAATAAAATAATGTAAATTTGTATGAAAATAAAGAAGCAAAATACCCATATAATAACGCTTTTTTTTTAAATATATATACAAAAATACACATAAAAGATTTAAGTTTGTATTAAAATAAATATACAAAATGCACATACAATGACGTAAATTTATATTGAAATAGATATGCAAAATACATATAAAACAATGTAAATTTGTTTCAAAATATATATACGAATACACATTAAATAACGTAGATTTGTATAAAAATATATATAGAAAATACACATAAAATGAAGTAAATACGTATAAAAAAATGTATACAAAATACACATAAAATAATGTAAATTCGTATCAAAATAAACAAAATACCAATAAAAGAATGTGTATTTGAATAAATATAAACATATAAAATACACATAAAATAACGTAAATTCATATCAAACTATATTAAAAAATACACAAAAGTAGTTAAAATTGTATAAAAATAGATATACAGAATACACATAAAATAAGCTAAATTTGAATTGAAATATATTTATACAAAATACATCAAATAATGTAAATTTGTATCAAAATATTTATACAAATACACATAAAATAACGTAAATTTGTATAAAAACACATAAACAAAATACACATTAAATAATATAAATACGTGTAAAAGTATATATACAACATATATATATATATATATATATATATATATATATATATATATATATATATATATATATATATATATATATATATATATATATATATATATATATATATATATATATATATATATATATATATATATAATCATGTAATTCTATCAAAATAAATAAACAAAATACCATTAATATAATGAAAATTTGTATGAGAAATATACAAAATACACTTAAAATAACGCTAATTTTTAAAAAATGTACAAAAATGCACATAAAATAAAGTAGATTTGCATAATAATATATATACAAAACACACATTAAATAATGTAAATGCGTATAAAAACATGTATACAAAATGCCTTTGAAATAATCTAAATTCGTATCGAATTAAATTATCAAAATACCAATAAAATAATGTAATTTTGGATGAAAATATATATAGAAAATACATGTAAAATAACCTAAATACAAATAGAAATATACACATAAAATGCATGAAATGAATGTAAAAACACACATAAAATAATGTAAATTTATATGAAAATATATATTCAAACACATAAAATAACATGAATTTGTATAAAATTTGTATCAAAATATATACGAATACACACATTAAAATAACGTAAATTTTTATGAAAAAATATATACAAAATACACATAAGATAATGTAAATACGTAAAAAAATATATAAACAAAATACACATAAAGTAATGTAAATTCGTATCAAAATAAATCAACAAAATTCCAATAAAAGAATGTATATTTGTAGGAAAATATATACACAAAATACAAATAAAATAACTAAAATTTGTATAAAAATATATACAAAAATATACAAAAATAATTTAAATTTGTTTGAAAATAGATATGCAAAATACACATAAAATTAGGCAACTTTGTATTGAAATATATATATAAAACATACATAAAATAATGTAAATTTTTATGAAAATATATAAACAAATACACATAAAATAACGTAAATTTGGATGAAATATAAATTCAAAATATACATTAAATGATGTAAATATGTATAAAAATATATATACAAAATACACATAGAATAATGTCAAATCGTATCAAAATAAATAAACAGAATATCAATAAAATAATGTAAATTTGTATGAAAATAAAGATGCAAAATACCCATATAATAACGCATATTAGCATAAAAATATATATACAAAAATACACATGAAATAATTAAATTTGTATTGAAATAAATATTCAAAATGCACATGCAATAAAGTAAATTTGTATTGAAATAGATATGCAAAATACACGTCAATAATGTAAATTTATATCAAAATATATATGCGAATACACATAAAATACAGTAAATTTCTATGAAAATATACATACAAAATACATATAAAATGATGTAAATAGTATTAAAATACACCTAAAATAATGAAAATTCGTATCAAAATAAATAAACAAAACTCCGATAAAAGAACGTATATTTGTAGGAAAATAAATATACAAAACACACATAAAATAGTGTATAAAAATATATACAAAAAAAAATTAATTTCAAGATGTATGAAAATATATATACAAAATAGTTAAATTTGACTTTAAATACATCTACAAAACACACATAAAATATAATTTGTATGAAATGAAAACAAATACACAAAAAATAACGTACATTTGTATAAAATATATATATATACAAAATGCACATAGAATAATGCAATATCGTATCAAAATAAATACAGAGAATATCAATAAAATAATGTAAATTTGTATGAAAATAAAGATGCAAAATACCCATAAAATAAAGCAAATTTTTATAAAAAAAAAAAACATATACAAAAATACATATTCAATAATTAAATTTGTATTAAAATTAATATTTTCATACAAATTTATATTATTTTATGTGTATTTTTGTATATATTTCATTACAAATCTATCTTATTTTATGTTTATTTTGTATATTTATTTCATTCAATTTTAAATTATTTTATGTGTATATTTGTATTTGTATTTAGGTTATTTTATGTGTATTTTCTATATACAATTTCATCCAAAATTACATTATTTTATTGGTATTTTGTTAATTTAATTCGATACGAATTTAGATTATTTCATAGGTATTTTGTATACATATTTTTATACGCATTTACATTATTTAATGTGTGTTTTGTATATATATTTTTATGCAAATTCACTTTATTTTATGTGCATTTTTGTACATATATTTTTATAGAAATTTGCGTTATTTTTTCTGTATTTTGTAGATGTTTTCCCATACAAAGTTAAATTAATTTATTGGTATTTTGTTTATTTATTTTGAAACGAATTACATGATTATATGTGAATTTTGTACATATTTTTTATACGTATTTACATTATTTAATGTGTATTTTGTTTATATATTTTTATACATATTAACGTTATTATATGTGTATTTGTATAAATATTTTGATACAAATTTACATTATTTCATGTATTTTGTACATATATTTCATTTCAAATTGAGCTTATTTTGTGTGTATTTTGTATATTTATTTTCATACAAATTTTATTACTTCTGTGTATCTTTGAATATAGTTTTATATAAATTTACGTTATTTTATGTGTATTTTGTATATTTATATTTATACAAATACACATTCTTTTATTGGTATTCTGTTGATTTATTTTGATACGAATTTACATTACTTTATGTGTATTTTGTATATATATTTTTTATATGTATTTCCTTCATTTTATGTGTATTTTGTATATATATTTTTATAGAAATCTACGTTATTTTATGTGTATTCGTATATATATTTTGAAACAAATTTATATTGTTTTATATGTATTTTGCATATCTATTTCAGTACAAATTTACCTTATTGTATGTTCATTTTGTATATTTATTTTAATACAAATTCAAATATTTTATGTGTATTTTGGTAATATATTTAAAAAAAATGCGCTATTTTATGTATATTTTGCATCTTAATTTTCATAAAAATTTTTTTTATTTTATTAATATTATGTGTATTTATTTTGATACGATTGTACATTATTCTATATGTGTTTTGTATATATTTTTTTTATGTATATTTACATTATTCAATGTGTATTTTGTATATATATTTCATACAAATTTACGTTATTTTAAGTAAACAAAATACACATAAAATAATGTAAACTCGTATCAAAATAAATAAACGAAATACCAATAAAAGAATGTGTATTTATATACATATAAATATAGAAAATACACAGAAAATAACGTAAATTTGTATAAAACTATATACAAAAATACACAAAAGTAACTAAATTTGTATGAAAATAGTTATACAAAAAACACATAAAATAAGCTAAATTTGAATTGAAATATATATACAAAATACATAAAATAATGTAAATTTGTATCAAAATATTTATACAAATACACATATAATAACGTAAATTTTTATAAAAATATAAAAACAAAATACTCATTAAATAATGTAAATACGTATAAAAAATATGTTCAAAATACACATATAATAATATAATTCATATCAAAATAAATTAACAAAATACCAATGAAATAATGTAATTTTGTATGAGAAAACATATGCAAAATACACATAAAATAACGCAAATTTCTTTAAAAATATATGTACAAAAATGCACATAAAATAAAGTAAATTTGCATAAAAATATATATACAAAACACACATTAAATAATGTAAATGCATATATAATATGTATACAAAATACCTATCAATTAATATAAATTCGTATCGAATTAAATTAACAAAGTACCAATAAAATAATGTGATTTTGGATGAAATATATATAGAAAATACATATAAAATAAACTAAATTCAAATACAAATATACACATAAAATAATTTAAAATTGAATGAAATTAATATACAAAATAAACATAAAATAAGGTAAATTTGTAATAAAATATATGTACAAAATACACAGAAAATAATGTAAATTTGTATGAAAATATATATACAAGTACATATAAAATAACATGAATTTGTATAAAAATATATTTTCAAAATAAACATTGAATAATGTAAATGCGTATAAAAATAAATATTCAAAGTATGAACAGAATATCAATAAAATTGTATAAATTTCTATGAAAATAAAGATGCAAAATACCCATAAAATAACGCATATTTATATAAATATATATATACAAAAATACCCATAAAATAATTAAATTTGTATTAAAATACATATACGAAATCCACATACAATAAGATAAATTTGTATTGAAATAGATATTCAATATACACATCAAATAATGTAAATTTGTATTAAAATATGTATACGAAAACACATAAAATAGCGTAAATTTCTATGAAAATATATCTAAAAAATACACATAAAATTATGTAAATACGAATAAAAATACATATACAAAATACACCAAACATAATGTAAATTCGTATCAAATTCAATAAACTAAATTTTAATAAAAGAATGTATATATGTAGGAAAATAAATATACAAAATACACATAAAATCAGATAAATTTGTATTGAAATACATATAAAAAATACACATAAAATAATGTAAATTTCTATGAAAATATATAAGCAAATAGACATAAAATAACGTATATAAGTATAAAATATATATAGAAATAAAAAATAAAAAAATATATACAAAATACACATAGAACAATGTTAAATCGTATCAAAATAAATACACAGAATATCAATAAAATAATGTAAAATTGTAAGAAAATAAAGATGCAAAATAATCATAAAAAAGCACATTTTTATAGAAATATATATATATATATATACAAAAATACACATCAAATAATTAAATTTGTATTAAAATAAATATACAAAATACACATACAATATGGTAAATATGTATTGAAATAGATATGCAAAACACACATCAAACAATGTAAATTTGTTGCAAAATATATATACGAATAATCATAAAAAAAACGTAAATTTCTATAAAAATATATGTAAAAAATACACATAAAATGATGTAAATACGTATAAAAAATGTATACAAAATACACATATAATAATGTAAACTCGTACCAAAATAAATAAACAAAATACCAATAGAAGAATGTGAGTTTGTATGAAAATAAATATACAAAATACACATAAGATAACGTAAATTTGCATAAAACTATACAAAAATACACAAAAGTAGTTTAAATTTGTATGAAAATAGATATACAAAATATATATAAAATAAAATAAATTTGTATTGAAATATATATAAAAAATACATAAAATAATGTATATTTCTTTCAAAATAATTAAACAAATACCCATAAAATAACGTAAATTTGTTTTAAAATATATAAACAAAATACACATTAAATTATGAGAATACTTATACAAAATATATACAAAATCCACATATAATAAAGTAAATTCGTTTCAAAATACATAAAAAAATAATGATAAAAAAATGTAAATTTGTATGAAAAAATATATACAAAATACACATAAAATAATGCAAATTTCTATAAAAAATATATGTACAAAAACGCACATCAAATACCTTATATTTGTATGGAAATAAATAAAGAAAATACACATAAAATCAGGCAAATTTATAATAAAAAAGTACAAAATACACTTAAAATAATGTAAATTTGTATAAAAGGAACAACACAAATGTACACAAAATTAAGTAAAAGTGTATAGAAAATATATATACAAAACACATATTAAATAATGTAAATGCGTATAAAAATATATATAGAAAATAAATATAATATAATCTAAATTCGTATCGAAATAAATGAACAAAGTACCGTTAAAATAATGTAATTTTGAATGAAAATATATATAGAAAATATACATAAAATAACGTATATACAAATAAATATATACACATCAAATAATTTGAATTTGAATGAAAATAGATATAAAAATAAACATATAATAAGGCAGATTTCTAATGAAATATATATACAAAATACACATAAAATAATGTAGATTTGTTTCAAAATATATATACGAACACACATAAAATAACGTAGATTTCTATAGTAATATATATACAAAATACACATGAAATGATGTAAATACGTATAAAAATATATATACAAATTACACATTAAATAATGTAAATTCGTGTCAAAATAAATAAAGAAAATATCAATAAAAGAGTGTGTATTTGTATGAAAATACATAAACAAAATACACATAAAATAACGTAAATTTGAATAAAACAAAAATACACAAAAATAATTTAAATTTGTATGAAAATAAATATACAAAATACACATAAAATTAGGTAAATTTGTATTGAAATACATATACAAAATACACATAAAATAATGTAAATTTGAATGAAAATATATAAACAAATACACTTAAATTAACGTAAATTTTTATAAAATATATATACAAAATACTCATTAAGTAATGTAAATATGTAAAAAAAAATATATACGAAACACAAATAGAATAATGTAAAATCGAATCAAAATAAATACATAGAATGTTAATAAAATAATCTAAATTTGTATGAAAATTAAGATGCAAAATACCCATAAAATAACGCATTTTTATTAAAATTAAATTTATTATTATTATTATTATTATTATTATTATTATTATTATTATTATTATTATTATTATTATTATTATTATTATTATTATTATTATTATTATTATTATTATTATTATTATTATTATTATTATTATTATTATTATATTATATTAAATTTGTATTAAAATAAATATACAAATGCACATACAATGAGGTAAATTTATATAGAAATAAATATGCAAAATACATATAAAACAATGTAAATTTGTTTCAAAATATATATATACGAATATACATAAAATAACGTAGATTTCTATAAAAATATATATAGAAAATACACACAAAATGAAGTAAATACGTATAAAAAAATGTATACAAAATACACATAAAATAATGTAAATTCGTATCAAAATAAATAAACAAAATACCAATAAAAGAATGTGTATTTGAATAAATATGAATATATAAAATACACTTAAAATAACGTAAATTTATATCAAGCTATATACAAAAATACTCAAAAGGAGTTAAATTTGTATGAAAATAGATATACAAAATACACATAAAATAAGCTAAATTTGAATTGAAATAAATCTATACAAAATATATCAAATAATGTAAATTTGTATCAAAATATTTATACAAATACACATAAAATAACGTAAATTTGTATAAAAACACATAAACAAAATACACATTAAATAATGTAAATACGTATAAAAATATATACACAAAACACATATATAATAATGTAACTCGTATCAAAATAAACAAACAAAATACCAATAAATTAATGTAAATTTGTATGAGAAAACATCTAAAAAATGCATATAAAATAACGCAAATTTCTAGAAAAATATATGTACAAAAATGCACATAAAATAAAGTATATTTGCATAAAAATATATATACAAAACATATATTAAATAATGTAAATGCGTATAAAAATATGTATACAAAATACCTAAGAAATAATTTAAATTCGTAACGAATTAAATTAACAAAACACCATTAAAATAATGTAATTTTCCATGAAATTGTATGCAGAAAATACACATAAAATAATAATGTAAACTTGTATCAAAATATATATGAATACACACAATAAAATAACGTAAATTTTTATGAAAATATATTTACAAAATACACATAAAATAATGTAAATACCTAGAAAAATATATATACAAAATACACATAAAATAATGTAAACTCGTATCAAAATAAATAAACAAAATTCCACTAAAAGAATGTATATTTGTAGGAAAATATATATACAAAATACAAATAAAATAACTAAAATTTGTAGAAAAATTTATCCAAAAATACACAAATATAATCTAAATTTGTTTGAAAATAGATATGCAAAATACACATAAAATTAGGCAGATTTGTATTGAAATACATATACAAAATACACATAAAATAATGTAAATTTGCATGAAAATATATAAACATATACACATAAAATAAAGTAAATTTCAATAAAATATATATACATAATATACATTAAATAATGTAAATATGTATGAAATATATATACAAAGTACACAGAATATTGTAAAATCGTATCAAAATAAATAACCAGTATATCAATAAAATCATGTAAATTTGTATATGAAAATAAAAATGCAAAATACCGATAAAATAAACCATATTTTAATGAAAATACGTATACAAAAACACACATTGAATAATTAAATTTTATTAAAATTAATATAGAAAATGCACATACAATAAGGTAAATTTGTATTGAAAAAATATGAAAAATACACATAAAATTGTAAATTTCTTTCAAATATATATACGAATACACATAAAATAACGTAGATTTCTATAGAAATATATGTACAAAATACACCTGAAATGATGTAATTACGTATAAAAATATATATACAAAATACACATTAAATAATGTAAATTCACTTCAAAATAAATAAACAAAATATTAATAAAAGAACGTGTATTTGTATGAAAATAGATATACAAAATACACATCAAATAACCTAAATTTGAATAAATCTATATACATAAATACACAAAAATAATTTAAATTTGAATGAAAATAAATATACAAAATACACATAAAATTAGGTAAATTTGTATTTAAATACATATACAAAATACACTTAAAATAAAGTAAATTTGAATGAAAATATATAAACAAATACACTTAAGATGATGTAAATTTGTATAAAATATATATATAAAAAAATATATACAAAATACAAATAGAATAATGTAAAATCGTTTAAAAATAAATACACAGAATATTAATAAAATAAACAATAAACAATGTAAATTTGTTTCAAAATATATATAAGAATACACATAAAATAACGTAGATTTCTATAAAAATATATATATACGAAATACACATAAAATTAAGTAAATACGTATAAAAAAAATATATACAAAATACACATAAAATAATGTAAATTCGAATCAAAATAAATAAACAAAATACCAATAAAAGAATGTGTATTTGTATAAATATAAATATACAAAATACACATACAAAATAAACATAAAATAAGGTAAATCTGTAATGAAATATATGTACAAAATACACATAAAATAATGTAGAGTTATATGAAAATATATATACAAATACACATAAAATAACATGAATTTGTATAAAAATATATATTCAAAATAAATATTAAATAATGTAAATGCGTATAAAATAATATATACAAAGTACATATAAAATAATGTAAACTCGTATCAATATAAATCAACAACATACACAAAAGTAATTAAATTTGTGTGAAAATAAATATACAAAATACTGATAAAATAAGCTATATTTGAATTGAAATGTATATACAAAATTCATAAGATAATGTAAATTTGTATCAAAATATTAATACAAATACATATAATAACGTAGATTTGTTTAAAAATATGTAAACAAAATATACGTTAAGTAATGTAAATACGTATAAAAAATATGTACAAAATACATATATAATCATGTAATTCGTATCAAAATAAATAAAAAAAATAGCAATAAAATAATGTAAATTTGTATGAGAAAACATATACAAATACACATAAAATAACGCAAATTTCTATAAAAATATATGTACAAAAATGCACATAAAATAAAGTAAATTTGCATAAAAATATGTATACAAAACACACATTAAATAATGTAAATGCGTACATAAAATAACCTAAATTTGTATAAAACTATATACAAAAATACAAAAAAATAATTTAAATTTGTTTGAAAAGAAATATACAAAATACACATAAAATTAGGTAAATTTGTATTGATATACATATACAAAATACACATCAAATATGTAAAATTCAATGAAAATATATAAACAAATACACTTAAAATAACGTAAATTTGTATTAAACAAATATGCAAGATACACATTAAATAATGTAAATGTGTATAAAAAAATATATACAATAAACAAATAGAATAATGTAAAATCGTATCAAAATAAATACACAGAATATCAATAAAATAATGTAAATTTGTATGAAAATAAAAATGCAAAATTCCCATAAGATAGCGCATTTTTTATAAAAATATATATACCAAAATACGCATAAAATATTTAAATTTGTATTGAAATAAATATACAAAATGCATATACAGTAAGGTAAATTTGTATTGAAAGAGATATTCAAAAATACATATAAAACAATGTAAATTTGTTTCAAAATATATATACGAATACACATAAAATAACGTAGATTTCTATAGAAATATATATACAAAATACATATGAAATTATGTAAATACGTATAAAAATATATATACAAAATACATATTAAATAATGTAAATTCGTGTCAAAATAAATAAACAAAATATCATGAAAAGAATATGTATTTGTATGAAAATAGATAATAGATAATATATTTGTATAAAATAAATATGCAAGATACACATTAAATAATGTAAATATGTATAAAAAATATATACAAAAAAGAAATAGAATAATGTAAAATCGTATCAAAATAAATACACCGAATATTAATAAAATAATGTAAATTTATAAAAAAATAAAGATGCAAAATTTCCCTAAAATAGCGCATTTCTTATAAAAACATATATAACAAAATACACATAAAATATTTAAATTTGTATTTAAATAAATATACAAAATGCACTTACAATAAAGTAAATTTGTATTGAAAGAGATATGCAAAAATACATATAAAACAATGTAAATTTCTTTCAAAATATATATACGAATACACATAAAATAACGTAGATTTCTATAAAAATATGTATACAAAATACACATAAAATTAAGTAAACACGTTTAAAAAAATGTATGCAAAATATACTTAAAATAATGTAAATTCGAGTCAAAATAAATATACAAAATACCAATAAATAAATGTGTATTTGTATAAATATAAATATACAAAAAACACATACAAAATAATCATAAAATAAGGTAAATTTGTAATGAAATATATGTACAAAATACACATAAAATAATGTAAATTTATATGAAAATATATATAGAAACACACATAAAATACCATGAATTTGTATAAAAATATATAATCAAAATAAATATTAGATAATGTAAATGCGTATAAAAATATATATACAAAGTACATATAAAATAATGTAAATTCGTATCAATATAAATTAACAAAAAACCAAAAAAATAATATATATTTGAATGAAAATAAATTTAAGAAATACACATAACTTAACTAAAATTTGTATTAGAATATATACAAAAACATATAAAAATAATTTGAGTTTGTATGAAAATAGATATAAAAAATACACATAAAACTAGGTAAATTTTTTTTGAAATATATATACAAAATACCCATAAAATATTGTAAATTTGAGTCAAAATATTAATAAATTACACATTAAATAACGTAAATTTCAATGAAAAATATATACAAAATACATATAGAATAATGTCAAATCGTATCAAAATGAATGAGCAGAATATCAATATAATAATGTAGATTTGTTTGAAAATAAAAATGCAAAATACCATAAAATAAAGCATATTTTTATAAAAATACTTATACAAAAATACACATCGAGTAATCAATTTTGTATTATAATTAATATACAAAATGCATATACAATAAGGTAAATTTGTATTGAAAAAATATGCGAAATACTCATAAAAGTGTAAATTTGTTTCAAAATCTATATACGAATACACATAAAATAGCGTAAATTTCTATAGAAATATATATGCAAAATACACATGAAATGATGTAAATACGTATAAAAATATATATACAAATTACACATTAAATAATGTAAATTCGCGTCAAAATAAATAAACAAAATATCAATAAAAGAAAGTGTATTTGTATGAAAATAGATATACACAATACATATAAAATAAACTAAATTTGTATAAAACTATATACAGAAATACACAAAAATAATTTAAATTTGTATGAAAATAAATATACAAAATACACATAAAATTAGGTTAATTTGTATTGAAATACATATACAAAATACACATAAAATAATGTAAATTTGAATGAAAATATATAAACATATACACTTAAAATAACGTAAATTTGTATCAAATATATATACAAAATACACATTAAATAATGTAGATATGTATAAAAAAAATATATACAAAACACAAATAGAATAATGTAAAATCGTATCAAAATAAAATAATGTAAATTTGTATGCAAATAAAGATGCAAATATACATAAAATATTAAAATTTGTATTAAAATAAATACAAAAAATGCACATACAATAAGATAAATTTGTATTGAAATAGATATGCAAAATACATATAAAACAATGTAAATTTCTTTCAAAATATATATACGAATACACATAAAATAACGTAGATTTCTATAAAAATATATATACAAAATACACATAAAATGAAGTAAATACGTATAAAAAAAATGAATACAAAACACATTTAGAATAATGTAAATTCGTATCAAAATAAATAAACAAAATACCAATAAAAAAATGTGTATTTGTATAAATATAAATATACAAAATACACATAAAATAACGTAAATTTATATAAAACTATATACAAAAATACACAGAAGTAATTAAATTTGTATGAAAATAGATATACAAAATACACACAAAATAAGCTAAATTTGAATTGAAATATATATACAAAATAAATAAAATTAAGTAAATTTATTTCAAAATATTTATACAAATACACATATAATAACGTAAATTTGTATAAAAATATATAAACAAAATACACATTACATAATGTAAATACGTATAAAAAATATTTACAAAATACACATATAATCATGTAATTCGTATCAAAATAAATAAACAAAATACAAATAAAATAATATAAATTTGTATGAGAAAACATATACAAAATACACATAAAATAAAGCAAATTTCTATAAAAATATATGTACAAAAAGGCACATAAAATAAATTCGTATAAAAATATATATACAAAACAAACATTAGATGATATAATAGAGTATAAAAATATGTATACAAAATACCTATGATATAATCTAAATTCGTATCGAATTAAATTAAGAAAATAGCAATAAAATAATGTAGTTTTGGATGAAAATATATATAGAAAATACACATAAAATAACCTAAATACAAATAAAAATATACACATAAAATAATTTAAAATTGAATGAAATAAATATGCAAAATAAACATAAAATAAGGTATATTTGTGTTTATTTATTTTGACGCGAGTTTACATTATTTAAAGTGTATTTTGTATATATATTTTTATACGTATTTACATCATTTCATGTGTATTTTGCATATACACATCTATAGAAATCTACGTTATTTTATGTGTATTTGTATATAGATTTTGAAACAAATTTACACTTTTATGTGTATTTTGCATATTTTTTCAATACAAATTTACCTTATTGTAAATGCATTTTGTATATTAATTTTAATACAAATTTAATTATTCGATGTGTATTTTTGTATAAATATTTTTATAAAAATATGCTTTATTTTATGGGTATTTTGCATCTTTATTTTCATACAAATTTACATTATTTTATTGATATTCTGCTCATTCATTTTGATACGATTTGACATTAATCTATGTGTAACTTGTAAATATTTTTCATACAAATTTACGTCATTTTATGTGTATTTGTTTATATATTTTGACTCAAATTTAAAATATTTTATGGGTATTTTGTATATATATTTCCAAAGAAATTTACCTAGTTTTATGTGTATTTTGTATATCTATTTTCATACAAACTCAAATTATTTTTATGTATTTTTGTATATATTTTAATACAAATTTTAGTTATGTTATGTGTATTTTGTAAATTTATTTTCATTCAAATATATATTATTTTATTGGTGTTTTGTTGATTTATATTGATACGAGTTTACATTATTATATATGTACTTTGTATATATATTTTTATACGCATTTACATTATTTAATATTTATTTTGAATATATATTTTTATACAAATTCATGGTATTTTATGTGTATTTGTATATATATTTTCATATAACTTTACATTATTTTATGTGTATTTTGTACTTATATTTCTTTACAAATTTACCTTATTTTATGTTTGTTTTGTATGTGTATTTTGTATATTTATATTTATACAAATACACATTCTTTTACTGGTATTTTGTTTATTTATTTTGATTCGAATTTACACTATTTTATGTGTATTTTGTATGGATTTTTTTATACGTATTTACTTAATTATATGTGTATTTTGTATATATATTTTTATAGAAATCTACGTTATTTTATGTGTGTTCGTATATATATTTTGAAACAAAATTACGTTGTTTTATAAATATTTTTGCATATCTCTTTCAATACAAATTTACCTTATTGTATGTGCATTTTGTGTATTTATTTCAATACAAATTTAAATATTTTATGTGGATTTTAGTATATATATTTTTATAAGAAATGCGTTATTTTATTGGAATTTTGCATCTTTATTTTCATACAAATTTACATTATTTTATCAATATTCGGTGTATTTATTTTGATACGATTTTACATTATTCTATTTGTTTTTTGTATATACTTTTTTATACATATTTACATTATTTAATGTGTATCTTGCATATATATATTATACAAATTTATTATCTATTATCTATTTTCATACAAATACACATTCTTTTCATGATATTTTGTTTATTTATTTTGACACGAATTTACATTATTTAATATGTATTTTGTATATATATTTTTATACGTATTTACTTAATTTCATATGTATTTTCTATATATATTTCTATAGAAATATACGATATTTTATGTGTATTCGTATATATATTTTGAAACAAATTTACATTGTTTTACATGTATTTTTGAATATCTCTTTCAATACAAATTTACCTTACTGTATATGCATTTTGTATATTTATTTCAATACAAATTTAAATATTTTAATTGTATTTTGTTAAATATATTTTTATAAAAAATGCGCTATTTTATGGGAATTTAGCATCTTTATTTTCATACAAATTTACATTATTTTATTGATATTATGTGTATTTATTTTGATACGATTTTACATTACTCTATTTATTTTTTGTATATATTTTTTTATAAACATTTACATTATTTAATGTGTATCTTGCATATATATTTTATACAAATTTACGTTGTTTTAAGTGTATTTGTTTATATATTTTCATTCAAATTTACATTATTTTATGTGTATTTTGTATATGTATCTCAAAATAAATTTACCTAATTTTATATGTATTTTGTATATTTCTTTTCAAACAAATTTAAATTATTTTTGTGTATTTTTGTATATAGTTTGATACAAATTTTATTTTATTTTATGTACACATTCACATTATTTAATGTGTGTTTTGTAGATATATTTTTATGCAAATTTACTTTATTTTATGTGTATTTTGTATATATATTTCTATAGAAATCTACGTTATTTGAGGTGTTTCGTATATAGATTTTGAAACAAATTTACACTTTTATGTGTATTTTGCAAATTTTTTTAATACAAATTTACCTTATTTTATATGCATTTTGTATATTAATTTTAATACAAATTTAATTATTCTATGTGTATTTTTGTATATTTATTTTTATAAAAATATTCTTTATTTTATGGGTATTTTGCATCTTTATTTTCATACAAATTTACATTATTTTATTGATATTCTGCTCATTCATTTTGATACGATTTGACATTATTATATGTGTATTTTGCATATATTTTTTATACAAATTTACGTTATTTTATGTGTATTTGTTTATATATTTTGACACAAATTTACAATATTTTATGGATATTTTGTATATATATTTCAAAAGAAATTTACCTAGTTTAATATGTATTTTGTATATCTATTTTCATACAAACTCAAACTATTTTTATGTATTTTTGTATATATTTTAATACAAATTTTAGTTATGTTATATGTATTTTGTAAATTTATCTTCATTAAAATATATATCATTTTATTGGTATTTTGTTGATTTATATTGATACGAATTTACATTATTTTTTATGTACTTTGGATATATATTTTTATACGCATTTATATTATTTAATATTTAATTTTTATATATATTTTTATACAAATTCATGGTATTTTATGTGTATTTGTATGTACATTTTTATATAAATTTACATTATTTTATGTGTATTTTGTACATATATTTCATTACAAATTTACCTTATTTTATGTTTATTTTGTATGTGTATTTTGTATATTTATATTTATACAAATACACATTCTTTTATTGGTATATTGTTTATTTATTTTGATTCGATTTTACATTATTTTATGTGTATTTTCTATACATTTTTTATACGTATTTACTTAATTTTATGTGTATTTTGTATATATATTTTTATAGAAATCTACGTTATTTTATGTGTATTCGTATATATGTTTTGAAACAAATTTACATTGTTTTATATGTATTTTGCATATCTATTTCAATACAAATTTACCTTATTGTATGTGCATTTTGCATATTTATTTTAATACAAATTCAAATATTTTATGTGTATTTTGTTATATATATTTTTATAAAAAAAAGCGTTATTTATCGGAGTTTTGCATCTTTATTTTCATAGAAATTTACATTATTTTATTAATATTCTGTGCATTTATTTTTAAACGATTTTACATTATTCTATTTGTGTTTTGTAAATTTTTTTTTTACATATTTACATTATTTAATGTGTATTTTGTATATATATTTTATACAAATTTATATAATTTTAAGTGTATTCGTTTATATATTTTCAATAAAATTTACATTACTTTAAGTGTATTTTGTATATGTATTTAAATACAAATTTACCTAATTTTATGTGTATTTTGTATGTTTATTTTCATACAAATTTAAATTAATGTTTGTGTATTTATGTATATAGATTTATACAAATTTAGGTTATTTTTTGTGTATTTTGTATATCTATTTTCATACAAATACAAATTCTTTTATTGATATTTTGTTTGTTTATTTTAAAGCGAATTTACATTATTTAATGTGTATTTTGTATTTATATTTTTATACGTATTAACATCATTTCAGGTGTATTTATTACATATATTTCTATAGAAATCTACGTTATTTTATGTGTATTCGTATATATATTTGAAACAAATTTACAGTTTAATGTTTATTTTGCATATTTTTTCAATACAAATTTATCTTATTGTATGTGCATTTTGTATGTTAATTTTAATACAAATTTAATTATTCAATGTGTATTTTTGTATATATTTTTATTAAAATATGCTTTATTTTATCGGTATTTTGCATCTTTATTTTCATATACAAATTAACATTATTTTATTGATATTCTGTTTATTTATTTTGATACGATTTTACAATATTCTATGTGTACTTTGTATATATATTTCATACATATTTAGATTATTTAATGTATATTATGTATATATATTTTATGGAAATTTTCCTTATTTTATGTTTATTTGTTTATATATTTTCATACAAATTTATATTATTTTATGTGTATTTTGATTTTGTATTTCAATACAAATTTGCCTAGTTTTATGTGTATTTTGCATATCTATTTCCAAACAAATTTAAATTATTTTTGTATATTTTTGTATATATTTTTATACAAATTTTAGTTATTTTATTTGTATTTTGTATATATATTTTCCTAAATATACATTCTTTTAGTGGAATTTTGTTTATTTGTTTGATACAATTTACATTATTTTATGTGTATTTTGTATATATATATATATATATATATATATATATATATATATATATATATATATATATATATATATATATATATATATATATATATATATATATATATATATATATATATATATATATATATATATATATATATATATATATATATATATATTTCTACGTATTTCCATTATTTTATGTGTATTTTGTATATATATTTTCATAAAAATTTACTTTATTTTATTGTGTGTATTCGTATATATTTTGATACAAATTTACATTATTTTTTTATGTGTATTTTCTATATACAATTTCATCCAAAATTACATTATTTTATTGGTATTTTGTTAATTTAATTCGATACGAATTTAGATTATTTCATTGGTAATTTGTATACATATTTTTATACGCATTTACATTAGTTAATGTGTGTTTTGTATACGGATTTTTATGCAAATTAACTTTATTTTATGAGCATTCTTGTACATATATTTTTATAGAAATTTGCGTTATTTTATGTGTATTTTGTATATTTTTTCTCATACAAATACACATTCATTTATTGATATTTTTTTATTTATTTTGACACAAATTTACATTATTTAATGTGTATTTTGTATATATATTTTTATACGTATTTACGTCATTTCATGTGCATTTTGTATAGATATTTCTATAGAAATCTACGTTATTGTATGTGTATTCGTATATATATGTTGCAGCAAATTTACATTGTTTTATGTGTATTTTGCATATTTTTTCAACACAAAGATACCTTATTGTATGTGCTTTTTATATATTATTTTTAATACAAATTCAAATATTCTATGTGTACTTTTGTATATGAATTTTTATAAAAAAAAATGCGCTATTTTATGTAAATTTGCATAAAAATATATATACAAAACACACATTAAATAATGTACATGCGTATAAAAATATGTATACAAAATACCAATGAACTAATCTCAATTCGTATCGAATTAAATTTAAAAAAATACCAAAAAAATAATGGAATTTTGGATGAAAATATATATAGAAAATACATATAAAATAACCTAAATACAAATACAAATATACACATAAAATAATTTAAATTTGAATGAAATAAATATACAAAATAAACATAAAATAAGGTAAATTTGTAATGAAATATATGTACTAAATACACATAAAATAATATAAATTTGTAAGAAAATATATATACATATACACATAAAATAACATGAATTAGTATAAAAACATATATTCAAAATAAACATTAAATAATGTATAAAAATATATATACAAAGTATATATAAAATAATGTAAATTCTTTTCAAAATAAATCAAGAAAAAAACAATAAAATAATATATATTTCAATGAAAATAAATTTACAAAATACACATAACATTAGTAAAATCTGTATTAAAATATATAAAAAATACCAAGAAATAATTTGAATTTGTATGAAAATAGATATACAAAATTTCTTTTGAAATATATATACAAAATACCCATAAGATATTGTAAATTTGTGTAAAAATATATCAACAAATACAAGTAACATAACGTAACGTAACGTAACGTAAATTTATATTAAATATATATACAAAATACACATTAAATTAAGGAAAAATGTATAAAAAAATATATACAAAATACACATAGAATAATGTAAAATCGTATCAAAATAAATAAACAGAATATCAATAAAATAATGTAAATTTCTATGAAAATGAAGATGCAAAATACCCATAAAATAACGCATATTTGTATAAAAATATATATACGAAAATACACATAAAATAATTAAATTTGTATTAAAATAAATATACAAAATGCACATACAATAACGTAAATTTGTATTGAAATAGATATGCAAAATACACATAAAATGATGTAAATACGTATAAAAATATATATATACAAAATAAGGTAAATTCGTATCAAATTCAATAAACTAAATTTCAATAAATATATATATATATATATATATATATATATATATATATATATATATATATATATATATATATATATATATATATATATATATATATATATATATATATATATATATAAACAAATAGACATAAAGTAACGTATGTTTGTATAAAAAAATATAGAGAAAATGCACTTTAAAAAATGTAAATATGTAAAATAAAATATATATAAAATACACATAGAACAATGTAAAATCGTATCCAAATAAATACACAGAATATCAATCGAATAATGTAAATTTGTATGAAAAAAAAGATGCAAAATACCCATTAAAAAAAAACATTTTTATAAAAATATATATACAAATATACACATCAAATAATTAAATTTGTATTAAAATAAATATACAAAATGCACATACAATATGATAAATTTGTATTGAAATAGATATGAAAAAAAGACACGTCAAACAATGTAAATTTGTTTCAAAATATATATACGAATACACATACAAAAATGTAAATTTCTATAAAAATACAAATAAAAAATACATATAAAATTATATAAATACGTATAAAAATATATAAACAAAATACACATAAAATAATGTAAATTCGTACCAAAATAAATAAACAAAATACCAATAGAAGAATGTGAATTTGTATGAAAATAAATATACAAAATAAACATAAAATAAAGTAATTTTGTATAAAACTATTTACAAAAATAAACAAAAGTAATTTAAATTTCTACGAAAATAGATATACAAAATATACATAAAATAAACTAAATTTGTATTGAAATGTATATACAAAATACATAAAATAATGTAAATTTGTATCAAAATATTTTAAAAGATGCGCACAAAATTACGTAAATTTGTTTTAAAATATCCAATATACACATTAAATAATGTAAGTATGTATAAAAAAATATATACAAAACACAAATAGAATAATGCAAAATCGTATCAAAATAAATACACAAAATATTAATAAAGCAATGTAAATTTAAATGAAAATAAAGATGCAAAATCCCCATTAAATAACGCATTTTTAATAAAAATATATATACCAAAATACACATAAAATATTTAAATTTGTATTACAATAAATATACAAAATCCATATACAATAAGGTAAATTTGTATTGAAATAGATATGCAAAATACATATAAAACAATGTAAATTAGTTTCAAAATATATATAAGAATACACATAAAATAACGTAGATTTCTATAAAAAATATATATACAAAATACACAGTAAATGAAGTAAATACGTATAAGAAAATGTAAACAAAATACACATAAAATAATGTAAATTCGTATCAAAATAAATAAACAAAATACCAATAAAAGAATGTGTATTTGTATATATATACAAAATACACATAAAATAACGTAAATTTGTATATAACTATATACAAAAATACACAAAAGTAATTAAATTCGTATTAAAATAGATATACAAAATATAGATAAAATAAGCTAAATTTGAATTGAAATATATATACAAAATACATAAAATAATGTAAATTTGTATCAAAATATTTATAAAACTACATATAATAACGTAAATTTGTTTAAAAATATATAAACAAAATACACATTAAGTAATGTAAATACGTATAAAAAATATGTACAAAATACACATATAATCATGTAATTCGTAACAAAATAAATGCACAAAATAGCAATAAAATAATGTAAATTTGGATGAGAAAACATATACAAATACATATAAAATAACGCAAACTTCTATAAAAATATATGTACAAAAATGCACGTAATATAAAGTAAATTTGCATTAAAATATATATAAAAAACACACATTAAATAATGTAAACGCGTACATAAAATAACCTAAATTTGTATAAAACTATATACAAAAATACACAAAAATAATTTTAATTTGTATGAAAATAAATATACAAAATACACATAAAATTAGGTAAATTTGTATTGAAATAAACATACGAAACACACATGAAATAATGTAAATTTGAATGAAAATATATAAAGAAATACACATAAAATAACGTAAATTTGTATGAAATATATATTCAAAACTACACATTAAATAATGTAGATATGTAGTAAAAATATATACAAAACACAAATAGAATAATATAAAATCGTATCAAAATAAATACACAGAATATCAATAAAATAATGTAAAATTGTATGAAAATTAAGATGCAAAATACCTATAAGATAATGCATTTTGTATAAAATTATAGATACCAAAATACACATAAAATATTTGAATTTGTAATAAAATAAATATACAAAATGCACATACAATAAGGTAAACTTGTATTGAAATAGATATGCAAAATACATATAAAATAATGTAAATTTGTTTCAAAATATATATACGAATACACATAAAATAACATAGATTTCTATAAAAATACGTATACAAAACACTTAAAATTATATAAATACGTATAAAAAAATGTATACAAAATATACATAAAATAACGTAAATTCGTATAAATATAAATAAACAAAATACCAATAAAAGAATGTGTATTTTTATAAATATAAATATACAAAATGCACATAAAATAACGTCAATATATATAAAACTCTATACAAAAATACACAGAAGTAACTAAATTTGTATGAAAATAGATATACAAAATACACACAAAATAAGCTTAATTTGAATTGAAATATATATACAAAATACATAAAATAAAGTAAATTTGTATCAAAATATTTTTAGAAATACACATATAATTACGTAAATCTTATATAAAAATATATAAGCAAAATACACATTAAATAATGTAAATACGTATAAAAAAATTTGTACAAAATACGCATATAATCATGTAATTCTTATCAAAATAAATAAAAAAATACCAATAAAATAATGTAAATTTTTATGAGAAAACATATACAAAATACACATAAAATAACGCAAATTTCTATAAAAATATATGAACAAAAATGCTCATCAAATAAATTTGCATTAAAAAACATATACAAAACACATATTACATAATGTAAATGAGTATAAAAAAATGTATACAAAATACCTATGAAATAATCTAAATTCGTATCGAATTAAATTAAGAAAATACCAATAAAATGATGTAATTTTGGATGAAAATATATATAGAAAATACATATAAAATAACCTAAATACAAATACAAATATACATATAAAATAATTTAAAATTGAATGAAATAAATATACAAAATAAACATAAAATAAGGTAAATTTGTAATGAAATATATGTAAAAATACACATAAAATAATATAAATTTGTATGAAAATATATATACAAATACACGTAAAATAACATGAATTGGTATAAAATTTGTATCAAAATATATACGAATACACACAATAAAATAACGTAAATTTTTATGAAAATGTATATACAAAATACACATAAAATAATTTAAATACGTAGAAATATATATACATAATACACATAAAATAATGTAAATTCGTATCAAAATAAATAAACAAAATTCCAATGAAAGAATGTATATTTGTAAGAAAATATATATTCAAAATACAAATAAAATAACTAAAATTTGTATAAAAATATATACAAAATACACAAAAAATTATTTAAATTTGTTTGAAAATATATATGCAAAATATACATAAAATTAGGCAAATTTGTATTGAAATACATATACAAAATACACATAAAATAATGTAAATGTGTATGAAAATATATAAACAAATACATAAAATAACGTAAATTTGGAAAAAATATATATAAAATATACTTTGAATATTTTAAATATGTATAAAATATATATATATATATATAGATATATATATATATATATATATATATATATATATATATATATATATATATATATATATATATATATATATATATATATATATATATATATAAAATATACTCATAAAATGTTAAATCGTATCAAAATAAATAAACAAAATATCATTAAAGTAATATAAATTTGTAAGAAAATAAAGATGCAAAACACCCATATAATAACGCATATTTGTATAAAAATATATATAAAATATGTATAATAAAGTAAATTTGTATTGAAATAGATATGCAAAATACACATCAACAATGTAAATTTGTATCAATATATATACGAATACTCATAAAATAGAGTAAATTTCTATGAAAATATACATACAAAATACATATAAAATGATGTACATAAGTATAAAAATATGTATACCAAATACACCTAAAATAATGTAAATTCGTATCAAATTCAATTAACTAAATTTCAATAAAAGAATGTATATTTGTAGGAAAATAAATATACAAAATAATATATAAAATAGCTAACATTTGTATGAAAATACATACAAAAATACACAAAAATAATTTCAATTTATATGAAAATAGAAATACAAACTACACATAAAATTAGATAAATTTGTATTGAAATACATATACAAAATAAATATAAAATAACACGAATACATATTCTTTTATTGATATTTTCTTTATTTATTTTGACGCGAATTTACATTATTTAATGTGTATTTTGTATATATATTTTTATACGTATTTGCATCATTTCATGTGTATTTTGTATATATATTTCTATAGAAATCTACGATATTTTATGTGTATTCGTATATATATTTTGAAACAAATTTACAGTTTTATGTGTATTTTGCATATTTTTTCAAGACAAATTTACCTGATTGTATGTGCATTTTGTATATTAATTTTAATACAAAGTTAATTATTCTATATGTATTTTTGTACATGTATTTTTATAAAACTAAGCTTTATTTTATGTGTATTTTGCATCTTTATTTTCATACCAATTTACATTATTTTATTAATATTCTGTGTATTTATTTTGACCCGATTTTACATTATTCTATGTGTATTTTGTATATATATATTATACAAATGTACTTTACTTTATGTGTATTTGTTTTAATTTCATACAAATTTACATTAATTATTATTAAGTATTTTGTACATGTATTTAATTACAAATTTAACTAATCATATGTGTATTTTGTAAATCTATTTTCATACAAATTGTATTTTTGTGTATTTTTGTATATATTTTTATATAAATTTTCGTTACTTTATGTGTATTTTGTATATTTATTTTCCTACAAATATACGTTCTTTTATCGGCATTTTGTTTATTTATTTTGATACGAATTTATATTATTTGAGGTATATTTGGTATATATATTTTTATACTTATTTACATCATTTTTTATGTATTTTGTATGTATATTTTCATAGAAATTTACTGTATTTTATGAGTATTCGTAATATATTTTGATACAATTTACATTATTGCTGTGTATTTTGCATATATATTTTAATACAAATTTACTTTATTGTATGTGCATTTTTTATATTTATTTTAATACAAATTTAATTATCTTATATTTATTTTTGTATATATATTTTTATACAAATATGCATTATTATATGGGTATTTTGCATCTTTATTTTCATACAAATTTACATTATTTTATTGATATTCTGTTTATTTGTTTTGATACGATTTAACATTATTTTATGAGTATTTTATATATATATTTTTAAACATATTTAAAATATTTAATGTATATTTTGTTTTAATATATTTTATCAAAATTTACGTTATGTTATGTGTATTTGTTTATATATTTTCTTACAAATTTACATTATTTTTTGTGTGTTTTGTATATGTATTTTAATACAAATTTGCCTAACTTCATGTGTATTTTGCATATCTATTTAAAAAAAATATTTTTGTGTAATTTTGTATATATTTTTATACAAATTTTAGTTATTTTATTTGTATTTTAAATATATATTTTCCTACAAATATACATTCTTTTATTGGAATTTTGCTTATTTATTTTGATACGAGTTTACATTATTTTATGAGTATTTTGTTTATATATTTTTCTACGTATTTACATTTTTTATGTTTATTTTGTATATATATTTTCATAAAAATATTCGTTATTTTATTGCGTGTATTCGTATATATTTTGATACAAATTTTAAACAAGTTCATGTTATTTTATGTGTATTTGTATACATATTTTCATACAAATTTACATTATTTTATATGTATTTTGTACATATATTTCAATACAAATTTACCTTATTTTATGTTTATTTTGTATATTTATTTCATTTAATTTGAAATTATTTTATGTATATATTTGTATTTGTGTTTAGGTTATTTTATGTGTATTTTCTATATATATTTTCATCCATAATTACATTATTTTATTGGTATTTTGTTAAATTAATTCGATACGAATTTAGATTATTTCATAGGTATTTTGTATACATATTTTTATACGCATTTACATTATTTAATGTGTGGTTTGTATATATATTTTTATGCAAATTTACTTTATTTTACGTGCATTTTTGTTCATATATTTTTATAGAAATTTGCGTTATTTTATGTGCATTTTGTATATGTTTTCTCATACAAATTTACATTATTTTATTGGTATTTTGTTTATTTATTTTGATACCAATTACATGAATATATGTGTATTTGTTACATATTTTTTTATACGTATTTACATTATTTAATGTGTATTTTGTTTATATATTTTTATATAAATTTACGTTATTATATGTGTATTTGTATAAATATTTTTATACAGACTTACTTTATTTTATGTATATGTATTTTGTTAATTTATTTTGTTACGAATTACATTATTATATGTGTATTTTTGTACATATTTTTTATACGTATTTAAAGCATTTAATGAGTATTTTGTTTATATTTTTTTATACAAATTTATGTTATTATATGTGTATTTGTATAAATATTTTTATACAAATTTACATTATTTTATGATTTTTGTATATATATTTCAATTCAAATTTAGCTTATTTTAGGTGTATTTTGTATATCTATTTTCATACAAATTTAATTACTTTTGTGTATTTTTGTATATAGTTTTATACAAATTTACGTTATTTTATGTGTATTTTGTAAATCTATATTTATACAAATACACATTCTTTTATTGGTATTTTGTTAATTTATTTTGATTCAAATTTACATTATTTTATGTGTATTTTGTATACATTTTTTTATACGTATTTACTTAATTATATGTGTATTTTTTATATATATTTTTATAGAAATCTTCGTTATTTTATGTGTATTCGTATATATATTTTGAAACAAATTTACATAGTTTTATATGTATTTTTGCATATTTCTTTCAATACAAATTTATCTTATTGTATGTGGATTTTGTATATTTATTTCAATACAAATTTAAATATTTTATGTTTATTTTGGTATATATATTTTTATAAAAACTGCGCTTTTCTTTGGGAATTTTACATCTTTATTTTCATACAAATTTACATTATTTTATTAATATTCTGTGTATTTATTTTGATACGATTTTACATTATTCTATTTGTGTTTTGTATATATTTTTTTTTATACATATTTACATTATTTAATGTGTATTTTGTATATATATATGATACAAATTTACGTTATTTTAAGTGTATATGTTTATATATTTTCATTCATATTTACATTATTATATGTGTATTTTGTATATGTATTTCAATACAAATTTACCTAATTTTAAGTGTATTTTGTATATTTTTTTTCATAAAAGTTTAAATTATTTTTGTGTATTTTTGTATATAGTTTTATTCAAATGTAGGTTATTTTATGTACGCATTTACATTATTTAATGTGTGTTTTGCATATATATTTTTATGCAAATTTACATTATTTTTTGTGCATTTTTGTACATATATTTTTATAGAAATTTGCTTTATTTTATGTGTATTTGTATATGTTTTCTCATACAAATTTACATTATTTTATTGCTATTTTGTTTATTTATTTTGAAACGAATTACATGATTATATGTGTATCTTGTACATATCTTTTATACGTATTTACATTACTTAACGTGTATTTTGTTTATATATTTTTAAACAAATTTACGTTATTATAATATATTTTTTTATACATATTTACATTATTTAATTTTATTTTGTATATATATTCTATACAAATTTACGTTATTTTTAGTGTATTTGTTTATGTATTTTCATTTAAATTTGCATTATTTCATGTGTATTTTGTATATGTATTTCAATACAAATTTAACTATTTTTATGTGTTTTTTGTATATTTACTTTCAAACAAATTTAAATTATTTTTATATTTTTGTATATACTTTTATAGAAATTTCCGTTATGTTATATGTATTTTGTATATCTATTTTCATACAAATACATATTCTTTTATTGATATTTTGTTTATTTATTTTGACACGAATTTACTTTATTTAATGTCTATTTTCTATATACATTTGTATACGTATTTATATCATCTCATATGTATTTTGTATATATATTTCTATAGAAATCTACGTTATTTTATATGTATTCGTATATATAGTTTGAAACAAATTTTAATTTTTTTATGTGTATTTTGCATATTTTTGGAGTATAAATCTATCTTATTGTATGTGCATTTTTTATATTAATTTTAATACAAATTTAATTATTGAATATGTATATTTGTAAATGTATTTTTATAAAAATATGCTTTATTTTATGTGTATTTTGCATCTTTATTTTCATACAAATTTACATTATTTTATTGATATTCTATGTATTTATTTAGATACGATTTTACATTATTTATGTGCATTTTGTATCTATATTTTATACAAATGTACGTTATTTTATGTGTATTTGTTTTCATTTCATACAGATTTACATCATTTTATGTGTATTTTGTACATACACTTTAATACAAATTCAACTAATTATATGTGTATTTTGTATATCTATTTTCATACATATATACGTTCCTCTATCGGAATTTTTTTTTTATTTTTTTTATACGAATTTACATTATTTTAAGTGTTTTTGGTATATATATTTTTATACTTATTTACATCATTTTATATGTATTTTGTATATATATTTTCATAGAAATTTACTCTATTTTATGTGTATTTGAACATATATTTTGATACAAATTTACTTTATTTATGTGTATTTTGCATTTCTATTTCAATACAAATTTACTTTATTGTATGTGCATTTTGTATATTTATTTTAATAAAAATTAAATTATTTTATGTGTATATATTTTTATGCAAATATGCGTTATTATATGGGTATTTTGCATCTTTATTTTCACACAAATTTACGTTATTTCATTGATATTCTGTTTATTTATTTTGATACGATTTAACATTATTCTATGTGTATTTTGTATATATATTTTTTTTATATATATTTACGTTATTTAATGTTTATTTTGTATGTATATTTTATTCAAATTTACGTTATTTTATGTGTATTTGTTTATATATTTTAAAACAAATTTATTTTATTTTATGTGTATTTTGTATATGTATTTCAATTCAAATTTGCCTAATTTTATGTGTAGTTTGCATATCTATTTTCAAACAAATTTTAATTATTTTTGTGTATACTCATAAAATAACATACATTTGTAAAAAATATATATACAAAATACACATAAAATAATGTAAAATCGTATAAAAATAAATACACAGAATATCAATAAAATAATGTAAATTTGTATGAAAATAAAGATGCAAAATACCCATATAATAAAGCATATTTTTATATAAATACATATACAAAAAAAAACATTCAATAATTAAATTTGTATTAAAATTAATATACAAAATGTACATACAATAAGGTAAATTTGTATTGAAAAAATATAAAAAATACACATGAAACAATGTAAATTTGTTTCAAAATATATATAAGAATACAAATAAAATAACGTAGATTTCTATAGAAATATATATACAAAATACACTTGAGATGATGTAAATACGTATAAAATATATATATATATATATATATATATATATATATATATATATATATATATATATATATATATATATATATATATATATATATATATACAAAGTGCACATAAAATAATGTAAATTCGTGTCAAAATAAATAAACAAAATAACAATAAAAGAATGTGTATTTGTATGAAAATAGTAATACAAAATACACATAAAATAACGTAAATTTGTAAACAACTATATACAAAAATGCACAAAAATAGTTTAAATATGTTTGAAAATAAATATACAAACTACATTTAAAATTAGGTAAATTTGTATTGAAATTCATATACAAAATACACATAAAATAATATAAATTTAAATGAAAATACATAAACAAATACACTTAAAATAACGTAAATTTGTATAAAATATATATATATACAAAATACATATTAAATAAAGTAGATATGTATAAAAAATATATACAAAACCCAAATAGAATAATGTAAATTCGTATCAAAATAAATACACAGAATATTTATAAAATAATGTAAATTTGTATGAAACTAAAGAAGCAAAATACCCATAAAATATTTTTTTTTATAAAAATATATATACCAAAATAAACATAAAATATTTGAATTTGTATTAAAATAAATATACAAAATGTACATACAATAAGGTAAATTTTTTTTGAGATAGATATGCAAAATACATATAAAACAATGTAAATTTGTTTCAAAATATATATACTATAAAAATATTTATACAGAATACACATAAAATGAAGTAAATACGTATAAAAAAATTCGTATCAAAATAAATAAACAAAATACCAATTAAAGAATGTGTATTTGTATAACTATAAATATACAAAATACACATAAAATAACGTAAATTTATATAAAACTATATACAAAAATACACTGAAGTAATTAAATTTGTATGAAAATAGACATACAAAATACACACAAAATAAGCTAAATTTCAATTGAAATATATACAAAATACATAAAATAAAGTAAATTTGTATCTAAATATTTATACAAATACACATATAATAACGTAAATTTGTATAAAAATATATAAACAAAATACAGATTAAATAATGTAAATACGTATAAACAAATATGTACAAAATACAAATATGATCATGCAATTCGTATCAAAATAAATAAACAAAATATAAATAAAATAAAGTAAATTTGTATGAGAAAACATAAAGAAAATACACATAAAATAACGCAAATTCCAAAAAAAATAAAATATGTATAAAAATGTACATAAAATAAATTTACATAAAAATATATATACAAAACACACATTAGATAATGTAAATGAGTGTATTTTGTATATTGATTTTCATACAAATTTAAATTATTTTTGTGTGTTTTTGTATTATATATATATATATATATATATATATATATATATATATATATATATATATATATATATATATATATATATAATATATATATATATATATATATATATATATATATATATATATATATATATATATATATATATATATATATATATATATATATATATATATATATATATATATATATATATAAATATATATATATATATATATATATAATATATATAAATATATATACATATAATATATATATATATATATATATATATATATATATATAGGTATCAATAAAAAAAAATTAAATATTAATAATACATGTAACCTAGGCGACAATATTTATGGAAAAATTAATAAATAAATGCATTATTTATAAAAATATATATAATTCAATGTCATTATAAAATATTATAATTTGCATAAAATAAAATATAAATGCACATACAATAAGATAAATTTGTATTGAAATAGATATGCAAAATACATATAAAACAAAGTAAATTTGTTTCAAAATATATATACGAATACACATAAAATAACGTAGATTTCTATGAAAATATATTTACAAAATACACATAAAATTAAGTAAATACGTGTAAAAAAATGTATACAAAATACACATAAAATAATGAAAACTCGTATCAAAATAAACAAACAAAATATTAATAAAAGAATGTGTATTTGTATAAATATAATTATACAAAAACCACATAAATTAACGTAAATTTATATAAAACTATATACAAAAATACACAGAAGTAATTAAATTTGTATTGAAATAGATATACAAAATGCACGCAAAATACATATAAAATAAAGCATATTTTTATAAAAATACATATACAAAATTACACATAGAATAATTGAATTTGTATTAAAATTAATATACAAAATGCACATACAATTAGGTAAATTTGTATTGAAAAAATATGCAAAATATACATAAAACAGTGTTAATTTGTTTCAAAATATATATACGAATACACATAAAATAACGTAGATTTCTATAGAAATATATATACAAAATACACATGAAATTATGTAAATACGTATATAAATATATATACAAAATACACATTAAATAATGTAAATTCGCATCAGAATAAATAAACAAAATATCAATAAAAGAATGTGTATTTGTATGAAAATAGATATAAAAAATACACATAAAATAACTTAAATTTGTATAAAACTATATACAAAAATACACAAAAATAAATTAAATTTGTATGTAAATAAATATACATTATACACATAAGATTAGGTAAATTTATATTGAAATACATATACAAAATACACATTAATAATGTAAATTTGAATGAAAATACATAAACAAATACACTTAAAATAATGTAAATTTTTATAATATATATTTACAAAATACAAATTAAATAATGTAGATGTGTATAAAAAAAATATATACAAAACACAAATAGAATAATGTAAAATCGTATCAATATAAATACACAGAATATGAATAAAATAATCTAAATTTGTATGAGTTTTTTTTTTTTAAATATATATACCAAAATACAAATAATAAAATTAAATTAGTTTTAAAATAAATATACAAAATACACATACAATAAGGTAAAATTTGTATTGAAAAAGATATGCAAAATACATATAAAACTATATAAATTTCTTTCAAAAAATATATACGAATAGACATAAAATAACGTAGATTGCTACAAATATATATATACAAAATACACATAAAATGAGGTAAATACGTATAAAAAAATATATAAAATACACATAAAATCATGTAAATTCGTATCAAAATAAATATAGAAAATAGAAAGTGTATTTGTATAAATATAAATATACAAAATACACATAAAATAACGTAAATTTATATAAAACTATATGCAAAAATACACATAAGTAATTAAATTTGTTTGAAAATAGATATACAAAATACACAAAAAATAAGATAAATTTGAATTGAAATATATATACAAAATAAATAAAACAATGTAAATTTGTTTCAAAATATATATACTATAAAAATATTTATACAGAATACACATAAAATGAAGTAAATACGTATAAAAAAATTCGTATCAAAATAAATAAACAAAATACCAATTCAAGAATGTGTATTTGTATAAGTATAAATATACAAAATACACATAAAATAACGTAAATTTATATAAAACTATATACAAAAATACACTGAAGTAATTAAATTTGTATGAAAATAGACATAAAAAATACACAAAAAACTAAAAAACTAAATTTCAATTGAAATATATACAAAATACATAAAATAAAGTAAATCTGTATAAAAATATTTATACAAATACACATATAATAACGTAAATTTGTAAAAAAATATAAACAAAATATACATTAAATGATGTAAATACGTATAAAAAAAATGTAACAAATACACATATAATCATGTAATTGGTATCAAAATAAATAAACAAAATACCAATAAAATAATGTAAATTTGTATGAGAAAATATATACAAAATACACATAAAATAATGCAAATTTCTAAAAAAATATATGTACAAAAATGCAGATAAAATAAATTTGCATAAAAATATATATACAAAACACACATTAGATAATGTAAATGAGTAAAAAAATATGAACACACAATATCTATGAAATAATCTAAATTCGTATCGATTTAAATTAAGAAAATACCAATAAAATAATGTAATTTTGAGTGAAAATATATATAGAAAATACACATAAAATAACCTAAATACAAATACAAATATACACTTAAAATAATTTAAAATTAAATGAAACAAATATACAAAATAAACATAAAATAAGGTAAATTTGTAATGAAATATATGTAAAAATACACTTAAAATAATATAAATTTATATATATATATATATATATATATATATATATATATATATATATATATATATATATATATATATATATATATATATATATATATATATATATATATATATATATATATATATATATATATATTTATATATATATATATATATATATATATATATATATATATATATATATATTCAAAAACACATAAATTAACATGAATTTGTATAAAATTTGTATCAAAATATATACGAATACACACAATAAAATAACGTACATTTTTATGGAAATGTATATATAAAATACACATAAAATAATTTAAATACGTAGAAAAATATATATAGAAAAAACACATAAAATAATGTAAACTCGTATCAAAATAAATAAACAAAATTCCAGTAAAAGAATGTATATTTGTAGGAAAATATATATACAAAATACAAATAAAATAACTAAAATTTGTATAAATAGTATATACAAAAATATATATAAAATACACATAAAGTTAGGCAAATTTGTATTGAAATACATATATAAAAACACAAAAAAAACGTAAATTTGTATGAAAATATATAAACAAATACACATAAAATATCGTAAATTTGGATAAAAAATATATACAAAATATACATTAAATGATGTATATATGTATAAAAATATATATACAAAATACACATAGAATAATGTTAAATCGTATCATAATAAATAAACAAAATATCAATAAAATAATTTAAATTTGTATGAAAATAAAGATGCAAAATACTCATATAATAACGCATATTTGTATAAAAATATATATACAAAAATACAAATAAAATAATTAAATTTGAATTAAAAAAAAAAAATATATATATATATATATATATATATATATATATATATATATATATATATATATATATATATATATATATATATATATGCACATAGAATATAAAGTAAATTTGTATTGAAATAGATATGCAAAATACATCAATAATATAAATTTGTATTAAAATATATATACGAATACTCATAAAATAGAGTAAATTACTATGAAAATATACATACAAAATACATATAAAATGATGTAAATAGGTTAAAAATATATATACCAAATATATCTCAAATAATATAAATTTGTATCAAAATAAATAAACAAAATTTCGATAAGAGAAACGTATATTTGTAGAAAATAAATATTCAAAATACACATAAAATAACGAAAAATTTAAATAAAAATATATACAAAAATACACAATAAATAATTTAAATTTGTATGAAAATAGATATACAAAATACACATATAATTAGTTAAATTTGTATTTAAATACATGTACAAAATACACATCAAATAATGTAAATTTGTATGAAATGAAAACAAATACACATAAAGTAACGTACATTTGTATAAAAAATATATACAAAATACACATAGAATAATGTAAAATCGTATCAAAATCAATACACAGAATATCAATAAAATAACGTAAATTTGTATGAAAATAAAGATGCAAAAAACCCAAAAAATAAAGCATATTTTTTATAAAAATACATATACAAAAATACACATAGAATAATTAAATTTGTATTAAAATATGCGTATATGCATATACAATAAGATAAATTTTCATTGAAAAAATATGCAAAATACACATAAAACAGTGTAAATTTGTTTCAAAATCTATATACCAATACTCGTAAATCAACGTAGATTTCTATAGAAATATGTATACAAAATACACATGAAATGATGTAAATACGTATAAAAATATATACAAAATGCACATTAAATAATGTAAACCCGCGTCAAAATAAATACACTAAATATCAATAAAACAATGTGTATTTGTATGAAAATAGATATAAAATATACACATAAAACTACCTAAATTTGTATAAAACTATATACAAAAATATACAAAAAAATTAAATTTGTATGAAATTAAATATACAAAATACACATAAAATTAGGTAAATTTTTATTGAAATACATTTACAAAATACACATAAAATAATGTATATATGAATGAAAATATATAAACAAATACACTTAAAATAATGTAAATTTGTGTAAATATATATATACACAAACACAATAATAATGTAAAATCGTATCAAAATAAATACAAAATATTAATAAAATAATGTAAATATGTAAGAAAATTAAGATGCAAAATACCCATAAAATAACGCATTTTTATAAAATGTATATACTAAGACACTCATAAAATATTTGAATTTTATTAAAATAAATATACAAAATGCACATACAATAAGGTAAATTTGTATTGAAATAGATATAAAAATACATATAAAACAATGTAAATTTTTCAAAATATATATACGAATACACATAAAATAAAACAGATTTCTATGAATATATATATAAAATACACATAAAATGAGGTAAATACGTATAAAAAAAGGTATACAAAAATACATAAAATAATGTAAACTCATATCAAAATAAATAAACAAAATACTAAATAAAATAATGTATTTGTATAAATATAAATATACAAAATACATACATAAAATAACGTAAATTATATAAAACTATACAGATAATAAAAGTAATTTAATTTTGTGAAAATAGATATACAAAATACATAAAATAAGTTAAATTTGAATTGAAATATATATACAAAATAAATAAAACAATGTAAATTTATCAAAATATTTATACAAATACACATATAATAACGTAAATTTGTATAAAATATATAAACAAATACACATTAAATAATGTAAATATATAAAAAATATATAAATACAATAAAATCATGTAATTCGTATCAAAATAAATGAACAAAATACCAATAAAATAATGTAAATTTATATGAGAAAACACAAAATACTCATAAAATAACGCAATTTCTATAAAATATATGTACACAAAATGCCATAATATAAAGTAAATTTGCATAAAAATATATATACAAAATAAACATTCAATAATTAAATTTGTATTAAAATCAATATAAAAAAATAAGTAAATACGTATAAGAAAATGTATACAAAATACACATAAAATAATCCAAACTCATATCAAATTAATAAACAAAATACAAATAGAAGAATATGTATTTGTATAAATAAAAATATACAAAATACACATGAAATAACGTAAATCTGTATAAAACTATACAAAAATACAAAAAGTAGTTAAATTTGGTAGGAAATTAGATGTACAAAATACATAAAATAAGCTAAATTTGAATTGAATATATATATATATATATATATATATATATATATATATATATATATATATATATATATATATATATATATATATATATATATATATATATATATATCTATATATATATATATATATATATATATTTACAAAATACATCAAATAAAGTAAATTTGTATCAAAATATTTATACAAATACACATATAATAACGTAAATTTGTATAAAAACACATAAACAAAATACACATTAAATAATGTAAATACGTATAAAAAAAAATGTACAAAATACACATAGAATCATGTAATTCGTATCAAAATAAATAAACAAAATACCAATAATATAATGTAAATTTGTATGAGAAAATATATACAAAATAATGTAAATACGTATAAATATGTACAAAATACACATATAATCATGTAATTCGTATCAAAATAAATGAACAAAATACCAATAAAATGATGTAAATTGGTATGAGAAAACATATGCAAAATACTCATAAGATAATGCAAATTTCTATTAAAATATATGTACAAAAATGCATATTAAACAAAGTAAATTTGCATAAAAAATTTATATACAAAACAACCATTCAATAATTAAATTTGTATTAAAATCAATATATAAAATTAGGTAAATACGTATAAAAAATGTATACAAAATACACATATAATAATGTAAATTCGAATCAAAATAAATTAAAAATACTAATAAAAAATGTGTTTGTATAAATATAATACAAAATACACATAAAATAATGTAAATCTGTATAAAACTATATACATGTATATACAATGTGTATTTGTATAAATATAAATATATAAAATACACATAAAATAACGTAAATTTGTATAAAACTATATACAAAAATACACAAAAGTAGTTAAATTTTTATGAAATTATATATACAAAATACACAAAATAAATAAATTTTAATTCATATATATATATATATATATAGATATAGATATAGATATAGATATATATGTATATATATATATATATATATATATATATATATATATATATATATATATATATATATATATATATATATATACATCAAATAATGTAAATTTGTATCAAAATATTTATACAAAACACACATAATAACGTAAATTTGTTTAAAAAACACATAAACAAAATACATTAAATAATGTAAATACGTATAAAAATATATACAAAATACACATATAATCATGAAATTCATAAAATAAATAAACAAAATACTAATAATATAATGTAAATTTGTATGAGAAAACATATACAAAATACATATAAAATAACGCAAATTTCTTTAAAAATATATGTACAAAAATGCAAATAAAATAAAGTAAATTTGCATAAAAATTATATATACAAAACACACATTAAATAATGTAAATGCGTATAAAAACATGTATACGAAATACCTTTGAAATAATCTAAATTCGTATTGAATTAATTTAACAAAAATACCAATAAAATAATGTAATTTTGGATGAAAATATATGTAGAAAATACACATAAAATAACCTAAATACAAAAACAGATATACACATAAAATAATTTGAAATTGCATGAAATGAATATATGAAATAAACATCAAATAAGGTAAATTTGTAATGAAATATAAGTAAAAATACACATAAAATAATGTAAATTTATATTCATATACACATAAAATAACATGAATTTGTATAAATTTGTATCAAATATACGAATACACAATAAAATAACGTATATATACATATATATATATATATATATATATATATATATATATATATATATATATATATATATATATATATATATATATATATATATATATATATATATATATATATATATATATATATATATATATATATATATATATATATATATATATATATATATATATATATATATATATATATATATATATATATATATATATATATATACAAATACATAAGTAATGTAAATTCGTATCAAAATAAATAAACAAATTAATAGAAAATGTATAATTGTAGAATAGATATACAAAATACAAATAAAATAACTAAATTTTAAAATATATACAAAATACACAAAATAGTTTAAATTTGTTTGAAAATAGATATGCAAAATACACATAAAATTAATTTGTATTGAAATACATATACAAAACACACAAAATAATGTAAATTTGTTTGAAAATATATAAACAAATACACATAAAATAACGAAAATTTGGATAAAATATATATACAAAATATACATTAAATGATGTAAATATGTATAAAATATATATTCAAAATACACATAGAATAATGTTAAATCGTATCAAAATAAATAAACAGCCTATCAATAAAATATTGTATGAAAATAAAGATGCAAAATAATCATATAATAACGCAATGTGTATTTACGTTTCTTTATGTGTATTCGTATATATATTTTGAAATAAATTTACATTGTTTTATTTTTTTTGGCATATCTATATCAACACAAATTTACTATATTGTATGTGCATTTTGTATATTTATTTTAATACAAATTTAACTATTTGATGTGTGTTTTTGTATACATATTTTTATAAAAATATTCTATTTTTAACGGGTATTTTGCATCTTTATTTTCATACAAATTTACATTATTATATTGATATTCTGTGTATTTATTTTGATACGATTTTACATTATTCTATGTGTATTTTGTATGTATTTTATTTTACATATTTACATTATTTAATGTGCATTTTCTATATATATTTTATACAAATATATGTTACTTTATGTCTATTTGATTATATATTTTCATACAAATTTACCTTATTTGATGTGTATTTTGTATATGTATTTCAATACAAATTTACCAAATCTTATGTGTATTTTGTATGTCTATTTCCATACAAATTGAAACTATTTTTGAGCATTTTTGTATATATTTTTATACAAATTTAAGTGTTTTATATATTATTTTGTATATTTATTTTCCTTCATATATACATTCTTTTATTGAAATTTAGTTTATTGAATTTGAAACGAATTTACCTTGTTTTGTGTATTTTGTATATATTTTTATACGTATATACATCATTTTATGTGTATTTTGTAGATATATTTTCATAGAAATTTACTTTAGTTTATGTGTTTTCGTATATATATTTTAATACAAATCTACATTATTTGATGTGTATTTTGCATATCTATTTCAATACAAATTTACCTTGTTGTACGTGCATTTTCTATATATATTTTAATACAAATTTGATTATTTTTTGTGTATTTTTTGTATATATATATTTATACAAATATCCGTTATTTTATGGATATTTTGCATCTTTATTTTCATAGAAATTTATATTATTTTATTGATATTCTGCTCATTTATTTTGATACGATTTTACATTATCCTATGTATATTTTGTATATATTTTTATACATTTTTCCATTATTTAATGTGTATTTTGTATACATATTTTATACAAATTTACATTTTTTTATGTGTATTTGTTTTTATATTTTATGGGTATTTTGTATATATATTTCAAAAGAAATTTACCTAGTTTTATGTGTATTTTGTATATCTATTTTCATACAAATTCAAATTATTTCTGGATATTTTTTTATATATTTTAAAACAAACTTTAGTTATGTTATGTGTATTTTGTAAATTTATTTTCATTCAAATATATATTATTTTATTGTTATTTTGTTGATTTATTTTGATACGAATTTACATTATTTAATATTTATTTTGAATATATATTTTTATACAAATTCATGTTATTTTATGTGTATTTGTATATATATTTTCATACAAATTTTAATTATTTTATGTGTGTTTTGTACATATATTTCATTACAAATTTACCTTTTTTATGTTTATTTTTTATATTTGTTTAATTCAATTCTAAATCATTTTATGTGTATATTTGTATTTGTATATAGGTTGTTTTATGTGTTTTTTCTAAATATATTTTTATCCATAATTACATTATTTTATTGGTATTTTGTTAATTTAATTCGATACGAATTTAGATTATTTCATAGGTATTTTGTATACATATTTTTATACGCATTTACATTATTTAATATGTGTTTTGTATATATATTTTTATGCAATTTTACTTTATTTTACGTGCATTTTTGTACATATATTTTTATAGAAATTTGCGTTATTTTATGAGTATTTTGTATATGTTTTCTCATACAAATTTACATTAATTTATTGGTATTTTGTTTATTTATTTTGATACGAATTACATTATTATATATGTATTTTGTACATATTTTTTATACGTATTTAAAGTATTTAATGAGTATTTTGTTCATATATTTTTATACAAAGTTACGTTATTTTATGTATTTTGTATATATATTTCAATTCAAATTTAGCTTATTTTATGTGTATTTGTATATCTATTTTCATACAAATTTAATTACTTTAGTGTCTTTTTGTATATAGTTTTATACAAATTTACGTTATATTATGTGTATTTTATATATTTATATTTATACAAATACACATTCTTTTATTTTTATTTTGTTTATTTATTTTGAATCGATTTTACATTATTTTTAGAGTATTTTGTAAATATTTTTTATACGTATTTACTTCATTTTATATGTATTTTCTATATATTTTGTAGAAATCTACGTTATTTTATGTGTATTCGTATATATATTTTGAAACAAATTTACATTGTTTTATATGTATTTTGCATATATATTTCAATACAAATTTACCTTATTGTATGTGCATTTTGTATATATATTTTAATAAAAATTTTAATATTTTATGTGTATTTTGGTATATATATTTTTATAAAAAAAATGCGTTATTTCATGGGTATTTTGCATCTTTACTTTCATACAAATTTACATTATTCTATCTGTGTTTTGTATATATTTTTTTTATACATATTTACATTACTTAATGTGTATTTTGTATATATATTTTATACAAATTTACATTATTTTAAGAGTTTATGTTTATATATTTTCATTAAAATTTACTTTATTTTATGTGTATTTTGTATATGTATTTCAATATAAATTTACCTAATTTTATGTGTATTTTGTATATTTCTTTTCAAACAAATTTAAAAAATTTAGTGTATTTTTATATATAGTGTTATTCAAATTTAGGTTATTTTATGTACGCATTTACATTATTTAATGTGAGTTTTGTATATATATTTTTATGCAAATATGCTTTATTTTATGTGCATTTTTGTACATATATTTTTATAGAAATTTGCGTTTATTTTGTGTATTTGTATATGTTTTCTCATACAAATTTACATTATTTTATTGATATTTTGTTTATTTATTTTGATACGAATTACATGATTATATGTGTATTTTGTACATATTTTTTAAACGTTTTTACATTACTTAATGTGTATTTTGTTTATATATTTTTATACAAATTTATGTTATTATATGTATTTGTATAAATATTTTGATACAAATTTACATTATTTTATGAATTTTGTATATACATCTCAATTCAAATTTAGCTTATTTTATCTATATTTTTATATCTATTTTCAAACAAATTTAATGTATATTTTTATGCAAATATGCGTTATTATATGGGTATTTTGCATCTTTATTTTCATACAAATTTACATTATTTTATTGATATTCTGTTAATTTATTTTGATACGATTTAACATTATTCTATGTGTATTTTGTATATATATTTTTTTATATATATATATATATATATATATATATATATATATATATATATATATATATATATATATATATATATATATATATATATATATATATATATATATATATATATATATATATATATATATATATATATATATATATATATATATATATATATATATATATATAATTATATATATAATTATATAATTATATATATTTATATATATTTATGATTTAATATATATTTTATCTAAATTTACGTTATTTTATGTGTATTTGTTTATATATTTTCAAACATATTTACATTATTTTATGTGTATTTTGTATATGTATTTCAATAGAAATTTGCCTAATTTTATGTGTATTCTGCATATCTATTTTCAAACAAATTTAATTTACTTTTGTGTATTTTTGTTTATATTTTTATACAAATTTTAGTTATTTTATTTGTATTTTGTTTATATTTTCCTCCATATATACATTCTTTTATTGGAATTTTGTTTATTCATTATGATACGAATTTACTTTATTTTATGTGCATTTTAAATATATATTTTTCTACGTATTTACACTATTTTATGTGTATTTTGTATATATGTTTTCATAAAAATTTACGTTATTTTATTTTGTGTATTCGAATATGTTTTGATATAAATTTATATTATTTTATGTGTATTTAGCATATCTATTTCAATAAAAATTTACGTTATTGTATGTGTATTTTGTATATTTATTTTAATACAAATTTGATTATTTTATGTGTTTTTTGTATATATATATTTTTAAAATATGAGTAATTTTATGGGTATTTTGCATCTTTATTTTCATAAATTTATACATTACTTTATTGATATTCTGTATATTTATCTTGATACAATTTTACATTATTCTAGGTGTATTTTGTGTATATATTCCTTACATATTTATATTATTTTATGTGTATTTTGTATATATATATTTTTGTACGTATTTACATTATTTTATGTGTGTTTTGTTTATATATTTTCATAAAAAACTACGTTATTTTATTGTGTGTATTCGTATATATTTTGATACAAATTTTATACAAATTCATGTTATTTTATGTATATTTGTATATATATTTTCATACTAATTTATATTATTTGATATGAATTTTTACATATATTTCATTACAAATTTACCTTATTTTATGTTTATTTTGTATATTTATTTCATTCAATTTAAAATTATTTTATGTGTATATTTGTATTTGTATTTGCATAAAAATATATATACAAAACACTCATTAAATAATGTAAATGCGTATAAAAACACGTATACAAAATACCTTTGAAATAATCTAAACTCGTATCGAATTGAATTAACAAAAATACCAATAAAATAATGTAATTTTGGATAAAAATATATATAGAAAATACACATAAAATAACCTAAATACAAATACAAATATACACATAAAATAATTTGAAATTGCATGAAATGGATATATAAAATAAACATAAAATAAGTTGAGAATATATGTGAAAATACATATAAAATAATATATATATATATATATATATATATATATATATATATATATATATATATATATATATATATATATATATATATATATATATATATATATATATATATATATATATATATATATATATATATATATATATATATATATATATATATATATATATATATATATATATATATATATATATATATATATATATATATATATATATATATATATATATATATCTATATTTTTATATCTATTTTCATACAAGTTTAGTATATATTTTTATTCAAATATGCGTCATTATATGGGTATTTGCATCTTTATTTTCATACAAATTTAAATTATTTTATTGATATTCTGTTAATCTATGTTGATACGATTTAACATTATTCTATGTGTATTTTGTATTTATTTTTTTATATATATTTACATTATTTAATATTTATTTTGTATATATATTTTATCTAAATTTACGTTATTTTATATGTATTTGTTTATATATTTTCAAACAAATTTACATTATTTTATGTGTATTTTGTATATGTATTTCAATACAAATTTGCCTAATTTTATGTGTATTTTGCATATCTATTTTCAAACAAATTTAATTTACTTCTGTGTATTTTTGTATATATTTTTATACAAATTTTAGTTATTTTATTTGTATTTTGTATATATTTTCCTCCAAATATACATTCTTTCATTGTAATTTTGTTTATTCATTTTGATACGAATTTACTTTATTTTATGTGCATTTTAAATATATATTTTTCTACGTATTTACATTATTTTATGTGTATTTTGTATATATGTTTTTATAAAAATTTACGTTATTTTGTTTTGTGTGTTCGTATATGTTTTGATACAAATTTATATTATTTTATGTGTATTTAGCATATCTATTTTTTTAAAAATTTACCTTATTGTATGTGTATTTTGTATATTTATTTTAATACAAATTTAATTATTGAATGTGTTTATATATATATATATATATATATATATATATATATATATATATATATATATATATATATATATATATATATATATATATATATATATATATATATATATATATATATAAATATGAGTAGTTTTATGGGTATTTTGCATCTTTATTTTCATAAATTCATACATTACTTTATTGATATTGATACAATTTTACATTATTCTAGGTGTATTTTGTTTATATCTTCCTTACATATTTACATTATTTTATGAGTATTTTGGATATATATTTTTGTATGTATTTACATTATTTTATGTGTATTTTGTATATATATTTTCATAAGAAACTACGCTATTTTATTGTGTGTATTCGTATATATTTTGATACAAATTTTATACAAATTCATGTTATTTTATGTGTATTTGTATATATATTTTCATACTAATTTATATTATTTCATATGTATTTTTACATATATTTCATTACAAATTTACCTTATTTTATGTTTATTTTGTATATTTATTTCATTCAATTTTAAATTATTTTATGTGTATATTTGTATTTGTATTTGTATAAAAATATATATATATATATAAATATATATATATATATATATATATATATATATATATATATATATATATATATATATATATATATATATATATATATATATATATATATATATATATATATATATATATATATATATATATATATATATATATATATATATATATATATATATATATATATATATATATATATATACAAAAAACACATTGAATAATGTAAATGCGTATAAAAACATGTATACAAAATACCTTTGAAATAATCTAAATTCGTATCGAATTAAATCAACAAAAATATGTTATTTTATTGTGTGTATTCGTATATATTTTGATACAGATTTTATACAAATTCATGTTATTTTATGTGTATTTGTATATATATTTTCATACTAATTTATATTATTTCATATGTATTTTTATATATATTTCATTACAAATTTACCTTATTTTATGTTTATTTTGTATATTTATTTCATTCAATTTTAAATTATTTTATGTGTATATTTGTATATGTATTTAGGTTATTTTATGTGTATTTTCTATATATATTTTCATCGAAAATTACAATTTTTTATTGGTATTTTGTTAATTTAATTCGATACGAATTTAGATTATTTCATAGGTATTTTGTATACATATTTTTCTACTCATTTACATTATCTAATGTGTGTTTTGTATATGTATTTTTATGCAAATTTATTTTAATTCATGTGCATTTTTGTACATATATTTTTATAGAAATTTGCTTTATTTTATGTGTATTTTGTATATGTTTTATCACACAAATATACATTATTTTATTGGTATTTTGTTTATTTATTTTTATACGAATTACATGATTATATGTGTATTTTGTACATATTTTTTTATACGTATTTACATTATTTAATGTGTTTTTTGTTTATATATTTTTTAACAAATTTACGTTATTATATGTATATTTGTATAAATATTTTCATATAAATTTACATTGTTTTATGTATTTTGTATATATATTTCAATTCAAATTTAGTTTATTTTATGTGTGCTTTGTATATCTATTTTCATACAAATTTAATTACTTTTGTGTATTTTTGTATATAGTTTTGTATAAATTTACGTTATTTTATGTGCATTTTGTATATTTATATTTATACAAATACACATTCTTTTATTGGTATTTTGTTGATTTTTATTTATACGAATTTCCATTATTTTATGTGTATTTTGTATACATTATTTTATACGTATTTACTTCATTTTATGTGTATTTTGTATATATATTTATATAGAAATCTACGTTATTTTATGAGTATTCGTATATATATTTTGAAACAAATTTACATTGTTTTATATGAATTTTGCATATCTATTTCAATACAAATTTACCTCATTGTATGTGAATTTTGTATATTTATTTTAATCCAAATTCAAATATTTTATGTGTGTTTTAGTATATATATTTACAAAAAATGCGTTATTTTCTGGGCATTTTGCATCTTAATTTTCATACAAATTTACATAATTTAAAAATATTCTGTGTATTTATTTTGATACGATTTTACATTATTCTATTTGTGTTTTGTATATATTTTTTTATACATATTTATATCATTTAATGTGTATTTTGTATATATTTTATACACATTTACATTATTTTAAGTGTATTTGTTTATATATTTTCATTCAAATTTACATTATTTTAAGTGTATTTTATATATGTATTTAAATACAAACTTACGTAATTGTATGTGTATTTTGTATATTTATTTTCATACAAATTAAAATTATTTTTGTGTATTTTTGTATATAGTTTTATACAAATTTAGGTTATTTTATGTTCGCATTTACATTATTTAATATGTGTTTTGTATATATATTTTATGCAAATTTACTTCATTTTATGTGCATTTTTGTGCATATATTTTTATAGAAATTTGCATTATTTTATGTGTATTTGTATATGTTTTCTCATACAAATTTACATTATTTTATTGCTATTTTGTTTATTTATTTTGATACGAATTACATGATTATATGTGCATTTTGTACATATTTTTGTATATAGTTTATATAAATTTACATTATTGTATGTGTATTTTGTATATTTATATTTATACAAATACACATTCTTTTATTGGTGTTTTGTTTATTTATTTTGATACGAGTTTACATTATTTTATGTGTATTTTGTATACATTTTTTTATACGTATTTACTTCATTTTATGTGTATTATGTTTTTTTTTTTTATAGAAATCTACGTTATTTTATGTGTATTCATATATATATTTTGAAACAAATTTACATTGTTTTATATGTATTTCAATACAAATTTACCTTATTGTATGTGCATTTTGTATATTTATTTTAATACAAATTTTAGTATTTTATGTGTATTTTGGTATATATATTTTTATAAAAAATGCGTTATTTTATGGCTATTTTGCATCTTTTATTTTCAAATTTACATAATTTTATTAATATTCTGTGTATTTAATTTGATACTATTTTACTTTGTTCTATTTGTGTTTTGTATATATTTTTTTATACATATTTACATTATTTAATATGTATTTTGTGTATATATTTCATACAAATTTACGTTTTTTTAAATGTATTTGTTTATATATTTTTATTGAAATTTACATTATTTTATGTGTATTTTGTACATCTATTTTCATAAAAATACACATTCTTTTATTGATATTTTGTTTACTTGTTTATTTGTTTATAAATTACATTATTCTATTTGTGTTTTGTATATATTTTTTTATACATATTTACTATATTTAATGAGTTTTTTGTATATATATTTTATACAAATTTACGTTAATATAAGTGTATTTGTTTATTTGTTTTCATTAAAATTTACATTATTTTATGTGTATTTTGTATATGTATTTCAATACAAATTTATCTAATTTTATGTGTATTTTGTATATTTATATTCATGCAAATTTAAATTGTTTTTGTGCATTTTTGTATATAGTTTTACACAAATTTACATTATTTTATGTGTATTTTGTATTTGTATTTTCATACAAATACCCTTTCTTTCATTGATATTTTGTTTATTTATTTTGACACGAATTTACATTATTTAATGTGTATTTTGTGTATATATTTTTTATACGTATTTATTTCATTTCATGTGTATTTTGTATATATTTCTATAGAAATCTACGTTATTTTATGTGTATTCGTATATATATTTTGAAACAGATCTACATTATTTTATGTGTATTTTGTATATATATTTCATTACAAATATGCCTTATTTTATGTTTATTTTTATATTTATTTTCATTCAAATTCAAATTATTTTATGTGTATATATTTACTTGTATTTATGTTATTTTATGTGTATTTTCTATATATATTTTCATTCAAAATTACATTATTTTATCGGTATTTTCTTCATTTATTTCGATACGAATTTAGATTATTTCACGTGTATTTTCTATACATATTTTTACACGCATTTATATTATTTAATGTGTGTTTTGTATATACATTTTTTATACAGTTTTACTTCATTTTATGTGCATATGTGTTGTTGTTTTTATACAAATTTACATTATTTTAAGTGTACTCTGTACTTTTTTTATTACAAATTTGCATTATTTTAAGTGTAATTTGTTTATTTATTTTCATACAAATTTAAAGTATTTGTTGTGCGTTTTTGTACATATAATTTTTTAGAAATTTGCGTTGTTTTATGTGTATTTTGTATATATTTTTTCATACAAATTTACATTTTTTTATTATTATTTTGTTTATGTATTTTGATACGAATTTACATTATTATATGTGTATTTTGTAAGTATTTTGTATACGTATTTTCATTTTTTAATGAGTATTTTCTTAATATATTTTAAAACAAATTTACGTTATTTTATGATTATTTGTTTAATTATTTTGATACAAATATACATTATTTTATGTATTTTTTTTATATATTTCAATACAAATTTTGTTTATTTACATATATTTTGAATATCTATTTTCATTCAAATTTAAATTACTTTTGTGTTTTTTTGTATATAGTTTTATACAAATTTACATCATTTCATGTGTATTTTGTATATATATTTCTATAGAAATCTACGTTATTTTATGTATATGCGTATATATATTTTGAAAGAAATTTACATTGTTTGATGTGTGTTTTGCCTATCTATTTCAATACAAATTTACCATTTTGTATGTGTATTTTATATATTTATTTTAATACCAATATAATTATTTGATATGTATTTTTGTATATATATTTTAATAAAAACATACTTTATTTATGGGTATTTTGCATCTTTATTTTCATACAATTTTACATTATTTTATTGATATTCTGTATATTTATTTTGATACGACTTTACATTGTTCTATGTGTATTTTGTAAATGTTTTATTTTACATATTTACATTATTTAATGTGCCTTTTCTATATATATTTTATACATATATACGTTACTTTATGTCTATTTGTATATATATTTTCATACAAATTAACATTATTTTATCTGTGTTTTGTATATGTATTTCAAAACAAATTTATCTAATTTTATGTGTATTTTGTATTTCTATTTTCAAACAAATTGAAATTATTTTTGTGTATTTTTGTATGTATTTTAATACAAATGTTAGTTATTTTATATATTATTTTGTATATTTATTTTCCTACATATATGCATTCTTTTATAGAAATTTAGTTTATTGAATTTGATACGAATTTACATTATTTTAGGTGGATTTTGTATATATCTTTATTCGTATTTACATAATTTTATGTGTATTTTTTATATATATTTTCATAAAAATTTACGTTTTTTTATGTGTTTTCGTATACATTTTTTAATACAAATTTACATTATTTGATGTGTATTTTGCATATCTATTTCAATACCAATTCATCTTATTGTATGTGCATTTTGTATATCTATTTTAATACAAATTTAATTATTTTATGTGTATTTTTCAATATATATTTTTACAGAAATATGCGTTATTTTATAATTATTTTGCATCTTTATTTTCATAGAAATTTATATTATTTTATTGATATTCTGTTCATTTATTTTGATACGATTCTACATTATTCTATGTGTATTTTGTATATATATTTTTATATACTTTTCCATTATTTAATATGTATTTTGTATATATATTTTATACAAATTTACGTTATTTTTTGTGTATTTGTTGATATATTTTGAAACAAATTTACAATATTTTATGGGTATTTTGTATATATATTTAAAAAAAAATTACCTAGTTTTATGTGTATTTTGTATATCTATTTTCATATAAATTAAAATTATTTCTGGGTATTTTTGTATATATTTTAATACAAATTTTACTTATGTTATGTGTATTTTGTAAATTTATTTTCATTCAAATATATATTATTTTATTGGAATTTTGTTGATTTATTTTGATACGAATCTACATTATTTTATATGTACTTTGTATATATATTTTTATACGCATTTACATTATTTGATATTTATTTTGAATATATATTTTTATACAAATTCATGTTATTTTATGTGTATTTGTATATATTTTTTCAAACAAATTTTTTTTTATTTTATGTGTATTTTGTAAATATATTTCATTACAAATTTACCTTATTTCATGTTTATTTTGTATATTAATTTCATTCAATTTTAAATTATTTTATGTGCATATTTGCATTATTGAGTGAAATGTTAAATTTGTATTTAAATACATATACAAAATAAACTTAAAATAATGGTAATTTGTGTTAAATGAAAATACACATAAAATAACGAACATTTGTATAAAATATATTTACAAAATACACATAAAATAATGTAAAATCGTATCAAAATAAATACACAGAATATCAATAAGATAATGTAAATTTGTATGAAAATAAAGATGCAAAATACCCATTAATAAAGCATTTTTTTTAAATATATATACAAAAATACACATAGAATAATTAAATTTGTATTAAAATTTATATACAAAATAAACTTAAAATAAGGTAAATTTGTATTGAAAAAATATGCAAAATAAATATATTCCACATATACCTCAAATAATGTAAATTCGTATGAAAATAAATAAACAAAATTCCGAAAAAAAGCGTATATATGTTGGAAAATAAATTTATTTTGAATATATATTTTTATACAAATTCATGTTATTTTATGTGTATATGTATATATTTTTTCAAACAAATTTTTTTTATTTTATATGTATTTTGTAAATATATTTCATTACAAATTTACCTTATTTCATGTTTATTTTGTATATTAATTTCATTCAATTTTAAATTATTTTATATGCATATTTGCATTATTGTGTGAAATGTTAAATTTGTATTTAAATACATATACAAAATAAACTTAAAATAATGGTAATTTGTGTGAAATGAAAACAAATACACATAAAATAACGAACATTTGTATAAAATATATATACAAAATACACATAAAATAATGTAAAATCGTATCAAAATAAATACACAGAATATCAATAAGATAATGTAAATTTGTATGAAAATAAAGATGTATTAGAATTTATATACAAAATAAACTTAAAATAACGTAAATTATCGGGTTTTTTTTATAAAAATATATATAACAAAATCCAAATAAGATATTTGAATTTGTATTAAAATAAATATACAAAATACACATACAATAAGGTAAATTTGTTTTGAAATAGATATGCAAAATACATATAAAACAATGTAAATTTGTTTCAAAATATATATACGAATACATATAAAATAACGTAGATTTCTAAAAAAAATATATATACAAAATACATATAAAATTAAGTAAATACTTATAAAAAAATGTATACAAAATACACATCAAATAATGTAAATTCTTATCAAAAGAAATAAACAAAATACCAATAAAAGAATGTCTATTTGTATAAATATAATTATACAAAAACCACATAAAATAACGTAAATTTATATAAATCTATATACAAAAATACACAAAAGTAATTAAATTTGTATGAAAATAGATATAGAAAATACACGCAAAATACATATAAAATACGCATAAAATAAAGTAAATTTGTATCAAAATAAATAAAAAAAATACCAGTAAAAGAATGTGTATTTCTATAAATATAAATATACAAAATACACATAAAATAACGTAAAATTGTATAAAACTCTATACAAAAATATACAAAAATAATTAAATTTGTATGAAAATAGATATACAAAAGACACATAAAATAATCTAAATTTGAATTGAAATAAATATACAAAATACATAAAATTTTGTAAATTTGTATCAAAATATTAATTCAAATACACATATAATAACGTAAATTTCTATAAAAATATATAAACAAAATACACATTAAATAATGTAAATACGTATAAAAAATATGTACGTAAAGTTAAAATTTATTAAAATAAAGATGCAAAATACCCATAAAATAACTAAAAAATATATATACAAAAATACATATAAAATAATTAAATTTGTATTAAAATAAATATACAAAATATTCTTATTAGTTAGCGCAAGACTAATGTATCGCAGTGTCTGTGCTGGCTGGCTGGCACTGGTGCTTTTGCACTTAGTTTAGCTTACCCTCCCAAACGTTTTCTTCTTCTCCTCAGGGTCTACCTCGCCACCTAGCACCTGTGTGTGAGACCGGATGTTTAGGTTGGGTTAAACTATACCGTGTGAAGGTGAAGGTGAAGGTAGAAACCGATGCATGCTTTCTCGGGTGAGGCAGGGGATCATACATGACGTCAGTGACTGACTGACTGACTGACTGACTGATTCATTTTACTCATTCCGGACCTACTCCACAGGCCACAGCGGGTCGGAGACCACCCAGCTACTACCAACCTACCTACTTCATCTCGGCGGGGGCAGCGCCGCATCTGATCTGCACGACGGCATATTTGCATATTTGCATTATTGTGTGAAATGTTAAATTTGTATTTAAATACATATACAAAATAAACTTAAAATAATGGTAATTTGTGTGAAATGAAAACAAATACACATAAAATAACGAACATTTGTATAAAATATATATACAAAATACACATAAAATAATGTAAAATCGTATCAAAATAAATACACAGAATATCAATAAGATAATGTAAATTTGTATGAAAATAAAGATGCAAAATACCCATAAAATAAAGCTTTTTTTTTTAAATATATATACAAAAATACACATAGAATAATTAAATTTGTATTAAAATTTATATACAAAATAAACTTAAAATAACGTAAATTATCGGGGTTTTTCTTATAAAAATATATATAACAAAATCTAAATAAAATATTTGAATTTGTATTAAAATAAATATACAAAATACACATACAATAAGGCAAATTTGTTTTGAAATAGATATGCAGAATACATATAAAACAATGTAAATTTGTTTCAAAATATATATACGAATACATATAAAATAACGTAGATTTCTAAAAATATATATATACAAAATACATATAAAATTAAGTAAATACTTATAAAAAAATGTATACAAAATACACATCAAATAATGTAAATTCTTATCAAAAGAAATAAACAAAATACCAATAAAAGAATGTCTATTTGTAAAAATATAATTATACAAAAACCACATAAAATAACGTAAATTTATATAAATCTATATACAAAAATACACAAAAGTAATTAAATTTGTATGAAAACAGATATAGAAAATACACGCAAAATACATATAAAATAAAGCATGTTTTTATAAAAATACATATACAAAAATACACATAGAATAATTAAATTTTCTATTAAAATTAATATACAAAATGCACATACAATAAGGTAAATCTGTATTGCAAAAATATGCAAAATACACATCGAACAATGTAAATTTGATTCAATATATATATATATATATATATATATATATATATATATATATATATATATATATATATATATATATATATATATATATATATATATATATATATATATATATATATATATATATACTAATACAAATAAAATAACGTAGATTTCTATATAAATATATATACAAAATACACATTATATGATGTAAATACTAAGAAAATATATATACAAAATACACATTAAATAATGTAAATTCGTGTCAAAATAAATAAAAAATATCAATAAAAGAATGTGTATTTTATGAAAATAGATACAAGATATACATAAAATAACGTAAATTTGTATAAAACTATATACAAAATACACATAAATAATTTAAATTTGTATGAAAATAAATATACAAAATACACATATAATTAGGTAAATTTGTATTGATATACATATACAAAATACATTTAAAATAACGTAAATTGTATAAAATATATATATATATATATATATATATATATATATATATATATATATATATCTATATATATATATATATATATATATATATATATATATATATAATGCACATTAAATAATGTAAATATGTATAAAAAAAAGTATATACATAACACAATTAGAATTATGTAAAATAGTTTCAAAATAAATACACAGAATATTAATAAAATAATGTAAATTTTGTATATACAAAATACACATACAATAATGTTAAATTGTATCAAAATAAATAAACAGAATATCAATAAAAAATGTAAAATTGTATGAAAATAAAGATGCAAAATACCCATATAATAACGCAAATTTGTATAAAAATAAATATACAAAAATACATATAAAATAACTAAATTTGTATTAAAATAAATATACAAAATGCACAAACAATAAAGTATATTTATATTGAAAAAGATATGCAAAATACACATCAATAATGTAAATTTGTATCAATATATATATATATATATATATATATATATATATATATATATATATATATATATATATATATATATATATATATATATATATATATATATATATATATATACGAATACTCATAAAATAGAGTAAATCTCTTTGAAAATAAACATACAAAAAAAATATAAAATGATGGAAATAAGTATAAAAATATATTCCAAATATACCTCAAATAATGTAAATTCGTATGAAAATAAATAAACAAAATTCCGAAAAAAAGCGTATATATGTTGAAAAATAAATTTATTTTGAACATATATTTTTATACAAATTCATGTTATTTTATGTGTATTTGTATATATTTTTTCAAACAATTTTTTTTTTATTTTATGTGTATTTTGTAAATATATTTCATTACAAATTTACCTTATTTCATGTTTATTTTGTATATTAATTTCATTCAATTTTAAATTATTTTATGTGCATATTTGCATTATTGTGTGAAATGTTAAATTTGTATTTAAATACATATACAAAATAAACTTAAAATAATGGTAATTTGTGTGAAATGAAAACAAATACACATAAAATAACGAACATTTGTATAAAATATATATACAAAATACACATAAAATAATGTAAAATCGTATCAAAATAAATACACAGAATATCAATAAGATAATGTAAATTTGTATGAAAATAAAGATGCAAAATACCCATAAAATAAAGCATTTTTTTTAAATATATATACAAAAATACACATAGAATAATTAAATTTGTATTAAAATTTATATACAAAATAAACTTAAAATAAGGTAAATTTGTATTGAAAAAATATGCAAAATACACATAAAAAAGTGTAAATTTGTTTCAAAATATGTAAACGAATACATATAAAATAACATAGATTTCTATATAAATATATATACAAAATACATATGAAATGATGTAAATACGTAGAAAAATATATATACAAAATCCACATTAAATAATGTAAATTCGCGTCAAAATAAATAAACAAAATATCAATAAAAGAATGTGTATATGTATGAAAATAGATATACGAACTTAAATTTGTATAAAACTATATACAAAAATACTAGAAAATATTTTAAATTTGTATGAAAATAAATATAAAAAATACAAATAAAATTAGGTAAACTTGTATTGAAATACATATACAAAATACACATAAAATAATGTAAATTTGAATGAAATTACATAAACAAATACACTTAAAAAAACATAAACTTGTATAAAATATATATACAAAATACAAATTAAATAATGTAAATATGGATAAAAAAATATATACAAAACACAAATAGAATAATGCAAAATCGTATTAAAATAAATACACAGAATATTAATAAAATAATGTAAATTTGTATGAAAATAAAGAAGCAAAATACCCATAAAATAACGCATTTTATTTTAAATATATATACAAAAATACACATCAAAAATTAAATTTGTTTTAAAATAAATATACAAAATACACATACAATAAGGTAAATTTGTATTGAAATAGATATGCAAAATACATATAAAATAATGCAAATTTGTTTCAAAATATATATATACGAATACACATAAAATAACGTAGATTTCTATAAAAAATATATATACAAAATACACATAAAATGAAGTAAATACTTATCAGAAAATGTATACAAAATACGCATAAAATAAAGTAAATTTGTATCAAAATAAATAAAAAAAATACCAGTAAAAGAATGTGTATTTCTATAAATATAAATATACAAAATACACATAAAATAACGTAAATTTTTATAAAACTATATACAAAAATATACAGAAGTAACTAAATTTGCATGAAAATAGATATACAAAATACACATAAAATAAGCTAAATTTGAGTTGAAATATATATACAAAATACATAAAATAAAGTAAATTTGTATCAGAATATTTATACAAATACACATATAATAACGTAAAATTGTATAAAAATATATAAACAAAATACACATTAAATAATGTAAATACGTATAAAAAAATGTAGAAAATACACATATAATCATGTAATTCGTATCAAAATAAATAAACAAAATACCAATAAAATAATGTAAATTTGTATGAGAAAACATATTTTTTTTTTTTTTTTTTTTTTACGTTGTTGCCTATTGCGCCGGTAGGCATCTTCCCGGTGGGGCCTGATGGTCGGCCCAGCCTGTTCTGACGCAGGCGAGTGTTTATAGTGGCGCCATCTTGCATTGGCTCATGCTGCCCCCCGGAACTCGTTCTTGATTCGCTTGGACGGCTTCCTCTAGAGTCCGGGTTGATGGGTGGTCTTCAGGACAGCATGTGGGTAGTTTTAAGCCACTCGGCGGTGACTGAAAAATCCGAGTGGTAGCGTGAGGATTCGAACCCGCGTCGTCCATCACGCGGCGAATGTGGGTCCAGTACGCTATCACTTCGGCCACCGCCTACCCATAATACAAAATACACATAAAATAACGCAAATTTCTATAAAAATATATGTACAAAAATGCACATATAATAAATTCGCATAAAAATATATATGCAAAACACACATTAGATAATGTAAATGAATATAAAAATATGTATACAAAATACCTATGAAATAATCTAAATTCGTATCGAATTGAATTAAGAAAATACCAATAAAATAATGTAATTTTGGATGAATATATATATAGAAAATACACATAAAATAACCTAAATACAAATACAAATATACACAAAAAATAATTTAAAATTGAATGCAATAAATATACAAAATAAACATAAAATAAGGTAAATTTGTAATGAAATATATGTAAAAATACACATGAAATAATATAAATTTGTATGAAAATATATATACAAATACACATAAAATAACATGAATTAGTATAAAAATATTTATTCAAAATAAACATTAAATAATGTATAAAAATATATATACAAAGTACATATAAAATAATGTAAATTAGTATCGAAACAAATCAGCAAAATACCAATAAAATAATATATATTTGAATGAAAATAAATTTACAAAATACACATAACATAACTCAAATCTGTATTAAAATATATACAAAAATACCCAGAAATAATTTTAATTTGTATGAAAATAGATATACAAAATACACTTAAAACTAGGTAAATTTCTTTTGAAATATATATATACAAAATATCCATAAGATATTGTAAATTTGTGTCAACATATATCAACAAATACACGTAACGTAACGTAACGTAAATTTGTATAAAATATATGAACAAAATATACATTAAATTAAGGAAAAATGTATAAAAAATATATGCAAAATACACATAGAATAATGTAAAATCGTATCAAGATAAATGAACAGAATATCAATAAAATAATGTAAATTTCTATGAAAATATAGATGCAAAATACCCATAAAATAACGAATATTTGTATAAAAATATATATAAAAAAATACACAAAATTTATTTAAATTTGTATGAAAATAGATATACAAAATATACATAAAATAAACTAAATTTGTATTGAAATATATATACGAAATAAATAAAATAATGTAAATTTGTATCAAAATATTTTAACAGATGCGCATAAAATAACGTAAATTTGTTTTTAATATATATAAACAGAATACACATTAAATAATGAAAATACGTATACAAAATATATACAAAATACACATATAATAATGTAAATTCGTATCAAAATACGTAACCAAAATACCAATAAAAAAATGTAAATTTCTATGATAAAATATATACAAAATACACATAAAATAACGCAAATTTCTATAAAAATATATGTACAAAAAGGCACATAAAATAATCAAAATTTGAATGAAAATAAATAAACAAAATACACATAAATAAGTCAAATTTGTTGTAAAAAAGTACAAAATACACCTAAAATAATGTTACTTTGTATAGAAAAAAACTACACAAATGATAAAATAATGTAAATTTGTAATGAAATGAATGTAAAAATATGCATTAAATAATATAAATTTGTATGAAAATATATATACAAATACACACAATAAAATAACGTAATTTTTAATTAAAATATATATACAAAATACACATAAATTATTGTAAATACGTAGAAAAATATGTATACAATATACACACAAAAAAATGTAAATATGAAAGGAAAATATATACAAAATACACCTAGATTAATGTAAAATTGTATCAATATAAATATACAGAATATCAATAAAGTAATGTAAAAATTTATGAAAATAAAGATGCAAAATACCTATAAAATTACTCATATTTAAAAGAAATATATATTTACAAAAACACACATAAATAATTAAATTTGTATTAAAATAAATATACAAAATACACATACAATAAGGTAGTTTTTTTTAATAGATATTCTAAATACACATAAAATAATATAAATTTATATCAAAACATATACGAATACACAAAATAAAATAACGTAAATTTTTATAAAATATATGTACAAAATACACATGAAATAAAGTAAATACGAAGAAAAATATATATTTAAAAGACTTAAAAAAATGTAAATTTGTATCAAAATGAATAAACAAGATTCCAATAAAAGAATGTATATTTGTAGGAAAATATATATGCAAAATACAAATAAAATAACTAAAATTGTATAAAAATATATACAAAAGTAAACAAAAATAATTTAAATTTGTTTGAAAATAGATATGCAAACTACACATAAAATTAAGCAAATTTGAAATGAAATATATATACAAAATACACATTAAATAATGTAATATTGTATGAAAATATATAAACAAATACACATAAAATAACGTAAATTTGAATAAAATATATATACAAAATATACATTAAATAATGTAAATATGTATAAAATATATATACAAAATACACATAGAATAATGTAAAATCGTTTCAAAATAAATAAACAGAATATCAATAAAATAATGTAAATTTGTATGAAAATAAAGATGCAAAATACCCATATAATAACGCATTTTTGTATAAAAATATACATACAAAAAAACACATAAAATAATTGAATTTGTATTAAAATAAATATACAAAATGCACATATATGTAAATTTGTATTGAAATAGATATGCAAAATACACATCAATAATGTAAATTTGTATCAAAATATATATACGAATTCACATAAAATAGAGTAAATTTCTATGAAAATATACATACAAAATACATATAAATGATGTAAATAAGTATAAAAATATATTTACCAAAGACATCTAAAATAATGTAAATTCGTATCAAAATAAATAAACAAAATTCAGATAAAAGAACGTATATTTGTAGGAAAATAAATATACAAAATACACATCAAATAACGAAAATTTGTATGAAAATATATACAAAAATACACAAAAATAGTTTCAATTTGTATGAAAATAGATATACAAAATACACATATAATTAGTTAAATTTGAATTTAAATATATGTACAAAATACACATAAAATAATGTAAATTTGTATGAAATGAAAACAAATACACATAAAATAACATACATTTTTTTTAATATATATACAAAATAAACATAGAATAATGTAAAATCGTATCAAAATAAATACACAAAATATCAATAAAATAATGTAAATTAGAATGAAAATAAAGATGCAAAATACACATAAAATAAAGCATAGTTTTCTAAAAATATATATACAAAAATACACATAGAATAATTAAATTTGTATAAAAATTGATATACAAAATGCACATACAATAAGGTCAATTTGCATTGAAAAAATATGCAAAATACACATAAAACAATGTAAATTTGTTTCAAAATATATATACGAATACACATAAAATAACGTAGATTTCTATAGAAATACATATACAAAATACAAATGAAATGACGTAAATACGTATAAAAATATATATACAAAATACACATTAAATAATGTAAATTCGTGTCAAAATAAATAAACAAAATATCAAGAAAAGAATGTGTATTTGTATGAAAATAGATATACAAAATACACATAAAATAACCTAAATTTGTATAAAACTATATACAAAAATACACAAAAAATAATTTAAATTTGGATGAAAATAAATATACAAAATACACATAAAATTAGGTAAATTTGTATTGAAATACATATAAAATACACATAAAATAATAATTAAATTTGTATGAAAAATTAATAAACGAATACACTTAAAATAACGTAAATTTGTATAATATATATATATATATATATATATATATATATATATATATATATATATATATATATATATATATATATATATATATATATATATATATATATATATATATATATATATATATATATATATATATATATATATATATATATATATATATATATATATATATATATATATATATATATATATATATATATATATATATATATATATATATATATATATATATATATATATATATATATATATATATATATATATATATATATATATATATATATAAAACACAAATAGAATAATATAAAATCGTATCAAAATAAATACACAGAATATTAATAAAATAATGTAAATTTGTATGAAAATTAAGATGGAAAATATCCATAAAATATCGGGTTTTTTTTATAAAAATATATATAACAAAATCCAAATAAAATATTTGAATTTGTATTAAAATAAATATACAAAATACACATACAATATGGTAAATTTGTTTTGAAATAGATATGCAGAATACATATAAAACAATGTAAATTTGTTTCAAAATATATATACGAATACATATAAAATAACGTAGATTTCTAAAAATATATATATACAAAATACATATAAAATTAAGTAAATACTTATAAAAAATGTATACAAAATACACATCAAATAATGTAAATTCTTTTCAAAAGAAATAAACAAAATACCAATAACAGAATGTCTATTTGTATAAATATAATTATACAAAAACCACATAAAATAACGTAAATTTATATAAATCTATATACAAAAATACACAAAAGTAATTAAATTTGTATGAAAATAGATATAGAAAATACACGCAAAATACATATAAAATAAAGCATGTTTTTATAAAAATACATATACAAAAATACACATAGAATAATTAAATTTGTATTAAAATTAATATACAAAATGCACATACAATAAGGTAAATCTGTATTGCAAAAATATGCAAAATACACATCGAACAATGTAAATTTGTTTCAATATATATATATATATATATATATATATATATATATATATATATATATATATATATATATATATATATATATATATATATATATATATATATATATATATATATATATATAAAAATACACATAAAATAACGTAGATTTCTATAAAAATATATATACAAAATACACATGAAATTATGTAAATACGTATAAAAATATATATACAAAATACACATTAAATAATGTAAATTCGTGTCAAAATAAATAAAAAAATATCAATAAAAGAATGTGTATTTTTATGAAAATAGATATACAAGATACACATAAAATAACGTAAATTTGTATAAAACTATATACAAAAATACACATAAATAATTTAAATTTGTATGAAAATAAATATACAAAATACACATATAATTAGGTAAATTTGTATTGATATACATATACAAAATACACTTAAAATAACGTAAATTTGTATAAAATATATATATATATATATATATATATATATATATATATATATATATATATATATATATATATATATATATATATATATATATATATATAAAATGCACATTAAATAATGTAAATATGTATGAAAAATGTATATACATAACACAATTAGAATTATGTAAAATAGTTTAAAAATAAATACACAGAATATTAATAAAATAATGTAAATTTTGTATATACAAAATACACATAGAATAATGTTAAATTGTATCAAAATAAATGAACAGAATATCAATAAAATAATGTAAAATTGTGTGAAAATAAAGATGCAAAATACCCATATAATAACGCAAATTTGTATAAAAATAAATATACAAAAATACATATAAATAATTAAATTTGTATTAAAATAAATATACAAAATGCACACACAATAAAGTAAATTTATATTGAAAAAGATATGCAAAATACACATCAATAATGTAAATTTGTCAATATATATATATATATATATATATATATATATATATATATATATATATATATATATATATATATATATATATATATATATATATATATATATATATATATATATATATATATATATATATATATATATATACATATATATAAATAGAGTAAATCTCTTTGAAAATATACAGACAAAAAAAATATAAAATGATAGAAATAAGTATAAAAATATATTCCAAATATACCTCAGATAATGTACATTCGTATGAAAATAAATAAACAAAATTCCGAAAAAAAAGCGTATATGTGTTGGAAAATAAATATACAAAATACTCATAAAGTAACAAAATTTATGTAAAATATATACAAAATACAATCTAAATTTTTTTCAATATATATATACCAATAAACAATAAAAAACATATATATATATAGATATATATATATATATATATATATATATATATATATATATATATATATATATATATATATATATATATATATATATATATATATAAATATATATATATATATATATATATATATATATATATATATATATATATATATATATATATATATATATATATATATATATATATATATAATATACCCATTATATATTGTAAGTTCGTGTCAAAATAAATAAACAAAATATCAATAAATGATTGTGTATTTGTATGAAGATTAATATACAAAATACACAGAAAATAATCTAAATTGAATAAAATATATACAAAATAAAATTAGCTAAATTTGTATTGAAATACATATACAAAATACACATAAAATAATAATTAAATTTGAATGAAAATATATAAACAAATACACCTAAAACATCGTAGATTTGTATAAAATATATATACAAAATACACATTAATTAATGAAAATATGTATAAAAAATATATACTAAACACAAATAGAATAATGTAAAATTGTATCAAACGCAGAATGTTAATAAAATAATGTAAATTTGTATGTAAATTAAGATGCAAAATAACCATAAAATAACGCATTTTTTTATTAAAATATATATACCAAAATACACATAAAATATTTGAATTTCTATTAAAATAGATATACAAAATGCACATACATTAAGGTAAATTTGTATTGAAATAGATATGCAAAATACATATAAAACAATGTAAATTTGTTTCAAAATATATATACGAATAAACATAAAATAACGTAGATTTCTATAAAAATATATATACAAAATACACATAAAATGAAATAAATACGTATAAAAAATATATGCAAAATACACATAAAATAATGTAAATTCGTATCAAAATAAATAAACAAAATACCAATAAAAGAATGTGTATTTGTATAAATATAAATATACAAAATACACATAAAATAACGTAAATTTGTATAAAACTATATACAAAAATACACAAAAGTAATAAAATTTGTATGAAAATATATAAACGAAATACACATAAAATAAGCTAAATTTAAATTGAAATATATATACAAAATACATAAAATAATGTAAATTTGTATCAAAATATTTATACAAATACACATATAATAACGTAAATTTTTTTTAAATATATAAACAAAATACTCATTAAATAATGTAAATACGCATAAAAAATATGGTAAAAATACACATATAATAATATAATTTTATTAAAATCAAAATACAAAATACCAATAAAATAATATAAATTTGTATGAGAAAACAATAACAAAATACACATAAAATAACGCAAATTTCTTTAAAAATATATGTACAAAAATCAACATAAAATAAAGTAAATTTGCTTAAAAATATATATAGAAAACACACATTAAATAAAGTAAATGCGTATAAAAATATGTATACGAATACACATAAAATAACATAGATTTCTAAAGAAATATATATACAAAATACACATGAAATTATGTAAATACGTACAAAAATATATACATAAAATGTACATTAAATAATGTAAATTCGTGTCAAAATAAATAAACAAAATACCAATAAAAGAATGTGTATTTGTATGAAAATACATATACAAAATACACATAAAATAACGTAAATTTGTATAAAACTATATACAAAAATACACAAAAATAGTTTAAATTTCTATGAAAATAAATATACAAAATACACATAAAATTAGGTAAATTTGTATTGAAATACATATACAAAATACACATAAAATAATGTAAATTTGAATGAAAATATATAAACAAATACACTTAAATTAACGTAAATTTGTATAAAATATATATTCAATATACTCATTAAATGATGTATATATGTAAAAAAAAAATATATGCAAAACACAAACAGAATAATGTAAAATCGTATCAAAATAAATACACAGAATATTAATAAAATAATGTAAATTTGTATGAAAATAAAGATGCAAAATACCTATAAAATAACGGATTTTTTATATAAATATATATACCAAAATACATATAAAATATTTAAATTTTTATTACAATAAATATACAAAACACACATACAATAAGGTAAATTTGTATTGAAATAGAGATGCAAAATATATATTAAACAATGTAAATTTGTTTCAAAATATATATACGAATACACATAAAATAACGTAGATTTCTATAAAAATATATACCCAAAATACACATAAAAAAAGTAAATACGTATAAGAAAATGTATACAAAATACACATAAAATAATGTATATTCGTATCAAAATAAATAAACAAAATACCAATAAAAGAATGTGTATTTGTATAAATATAAATATACAAAATACACATAAAATAACGTAAAATTGTATAAAACTATATACAAAAATATACAAAAATAATTAAATTTGTATGAAAATAGATATACAAAAGACACATAAAATAATCTAAATTTGAATTGAAATAAATATACAAAATACATAAAATTTTGTAAATTTGTATCAAAATATTAATTCAAATACACATATAATAACGTAAATTTCTATAAAAATATATAAACAAAATACACATTAAATAATGTAAATACGTATAAAAAATATGTACGTAAAGTTAAAATTTATAAAAATAAAGATGCAAAATACCCATAAAATAACTAAAAAATATATATACAAAAATACATATAAAATAATTAAATTTGTATTAAAATAAATATACAAAATACACACAAAATAATGTAAATTTGTATCAAAATATATACGAGTACACACAATAGAATAACGTAAATTTTTATGAAAATATATCTACAAAATACACATAAAATAATGTAAATGCGTAGAAAAATATATATATACAAAATAAAAAATTCCACTTAAAGAATGTATATTTGTAGGAAAATATATATACAAAATTCAAATGAAATAAGTAAAATTTGTTTAAAAATATATACAAAAATACACAAAAATAATTTAAATTTGTTTGAAAATAGATATGCAAAATACATATAACATTAGGCCAATTTGTATTGAAATACATATACAAAATACACATAAAATAATGTAAATTTGTATGAAAATATATAAACAAATATACTGTATTTTGTATGTATATTTTCATAAAAATTTACTCTATTTTATGAGTATTCGTATATATATTTCGATACAAATTTACATTATTGATGTGTGTTTTGCATATCTATTTCAATACAAATTTACTTTATTGTATGTGCATTTTGCATATTTATTTTAATACAAATTTAATTATTTTATATGTATTTTTGTATATATATTTTTATACAAATATGCGTTATTATATGGGTATTTTGCATCTTTATTTTCATACAAATTTACATTATTTTATTGATATTCTGTTGATTTATTTTGATACGATTTAACATTATTTTATGAGTATTTTGAATATATATTTTTATACATATTTAAAATATTTAATGTATATTTTGTATATATATTTTATCCAAATTTACGTTTTTTTGTGTATTTGTTAATATATTTTTATACAAATTTACATCATTTTATGTGTATTTTGTATATGTATTTCAATAAAATTTGACTAGCTTTATGTGTATTTTTCATATCTTTTTTCAAAAAATTTAAATTATTTTGTGTATTTTTGTGTATATTTTATACAAATTTCCGTTATTTTATTTGTATTTTGTATATATATATTTTCTACAAATATACAATCTTTTATTGGAATTTTGTTTATATATTTTGATTCAATTTACATTATTTTATGATTATTTTGTATATATTTTTTCTACGTATTTACAATTTTATGTTTATATATATATATATATATATATATATATATATATATATATATATATATATATATATATATATATATATATATATATATATATATATATATATATATATATATATATATATATATATATATATATATATATATATATATATATATATATATATATATTTTATAGTGTGTATGCGTTTATATTTTGATACAAATTTTAAACAAATTCATGTTATTTTATGTGTATTTGTATATATATTTTCATAAAAATCTACATTATTTTATGTGTATTTTGTACATATATTTCATTACAAATTTACCTTATTTTATGTTTATTTTGTATATTTATTTCATTCAATTTTAAATTATTTTTTTTGTATATTTGTATTTGTGTTTAGTTTATTTAATGTGTATTTTCTATATGTATTTTCATCCATAAATACATTATTTTATTGGTATTTTGTTAATTTAATTCGATACGAATTTAGATTATTTCATAGGTATTTTGTATATATATTTTTATACGCATTTACATTATTTAATGTGTGTTTTCTATATATATATATTTTTATGCAAATTTACATTATTTTACGTGCATTTTTGTACATATATTTTCATAGAAATTTGCGTTATTTTATGAGTATTTTGTAGGTTTTCTCATACAAATTTACATTAATTTATTTGTATTTTATTTATTTATTTTGATACGAATTAAATTATTATATGTGTATTTTGTACATATTTTTTTAAGTATTTAAAGTATTTAATGAGTATTTTGTTTATATATTTTTTTACAAATCTACGTTTTTATATGTGTATTTGTATAAATATTTTGATAAAAATTTACATTATTTTATGTATTTTGTATATATATTTCAATTCAAATTTAGCTTATTTTATGTGTATTTTGTATATCTATTTTCATACAAATTTAATTACTTTTGTGTATTTTTGTATATAGTTTTAAACAAATTTACGTTATTTTTTGTGTATTTTGTATATTTATATTTACACAAATACACATTCTTTTATTCGTATTTTGTTTATTTATTTTGATTCGAGTTTACATTATTTTATGTGTATTTTGTATACATTTTTTATACGTATTTACTTGTATATATATTTTTTATAAAAATATTTTATGTGTAATCGTATATATATTTTGAAACAAATTTACATTGTTTTATATGTATTTTTGCATATCTCTTTCAATACAAATTTACCTTATTGTATTTGCATTTTGTATATTTATTTGAATACAAATTTAAATATTTTTTGTGTATTTTGGTATATATATTTTTGTAAAAAAAATGCGCTATTTTATGGGAATTTTGCATTTTTATTTTCATACAAATTTACATTATTTTATTAATATTTAGTGTATTTATTTTGATACGATTTTGCATTATTCTATTTGTTTTTTGTATATATTTTTTATACATATTTACATTATTTAATGTGTATCTTCCATATATTTTTTATACTAATTTACGTTATTTTATGTGTATTTGTTTGTATATTTTCATACAAATTTACATTATTTTATGTATATTTTGTATATGTATTTCAATACAAATTTGCATAATTTTATGTGTATTTTAGATATCTATTTTCAAAATTAATTTAATTTATTTTTGTGTATTTTTGTATATATTTTTATACAAATTTTTGTTATTTTATTTGTATTTTGTATATATATTTTCCTAAAAATATACATTCTTTTATTGGAATTTTGTTTGTTTATTTTGATACGAATTTATATTATTTTATGTGTATTTTGTATATATATTTTTGTACGTATTTAAATTATTTTATGTGTATTTTGTATATACATAAATTATTTTTGTGTATTTTTGTATATAGTTTTATATAAATTTACGTTATTTTATGTGTATTTTGTATATCTATTTTCATACAAATTCACATTCTTCTATTGGTATTTTGTTTATTTATTTTGGTACAATTTACATTATTTTATGTGCATTTTGTATATATATTTTTATTCGTATTTACATAATTTTATGTGTATTTTTTAAATATATTTTCATAGAAATTTACGTTGTTTTATGTGTTTTCGTATACATATTTTAAAACAAATTTACATTATTTGATGTGTATTTTGCATATATATTTCAATAAAAATTTACCTTATTGTATGTGCATTTTGTATATTTATTTTAATACAAATTTGATTATTTGATGTGTTTTTTTGTAAATATATTTTTATAAAAATATGCTTTTTTTATAGGTATTTTCCATCTTTATTTTCATACAAATCTACATTATTTTATTGATATTCTGTGTGTTTATTTTGATACGATTTTACATTATTTTATGTGTATTTTGTTTGTATTTTATTTTACATATTATATTATTTAATGTGCATTTTCTATATATATTTTATACAAATATATGTTACTTTATGTCTATTTGTTTATATATTTTCATAAAAATTTACATTATTTTATGTGTATTTTCTATTTGTATTTCAATACAAATTTACCAAATTTTATGTATATTTGTATATCTATTTCAATACAAATTTAAATTATTTTTTTGTATTTTTGTATATATTTTTATACAAATTATAGTTATTTTATATACATTCTTTTATTGATATTTAGTTTATTGAGTTTGAGACGAATTTACCTTATTTTAGGTGTATTTTGTATATATATTTTTATACGCACTTACTCATTTTATGTGTATTTTGTATATATATTTTCATAGAAATTTACTTTATTTTATGTGTTTTCGTATATATATTTTAATAGAAATCTACATTATTTGATGTGTATTTTGCATATCTATTTCAATACAAATTTACCTTATTGTACTTGCATTTTGTATATTTATTTTAATACAAATTCAATTATTTTGTGTGTATTTTTGTATATATATTTTTATACAAATATGCGATATTTTATGGGTATTTTGCATCTTTATTTTCATTGAAATTTACATTATTTTATTGATATTCTGCTCATTTATTTTGATACGATTTTACATTATTCTATGTGTATTTGTATAAACTTTTTATACATTTTTCCATTATTTAATGTGTATTTTGTATATATTTTATACAAATTTACATAATTTTATGTGTATTTGTTTATATATTTTGACACAAATTTACAATATTTTATGGGTATTTTGTATATATATTTCAAAAGAAATTTACCTAGTTTTATATGTCTTTTGTATATCTATTTTCACACAAATTCAAATTATTTTTGGGTATTTTTGTATATATTTTAAAACAAATTTTAGTTATGTTATGCGTATTTTGTAAATTTATTTTCATTCAAATATATATTATTTTATATGTATTTTGTTGATTTATTTTGATACGCATTTACATTATTTAATGTTTATTTTGAATATATATTTTTATACAAATTCATATTATTTTATGTGTATTTGAATATATATTTTCATACAAACTGACATTATTTTATGTGTATTTTGTACATATATGTCGTTACAGGTTTTCCTTATTTTATGTTTATTTTGTATATTTATTTCATTCAATTTTAAATTATTTCATGTGTATATTTGTGTTTGTATTTAGGTTATTTTATGTGTATTTTCTATATATATTTTCATCCATAATTACATTAATTTTTTGGTATTTTGTTAATTTTATTCGATACGAATTTAGATTATTTCATAGGTATTTTGTATAAATAATTTTATACGCATTTACATTATTTTATCTTTATTTTACGTGCATTTTTATACATATATTATTATAGAAATTTGCGTTATTTTATGTGTATTTTGTATATGTTTTCTCATACAAATTAACATTAATTTATTGGTATTTCGTTTTTTTCTTTTGATACGAATTACATTATTATATGTGTATTTTGTACATATTTTTTATACGTATTTAAAGTATTTAATGAGTATTTTGTTTATATATATTCTTTAAAAAAATTACGTTATTTTATGTGTATTTGTATAAATATATTGATACAAATTTAAATTATTTTAAATATTTTGTATATATATTAAATTCAAATTTAGCTTATTTTATGTATATTTTGTATATCTATCTTCATACAAATTTAATTATTTTTGTGAATTTTTCTATATAGTTTTATACAAATTTACGTTATTTTATGTGTATTTTGTATATTTATATTTATACAAATACATTCTTTTATTGGTATTTTGTTTATTTATTTTGATTCAATTTACATTATTTTATGTGTATTTTGTATATATTTATTTTATACGTATTTACTTAATATTATGTGTATTTTGCATATATATTTTATAGAAATCTACGTTATTTATGTGTAATCGTATATATATTATGAAACAAATTTACAATGTTTTATATTTATTTTTGCATATATCTTTCAATATAAATTTACCTTATTGTAAGTGCATTTTGCATATTTATTTCAATACAAATTTAAATATTTTATGTGTATTTTGGTATATGTATTTTTATAAAAAAAAATGCGCTATTTTATGGGAATTTTGTATCTTTATTTTCATACAAATTTACATTATTTTATTAATATTCTGTGTATTTATTTTGATACGATTTTACATTATTCTATTTGTTTTTTGTATATATTTTTTTAATATATATTTACATTATTTAATGTGTATCTTGCATGTATATTTTATACAAATTTACGTTATTTTATGTGTATTTGTTTATATATTTTCATACAAATTTACATTATTTGATATATATTTTGTATATGTATTTCAATACAAATTTGCTTAATTTTATGTGTATTTTGTATATCTATTTTCAAACAAATTTAATTTATTTTTGTGTATTTTTGTATATATTTTTATACAAATTTTATTTGTTTTATTTGTATTTTGTATATATATATACATATATATATATATATATATATATATATATATATATATATATATATATATATATATATATATATATATATATATATATATATATATATATATATATATATATATATATATATATATATATATATATATATATATATATATATATATATATATATATATATATATATATATATATTATATTTTTTTGTTTTTTTATTTTGATACGAATTTACATTATTTTATGTGTATTTTGTATATATATTTTTCTACGTATTTAAATTATTTTATGTGTATTTTGTATATACATTTTCATAAAAATTTACGATATTTTATTGTGTGTATTCGTACATATTTTGATACAAATTTTGTACAAATTCATATTATTTTATGTGTATTTGTATATATATTTTCATTCAAATTTATATTATTTTATGTGTTTTTTACATATATTTCATTACAAATTTACCTTATTTTATATTTATTTTGTATATTTATTTCATTCAATTTTAAATTATTTTATGAGTATATTTGTATTTGTATTTAGGTTATTTTATGTGTATTTTCAATATATATTTTCATCGAAAATTACATTATTTTATTGGTATTTTCTTAATTTAATTCGATACGAGTTTAGATTATTTCATAGGTATTTTATATACATATTTTTATACTCATTTACATTATCTGATGTGTGTTTTGTATATATATTTTTATGCAAATTTATTTTATGTGCATTTTTGTACATATATTTTTATAGAAATTTGCGTTATTTTATGTGTATTTTGAATATGTTTTCTCATACAAATCTACATTATTTTATTGGTATTTTACTTATTTATTTTCATACGAATTACATGATTATATGTGTATTTTGTGCATATTTTTTTATACGTATTTACAATATTTAATGTGTATTTTGTTTATATATTTTTATACAAATTTACGTTATTATATGTGTATATGTATAAATATTTTGATAAAAATTTACTTTATTTATATATTTTGTATATATATTTCAATTCAAATTTAGCTTATTTTGTGTGTATTTTGTATATCTATTTTCATACAAATGTAATTACCTCTGTGTATTTTGTATATAGTTTTATATAAATTTACATTATTTTATGTGTATTTTGTATTTTTATATTTATACTAATACACATTCTTTTATTGGTATTTTGTTTATTTATTTTGATACGAATTTACATTATTTTATGTGAATTTTGTATACATTTATTTATACGTATTTACTTCATTTTATGTGTATTTTGTATATATATTTCTATAGAAATCTATGTTATTTTATGTGTATTCGTATATATATTTTGAAACAAATTTACATTGTTATATATTTATTTTGCATATCTATTTCAATACAAATTTACCTTATTGTATGTGCATTTTGTATATTTATTTTAATACAAATTCAAATATTTTATGTGTATTTTGGAATATATAACTTAATAAAAAATGTGTTATATTATAGGTATTTTGCATCTTAATTTTCATACAAATTTACATTATTTTATTAATATTCTGTGTATATATTTTGATACGATTTTACATTCTTCTATTTCTGATTTGTATATCCTTTTTTACACATATTTACATTATTTAATGTGTATTTTGTATATATTTTATACAAATTTACGTTATTTTAAGTGTATTTGTTTATATATTTTCATACAAATTTAAATTATTTTTCTGTATTTTTGTATATAGTTTTATACAAATTTAGGTTATTTTATGTGTATTTTGTATATCTATTTTCATACAAATACACATTCTTTTATAAATATTTCGTTTATTTATTTTGACGCGAATTTACATTATTTAATGTATGTTTTGTATATATATTTTTATACGTATTTACATCATTTCATGTGTATTTTGTATATATATTTCTATAGAAATCTACGTTATTTTATGTGTATTCATATATATATTTTGAAACAAATTTACACTGTTATATGTGTATTTTGCATATTTTTTCAATACAAATTTACCTTATTGTATGTGCATTTTGTATGTTAATTTTAATACAAATTTTATTATTCTATGTGTATATTTATATATGTATTTTTATAAAAATATGCTTTATTTTATGAGTATTTTGCATCTTTATTTTCATACAAATTTACATTATCTTATCGATATTCTGTGTATTTATTTTAATTCGATTTTACGTTATTCTATGTGTAATTTTTATATATATTTTATACAAATATACGTTACTTTATGTTTATTTGTTTTCATTTCATACAAATTTACATTATTTTGTGTGTATTTTGTACACATATTTAAATACAAATTTAACTAATCATATGTGTATTTTATATATCTATTTTCATACAAATTGAAATTATTTTTTTGTATTTTTGTATATATTTTTATGTAAATTTTCGTTATTTTATGTGTATTTTGTATATTTATTTTCCAACAAAGATACGTTCTTTTATCGGAATTTTGTTTATTTATTTGCATACGAATTTACATTATTTGAGGTATATTTGGTATATATATTTTCATACTTACTTACATCATATTATATGTATTTTGCATGTATATTTTCATAGAAATTTACTCTATTAAATGAGTATTCGTATATATTTTGATACAAATTTACATTATTGATGTGCATTTTTGCATATCTATTTCAATACAAATTTACTTAATTGGATGTGCATTTTGTATATTTATTTTAATACAAATTTAACTATTTTGTATGTTTTTGTGTATATATATATATATATATATATATATATATATATATATATATATATATATATATATATATATATATATATATATATATATATATATATATATATATATATATATATATATATATATATATATATATATATATATATATATATATATATATATATATATTTTGCATCTTTATTCTTATACAAATTTACATTATTTTAGTGATATTATGTTTCTTTATTTTTATACGATTTTACATTATTCTATGTGTGTTTTGTGTATATATTTTTATACATATTCAAAATATTTAATGTATATTTTGTATATATATATATATATATATATATATATATATATATATATATATATATATATATATATATATATATATATATATATATATATATATATATATATATATATATATATATATATATATATATATATATATATATATATATTTACGTTATTTTATGTGTTTTGTTTTTATATTTTCATACAAATTTACATTATTTTATGTGTGTTTTGTATATGTATTTCAATACAAATTTGCCTAATTTTATGTGTATTTTGCATATTTATTTTCAAACAAATTTAAATTTTTTGGTGTATTTTTGTATATATTTTTATACAAATTTTAGTTAATTTATTTGTATTTTGTATATATATTTTTTTACAAATATACATTCTTTTTTTGGAATTTTGTTTATTTATTTTGATACAATTTACATTATTTTATTAGTATTTTGTAAATATATTTTTCTACGTATTTACATTATTTTATGTGTATTTTGTATAGGTATTTTCATAAAAATTTACGTTATTTTATTGTGTGTATTCGTATATAATTTTATACAAATTTTAAACAAATTCATGTTATTTTATGTGTATTTGTATATATATTTTCATACAATTTTTTTATGTGCATTTTTACATATATTTCATCACAAATTTACCTTATTTCATGTTTATTTCGTATATTTATTTCATTCAATTTTAAATTATTTTATGTGTATATTTGTATTTGTATTTAGGTTATTTTTTGTGTATTTTCTATATATATTTTCATCAAAACTACATTATTTTATTGGTATTTTGATCATTTAATTCGATACGAATTTAGATTATTTCATAGGTATTATGAATTCATATTTTTATACGCATGTACATTATTTAATGTGTGTTTTTTATATTTATTTTTATGCAAATTTACTGTATTTTATGTTCATTTTTGTTCATATATTTTTATTGAAATTAGCTTTATTTTATGTGTATTTTGTATTTTTTCTCATACAAATTTATATAATTTTATTAATATTTTGTTTATTTATTTTGATACGAATTACATAATTATTTATATATTTTGTACATATTTATTATACGTATTTACATTATTTAAAGTGTATTCTGTTTATATATTTCTATTCAAATTTATGTTATTATAGGTGTATTTGAATAAATATTTTGATACAGTTTTACATTATTTTATGTATTTTGTATATTTATTTCAATTTAAATTTAGCTTATTTTATGTGTCTTTTGTATATCTATTTTCATACAAATTTAATTATTTTTGTTTATTTTTGTATATAGTTTTACACAATTTTACGTTATTTTGTGTGTATTTTGTATATTTATATTTATACAAATACACATTCTTTTATTGGTATTTTGTTTATTTAATTTGATACGAGTTTACATTATTTTATGTGTATTTTTTATACATTTTCTCATACGTATTTACTTCATTTAATGTGTATTTTGTATATATATATATATATTTATAGAAATCTACGTTATTTTATGTGTATTCGTAAATATATATTTTGAAACAAATTTACATTGTTTTATATGTATTTTGCATATCTATTTCAATACAAATTTATCTTATTGTATGTACTTTTTGTATATTTATTGTATTACAAATTTAAATATTCTATGTGTATTTTGGTATATATATTTTTATAAAAAATGTGTTATTTTATAGGGTATTTTGCATCTCTATTTCCATTTAAATTTACATTATTTTATTAATATTCTGTATATTTATTTTGATACTATTTTACTTTATTCTATTTGTGTTTTGTATATGTTTTTTAATCATATTTACATTATTTTATGTGTATTATATATATATATATATATATATATATATATATATATATATATATATATATATATATATATATATATATATATATATATATATATATATATATATATATATATATATAAATTTACGTTATTTTAGGTGTAATTGTTAATATATTTTCATTCAAATTTACATTATTTTATGTGTATTTTGTATATGTATTTTAATACAAATTTACCTAATTTTATGTGTATTTTGTATATTTATTTTCATACAAATTTAAATTATTTATGTGTATTTTTGTATAGGGTATTATACAAATTTACAATATTTTATTTGTATTTTGTATATCTATTTAAATACAAATACAAATTCTTTTATTGATATGTTGTTTATTTATTTTGACACAATTTACATTATTTAATGTGTATTGTGTATATATATTTTTATACGTATTTACGTAATTTCATGTGTATTTTGTATATATATTTCTATAGAAATCTACGTTATTTAATGTGTATTCGTATATATATTTTGAAACAAATATACCTTGTTTTATGTGTATTTTGCATATTCTTTCAATACAAATTTACCTTATTGAATATGCATTTTGTATATTACTTTTGATACAAATTTAATTATTCTATGTTTATTTTCGTATATGTATATTTATAATAATATGCTTTATTTTATGGATATTTTGCATCTTCATTTTCATACAAATTTACATTATTTTATTGATATTCTGTTGATTTATTTTCATACGATTTTACATTATTCTATGTATATTTTGTATATATATTTTATACAAATGTACGTTATTTTATGTGAATTTGTTTTCATTTCATACAAATTTACATTATTTTATGTGCATTTTGTACATGTATTTAAATATAAATTTAACTAATTATATGTGTATTTTGTATATCTATTCTCATTCAAATTGAAATTAATGTTGTGTATTTTTGTATATATTTTTATACAAATTTTCGTAAATTTATGTATATTTTGGATATTTATTTTCCTACAAATCGGAATTTTGTTTATTTATTTTGATAGAAATTTACATTATTTTAGGTGTATTTGATATATATATATATATATATATATATATATATATATATATATATATATATATATATATATATATATATATATATATATATATATATATATATATATATATATATATATATATATATATATATATATATATATATATATATATATATAGATATCTATATATGAATATATATTTTCATATATTTTTATAGAAATCTACATTATTTTATGTGTATTCGTAAATATATATTTTGATACAAGTTTACATTATTTATGTGTATTTTGCATATCTATTTCAATACAAATTTTGTTTATTGTATGTTCCTTTTGTATATTTATTTTAATACAAATTTGATTATTTTATGTGTATTTTTGTATATATATTTTTAAACAACTATTCGTTATTATATGGGTATTTTGCTTCTTTATTTTCATACAAATTTATTTTATTTAAATTATTGATATTCTGTTTATTTATTTTGATACGATTTTACATTATTCTATGTATTTTGTATATATATTTTTATACATATTTACATTATTTAATGTATATTTCGTATATATTTTTTATGGAAATTTACGTTATTTTATGTGTATTTGTTTATATATTTTCATACAAATTTACATTATTTTGTGTATTTTGTATATGTATTTTGATACAAATTTGCCTTATTTTATGTGCATTTTGCATATCTATTTCTAAACAAATTTAAATTATTTTTTGTGTATTTTTTGTATATATTTTTATATAAATTTTAGTTATTTTATTTGTATTTTGTTTATATATTTTTTATGTGTATTTTGCATATCTATTTCAATACAAATTTATCTTATTGTATGTGTATTTTGTATATTTATTTTAATACAAGTTTAATTATTTTATGTGTATTTTTGTATATATATATTTTTTAAATGAGTTATTTTATGGGTATTTTGCATCTTTATTTTTTTAAATTTTTACATTACGTACATATTTTTTATACGTATTCACATTATTTAATGGGTATTTTGTTTATCTATTTTGAAAGAAATTTACATTGTTTTATATGTATTTTGCATATCTATTTCAATACAAATTTACCTTATTGTATGTGCATTTTGCATATTTATTGTAATACAAATTTACATATTTTATGTGTATTTTGGTATTATATATTTTTATAAAAAATGTGTTAACTTATGGTTTTTATTTTCATACAAATTTAAACTGTTTATGTGTATTTTTGTATAGAGTTTTATACAAATTTACAATATTTTATGTATATTTTGTAAATCTATTTTCATACAAATTTACATTATTTTATAAATATTCTGTGTATTTATTTTGATACGATTCTACGTTATTCTATTTGTGTTTTGTATATATATTTTTTTATACATATTTGCATTATTTAATGAGTATTTTGCATATATATTTCTTACAAATTTACGTTAATTTAAGTGAATTTGTTTATATATTTTCATTCAAATTTACATTATTTTATGTGTATTTTGTATATGTATTTCAAAACAAATTTACTTAATTTTATGTGTATTTTGTATATTTATTTTCATACAAATTGAAATTATTTTTGTGTATTTTTCTATATAGTTTTATACAAATTTTAGATATTTTATATGTGTTTTGTATATGTATTTTTATACAAATGCACAATCTTTTATTGATATTATGTTTATTTATTTTGACACGAACTTACATTATTTAATGTGTATTTTGTGTATATATTTTTATACGTATTTACATCATTTCATATGTATTTTGTATATATATTGCTTTAGAAGTCTACGTTAATTTATGTGTATTCGTATTTATATTTTGAAACAAATTTACATTATTTTATGTGTATTTTGTATATATATTTCATTACATATTTGCCTTATTTTATGTTTATTTTTATATTTATTTTCATTCAAATTCAAATTATTTTATGTGTATATATTTATTTGTATTTACGTTATTTTATGTGTATTTTCTATATATATTTTCATTCAAAATTACATTATTGTATCGGTATTTTGTTCATTTATTTCGATACGAGTTTAGATTATTTCATGTGTATTTTCTATACATATTTTTATACGCATTTACATTATTTAATGTGTGTTTTGTATATATATTTTTTTATACAATATTACTTCATTTTATGTGCATTTGTGTTGTTGATTTATACAAATTTACATTATTTTAAGTGTATTCTGTACTTTTTTGTTACAAATTTGCCTTATTGTATGTGTATTTTGTTTATTTATTTTCATATAAATTTAAAGAATTTGATGTGCGTTTTTGTACATATATTTTTATAGAAATTTGCGTTATTTTATGTGTATTTTGTATATATTTTTGTATACAAATTTACATTTTTTTATTATTATTATGCTGATGTATTTTGATACGAATTTACATTATTATATGTGTATTTTGTATATATTTTGTATTCGTATTTTCATTATTTAATGTGTATTTTGGTAATATATTTTAAAATAAATTTACGTTATTTTATGCGTATTTGTTTAATTATTTTGATACAAATATACATTATTTTATGTATTTTTTACATATATTTCAATACAAATTTATATTATTTTATATATATTTTGTATATCTATTTTCATACAAATTTAAATTACTTTTGGGTATTTTTGTATATAGTTTTATACAAATTTACGTTATTTAATGTGTATCTTGTATATTTATTTTCATACAAATTCACATTCTTCTTTTGCAATTTTGTTTATTTATTTTGGTACGAATTTACATTATTTATGTGTATTTTCTATATATATACATATATATATATATATATATATATATATATATATATATATATATATATATATATATATTTATATATATATATATATATATATATATATATATATTTTTTTTTTTTACGTATTTACAACATTTTATGTGTATTTTGTATATATATTTCTATAGAAGTTAACGTTTTTTTTATGTTTATTCGTATATATATTTTGCAACAAATTTACATTGTTTGATGGTTTTTTTGCATATCTATTTCAATACAAATTTACCATATTGTATGTGTATTTTGTACATTTATTTTAATACAAATTTAATTATGTGATGTGTATTTTTGTATATATATTTTTATATAAATATGCTTTTTTTATGGGTATTTTGCATCTTTATTTTCAAACAATTTTACATTATTTGATTGATATTCTGTGTATTTATTTTGATACGATTTTACATTGTTCTATGTGTATTGTGTATATAATTCATTTTACATATTTACTTTATTTAATGTGCATTTTCTATATATATTTTATACATATATACGTTACTTTATGTCTATTTGTTTATATATTTTCATACAAATTTACATTATTTTATGTGTATTTTATATATGTATTTCAATAAAAATTCATCTAAATTTATATGTATTTTGTATGTCTATTTTCATACAAATTGAAATTATTTTTGTGTATTTTTGTATGTATTTTTATACAAATGTTAGTTATTTTATATATTATTTTGTATATTTATTTTCCTACATATATACATTCTTTTATTGAAATTTAGTTTATTGGATTTGATACGAATTTACATTATTTTAGGTGTTTTTTGTATATATATTTTTATTCGTATTTACATCATTTTATGTGTATATTTTATATATATTTTCATAGAAATTTACGTTATTTTATGTGTTTTCGTATACATATTTTAATACAAATTTCCATTATTTGATGTGTATTTTGCATATCTATTTCAATACAAATTTATCTTATTGTATGTGCATTTTCTATATTTATTTTAATACAAATTTAATTATTTTATGTGTATTTTTGTATATATATTTTTACACATATATGCGTTATTTTATGGGTATTTTGCATCTATATTTTCATAGAAATTTATTTTATTTTATTGATATTCTCTTCATTTATTTTGATACGATTTTACATTATTCTATTCGTATTTTGTATATATATTTTTATACACTTTTCCATTATTTAATGTGTATTTTGTATATATATTTTATTGATATTTATGTTATTTTTTGTGTATTTGTTGATATATTTTGACACATATTTACAATATTTTATGGGTATTTTGTATATATATATATATATATATATATATATATATATATATATATATATATATATATATATATATATATATATATATATATATATATATATATATATATATATATATATATATATATATATATATATATATATATATATATATATATATATATATATATATTGATAGATATATATATATATATGTATTTTATATATCTATTTTCATATAAATTCAAATTATTTCTTGGTATTTTTGTATATATTTTAATACAAATTTTACTTATGTTTTGTGTATTTTGTATATATATTTTCATTCAAATATATATTATTTTATTGGTATTTTGTTGATTTATATTGATACGAATTTTCATTATTTTATATGTACTTTGTATATATATTTTTTACGCATTTACATTATTTAATTTTTATTTTGAAAATATATTTTTATACAAACTCATGATATTTTATGTGTATTTGTATATATATTTTCATACAAATTTACATTATTTTATGTATATTTTGTACATATATTTCATTAGAAATTAACCTTATTTTATGTTTATGTTGTATATTAATTTCAATTAATTTTAAATTATTTTATGTGTATATATGTATTTGCATTTAGTTTTTTATGTGTATTTTCTATATATATTTTCATCCAAAATTACAATATTTTATTGGTATTTTCTTAATTTGATTTGATACGAATTTAGTTTATTTAATAGGTATTTTGTATACAAATTTTTATACGCATTTACATTATTTAATGTGTGTTTTGTATATATATTTTTATGCAAATTTACTTTATTTTATGTGCATTTTTATACATATATTTTTAAAGAAATTTGCGTTATTTTATATGTATTTTGTATATGTTTTCTCATACAAATTTACATTATTTTATTGGTATTTTATTTATTTATTTTGATACGAATTATATTATTACATATTTATTTTGTACTTATTTTTTATACGTATTTACATTATTTAACTAGTATTTTGTTTATATATATTTTTTTTAAATTTACGTTATTATATGTGTATTTATCTAAATATTTTGATACAAATTTATATTATTTTATGTTTTTTGTATATGTATTTCAATTCAAATTTAACTTTTTTTATGTGGATTTTGTGTATCTATTTTAATACAAATTTAATTACTTTTGTGTATTTTTGTATATAGTTTTATACAAATTTACGTTATTTTATATGTATTTTATATATTTATATTTATACACATACACTTTCTTTTATTGGTATTTTGTTTATTTATTTTGATTCGAATTTACATTGTTTTGTGTGTTTTCTATACATCTTTTTATACGAATTTACTTCATTTTATGTGTATTTTGTATATATATTTTTATAGAAATCTACGTTATTTTATGTATATTCGTATATATATTTTGAAAAAAATTTACATTGTTTTATATGTATTTTGCATATCTATTTCAATACAAATTTACCTTATTGTATGTGTATTTTGAATATTTATTTTTATAGAAATTCAAATATTTTATGTGTATTTTGGTATATATATTTTTAATAAAAAAATGCGTTATTTTATGGGTATTTTGAATCTTAATTTATATTCAAATTTACATTATTTTATTAACATTCTGTGTATTTATTTTGATACAATTTTTCATTATTCTATTTGTGTTCTGTATATATTTTTTTATACATATTTACATTATTTCATGTGTGTTTTGTATATATGAATTATTCAAATTTACGCTATTTTAGGTTTATTTGTTTATATATTTTCATTCAAATTTAAATATTATTTTTTGTGTATTTTGTATATGTATTTTAATACAAATTTACCTAATTTTAAGTGTATTTTCTATATATATTTTCATACAAATTTAAATTATTTTTGTTTATTTTTTGTATATAGTTTTATTCAAATTTAGGTTATTTTATGTGTATTTTGTATATTTATCTTCATACAAATACACATTCTTTTATTAATATTTTGTTTATTCATTTTGACACGAGCTTACGTTATTTAATGTGTATTTTGTATATATATATATATATATATATATATATATATATATATATATATATATATATATATATATATATATATATATATATATATATATATATATATATATATATATATATATATATATATATATATATATATATATATATATATATATATATATATATATATATATATATATATATATATATATATATATATATATATATATATATATATATATATATATATATATATATATATATATATATATATATATATATATATATATATATATATATATATATATTCGCCTATTTCTATGTGTATTTTGCATATCTATTTTCAAACAAATTAAAACTCTTTTTTGTGTGATTTAGTATATATTTTTATACAAATTTTAGCTATTTTATTTGTATTTTGTATATATATTTTAATACAAATATACATTCTTTTATCGAAAATTTGTTTATTTATTTTGATACGAATTTACATTATTTTAGGTGTATTTTGTATATATATTTTCTACGTATTAACATTATTTTTTTGTATTTTGTATATATATTTTCATGAAAATTTATGTTACCTTATTGTGTATTCGTATATATTTTGATACACATTTACATAATTTTATGTGTAATTTGCATATATATTTCAATACAAATTTACTTTATTATATGTGTATTTTTTATATATATTTTAATACAAATTTAATTACTTAATGTGTATTTTTCTATATATTTTTTTTAAATGAGTTATTTTATGGGTATTTTGCATCTTTATTTTCATAATTTTTCATTGCTTTGTTGATATTCTGTATATTTATACTGATACAATTTTACATTATTCTATGTGTATTTTGTATATATATTTTCCTTACATATTTACATATATATATATATATATATATATATATATATATATATATATATATATATATATATATATATATATATATATATATATATATATATATATATATATATATATATATATATATATATATATTTTATATATATTTATATATATTTGTATATGTATTCATATACAAATTTTCCTAATTTATGTGTATTTTACATATCTATTTTCAAACAATTTTTTATTATTTTCGTGTATTTTTGTATATATTTTTATACAAATTTTTCTTATTTTATTTGTTTTTTGTATCAATATTTTAATACACTCTTTTAGTGGAGTTTTGTTTATATATATTGATACTAATTTACATTATTTTATGTGTATTTTGTATATATATTTTTCTACGTATTTACATTATTTTATGTGTATTTTCTATATATATTTTCATAAAAATTTACGTTATTTTATTTTGTGTATTCCTATATATTTTGATACAAATTTTATATAAATTCATGTTATTTTAAGTATATTTGAATATATATTTTCATACAAATTTGCATTATTTTATGTGTATTTTTACATATATTTCATTACAAATTTACCTTATTTAATGTTTATTTTCTATATTTATTTCATTCAATTTTAAATTATTTTTGGTGTATATTTGAATTTGTATTTAGGTAATTTTATGTGTATTTTTTATATATAGTTTCATCCAAAATTACATTATTTTATTGGTATTTTCTTAATTTAATAAGATTCGAGTTAAGATTTTTTCATAGGTATTTTGTGTACATAATTTTTACTCATTTACATTATCTAATGTGTGCTTTGTATATATATTTTTATGCAAATCTACTTTATTTTATGTGCATTTTTGTACATATATTATTTTTGAAATTTTCGTTATTTTATGTGTTTTTTGTATGTTTTCTCATTGAAATTCACATTATTTTATTGGTTTTTTGTTTATTTATTTTGATACGAATTTCATGATTATATGTGTATTTTTTTCATTTTTTTAAACGTATTTACATTATTTAATGTGTATTTTGTTTATATATTATTATAGAAATTTACGTTATTATATGTGTATTTGTATAAATATTTTGATACAAATTTACATTATTTTATGTATTTTGTATATATATTTGATTCAAATTTAGCTCATTTTATGTGTATTTTGTATATCTAATTCCATACAAATTTAATTAATTTTGTGTATTTTTGTATATAGTTTTTTTTTAAATTTACGTTATTTTATGTGTATTTTGTATATTTATTTCAATCTATGAATCCAAATACACATTCTTTTATTAGTATTTTGTTTATCTATTTTGATACGAGTTTACATTATTTCATGTGTATTTTGTATACTTTTTTTATTCGTATTTACTTCATTTTATGGGTATTTTGTATATATATTTTTATAGAAATCTATGTTATTTTATGTGTATTCGTATATATATTTTGAAACGAATTTATATTTTTTATATGTATTTTGCATATCTATTTCAATATAAATTTACCTTATTGTATGTGCATTTTGTATATTTATTTTAATACAAATTCAAATATTTTATGTGTGTTTTGGTATATATAGTTTTCAAAAAAAATGCGCTATTTTATGGGTATTTTGCATCTTAATTTTCATACAAATTTACATTATTTTATTAATATTCTGTGTATTTATTTTGATGCGATTTTGCATTATTATATTTGTGTTTTGTATATATATTTTTTATACATATTTACATTATTTAATGTGTATTTTGTATAAATATTTTATACAAATTTACGTTATTTTAAGTGTATTTGTTTACATATTTAAATTAAAATTTACATTATTTTATGTGTATTTTGTAAATGTATTTTAATACAAATTTACCTAATTTTATGTGTATTTTGTATATTTATTTTCATACAAATTTAAATTATTTTTGTTTATTTTTTGTATATAGTTTTATACAAATCTAGGTTATTTTATGTGTATTTTGTATATCTATTTTCATACAAATACACATTCTTTTATTGATATTTTGTATACAAAATACACATAAAATAATGTAAATTTGAATGAAAATATATAAACAAATACGCTTAAAATAACGTAAATTTGTATAAAATATATACAAAATACACATTAGATAATGTAAATATGTATAAAAAAATATATACAAAACACAAATCGAATAATGTAAAATCGTATCAAAATAAATACACAGAATATTAATAAAATAATGTAAATTTGTATGAAAATTAAGAGGCAAAATACCCATAAAATAACGCATTTTTTATAAATATATATATATATATATATATATATATATATATATATATATATATATATATATATATATATATATATATATATATATATATAAACACACATAAAATATTTGAATTTGTATTAAATTAATATACAAAATGCACATAAATAAGGTAAATTTGTATAAAACAATGTAAAAATATATATACAAATAAACATAAAATAACGTTGTTTTCTATAAAAATATATACAAAATACACATAAAATGAAGTAAATACGTATAAAAAATACACATAAAATAATGTAAACTCGTATCAAAATAACTAAAAGAATGTGTATTTGTATAAATATAAATATACAAAATACATAAAATAGCGTAAATTTATATAAAACTATATACAAAAAATTAAAAAAAACTAAAAATTTATAAGATATACAAAATACATATAAAATGAGCTAAATTTGAATTGAAATGTAAATACAAAATACATAAAATAATGTAAATTTCTATCAAAATATTTATACAAATACATATATAACGTAAATTTGTTTAAAATATATAAACAAAATACACATTAAGTAATGTAAATACGTATAAAAATATGTACAAAATACATAGATAATCATGTAATTCGTATCAAATAAATAAACAAAATACTAATAAAATAATGTAAATTTGTATGAGAAAACATATACAAATACACGTAAAATAACGCAAATTTCTATAAATATATTGACAAAAATGCACAATAAATACAGTAAATTTGCATAAAAAAATGTATACAAAACACACATTAAATAATGTAAATGCGTATAAAAATATGTATACAAAATACCTATGAAATAATTTAAATTCGTATCGAATTAAGTTAACAAATTAAGAAATAAAATAATGTAATTTTGGATGAAAATATATATAGACAATGCACATACAAACACCTAAATACAAATACAAAAATTCACATCAAATAATTTAAAATTGAATGAAATAGATGTACAAAATAAACATAAAATATGGTAAATTTGTAATGAAAAATATATACAAAATACACATAAAACAATGTAAATTTGTATGAAAATATATATACAAATACACATAAAATAACATAAATTTGTATAAAATTTGTATCAAATTATATACGAATACACACAATAAAATAACGTAAATTTTTATGAAAATATATATACAAAATACTCATAAAATAATGTAAACACGTAAAAAATATATACAAACTACACATAAAATAATGTAAATTCGTATCAAAATAAATCAACAAAATTCCAATAAAAGAATGTACATTTGCACGAAAATATATATACAAAATACAAAAATAATTAAAATTTGTATAAAACATATACAAAATACACAAAATTTTTTAATTTGTTTGAAAATAGATATGAAAAATACACATAACATTAGGCATATTTGCATTAAAATACATACAAAACACAAAAAATAAAGTAAATTTGTATGAAAATATATAAACAAATAAAAATAAAATAACGTAAATTTGGATAAAATATATATACAAAATATACATTAAATAACTTAAATATGTATAAAAATATATATACAAAATACACCTAGAATAATGTAAAATCATATCAACATAAATGAAGAGAATATCAATAAAATAATGTAAATTTGTATGGAAAAAAAGATGCAAAATACCCATATAATAACACATATTTGTATAAAAATATATATACAAAAATACAAATAACATAATTAAATTTATATCAAAATAAATACACAAAATGCAAATACAATAAAGTAAACTTGTATTGAAATAGATATGCAAAATACACATCAAAAATGTAAATTTGTACCAAAATATATATACGAATACTCATAAAATAGAGTAAATTTCTATGAAAATATACATACAAAATACATATAAAATGATGTGAATAAGTATAAAAATATATATATACCAAATATACCTCAAATAATGTAAATTCGTATCAACAATAATAAACAAAATTCCGATAAAAGAACGTATATTTGTAAGAAAATAAGTGTACAAAATACACAGAAAATAACGAAAATTTATATAAAAATATATACAAAAATACAGAAAAATAATTTCAATTTTTATGAAAATAGATAAACAAAATACACATATAATTAGTTAAATTTGTATTTAAATACATGTACAAAATACACATAAAATAATGTAAATTTGTATGAAATGAAAACTAATACACTTAAAGTAACGTACATTTGTATAAAATATATACACAAAATGCACATAGAGTAATGTAAAATCGAATCAAAATAAATACACAGAATATCAATAAAATAATATAAATTTGTATGAAAATAAAGATGCAAAATACCCATAAAATAAAGCATTTTTTTTTAAATACGTACCCAAAATACACATAGAATAATTTGTATTAAAATTAATATACAAAATGCACATACAATAAGGTAAATTTGTATTGAAAAATATGCAAAAATACATAAAACTGTGTAAATTTATTTCAAAATATATATACGAATACACATAAAATAACGTTGATTTCTATAGAAATATATACAAAATAAAATACACAAATGATATAAACATGTATAAAAATATAGATACAAAATTCACATTGAATAATGTAAATTTGCGTCAAAATAACTGAGCAAAATAAATAAAAGAATGTATATTTATATGAAAATAGATATACAAAACATAAAATAACCTAGATTCGTATAAAACTATGTACAAAAAAAAAAAATAAAAATTTAAAATAAATAAAATGAAAATAAAATACAAAAACACATAAAATTAGGTAAATTTGTATTGAAATACATATACAAAATACTCTTAAAATAATGTAAATTTAATTGAAAATATATAAACAAATACACTTAATATAACGTAAATTTGTATAAAATATATATACAAATAATAAATAATGTAATAATATAAATATATATAAGCAATAGAATAATAATGGAAAATCTTATCAAAATAAATACACAGAATATTAATAAAATAATGTAAATTTGTATGAAAATTAAAATGCAAAATAATCATAAAATAACGCATTTTTTATTAAAATATATTACCAAAATAAACATAAAATATTTGAATTTGTATTAAAATAAATATACAATATGCACATACAATAAGATAAATTTGTACTGAGATATATATGCAAAATACATATAAAACAATGTAAATTTGTTTCAAAATATATATACGAATACACATAAAATAACGTAGATTACTATAAAAATATATATGCAAAATACACATAAAATGAAGTAAATATGTATAAAAAATGTATACAAAATACAAATAAAATAAAGTAAATTCGTAATAAAATAAATAAACAAAATACCAATAAAAGAATGTGTATTTGTATAAATATAAATATACAAAATACACATAAAATAACATAAATTCATATAAAACTATATATACAAAATACAGAAAAGTAATTAAATTTGTATGAAAATAGAAATACAAAATACACATAAAATAAGCTAAATTTGAATTGAAATATATACAAAATATACATAAAATAATGTAAATTTGTATCAAAATATTTATACAAATACACATATAGTAATGTAAATTTGTATAAAAATATAAACAAAATACACATTAAAAATGTAAATACGTATAAAAAAAATATGTACAAAATACACATATAATCATGTAATTCATGCCAAAATATATAAACAAAATACCAATAAATTAATGTAAATTTGTATGAGAAAACATATACAAAATACACATAAAATAACGCAAATTTCTAAAAAAATATATGTACAAAAATGCACGTAAAATAAAGTAAATTTGCATAAAAATATATATACAAAACACACATTAAATAATGTTATGAAAATATGTATACAATATACCTATGAAATAATCTAAATTCGTATCCAATTAAATTAACAAAATACCAATTAAATAATGTAATTTTCGATGAAAATATATATAGAAAATACACATAAAATAACCTAAATACAAATACAAATATACACATAAAATAATTTTAAATTGAATGAAATAAATATACAAAATAAACATAAAAGAAGGTAAATTTGTAATGAAATATATACCAAAATACAAATCAGATAATATAAATTTGTATGAAAATATATATACAAATACACATAAAATAACATGAATTTGTATAAAATTTGTATCAAAATATATAAGAATACATACAATAAAATAATGTAGATTTTTTTTAAAAAAACATATAAAAAATACACATAAAATAATGTGTATATATTTATTTGTATTTACGTTATTTTATGTGTATTTTCTATATATATTTTTAGTCAAAATTAAATTATTTTATCGGTATTTTGTTCATTTATTTCGATACGAGTTTAGATTATTTCATGTGTATTTTCTATACATATTCTTATACGCATTTTCATTATTTAATGTGTGTTTTGAATATATATTTTTTATACAATTTTACTTCATTTTATGTGCATTTGTGTTCTTTTTCATACAAATATACATTATTTTAATTGTATTCTGTAGTTTTTTCCTACAAATTTGCCTTATTTTATGTGTATTTTGTTTATTTATTTTCATCAAATTTTTAATTATTTTAAGTGTATTTTTGTACATATATTTTTTATAGAAATTTGCGTTATTTTATGTGTATTTTGTACATATTTTTTCAAACAAATTTACATTTTTGGGGGGGTATTTTGTTTATGTATTTTTATACGAATTTACATTATTGTATGTGTATTTTGTTTATATTTTTTATACGTATTTTCATTATTTAATGTGTATTTTGTTTATATATTTTAAAACAAATTTACGTTATTTTATGCGTATTTGTTTAAATATTTTTATACAAATTTACATTATTTTATGTAATTTGTAAATAATCTTCAATACAAATTTAGTTTATTTTATGTATTTTTTGTTTATCTATTTTCATACAAATTTAAATTACTTCTGTGAATTTTTGTATATAGTTTTATACTAATTTACATTATTTTATATGTATTTTGTTTATTTATTATCACACAAATTCACATTATTCTATAGGTATTTTGTTTATTATTTTGGTACGAATTTACATTATTTTATGTGTATTTTTTTATATATTTTTTTAGAAATTGACGTTTTTTTATATGTTTTCGTATATATATTTTGAAACAAATCTACATTGTCTTATGTGTGTTTTGCATATATATTTCAATACAAATTTACAATGTTGTATGTGCATCTTGTATATTTATTTTAATAAAAAAATTATTATTTGATGTGTTTTTGCATACATATTTTTATACAAATATACTTTATTTTATGGGTATTTTGCATCTTTATTTTCCTACAAATTTACATTATTTAATTGATACTCTGTGTATTTATTTTGATACGGTTTTACATTATCCTATGTGTATTTTGTATATATTTTATTTTACATTTACATTATATAAAGTGCATTTTCTATATATATTTATACAAATATATTTTGTAAAATTTTGAAAATATTTAAAAATATATATATAAAAATAACTAAATTTGTATTAAAATAAATATGCAAAATACACATACAATAAGGTAAATTTCTATTGAACTAGATATGCTAAATACACATAAAATAATGTAAATTTGTATCAAAATATATACGAATACACACAATAAAATAACATATTTTTTTATGAAAATATATATACAAAATACACATAATATAATGTAAATACATAGAAAAATATATATGCAAAATACACATAAAATAATGTAAATTCATATCAAAATGAATAAACAAAATTCCAATAAAAGAATGTATATTTGTAGGAAAATATATATACAAAATACAAATAAAATAACTAAAGTTTGTATAAAAATATATACAAAAATACACAGAAATAATTTAAATTTTTTTTTGAAATTAGATATGCAAAATACACATAAAATTATGCAAATTTGTATTTAAATACATATACAAAATACACATTAAATAATGTAAAATAGTATGAAAATATATAAACAAATACACAAAAAATAAAGTAAATTTGCATAAAATATATATACAAAATATACATTAAATAATGTAAATATATATATAAAATTATATATACAAAATACACATAGAATAATGTAAAATCGTTTCAAAATAAATAAACAGAATATCAATAAAATAATATAAATTTGTATGAAAATAAAGATGCCAAATACCCATATAATAACGCATATTTGTATAAAAATATACAGACAAAAATCACATAAGATAATTAAATTTGTATTAAAATAAATATACAAAATGCAGATACAATAAAGTAAATTTGTATTGAAATACATATAAAATACACATCAATAATGTAAATTTGTATGAAAATATACATACAAAAAACATATAAATGATGGAAATAAGTATAAGAATGTATATACCAAATACACCTAAAATAATGTAAATTCGTATCAAAATAAATAAACAAAATTCCGATAAAAGAACGTATATTTGTAGGAAAATAAGAATACAAAATACACATAAAAAACGAAAATTTGTATAAAAATATATATAAAAATACACAAAAATAGTTTCAATTTCTATGAAAATGGATATACAAAATACACATATAATTAGTTTAATTTGTATTTAAATACATGTACAAAATACACATAAAATAATGTAAATTTGTATGGAATGAAAACAAATACTCATAAAATAACGTACAATTTCTTAAAATATATATACAAAATACACATAGAATAATGTAAAATCGTATCAAAATAAATACACAGAATATCAATAAAATAATGTAAATTTGTATGAAAATAAAGATGCAAAATACCCATAAAATAAAGCATATTTTTATAAAAATACATATACAAAAAAGGAAATAGAGTAATTAAATTTGTATTAAAATTAATATACAAAATGCACATACAATAAGGTAAATTTGTATTGAAAAAAATATGCAAATTACACATAAAACAATGTAAATTTGTTTCAAAATATATATACGAATACACATAAAATAACCTAGATATCAAAAGAAATATATATACAAAATAAACATGAAATGATACGTTTAAAAATATATACAAAATACACATTAAATAATATAAATTCGCGTCAAAATAAATAAACAAAATATCAATAAAAGAATGTGTATTTGTAGCAAAATAGATATACAAAATATACATAAAATAACCAAAATTTGTATAAAACTATAAAAAAATACACAAAAATAATTTAAATTTGTATGAAAATAAATATACAAAATGCATATAAAATTAGGAAAATCTGTATTGAATTACATATACATAATACACATTAAATAATAAATAAATTTGAATGAAAATATATAAACAAATACACTTAAAATAACGTATATTTGTATAAAATATATATATACAGAATACATATTAAATAATGTAAATATATATAAAAAAATATATATATATTTGCAAAACACAAATAGAATAATGTAAAATCGTATCAAAATAAATACACAGAATATTAATATAATAATGTAAATTTGTATGAAAAATATGATGCAAAATACCCATAAAATAACGCATTTTTTTTTTAATTTATATACCAAAATACACATAAAATATTTGAATTTGTATTAAAATAAATATACAAAATGCACATACAATAACGTAAGTTTGTATTGAAATAGATATGCAAAATACATATAAAACAATATAAATTTGTTTCAAAATATATATACGAATACACTTGAAATAACGTAGATTTAATATATATATATATATATATATATATATATATATATATATATATATATATATATATATATATATATATATATATATATATATATATATATATATATATATATATATATATATATATATATATATATATATATATATATATATATATATATATATATATAAAAAATAGACATAAATGAAGTAAATGCGTATAAAAATGTATACAAAATACACATAAAATAATGTAAACTCGTAACAAAATAAATAAACAAAATACCAATAAAAGAATGTGTATTTCTATAAATATAAATATACAAAATGCACATAAAATAACGTAAATTTGTAGAAACTTTATACAAAATACAAAATAGTAATTAAATTTGTATGAAAATAGATATACAAAATACATAAAATAAGCTAAACTTTAATTGAAATATATATATACAAAATACATAAACAATTTTAAATTTGTATCAAAATTTTATACAAACACACATATACTAACGTAGATTTCTATAAAAATATTTTAACAAAATACACATTTAATTATGTAAATACGTATAAAAAATATGTACAAAAATACATATAATCATGTAATTCATGAAATTAAATAAACAAAATACCAATAAAATAATGTAAATTTGTAAGAGAAAACATATACAAAATACACATAAAATAACGCAAATTTACATAAAAATATATGTACAAAAATGCACGTAAAATAAAGTAGTTTTGCATAAAAATATATATACAAAACACATTAAATAATGTAAATGCGTATAAAAATATGTATATAAAATACCTATGAAATAATCTAAATTCGTTTCGATTTAAATTAACAAAATACCAATAAAATAATGTAATTTTGGATGAAAATATAAATAGAAAATACACATAAAATAACCTAAATACAAATACAAATACACACATAAAAAAAATTAAAATTGATTGAAATAAATTTACAAAATAAACATAAAATAAGGTAAATTTCTAATGAAATATATACAAAAATACACATAAAATAATATAAATTTGTATGAAAATATATATACAAATACACATACAATTACATGAATTTGTATAAAATTTGTATCAAAATATATAAGAATACACACAATAAAATAATGTAAATTTTTATGAAAATATTTATGCAGAATACACATAAAATAATGAAATTAGAAAAAAGTAGAAAAATATATATACAAAATGCATATAAAATAATGATAATTCGTATCAAAATAAATAAACAAAATTCCAATAAAATAATGTATATTTGTTGGAAAATATATATACAAAATACAAATAAAATAACCAAAATTTGTAAAATATATACATAAAAACACAAAAATTTTTTTTAATTTTGTTTGAAAATAGATATGTAAAATACAAATAAAATTAGGCAAATTTGTATTGAAATACATATACAAAACACACATAAAAAAATGTAAATTTGTATGAAAATATATAAAAAAATTACACATTAAATAACGTAAATTTGGATAAAAGATATATACAAAATATACATTAAATAGTTTAAATATGTATAAAAATATATATATAAAATACACATAGAAAAATGTAAAATCGTATCAAAATAAATAAACAGAATATCATAATAATAATGTAAATTTGTATGAGAATAAAAATGCAAACTACCCATATAATAACGCAGATTTGTATAAAAAAAAAATTATATATATATATATATATATATATATATATATATATATATATATATATATATATATATATATATATATATATATATATATATATACAAAAATATATATCAAATAATTAAATTTTGTATTAAAATAAATATACAAAATACACATACAATAAAATAAATTTGTAATGAAATACATATGCAAAATACACATCAATAATGTAAATTTGTATCAAAATATAAATACGAATACTCATAAAATAGAGTAAATTTCTATGAAAATATACATACAAATTACATATAAAATGATTTAAATAAGTATAAAAATATATATACCAAATATACCTCAAATAATGTAATTTCGTATCAAAATAAATAAACAAAATTCCGAAAAAAAAACTTATATATGAATGAAAATAAATATATAAAATACACATAAAATAACGAAAATTTACATAAAAATATATACCAAAATACACAAAAAATAATTTCAATTTGTATGAAAATAGATATACAAAATACACATATAATTAGTTAAATTTGTATTTAAATACATGTACAAAATACACATAAAATAATGTGAATTTCTATGAAATGAAAACAAATACACATAAAGTAACGTACATTTCTAAAAAATATATATACAAAATACACATAGAATAATGTAAAATCATTTCAAAATAAGTAAACAGAATATCAATAAAATAATGTAAATTTGTATGAAAATAAAGATGCAAAATACCCATAAAATAAAGCAAATTTTTATAAAAATACATATACAAAAATACTCATAGAATAATTAAATTTGTATTAAAATTAACGTACAAAATGCACATACAATAAGGCAAATTTGTATTGAAAAAATATGCAAAATACAATAAAACAGTGTAAATTTATTTCAAAAAAAAAATATATATATATATATATATATATATATATATATATATATATATATATATATATATATATATATATATATATATATATATATATATATATATATATATATATATATATATACGATTACACATAAAATAACGTAGATTTCTATAGAAAAATATATACAAAATACACATGAAATGATGTAAATACGTATAAAAATATATATACAAAATACACTAATAATGTAAACTCGCGTCAAAATAAATAAACAAAATATCAATAAAAGAATGTGTATTTGTATGAAAATAGATATACAAAATACACATAAAATATCCTAAATTAGTATAAAACTATATACAAAAATACACAAAAATAATTTAAATTTGTATGAAAATATATATACAAAATACACATAAAATAAGGTAAATTTGTATTGAAATACATATACAAAATACACTTGAAATAATGTAAAATTGAATGAAAATATATAAACAAATTCACTTAAAATAATGTAAATTTGTATGAAATATATATACAAAATACACATTAAATAATGTAAATATGTTTAAAAAAAATATATACAAAACACAAATAGAATAATGTAAAATCGTATCAAAATATATACACACAATATTAATAAAATAATGTAGATTTGTATGAAAATTAAGATGTAAAATACCTATAAAATAAAGATTTTTTTTGATAAAATTATATATAACAAAATACACATAAAATATTTGAGTTTGTATTAAAATAAATATAAAAAATGTACATACAATAAGGTAAATTTGTATTGAAATAAATATGCAAAATACATATAAAAAATTGTAAATTTGTTTCAAAATATATATACGAATACACATAAAATAACGTAGATTTCTATGAAAATACATACACAAATTACACATAAAATTAAGTAAATACGTATAAAAAAGGTATACAAAATATACATAAAGTAAAGTAAATTCGTATAAATATAAATAAACAAAATACCAATAAAAGAATGTGTATTTGTATGAAAAATATACAAAATGCACATAAAATAACGTAAATTTATGTAAAACTATATACAAAAATACACAGAAGTAATTAAATTTGTATGAAAATAGATATACAAAATACACACAAAACAACCTAAATTGGAATTGAAATATATAAAAAAATACATAAAATAAAGTAAATTTGTATCAAAATATTTTTACAAATACACATTAATAACGTAAATTTGTATAAAAATATATAAACAAAATACACATTAAATAATGTAGATACGTATTAAAAAAATATGTGCAAAATACTCATATTATCATCTAATTCGTATCAAAATAAATAAACAAAAGAACAATAAATTAATGTAAATTTGTATGAGAAAACATATACAAAATACAAATAAAATAACGCAAATTTCTAAAAAAATATATGCACAAAAATGCACATAAAATAAATTTGCATAAAAAAATATATACAAAACACACATTAGATAATGTAAATGTGTGTAAAAATATATATACAAAATACCTATGAAATAATCTAAATTCGTATCGAACTAAATTAAGAAAATACCAATAAAATAATGTAATTTTGGATGAAAATGTATATAGAAAATACACATAAACTAAACTAAATACAAAGACAAATATACACATGAAATTATTTAAAATTGAATGAAATAAATATACAAAATAAACATAAAATAAGGTAAATTTGTAATGAAATATATGTAGAAATACACATAAAATAATATAAATTTGTATGAAAATATATATACAAATACACATCAAATAACATGAATTTGTATAAAATTTCAATCAAAATATATACGAATACACACAATAAAATAACGTAAATTGTTATGAAAATGTATCTACAAAATACACATAAAATAATTTAAATACGTAGAAAAATATATATACAAAATACACATAAAATAATGTAAAGTCGTATCAAAATAAATAAACAAAATTTCAATAAAAGAATGTATATTTGGAGGAAAATATATATACAAAATACAAATAAAATAACTAAAATTTGTAGAAAAATATTTACAAAATTCACAAAAATAACTTAAATTTGTTTGAAAATAGATATAAAATACATAAAATTAGGCAAATTTGTATTGAAATACATATACAAAAATATACATAAGATAATGTAAATTTGTATGAAAATATAAACAAATACACATAAAATAAGGGAAATTTGGATAAAATATATATACAAAATAAACATTAAATAATGTAAATATGTATAAAAAAAATATATACAAAACACATATAGAATAATGTTAAATCGTATCAAAATAAATAAACAGAATATCAATAAAATAATGTAAGTTTCTATAAAAAAAAGATGCAAAATACCCATATAATAACGCATATATGCATAAAAATATATATACAAAAAATACACATAAAATAATTAAATTTGTATTAAAATAAATATACAAAATGCACATACAATAAAGTAGATTTATATTAAAATAGATATGCAAAATACACATCAATAATGTAAATTTGTATCAAAATATATTTACGAATACACATATATTAGAGTAAATTTCTATGAAAATATATATACAAAATACATATAAAATGATGTAAATAAGTTTAAAAATATATATACCCAATACACCTAAAATAATGTAAATTCGTATCAAAATAAATAAACAAAATTCTGATAAAAGAACGTATATTTGTAGGAAAATAAATATACAAAATACACATAAAATAAAGAAAATTTGTATAAAAATATATACAAATTTTTTTTTTATTTGTATGAAAATAAATTTGTATGAAGATAAATTTGTATTTAAATACATGTACAAAATACACATAAAATAATGTAAATTTGTATGATATGAAAACAAATACACATAAAATAACGTACATTTGTATAAAATATATATTCAAAAGACACATAGAATAATGTAAAATCGTATCAAAATAAATACACAGAATATCAATAAAATAATGTAAATTTGTATGAAAATAAAGATGCAAAATACCCATCAAATAAAGCATATTTTTATAAAAATACATATAGAAAAAAACACATAGAATGATTAAATTTGTATTAAAATTAATATACAAAATTCACATATAATAGGGTAAATTTGTATTGAAAAAATATGCAAAATACACATAAAACAGTGTAAATTTGTTTCAAAATATATATACGAATACACATAAAATAACGTAGATTTCTATAGAAACATATATATAAAATACACATGATATGATGTAAATACGTATAAAAAATATATACACAAAAATACACATTAAATAATGTAAATTCGCGTTAAAATAAATAAACAAAATATCAATAAAAGAATGTGTATTTGTATGAAAATAGATTTACAAAATAAACATGAAATACCCTAAATTTGTATAAAACTATATACAAAAATACACAAAAATAATTTAAACTTGTATGAAAATAAATATACAAAATACACAGAAAATTAGGTAAATTTGTTTTGAAATACATAAACAAAATACACATGAAATAATGTAAATTTGAATGAAAATATATAAACAAATTCACTTAAAATAACGTAAATTTGTATGAAATATATATACAAAATACAAATTAAATAATGTAAATATGTATAAAACAAATATATACAAAACACAAATAAAATAATGTAAAATCGTATCAAAATAAATACACAGAATATTAATAAAATAATGTAAATTTGTATGAAAATAAAGAAGCAAAATAACCATAAAATAACGCTTTTTTCTAATATATATACCAAAATACACAAAAAAAATATTATATATATATATATATATATATATATATATATATATATATATATATATATATATATATATATATATATGTATATATATATGTATATATATATATATATATATATATATATATATATATATATATATATATATAAATATATATATATATATATATATATATATATATATATATATTTTATATATCTATATATATATATATTATTTTATATATATATATATATATATATATATATATATACGTATTTATATTATATATATATATATATATATATATATATATATGTCTATATATATCTATATATATATATATATATATATATATATATATATATATATATATATATATATATATATATATATATATATATATATACATATATATATATATATATATATATATATATATATATAAAAATATATATATTGGGTAATTTGCATATTTATTTTCATACAAATTACAATATTTTATTAATATTACGTGTATTTATCTTGATACGATTTTACACTATTCTATTTGTGTTTTGCATATATTTTTTCATACATATTTACATTATTTAAGGTGTATTTTGAATATTTATTTTATACAAATTTACATTATTAAAATTGTCTTTGTTTATATATTTTCATTCAAATTAACAGTAGATTATGTGTGTTTTGTATATTTATTTCAATACAAATTTACCTAAATTTATCTGTATTTTGTATATTTATTTTCATACAAATTTAAATTATTTTTGTGTATTTTTGTATTTATTTATCATATATATTTTGGTAGAAATTTACGTTTTTTTACGTGTATTCGTATATATATTTTGAAATAAATTTACATTGTTTTACGTGTATTTTGCATATCTATTTCAATATAAATTTACAATATTGTATGTGCATTTTGTATATTTATTTTAATACAAATTTTATTATTTGATGTGTGTTTTTGTATACATATTTTTATAAAAATATTCTTTATTTTATGGGTATTTTGCATCATTATTTTCATACAAATTTAGATTATTTTATTGATATTCTGTGTATTTATTTTTATACGATTTTACATTATTCTATGTGTATTTTGTATATATATTTATACAAATGTACGTTATTTTATGTGTTTTTGTTTTCATTTCATACAAATTTACATTATTTATTTGTGTATTTTGTACATGTATTTAAATACAAATCTAACTAATTATATGTGTATTTTGTATATCTATCTTCATACAAATTAAATTTTTTTATATATATATTTTTATAGAAATTTTCGTTATTTTATGTGTATTTTGTATATTTATTTTCCTACAAATATACGTTCTTTTATCGGAATTTTGTTTATTTATTTTGATACGAATTTACATTATTTTAGGTCTATTTGGTATATATATTTTTATACTTATTTACATAATTTTATATGTATTTTGTATGCATATTTTCGTAGAAATTTACTCTATTTTATGTGTATTCGTATAGATATTTTGATACAAATTTACATTATTTATGTGTATTTTGCATATCTATTTCAATACAAATTTACTTCATTGTATGTGCATTTTTTATATTTATTTTAATACAAATTTAATTATTTCATGTGTATTTTTGTATATATATTTTTATGCAAGTATGCGTTATTATATGGTTATTTTGCATCTTTATTTTCATACAAATTTACATTATTTTATTGATATTCTGTTTATTTATTTTGATACGATTTAACATTATTCTATGTGTATTTTGTATATATATATATATATATATATATATATATATATATATATATATATATATATATATATATATATATATATATATATATATATATATATTTTTTTTTTTATACATATTTACATTATTTAATGTTTATTTTGTATATATATTTTACCCAAATTTACGTTATTTTATGTGAATTTGTTTATATATTTTCATACAAATTTACATTATTTTATGTGTATTTTGTATATGTATTTCAATACAAATTTGCCTAATTTTATGTGTATTTTGCATATCTATTTTCAAACAAATTTAAATTATTTATGTGTATTTTTGTATATATTTTTATACAAATGTTTGTTATTTTATTTGTATTTTGTATATATATTTTCCTTAAAATATACATTCTTTCATTGGAGTTTCGCCTATTTATTTTGATACGAATTTACAATATTATATGTGTGTTTTGTATATATATTTTTCTACGTATTTAAATTATTTTATGTGTATTTTGTATATAAACATTTTCATAAAAATTTACGTTATTTTAGTGTGTGTATTCGTATATATTTTGATACAAATTTTATACAAATTCATGCTATTTTATGTGTACTTGTATAAATATTTTCATACAAATATATATGTGTATTTTGAATACATTTTTTTATAAGTATTTACTTCATTTTATGTTTATTTTGAATATATATTTTTTTTAAAAATCTACGTTATTTTGTGTATTCGTATATATATTTTGAAACAAATTTACATAGTTTGATATGTATTTTGCATATCTATTTCAATACAAATTTTCCTAAATAAATGTGCATTTTGTATATTTATTTTAATACAAATTTAAATATTTTATGTGTATTTTGGTATATATATTTAATAAAAAATGCGTTATAGTATGGGTATTTTGCATCTTTATTTTCATACAAATTTACATTATTTTATTGATATTCTGTGTATTTATTTTGACACGATTTTACCCTATTCTATTTGAGTTTTGTATATATTTTTTTCATACATATTTGCATTATTTAATGTGTATTTTGTATATATATTTTATACAAATTTACGTTATTTAAAGTGTATTTGTTTATATATTTTCATTCAAATTTACATTATTTTATGTATATTTTGTATATGTATTTCAATACAAATTTATCTAATTTTATGTGTATTTTGTACATCTATTTTCATAAAAATTTTAATTATTTTTGTGTATTTTTGTATGTATTTTTTATATATATTTTTATAGAAATTTACGTTTTTTTATGTGTATTCATATTTATATATTTTGAAATAAATTTACCTTGTTCTATGTGTGTTTTGCATATCTATTTCAATACAAATTTACCATATTGTAAGTGCATTTGGTATATTTATTTTAATACAAATTTAATTATTTGATGTGTGTTTTTGTATACATATTTTTATAAAAATATGCTTTCTTTTATGGGTATTTTGCATCTTTATTTTGATACAAATTTACATTGTTTTATTGATATTCTGTGTATTTATTTTTATACGATTTTATATTATTCTATGTGTATTTTGTATGTATTTTATTTTACATGTTTACATTATTTAATGTGCATTTTCTATATATATTTTATACAAATATATGTTACTTTATATCTATTTGTTTATATATTTTCATACAAATTTACGTTATTTTATGAGTATTTTCTATAAGTTTTTCATTACAAATTTACCAAATTTTAGGTGTATTTTGTAAATCTATTTCCAAACAAATTGAAATTATTTTTGTGTATTTTTGTATATATTTTTATACAAATTTTAGTTATTTTATATTATTTTGTATATTTATTTTCTTATATATATGCATTCTTTTATTGAAATATAGTTTATTCAAATTGAGACGAATTTACCTTATTTTATGTGTATTTTGTATATATATTTTTATACGTATTTACATAATTTTTGTGTATTTAGTATATATATTTTCATAGAAATTTACGTTATTTTATATGTTTTCGTATATATATTTTAATACAAATCTACATTATTTGATGTGTATTTTGCATATGTATTTCAATACAAATTTACCTTATTGTACGTGCATTTTGTGTATTTATTTTAATACAAATTTAATTATTTTATGTGTATTTTTGTATATATATTTTTATACAAATATTCGTTTTTTTATGGATATTTTGCATCTTTATTTTCATAGAAATTTACATTATTTTATTGATATTCTGCTCATTTATTTTCATACAATTTTACATTATCTTATTTGTATTTTGTATATATTTTTTATACATTTTTCCATTATTTAATGTGTATTTTGTATATATATTTTATACAAATTTACATTATTTTATGTGTATTTGTTTATATATTTTGACACAAATTTATAATATTTTATGGGTATTTTGTATATATATTTAAAAAGAAATTTACCTAGTTTTATGTGTATTTTGTATATCAATTTTCATACAAATTCAAATTATTTCTGGGTATTTTTGTATATATTTTAAAACAAATTTTAGTTATGTTATGTGTATTTTGTAAATTTTTTTTCATTCAAATATATATTTTATTATTTTGTTGATTTATTTTGATACGAATTTACATTATTTTATATGTATTTTGTATATATATTTTATACGCATTTACATCATTTAATGTTTATTTTGAATATATATTTTTATATACAAATTCATGGTATTTTATGTGTATTTATATATATATATATATATATATATATATATATATATATATATATATATATATATATATACATATATATATATATATATATATATATATATATATATATATATATATATATATATATATATATATATATATATATATATATATATATATATATATATATATATATATATCTATATATATTTTTTTTTTTTTTTCATACAAATTGACATTATTTTATGTGTATTTTGTACATATTTTTCATTACAAATTTACCTTATTTTATGTTTATTTTGTATATTTATTTCATTAAATTTTAAATTATTTTATGTGTATATTTGTATTCTTATTTAGGTTATTTTATGTTTATTTTCTATATATACTTTCATCCATAATTACATTATTTTATGGGTATTTTGTTAATTTAGTTCAATAAGAAATTTTGATTATTTCATAGGTATTTTGTATACATATTTTTATACGCATTTACATTATTTAATGTGTGTTTTGTATATATATTTTTATGCAAATTTACTTTATTTTACTTGCATTTTTGTACATATATTTTTATAGAAATTTGCGTTATTTTATGTGTATTTTGTATATGCTTTCTCATACAAATTTACATTAATGTATTGGTATTTTCTTTATTTATTTTGATACGAATTACATTATTATCAGTGTATTTTGTACATATTTTTAATACGTATTATAAAGTATTTAATGAGTATTTTGTTTATATATTTTTATGCAAATTTACGTTATAATATGTGTATTTGTATAAATATTTTGATACAAATTTACATTATTTTATGTATTTTGTATATATCTTTCAATTCAAATTTAGCTTATTTTATGTGTATTTTGTATATCTATTTTCATACAAATTTAATTACTTCTGTGTAATTTTGTATATAGTTTTATACAAATTTACGTTATTTTATGTGTATTTTGTATATTTATGTTTCTACAAATACACATTCTTTTATTGGTATTTTGTTTATTTATTTTGATTCGAATTTACATTGTTTTATGTGATTTTGTATACATTTTTTTATACGTATTTACTTAATTTTATGTGTATTTTGTATATATATTTTTTTATAGAAATCTTCGATATTTTATGTGTATTCGTAAATATATTTTGAAAAAAATTTACATTGTTTTATATGTATTTTTGTATATCTCTTTCAATACAAATTTACCTTATTGTATGTGCATTTTGTATATCTATTTCAATACAAATTTAAATATTTTATGTGTATTTTGGTATATATTTTTTATAAAAATGCGCTATTTTATGGGAATTTTGCATCTTTATTTTCATACAAATTTACATTATTTTATTAATATTCTGTGTATTTATTTTGATACGATTTTACATTATTCTATTTGTTTTTTGTATATATTTTTTTATTCATATTTACATTATTTAATGTGTATCGTGCATATATATTTTATACAAATTTATTAAATATTATCTATTTTCATACATATACACATTCTTTTCATGATATTTTGTTTATTTATTTTGACACGAATTTACATTATTTAATGTGTATTTTGTATATATATTTTTATATATATTTACATCATTTCATGTGTATTTGGATAAATATGTCTATAGAAATCTACGTCATTTTATGTTTATTCGTTTATATATTTTGAAACAAATTTACATTGTTTTATGTGTATTTTGCATATTTTTTCAATACAAATTTACCTTATTGTATGTGCATTTTTTATATTAATTTTAATACAAATTTGATTATTCTATGTGTATTTTTGTATATGTATTTTTATAAAAATATGCTTTATTTTATTGTTATTTTGCATCTTTATTTTCATACAAATATACATTATTTTATTGATATTCTGTGTATTTATTTTGATACGATTTTACATTAATCTATGTTTATTTTGTATATATTTTTTTATGAAAATGTACGTTATTTTATGTGTATTTGTTTTCATATCATACAAATTTACATTATTTCAAGTGTATTTTGTACATGTATTTAAATACAAATTTACCTAGTTATATGTGTATTTTGTATATCTATTTTCATACAAATTGAAACTTTTTTGTGTATTTTTGTATATATTTTTATACAAATTTTCGTTATTTTATGTGTATATTGTATGTTTATTTTCCTACAAATATACGTCCTTTAATCTTAATTTTGTTTATTTATCTTGATACGAATTTACATTATTTTAGGTGTCTTTGGTATATATATTTTTAAACTTCTTTACATCAATTATATGTTTTTTGTATGTATATTTTCAAAGAAATTTACTCTATTTTATATGTATTCGTATATATATTTTGATACAAATTTATATTATTGATGTGTATTTTGCATATCTATTTCAATACAAATTCACTTTATTGAATGCGCATTTTGTATATCTATTTTAATACAAATTTAATTATTTTATGTGTTTTTTTGTATATATATTTTTATACAAATATGCGTTATTATATGGGTATTTTGCATCTATATTTTGATATAAATTTACATTATTTTATTGATATTCTGTTTATTTATTTTGAAACGACTATGCATTATTCTATGTGTATTATGTATATATATTTTTTATATATATTTACATTATTTAATGTAAATTCTGTATATATATTTTATGCAAATTTTCGTTATTTTATGCGTATTTTTTTTTTATATTTTCATACAATTTTACATTATTTAATGTATATTTTGAATATGTATTTCAATTCAATTTTGACTGATTTTATATATAGTTTGCATATCTATCTAACAAATTTAAATTTTTTTTTGTGTATTTTTGTATATATTTTTATACAAATTTTTGTTATTTTATTTGTATTTTGTATATATATTTTCATACAAATATACATTCTTTTATTGGAATTTTGTTTATTCATTTTGATACGAATTTACATTATTTTATGTGTATTTTGTATATCTATTTTCATACAAATTTAATTACTTTTGTGTATTTTTGTATATAATTTTAAATAAATCTACGTTATTTTATGTGTATTTTGTATATTGACGATATTTTATGTGAATTTTGTATTTTTTTTATACAAATACACATTCTTTCATTGGTATTTTGTTTACTTAATTTGATACGAATTTAAATTATTTTATGTGTATTTTGTATACATATTTTTAAAAGTATTTACTTCATTTTATGTGTATTTTGTATATATATTTTCATTAAAATCTACGTTATTTTATGTGTATTCGTATATATACTTTGAAACAAATTTACATTGTTTTATGTATTTTGCATATCTATTTCAATACAAATTTACCTTATTGTATGTGCATTTTGTATATTTATTTTAATACAAATTAAAAAAAAATATTTGTATTTTGGTATATATATTTTTATAAAAAAAAATGCGTTATTTTATGGTTATTTTGCATCTTAATTTTCAAACAAATTTAAATTATTTTATTAATATTCTGTGTATTTATTTTGATACGATTTTACATTATTCGATTTGTGTTTTCTATATATTTTTTTATACATATTTACATTGTTTAATGTGTATTTTGTATATATATTTTATACAAATTTACGTTATTTTAAGTGTATTTGTTTATGTATTTTCATTCAAATTTACATTATTTTATGTGTATTTTGTATATGTATTTCAATACAAATTTACCTAATTTTATGTGTATTTTGTATATTTATTTTCAAACAATTTTTTTTTTTTTGTATTTTTGTATATACTTTTATACAAATTTCCGTTATTTTATGTGTATTTTGTATATGTATTTTCATACAAATACATATTCTTTTATTGATATATTGTTGATTTATTTTGACACGAATTTATTTTATTTAATGTCTATTTTGTATATATATTTCTATTCGTATTTATATCATCTCATGTGTATTTTGTATATATATTTATATACAAATCTACGTTATTTTATGTGTATTCTTATATATATTTTGAAACAAATTTTCATTGTTTTATGTGTATTTTGCATATTTTTTCAATATAAATTTATCTTATTTTATGTGCATTTTGAATATTAATTTTAATACATATTTAATTATTGAATGTGTATATTTGTATATGTATTTTTTTTTAAATATGCTTTATTTTACGGGTATTTTGCATCTTTATTTTCTTACAAATTTACATTATTTTGTTGATATTCTGTGTATTTATTTGGATACGATTTTACATTTTTCTATGTGTATTTTGTATATATATTTAAAAAAAATGTACGTTATTTTATGTGTATTTGTTTTCATTTCATACAAAGTTACTTTATTTTATGTGTATTTTGTACATGTATTTAAATACAAATTTAACTAATTATATGTGTATTTTGTATATTTATTTTCATACAAATTGAAACTATTTTTGTGTATTTTTGTAGGTATTCTTATAGAAATTTTCGTTATTTTATGTGTATTTTGTATATTTATTTTCCTACAAATATACATTCTTTTATCTGAATTTTGTTTATTTATTTTGATACAAATTTACATTATTTTAAATGTATTTGGTATATATATTTTTATACTTATATACATCATTTAAATGTATTTTGTATGTATATTTTCATAGAAATTTACTCTATTTTATGTGAGTTCGTATATATATTTTGATTCAAATTTACATTATTGATGTGTATTTTGCATATCTATTTCAATACAAATTTGCTTTATTGTATGTGCATTTTGTATATTTATTTAATACAAATTCATTTATTTCATGTTTTTTTTTGTATGTATATTTTTACACAAATATGCGTTAATATATGTGTATTTTGCATCTTTATTTTCATACAAATTTACATTATTTTATTGATATTCTGTTTATTTATTTTGAAACGATTTTACATTATTCAATGTGTATTTTGTATATATATATTTTTATACATATTTACATTATTTAATGTATTTTTTGTATATATATTTTATGCAAATTTACGTTATTTTATGTGTATTTGTTTATATATTTTCATACAATATTACATTATTTGGCTGGAGTAGGTAGGAAGACACCTACCGAACGGGCGCAAGCCACTCCCGGTGAGGTATATATGGGAGGTGAGAAGGGAACTGAGGCCCTCCAAAGACCCTTCCCATGTCCTCACTAACAGTTTCCCTATTGACTCACCAACACCGGAGAGTAGTTCAGCATGCTCTCTAAAGACAGATCCTCTCTTTATCCACACCACACTACATTCACACAACATATACACCTTTTCCCAAAATTAAAATTTCAAAATGGCGCACCTACACCAAGCCTCGGAGTCCCCGCCTGGGGGGGGGGGGGGCCACAAATTCCCCCAGGGAGGGCTCCCCTTCTGGCTGCCGACCCGAGAGGTGTCTTGATAACTCCTCGAACCTCTTTCTTCTCAATTTCTGCAACATTCGCGGTCTTCGCTCTATTTTTCATTCTGTGGAACATCATCTCTCCTCCTCTAAACCTCACCTTCTCTTCCTTACCGAAACACAGGTTGCTGAGGCTACTGACAGCAATCTCTACTCTGTTCCCTCCTACTATCTCTATCCTAAATTTCAATCCAAAGCTGGATGTTGCGCCTACGTGCGCAACGACATCACTTGCTCTCGTGCCCACGACCTTGACTCTTCTGAATTTTTCCACCATCTGGCTAAAACTTCATTGTCATTCTATTACTAAATACATATGTGCTGTTTATCTCTCACCTAACTCTACCAACTATGTAAAATTCTTTGGCTATTTGAATTCTAAAGTGGAGCACATCTTGACCCACTCTCCCTTCGCTGAAATCTCCATCCTAGGAGATTTCAATGTTCACCACCAGCTTTGGCTTTCATCCTCTTTCACTGACCATCCTGATGAACAAGCCTACAACTTTGCTATCCTCAACGACCTAGAGCAGTTGGTCCAGCACCCTACACGTATTCCCGGCCGTCCTGGAGACCGGCCCAACATTCTAGACCTCTTCCTTACCTCAAACCCTTCTGCTTATTCTGTCAAACTGTTCTCTCCGTTGGGCTCCTCCTATCACAATCTTATTTCTGCATCCTGTCCTATCGCTCCTGTACACCCTCTGGACCCACCGAAGAGGCGATGCTTCTGGCATTTTGCTTCAGCTCGGTGGGACGACTTGAGGATGTACTTTTCCGATATCCCGTGGAATGATTATTGCTTCCAGGATAGAGACCCCTCTGTGTGTGCTCAGCGCATCACAGAGGTGATTGTCTCTGAAATGGAGGCATACATTCCTAGTTCTTTCTCTACTCCTAACGCTAAAAAGCCTTGGTTTAATCACACTTGTTCTCGTGCTGTCAGTGATAGAGAGGTGGCTCACAAAAAGGTACCAGAGCCTTCAAACTAATGCTAATTATGAACTTTACATTTCTGCCCGAAATCGTGCCAAATCTATTCTCCGACTAACCAAAAATTCTTTCATTAATAGAAAATGTCAAAACCTTGCTTTCTCTAACTCTTCCCGTGACTTCTGGCATCTAGCCAAAAAACATTTCCTCCAACTTCACTTCTTCATCTTTCCCTCCACTCCTCAGTCCTGACGGCAACACTGCCGTCTCATCTATCTCTAAGGCTGAACTCTTCTCTCAAACATTTTCTAAAACTTCACACTGGATGATTCTGGGCATATTCCTCCTACTAATCCCCCCTCTGACTCCCTTATGCCTGTTATAAAGATTCTTCAAAATGATGTTTTCTATGCCCTCTCTGGCCTCAATCCTCAGAAGGCTTATGGACCTGATGGAGTGCCTCCTATTGTCCTTAAAAACTGTGCCTCCGTGCTGTCACCCTGCCTGGTCAAACTCTTTCGCCTCTGCCTGTCAACATCTACCTTTCCTTCTTGCTGGAAGTATGCCTTCATACAGCCTGTGCCTAAGAAGGGTGACCGCTCCAATCCCTCAAACTACCGTCCTATAGCTTTACTTTCTTGTCTATCTAAAGCTTTTGAATCAATCCTTAACCGGAAGATTCAAAAGCACCTTTCCACTTCTGACCTTCTATCTGATCGCCAGTATGGGTTCCGCAAGGGGCGTTCTACTGGTGATCTCCTAGCCTTCTTAACTGACTCTTGGTCATCCTCTCTTAGCCGTTTCGGTGAAACTTTTGCTATTGCGCTGGACATATCAAAAGCTTTTGATAGGGTCTGGCACAAATCTTTGCTTTCCAAACTACCCTCCTACGGTTTCTATCCTTCTCTCTGTACCTTTATCTCCAGTTTCCTTTTTGACCGTTCTATTTCTGCCGTGGTAGACGGTCACTGTTCTTCCCCTAAATCTATTAACAGTGGTGTCCCAGAGGGTTTTGTCCTATCTCCCACTCTTTTTCTGTTGTTCATTGATGATCTTCTTTCCAAAACGAGCTGTCCTATCCATTCCTACGCCGATGATTCCACTCAGCATTACTCAACTTCTTTTAATAGAAGACCCACCCTACAGGAACTTAACGACTCAAGGCTGGAGGCTGCAGAACGCTTAGCCTCAGCCCTTACTATTATTTCCGATTGGGGCAAAAAGAACCTGGTGTCCTTCAACGCCTCAAAAACACAGTTTCTCCACCTATCCACTCGACACAATCTTCCAAACAACTATCCCCTATTCATTGACAACACTCAGCTATCACCTTCCTCAATACTAAACATCCTCGGTCTATCCTTAACTCAAAATCTCAACTGGAAACTTCATATCTCATCTCTTACTAAATCAGCTTCCTCGAGGCTGGGCGTTCTGTACCGTCTCCGCCAGTTCTTCTCCCCTGCACAGTTGCTGTCCATATACAGGGGCCTTGTCCACCCTCGTATGGAGTATGCATCTCATGTGTGGGGGGGCTCCACTCACACAGCTCTTCTGGACAGAGTGGAGGCTAAGGCTCTGCGTCTCATCAGCTCTCCTCCTCATACTGATAGTCTTCTACCTCTTAAATTCCGCCGCAATGTTGCCTCTCTTTCTATCTTCTATCGATATTTCCACGCTGACTGCTCTTCTGAACTTGCTAACTGCATGCCTCCCTCCCGCGGCCCCGCTGCACTCGACTTTCTACTCATGCTCATCCCTATACTGTCCAAACCCTTTATGCAAGAGTTAACCAGCATCTTCACTCTTTCATCCCTCACGCTGGTAAACTCTGGAACAATCTTCCTTTGTTGTAAAAAATATATATATATTTTTATACAAAAGTTCGTTATTTTATGTGTATTTTGTATATTTATTTTCCTACAAATATACGTTCTTTTATCTATATTTTGTTGCTTTATTTTGATACGAATTTACATTATTTTAGGTGTATTTGGTATATATATTTTTATACTTATTTACATCATTTATATGTATTTTGTATGTATATTTTCATAGAAATTTACTCTATTTTATGTGTATTCGTATATATATTTTGATACAAATTTACATTATTTATGTATTTTGTATATCTATTTCAATACAAATTTGTTTATTGTATGTGCATTTTGCAATTTTAATTTAATACAAATTTAATTGTTTTATGTGTTTTTTACGTATATTTTTATACAAATATGCGTTATTATATGGTATTTTGCAACTTTATTATTATACAAATTTACATTATTTTATGGATTTTCTGTTTATTTATTTTGAAACGCTTTTACATTATTCTATGTGTGTTTTGTATATATATTTTATACATATATATATATATATATATATATATATATATATATATATATATATATATATATATATATATATATATATATATAAATATATATATATATATATATATATATATATATATATATATATATATATATATATATAATTTTATGTGTAGTTTGCATATCTATTTTCAAACAAATTTAAAATATTTTTGTGTATTTTTGTATATATTTTAATACAAATTTTAGTTATTTTAATTGTATTTTGTATATATATTTTCCTACATATATACATACTTTTATTGTAATTTTGTTTATTCATTTTAATACGAGCTTACATTATTGTAGGTGTATTTTAAATATATATTTTTCTACGTATTAATATTATTTTATGTGTATTTTGTATATATATTTTCATAAAAATGTACGTTATTTTATTTTGTGTATTCGTATATGTTTTGATACAAATTTATATTATTTTATGTGTATTTAGCATATCTATTTCAATAAAAATTTACCTTATTGTCTGTGTATTTTGTATATTTATTTTAATACAAATTTAATTATTTCATGTGTATTTTTGTATATATATTTTTTTTAAATATGAGTAATGTTATGGGTATTTTGCATCTTTATTTTCATAAATTTTTACATTATTGATATTCTGTATATTTATCTTGATGCAATTTTACATTATTCTAGGTGTATTTTGTATATATTTTCCTTACATATTTACATTATTTTATGTGTATTTTGTATATATATATTTTTCTACGTATTTACATTATTTTATGTGTACTTTTTATATATATATTTTCATAAAAAATTACGTTATTTTATTGTGTGTATTCGTATATATTTCGATACAAATTTTATACAAATTCATGTTATTTTGTGTATTTGTATATATATTTCCATACTAATTTATATTATTTCATGTGTATTTTTACATTTATTTCATTACAAGTTTACCTTATTTTGTTTATTTTGAATATTTATTTCATTCATTTTTTAATTATTTTATATGTTTTGGTATATATATATTTTTTTTAAATGCGTTATTTTATGGGTATTTTGCATCTTAATTTTCATACAAATTTACATTATTTTAAAATATTCTGTTTTTTTTTATACGATTTTACATTTTTCTATTTGTGTTTTGTATATATTTTTTTATACATATTTACATTTTTAGTGTTTATTTTGTAAATATATTTCATACAAATATACATTATTTTAAGTGTATTTGTTTATATATGTTCATTCAAATTTACATTATTTTAAGTGTGTTTTGTATATGTATTTAAATACAAATTTACCTAATTTTATGTGTATTTTGTATATTTATTTTCATACAAATTTAAACTATTTATGTGTATTTTTGTATATAGTTTTATACAAATTTAGGTTATTTTATGTACGCATTTACAGTATTTAATGTGTGTTTAGTATATATATTTTTATGCAAATTTACTTTATTTTATGTGCATTTTTGTGCATATATTTTTATAGAAATTTGCGTTATTTTATGTGTATTTGTATGTTTTCTCATACAAATTTACATTATTTTATTGCTATTTTTTTAATTTATTTTGATACGAATTACATGATTATATGTGTATTTTTGTACATATTTTTTATACGTATTTACATTACTTAATGTGTATTTTGTTTATATATTTTTAAACAAATTTACGTTATTATATGTATTTGTATAAATATTTTGTTACAAATTCACATTATTTTATGTATTTTGTAAATACATTTCAAATCTAATTTAGCTTATTCTATCTGTATTATGTATATCTATTTTCATACAAATTTGATTACTTCTTTGTATTTTTGTACATAGTTTTATACAAATTTACGTTATTTTATGTGTATTTTGTATATTTATATTTACACAAATACACATTTTGTTTATTTATTTTGATACGAATTTACATTATTTTGTGTGTATTTTGTATACATTTTTTATACGTATTTACTTCATTTTATGAGTATTTTGTATATATTTTTATAGAAATCTTTGTTATTTTATGTGTATTCGTATATATATTTTGAAACAAATTTACAAATTTTTATATGTATTTTGCATATCTATTTCAATACAAATTTACATTATTGTGTGTGCATTTTGTATATTTATTTTAATAAAAAATATAATATTTTATGTGTTTTTTGGTATATATATTTTTTTAAAAAATGCGTTATTTTATGGGTATTTTGCATCTTTTATTTTCAAATTTACATTATTTTATTACTATTCTGTGTATTTATTTTGATACTATTTTCCATTATTCTATTAGTGTTTTGTATATATTTTTTTATACATATTTTCGTTATTTAATATGTATTTTGGGTATATATTTCTTACATATTTACGTTATTTTAAGTGTATTTGTTTATATATTTTCATTCAAATCTACATTATTTTATGTGTATTTTCGTAAAGAGTTTTATACAAAATTACAATATTTTATGTGTATTTTGTATATCTATTTTCATACAAATACATATTCTTTTATTGATATTTTGTTTATTTGTTTATTTGTTTAAAAATTACATTATTCTATTTGTGTTTTGTAAATATTTTTTTATACATATATACATAATTTAATAAGTTTTTTGTATTTATATTTTATAAAAATTTACTTTAATTTAAGTGTATTTGTTTATATATTTTCATTCAAATTTACATTATTTTATGTGTATTTTTTATTTATATTTCAATACAAATTTATCTAATTTTTTGTGTATTTTGTATATCTATTTTCATATAAATTTAAATTATTTTTGTGTATTTTTGTATATAGTTTTATACAAATTTACGTTATTTTATGTGTATTTTGTATATGTATTTTCATACAAATACCCAATCTTTTATTGATATTTTGTTTATTTATTTTGACACGAATTTACATTTTTTAATGTGTATTTTGTGTATATTTTTATACGTATCTACTTCATTTCAGGAGTATTTTGTATATATATTTTTAAAGAAATCAACGTTATTTTATGTGTATTCGTATATATATTTTTAAACAAATCAACATTATTTTATGTGTAATTTGTATATATATTTCATTACAAATTTGCCTTATTTTTTTTTTATTTGTTTTCATTCAAATTCAAATTATTTTATGTGTATATAATTATTTGTGTTTACGTTATTTTATGTGTATTTTCTATATATATTTTCATTCAAAATTACATTATTTTATTGGTATTTTGTTCATTTATTTCGATACGAATTTAAATTATTTCATGTGTATTTTGAATACATATTTTTTACACGCATATATTATTTAATATGTATTTTGTATATACATTTTTTATAAAATTTTACCTCATTTTATGTGCATATGTGTTGTTGTTTTTATTACAAATTTCCCTTATTTTAAGTGTATTTTGTTTATTTATTCTCATACTAATTTAAAGTATTTCATGTGCGTTTTTGTAAATATATTTTTACAGAAATTTTCGTTATTTTATGTGTATTTTGTATATATTTTTTCATACAAATTTACATTTTTTTATTATTATTTTGTTTATGTATTTTGATACGAATTTACATTATTATATGTGTATTTTGTATATATTTTGTATACGTATTTTCATTTTTTAATGAGTATTTTGTTTATATATTTTAAAACAAATTTACGTTATTTTATGCGTTTTTGTTTAATTATTTTGACACAAATATATATTATTTTATGTATTTTTTTATATATATATATCAATACAAATTTTGTTTATTTTATATATATTTTGTATATCTATTTTTATACAAATTTAAATTACTTTTGTGTATTTTTGTTTATAGTTTTATACAAATTTACGTTATTTTATGTGTATTTTGTATATCTATTTTCATACAAATTTACATTTTTTTATTGGTATTTTGTTTATTTATTTTGGTACAATTTACATTATTTTATGTATTTTGTATAAATATTTTATACGTATTTACATCATTTTATGTGTATTTTTTATATATATTTTTATAGCAATTTACGTTTTTTTATGTTTATTCGTATATTTATTTTGCAACAAATTTACATTGTTTGATGTGTTTTTTGTATATCTATTTCAATACAAATTTACCATATTGTATGTGTATTTTGTATATTTATTTCAATACAAATTTACCATATTGTATGTGAATTTTGAATATTTATTTTAATACAAATTTAATTATTTGATGTGCACTTTTGTATATATATTTTTTTAAAAATATGCTTTATTTATGGGTATTTTGCATCTTTATTTTCATACAATTTTACATTATTTGATTGATATTCTGTGTATTTATTTTGATACGATTTTACATTGTTCTATGTGTATTTTGTTCATATTTTATTTAACATTTTTACATTATTTAATGTGCATTTTCTATATATATTTTATACGTATATACATTACTTTATGTCTATTTGTTTATATATTTTCATACAAATTTACATTATTTTATGTGTATTTTGTATATGTATTTCAATACAAATTTATCTAATCTTATGTGTATTTTGTATTTCTATTTTCATACAAATTGAAATTATTTTTGTATTTTTGTATGTATTTTTATACAAATGTTAGTTATTTTATATACTATTTTGTATTTTTATTTTCCAACATATATACATTCTTTTATTGAAATTTAGTTTATTGAATTTGATACGAATTTACATTATTTTAGGTATATTTTGTATATATATTTTTATTCGTATTTACATCATTTTATGTGTATTTTTTATATATTTTCATGAAATTTACGTAATTATATGTGTTTTCGTATACATATTTTAATACAAATTTACATTATTTGATATGTATTTTGCATATCTATTTCAATACAAATTTATCTTATTCTATGTGCATTTTGTATATTTATTTTAATACAAATTTAATTATTTTATGTGTATTTTTGTATATATATTTTTATAGAAAGATGCGTTATTTTATGGGTATTTTGCTTTTTATTGATATTCTGCTCATTTATTTTGATGCGATTTTACATTATTCTAAGTGAATTTTGTATATATTTTTTATACATTTTTTCTATTATTTAATGTGTATTTTGTATATATATTTTATACAAATTTACGTTATTTTTATGTGTGTTTGTTGACATATTTTGACACTAATTTACAATATTTTATGGGTATTTTTATACATATTTCATTAGAAATTTACCTAGTTTTATGTATATTTTGTATATCTATTTTCATATAAATTCAAACTATTTCTGGGTATTTTTGTATATATTTTAATACATATTTTACTTATGTTTTGCATATTTTGTAAATTTATTTCCATTCAAATATATATTATTTTATTTGGTATTTTTTTCATTTATTTTCATACGAATTTACATTATTTTATATGTACTTTGTATATATATTTTTATACGCATTTACATTATTTAATGTTTATTTTGAAAATATATTTTTATACAAATTCATGTTATTTTATGTGTATTTGTATATATATTTTCATTCAAATTTACATTATTTTATGTGTATTTTGTAAATATATTTCATAACAAATTTACCTTATTTCATGTTTATTTTGTATATTAATTTCATTCAATTTTAAACTATTTTATGTGTATATTTGTATTTGTATTTAGGTTATTTTATGTGTATTTTCTATATATATTTTCATCCAAAATTACATTATTTTATTGGTATTTTGTTAATTTAATTCGATACGAATTTAGATTATTTGATAGGTATTTTGCATACATATTTTTATACGCATTTACATTACTTAATGTGTGTTTTGTATATATATTTCTATGCAAATTTGCTTAATTTTCTGTGCATTTTTATACATAAATAATGTAATTTTTATGAAAATGTATATACAAATACATATAAAATAATGTAAATTTCTATGAAAATATACATACAAAATACATTTAAAATTATATAAATAAGTATAAAAATATTTTTTTTTTTTACAGCAAAGGAGACAGTTCAAGGGCACACAAAAGTAAACATTAATAAAAAGCCTGCTACTCACTGCTCCTAAAAAGAATCCAAAGAGGTGGCCGAAAGATAGGTCAGTTTTGGGAGAAGAGGTGTCCTGATACCCTCCTTTTGAAAGAGTTCAAATCGTAGGCCGGAGGAAATACAGATGAAGGAAGATTGTTCCAGAGTTTACCAGCGTGAGGGATGAAAGAGTGAAGATGCTGGTTAACTCTTGCATAAGGGGTTTGGACAGTAAGGGATGAGCATGAGTAGAAAGTCGAGTGCAGCAGGGCCAAGGGAGGGGAGGCCTGCAGTTAGCAAGTTCAGAAGAGCAGTCAGCGTGGAAATATCGATAGAAGATAGAAAGAGAGGCAACATTGCGGCGGAATTTAAGAGGTAGAAGACTATCAGTATGAGGAGGAGAGCTGATGAGACGAAGAGCCTTAGCCTCCACTCTGTCCAGAAGAGCTGTGACACATGAGATGCATACTCCATACGAGGGCGGACAAGGCCCCTGTATATGGACAGCAACTGTGCAGGGGAGAAGAACTGGCGGAGACGGTACAAAACGCCCAGCCTCGAGGAAGCTGATTTAGTAAGAGATGAGATATGAAGTTTCCAGTTGAGATTTTGAGTTAAGGATAGACCGAGAATGTTTAGTGTTGAGGAAGGTGATAGCTGGGTGTTGTCAAAGAATAGGGGATAGTTGTTTGGAAGATTGTGTCGAGTGGATAGGTGGAGAAACTGTGTTTTTGAGGCGTTGAAGGACACCAGGTTCTTCTTGCCCCAATCGGAAATAATAGTAAGGTCTGAGGCTAAGCGTTCTGCAGTCTCCAGCCTTGAGTCGTTAAGTTACTGAAGGGTGGGTCTTCTATTAAAAGAAGTTGAATAATGCAGAGTGGAATCATCGGCGTAGGAATGGATAGGATAGTTCGTTTTGGAAAGAAAATCATCAATGAACAACAGAAAAAGAGTGGGAGATAGGACAGAACCCTGTGGGACACCACTGTTAATAGATTTAGGGGAAGAACAGTGACCGTCTACCACGGCAGAAATAGAACGGTCAGAAAGGAAACTGGAGATAAAGGTACAGAGAGAAGGATAGAAACCGTAGGAGGGTAGTTTAGAAAGCAAAGATTTGTGCCAGACCCTATCAAAAGCTTTTGATATGTCCAGCGCAATAGCAAAAGTTTCACCGAAACGGCTAAGAGAGGATGACCAAGAGTCAGTTAGGAAGGCTAGATTATCACCAGTAGAACGCCCCTTGCGGAACCCATACTGGCGATCAGATAGAAGGTCAGAAGTGGAAAGGTGCTTTTGAATCTTCCGGTTAAGGATTGATTCAAAAGCTTTAGATAGACAAGAAAGTAAAGCAATAGGGCGGTACAAAATAAACCTTAAATAATGTAAATATGTATAAAAAATATATACAAAATACACATAGAATAATGTTAAATCGTATCAAAATAAATAAAGAGAATATCAATAAAATAATGTAAATTTGTATGAAAATAAAGCTGCAAAATATCCATATAATAACGCATATTTGCATAAAAATATATATACAAAAATACATATAAAATAATTAAATATGTATTAAAATAAATATACAAAATGCACATACAATAAAGAAAATTTGTATTGAAATAGATATGCAAAATACACATCAATAATGTAAATTTGTATCAAAATATATATACGAATACTCATAAAATAGAGTAAATTTCTATGAAAATATACATACAAAATAGATATACAAAATACACATATAACTAGTTAAATTTGTATTTAAATACATGTACAAAAAACACATAAAATAATGTAGATTTGTATGAAATGAAAACTAATACATTTTATATAAAATATATATACAAAATACACATAGAATAATGTAAAATCATACCAAATAAATACACAGAATATCAATAAAATAATGTAAATTTGTATGAAAATAAAAATGCAAAATACCCATAAAATAAAGCATATTTTTATAAAAATACATACACAAAAATACACATAGATTAATCAAATTTGTATTAAAATTAATATACAAAATGCACATACAATAATGTAAATTTGTATTGAAAAAATATGCAAAATACACATAAAACAATGTAAATTTGTTTCAAAATATATATACGAATACACATAAAATAACGTAGATTTCTATAGAAATATATATACAAAATACACTTGAAATAATGTAAATACGTATAAAATATATATACAAATACACATTAAATAATGTTAATTCGTGTCAAAATAAATAAAAAATATTATAAAAGAATGTGTATTTGTATGAAAATAGATATACAAAATACACATAAAATAACCTAAATTTGTATAAAACTATATACAAAAAAAACAAAAATAATTTAAACTTGTATGAAAATAAATATACAAAAAACATAAAATTAGGTAAATTTGTATTGAAATACATATACAAAATACACATAAAATAATGTAAATTTGAATGAAAATATATAAACATATAGACTTAAAATAACGTAAATTTGTATCAAATATATATACAAAAAACACATTAAATAATATAAATATGTATAAAAAAATATATACAAAACACAAATAAAATAATGTAAAATCGTATAAAAATAAATACAGAAAATATTAATAAAATAATGTAAATTTTTATGAAAATTAAGATGCAAAATACCCATAAAATAACGCATTGTTTATAAAAATATATTTACGAAAAAACATAAAATATTTGATTTTGTATTAAAATAAATAGATATACAAAATACACATAAAATAAGCTAAATTTGAATTGAAATATATATACAAAATACATAAAATAATGTAAATTTGTATCAAAATACCTATACAAATACACATATAATAACGTAAATTTGTATAAAAATATATAAACAAAATACACATTAAATAATGTAAATACGTATAAAAAAATGTAAAAAATACACAAATAATCATGTAATTCTTATCAAAATAAATAGACAAAATACCAATAAAATAATGTAAATTTCTATGAGAAAACATATACAAAATACACATAAATAACGCAAATATCAATAAAAATATATATAATATAATATATTTTTATACATATTTAAAATATTTAATGTATATTTTGTATATATATATATATATATATATATATATATATATATATATATATATATATATATATATATATATATATATATATATATATATATATATATATATATATATATATATATATATATATATATATATATTTTATCGAAATTTACGTGATTTTATATGTATTTGTTTATATATTTTCATACAAATTTACATTATTTTATGTGAGTTTTGTATATGTATTTGAATACAAATTTGCCTAACTTTATGTGTATTTTGCATATCTTTTTTCAAACAAATTTAAACTATTTTTGTGTATTTTTGTATATATTTTTATACAAATTTTAGTTATTTTATTTGTTTTTTGTATATATATTTTCCTACAAATATACATTCTTTTATTGGAATTTTGTGTATAAAGTTTTTTACGAATTTACATTTTGTATTAAATACATTTGTATTAAAATAAATATACAAAAAACACATACAATAAGGTAAATTTGTATTGAAATAGATATGCAAAATACATATAAAACAATGTAAATTTGTTTCAAAATATATATACGAATACACATAAAATAACGTAGATTTCTATAAAAATATATATACAAAATACACATAAAATGAAGTAAATACGTATAAAAAAATGTATACAAAATACACATAAAATAATGTAAATTCGTATCAAAATAAATAAACAAAATACCAATAAAAGAATGTGTATTTGTATAAATATAAATATACAAAATACACATAAAATAACGAAAATTTATATAAAACTATATACAAAAATACACAGAAGTAATTAAATTTGTATGAAAATATATACAAAATACACACAAAATAAGCTAAATTTGAATTAAAATATATATACTAAATACATGAAATAAAGTAAATTTGTATCAAAATATTTATACAAATACACATATAATAACGTAAATTTGTATGAAAATATATAAACAAAATACACATTAAATAATGTAAATACGTATAAAAAATATGTACAAAATACACATATAATCATGTAATTCGTATCAAAATAAATAAACAAAATACCAATAAAATAATATAAATTTGTATGCGTAAACGTGTATGTTGCATATTTTTTCAATACAAATGTACCTTATTATATTAGCATTTTGTATATTAATTTTAATACAAATTTAATTATTCGATGTGTATTTTTGTATCTGTATTTTTATAAACAAATGCTTTTTTTGGGGGGTATTTTGCATCTTTATTTTCATACAAATTTACATTATTTTATTGATATTCTGTATATTCATTTTGATACGAATTGACATTATTCTATGTGTTTTTTGTATATATTTTTCATACAAATTTACGTTATTTTATGTGTATTTGCTTATATATTTTGACACAAATTTACAATATTTTATGGGTATTTTGTATATACATTTCAAAAGAAATTTACCTAGTTTTATGTGTATTTTGTATATCTATTTTCATACAAACTCAAATTATTTCTATGTATTTTTGTATATATTTTAATACAAATTTTAGTTATGTTATGTGTATTTTGTAATTTATTTTCATTCAAATATATATTATTTTATTGGTGTTTTGTTGATTTATATTGATACGAATTTACATTATTTTATATGTACTTTGTATAAATATTTTTATACGCTTTTACATTATTTAATATTTATTTTGAATATATATTTTTATACAAATTCATGGTATTGTATGTGTATTTGTATATATATTTATATATAAATTTACGTTATTTTATGTGTATTTTGTACATATATTTTTTTACAAATCTACCTTATTTTATGTTTATTTTGTATGTGTATTTTGTATATTTATATTTATCCAAATACACATTCATTTATTGGTATTTTGTTTATTTATTTTAATTCGAATTTACATTATTTTATGTGTATTTTGTATACATTTTTTTATGCGTATTTACTAAATTTTATGTGTATTTTGTATATATATTTTTATAGAAATCTACGTTTTTTTATTTGTATTCGTATATATATTTTGAAACAAATTTACATTGTTTAATATGTATTTTTGCATATCTCTTTCAATACAAATTTACCTTATTGTATATGCATTTTGTATATTTATTTAAATGCAAATTTAAATATTTTATATGTATTTTGGTATATATATTTTTATAAGATTACGAAAATTTGAATAAAAATATATACAAAAAAACAAAAAAATATATTTCAATTTGTATGAAAATAGATATACAAAATACACATATAATTAGTTAAATTTGTATTTAAATACATGTACAAAATACACATAAAATAATGTAAATTTGTATGAAATGAAAACAAATTCACATAAAACTTGCGTCAAAATAAATAAACAAAATATCAATAAAAGAATGTGTATTTGTATGAAAATAGATATACAAAATACACATAAAATAACCTAAATTTGATAAAACTATATACAAAAATATACAAAAATATTTTAAATTTGTATGAAAATATATATACAAAATACACATAAAATTAGGTAAATTTGTATTGAAATTCATACACAAAATACACATAAAATAATGTAAATTTGAATGAAAATACATAAACAAATACACTTAAAATAACGTAAATTTGTATAAAAAAATATATACAAAACACAAATAGAATAATGTAAAATCGTATCAAAATAAATACACAGAATATTTATAAAATAATGTAAATTTGTATGAAAATAAAGAAGCAAAATACCCATAAAATAACGCATTTTTTTTATTCATAAAAATATATATACCAAAATACACATCAAATTTTTTTATTTGTATTAAAATAAATATACAAAAAACACATACAATAAGGTAAATTTGTATTGAAATAGATATGCAAAATACATATAAAACAATGTAAATTTGTTTCAAAATATATATACGAATACACATAAAATAACGTAGATTTCTATAAAAATATATATACAAAATACACATAAAATGAAGTAAATACGTATAAAAAAATTTATACAAAATACACATAAAATAATGTAAATTCGTATCAAAATAAATAAACAAAATACCAATAAAAGAATGTGTATTTGTATAATTATAAATATACAAAATACACATAAAATAACGTAAATTTATATAAAACTATATATAAAAATACACAGAAGTAATTAAATTTGTATGAAAATATATACAAAATACACACAAAATAAGCTAAATTTGAATTGAAATATATATACAAAATACATGAAATAAAGTAAATCTGTATCAAAATATTTATACAAATACACATATAATAACGTAGATTTGTATGAAAATATATAAACAAAATACACATTAAATAATGTAATTCGTATCAAAATAAAAAAACAAAATACCAATAAAATAATATAAATTTGTATGAGTAAACGTGTATGTTGCATATTTTTTCATAACAAATTTACCTTATTATATACGCATTTTGTATATTAATTTTAATATATGTGTATTTGACTATATATTTTGATACAAATTTTCATTATTTTATGTATTTTCTATATTTATTTCAATTCAAATTTAGCTTATTTTATGTGTCTTTTGTATATCTATTTTCATATAAATTTAATTATTTTTGTTTATTTTTGTGTATAGTTTTATACAATTTTACGTTATTTTATGTGTATTTTGTATATTTATATTTATACAAGTAAACATTCTTTTATTGGCATTTAGTTTATTTATTTTGATACGAATTTACATTATTTTATGTGTATTTTGTATACATTTTCTTATACGTATTTACTTCATTTTATGTGTATTTTGTATATATATTTTTATAGAAATCTACGTTATTTTATGTGTATTCGTATATATATATATTTTGAAACAAATTTACATTGTTTTATGTGTATTTTGCATATCTATTTCAATACAAATTTACCTTATTGTATGTGCATTTTGTATATTTATTGTAATACAAATTTAAATATTTTATGTGTATTTTGGTATATATATTTTCATAAAAAATGCGTTGCTTTATGGGTATTTTGCATATTCATTTTCATACAAATTTACATTATATTATTAATATTCTGTGTATTTATTTTGATACTATTTTACATTATTCTATTTGTGTTTTGTATATATTTTTTTATACATATTTACATTATTTAATGTGTATTTTCTATATATATTTCATACAAATTTACGTTATTTTAAGTGTATTTGTTTATATATTTTCATTTAAATTTACATTATTTTATGTGTATTTTGTATATGTATTTCAATAGAAATTTAACTAGTTTTATGTGTATTTTGTATATATATTTTTATACAAATTTAAATTATTTTTGTTTATTTTTTTAATAGAGTTTTATACAAATTTACAATATTTTATGTGTATTTTGTATATCTATTTTCATACAAATACACATTCTTTTATTGATATTTTGTTTATTTATTTTGATGCGAGTTTACAGTATTTAATGTGTATTGTGTATATATATTTTTATACGTATTTACGTCATCCTTATTGTATGTGTACATTTTGTATATTAATTTTAATACAAATTTAATTATTCTATGTGTATTTTTGTATATGTATTTTTTAAAAGAATATGCTTTATCTTATGGGTATTTTGCATCTTTATTTTCATACAAATTTAAATTATTTTATTGATATTCTGTGTACTTATTTTGATACGATTTTACATTATTTTATGTATAACAAAAATAAATACAGAATACACAAAAATAGATATGCAAAATACATATAAACAATGTAAATTTGTTTCAAAATATATATACGAATACACATGAAGTAAGGTAAATTTCTATAAAAATATATATACAAAATACACATAAAATTAAGTAAATACGTATAAAAAATGTATACAAAATACACATAAAATAATGTAAATTAGTATCAAAATAAATAAACAAAATACCAATAAAAGAATGTGTATTTGTATAAATATATATATACAAAATACACATTAAATTATATAAATTTGTTTAAAACAATACAAAATACACATGAAATGATGTAAATACGTATAAAAATATATATATATATACAAAATACACATTAAATAATTTAAATTCGCGTCAAAATAAATAAACAAAATATCAATAAAAGAATGTGTATTTGTATGAAAATAGATATACAAAATACACATAAAATAACCTAAATTTGCATCAAACTATATACAAAAATACACAAAAATATTTTAAATTTGTATGAAAATAAATATACAAAATACACATTAAATTAGGTAAATTTGTATTAAAATACACACACAAAATACACATAAAATAATGTAAATTTGAATGAAAATACATTATCAAATACACTTAAAATAACGTAAATTTGTATAAAAAAAATATGAACAAAACACAAATAGAATAATATAAAATCGTATCAAAATAAATACACAGAATATTAATAAAATAATGTAAATTTGTATGAAAATAAAGAAGCAAAATACCCATAAAATAATGCATTTTTTTATTTATAAAAATATATATACCAAAATACACATCAAAAAATTAAATTTGTATTAAAATAAATATACAAAAAACACATACAATAAGGTAAATTTGTATTGAAATAGATATGCAAAATATATATAAAACAATGTAAATTTGTTTCAAAATATATATACGAATAAACATAAAATAACGTAGATTTCTATAAAAATATATATACAAAATACACATAAAATGAAGTAAATACGTATAAAAAAATGTATACAAAATACACATAAAATAATGTAAATTCGTATCAAAATAAATACACAAAATACCAATAAAAGAATGTGTATTTGTTTGAATATAAATATACAAAATACACATAAAATAACGTAAATTTATATAAACCTATATACAAAAATACACAGAAGTAATTAAAATTTTATGAAAATATATACAAAATACACACAAAATAAGCTAAATTTGAATTGAAATATATATACAAAATACATGAAATAAAGTAAATTTGTATCAAAGTATTTATACAAATAATCATATAATAACGTAAATTTTTATGAAAATATATAAACAAAATACACATTAAATAATATAAATACGTATAAAAAAATATGTACAAAATACACATATAATCATGTAATTCGTATCAAAATAAATAAACAAAATACCAATAAAATAATATAAATTTGTATGAGTAAACGTATATGTTGCATATTTTTTCAATACAAATTTACCTTATTATATACGCATTTTGTATATTAATTTTAATACAAATTTAATTATTCGATGTGTATTTTTGTATCTGTATTTTAATAAACATATGCTTTATTTTTTAGGCATTTTGCATCTTTATTTTCATACAAATTTACATTATTTTATTGATATTCTGCTCATTCATTTTGATACGAATTGACATTATTCTATGTGTATTTTGTATATATTTTTCATACAAATTTACGTTATTTTATGTTTAAAAATATGTACAAAATACACATATAATCATGTAATTCGTATCAAAATAAATAAACAAAATACCAATAAATAATTTAAATTTGTATGAGTAAACGTGTATTTTGCATATTTTTTCAATACAGATTTACCTTATTATATACGCATTTTGTATATTAATTTTAATACAAACTTAATTATTCGATGTGTATTTTTGTATCTGTATTTTTATAAACATATGCTTTATTTTTTGGGTATTTTGCATCTTTATTTTCATACAAATTTACCTTATTTTATTGATATACTGCTTATTCATTTTGATACGAATTGACATTATTCTATGTGTATTTTGTATATATTTTTCATACAAATTTATGCTATTTTATGTGTATTTGTTTATATATTTTGACACAAATTTACAATATTTTATGAGTATTTTGTATATACATTTCAAAAGAAATTTACCTAGTTTTATGTGTATTTTGTATATCTATTTTCATACAAACTCAAATTATTTCTATGTATTTTTGTATATATTTTAATACAAATTTTAGTTATGTTATTTGTATTTTGTAAATTTATTTTCATTCAAATATATATTATTTTATTGGTGTTTTGTTGATTTATATTGATACGAATTTACATTATTTTATATGTACTTTGTATATATATTTTTATTCGCATTTACATTATTTAATATTTATTTTGAATATATATTTTTATACAAATTCATGGTATTTTATGTGTATTTGTATATATATTTTTATATAAATTTACATTATTTTATGTGTATTTTGTACATATATTTTTTTTTACAAATCTACCTTATTTTATGTTTATTTTGTATGTGTATTTTGTATATATATATTTATCCAAATACACATTCTTTTATTGGTATTTTATTTATTTATTTTAATTCGAATTTACATTATTTTATGTGTATTTTGTATACATTTTTTTATACGTATATACTTAATTTTAAGTGTATTTTGTATATATATTTTTATAGAAATCTACGTTTTTTTTATTTGTATTCGTATATATATTTTGAAACAAATTTACATTGTTTTATATGTATTTTTGCATATCTCTTTTAATACAAATTTACCTTATTGTATGTGCATTTTGTATATTTATTTCAATGCAAATTTAAATATTTTATGTGTATTTTGGTATATAAATTTTTAAAAGATTACGAAAATTTGAATAAAAATATATACAAAAAAACAAAAAAATTAATTTCAATTTGTATGAAAATAGATATACAAAATACACATATAATTAGTTAAATTTGTATTTAAATACATGTACAAAATACACATAAAATAATGTAAATTTGAATGAAATGAAAACAAATTCACATAAAATTCGCGTCAAAATAAACAAACAAAATATCAATAAAAGAATGTGTATTTGTATGAAAATAGATATACAAAATACACATAAAATAACCTAAATTTGTATCAAACTATAAACAAAAATACACAAAAATATTTTAAATTTGTATGAAAATAAATATACAAAATTCACATAAAATTAGGTAAATTTGTATTGAAATACATACACAAAATACACATAAAATAATGTAAATTTGAATGAAAATACATAAACAAATACACTTAAAATAACGTAAATTTGTAAAAAAAAAATATGTACCAAACACAAATAGAATAATGTAAAATCGTATCAAAATAAATACACAGAATATTAATAAAATAATGTAAATTTGTATGAAAATAAAGAAGCAAAATACCCATAAAATAACGCATTTTTTTTTTTTATAAAAATATATATACCAAAATACACATCAAAAAATTAAATTTGTATTAAAATAAATATACAAAAAACACATACAATAAGGTAAATTTGTATTGAAATAGATATGCAAAATACATATAAAAGAATGTAAATTTGTTTAAAAATATATATACGAATACACATAAAATAACGTAGATTTCTATAAAAATATATATACAAAATACACATAAAATGAAGTAAATACGTATAAAAAAATGTATACAAAAAACACATAAAATAATGTAAATTCGTATCAAAATAAATAAACAAAATACCAATAAAAGAATGTGTATTTGTATAAATATAAATATACAAAATACACATAAAATAACGTAAATTTATATAAAACTATATACAAAAATACAGAAGTAATTAAATTGTATGAAAATATACAAAATACACACAAAATAAGCTAGATTTGAATTGAAATATATATACAAAATACATGAAATAATGTAAATTTGTATCAAAATATTTATACAAATACACATATAATAACGTAAATTTGTATGAAAATATATAAACAAAATACACATTAAATAATGTAAATGCGTATAAAAAAATATGTACAAAATACACATATCATCATGTAATTCGTATCAAAATAAATAAACAAAATACCAATAAAATAATATAAATTTGTATGAGTAAACGTGTATGTTACATATTTTTCAATACAAATTTAGCTTATATATACGCATTTTGTATATTAATTTAATACAAATTTAATTATTCGATGTGTATTTTTGTATATGTTGTATATATATTTTTATACGCTTTACATTATTTAATATTTATTTGAATATATATTTTATACAAATTCAGGTATTTTATGTGTATTGTATATATATTTTATATAAATTTACATTATTTTATGTATTTTGTACATATATTTTTTACAAATCTACCTTCTTTTATGTTTATTTTGTATGTGTATTTTGTATATTTATATTTATCCAAATACACATTCTTTTATTGGTATTTTGTTTATTTATTTTAATTCGAATTTACATTATTTTATGTGTATTTTGTATACATTTTTTTATACGTATTTACTTAATTTATGTGTATTTTGTATATATATTTTTATAGAAATCTACGTTTTTTATTTGTTTTCGTATATATATTTTGAAACAAATTTACATTGTTTTATATGTATTTTTGCATATCTCTTTCAATACAAATTTACCTTATTGTATGTGCATTTTGTATATTTATTTCAATGCAAATCTAAATATTTTATGTGTATTTTGGTATATATATTTTTATAAGATTACGAAAATTTGAATAAAAATATATACAAAAAAACAAAAAAATAAATTTCAATTTATATGAAAATAGATATACAAAATACACATATAATCAGTTAAATTTGTATTTAAATACATGTACAAAATACACATAAAATAATGTAAATTTGTATGAAATGAAAACAAATTCACATAAAATTCGCGTCAAAATAAATAAACAAAATATCAATAAAAGAATGTGTATTTGTATGAAAATAGGTATACAAAATACACATAAAATAACCTAAATTTGTATGAAACTACATACAAAAATACACAAAAATATTTTAAATTTGTATGAAAATAAATATACAAAATACACATAAAATTAGGTAAATTTGTATTGAAATATACACAAAATACACATAAAATAATGTAAATTTGAATGAAAATACATAAACAAATACACTTAAAATAACGTAAATTTGTATAAAAAAATATGTACAAAACACAAATAGAATAATGTAAAATCGTATCAAAAAAAATACTCAGAATATTAATAAAATAATGTAAATTTGTATGAAAATAGAGAAGCAAAATACCCATAAAATAACGCATTTTTTTTATTTATAAAAATATATATACCAAAATACACATCAAAAAATTAAATTTGTATTAAAATAAAAAATTTTTTTTTTTTTTTTACAGCAAAGGAGACAGCTCAAGGGCACAAAAAAGTAAACATTAATAAAAAAAAAAGCCCGCTACTCGCTGCTCCTAAAAAGAATCCCAAGAGGTGGCCGAAAGATAAGTCAGTTTCGGGAGGAGAGGTGTCCTGATACCCTCCTCTTGAAAGAGTTCAAGTCGTAGGCAGGAGGAAATACAGATGAAGGAAGATTGTTCCAGAGTTTACCAGCGTGAGGGATGAAAGAGTGAAGATGCTGGTTAACTCTTGCATAAGGGGTTTGGACAGTATAGGGATGAGCATGAGTAGAAAGTCCCGTGCAGCGTGGCCGCGGGAGGGAGGCATGCAGTTAGCAAGTTCAGAAGAGCAGTCAGCGTGGAAATATCGATAGAAGATAGAAAGAGAGGCAACATTGCGGCGGAATTTATGAGGTAGAAGACTATCAGTATGAGGAGGAGAGCTGATGAGACGAAGAGACTTTTCCTCCTCTGTCCAGAAGAGCTGTGTGGTGGAGCCCCCACACATGAGATGCATACTCCATACGAGGGCGGACAAGGCCCTGTATATGGACAGCAACTGTGCAGGGAGAAGAACTGGCGGAGACGGTACAGAACGCTCAGCCTCGAGGAAGCTGATTTAGTAAGAGATGAGATATGAAGTTTCCAGTTGAGATTTTGAGTTAAGGATAGACCGAGGATGTTTAGTGTTGAGGAAGGTGATAGCTGGGTGTTGTCAAAGAATAGGGATAGTTGTTTGGAAGATTGTGTCGAGTGGATAGGTGGAGAAACTGTGTTTTTGAGGCGTTGAAGGACACCAGGTTCTTCTTGCCCCAATCGGAAATAATAGTAAGGTCTGAGGCTAAGCGTTCTGCAGCCTCCAGCCTTGAGTCGTTAAGTTCCTGAAGGGTGGGTCTTCTATTAAAAGAAGTTGAATAATGCAGAGTGGAATCATCGGCGTAGGAATGGATAGGACAGTTCGTTTTGGAAAGAAGATCATCAATGAACAACAGAAAAGAGTGGGAGATAGGACAGAACCCTGTGGGACACCACTGTTAATAGATTTAGGGGAAGAACAGTGACCGTCTACCACGGCAGAAATAGAACGGTCAGAAAGGAAACTGAGATAAAGGTACAGAGAAGGATAGAAACCGGAGGAGGGTAGTTTAGAAAGCAAAGATTTGTGCCAGACCCTATCAAAAGCTTTTGATATGTCCAGCGCAATAGCAAAAGTTTCACTGAAACGGCTAAGAGAGGATGACCAAGAGTCACATATAAGAAGGCTAGCAGATCACCAGTAGAACGCCCTTCAAACCTATACTATGAATATATATATATATATATATATATATATATATATATATATATATATATATATATATATATATATATAGAAAAACATATGTTAAAATAAATCAAATACAAAATACAAATATACATTAAATAATTAAAATTGAAAATAAATATACAAAAATAATCATAAAATAAGGTAAATTTGTAATGAAATATATGTAAAAAATACACATAAAATAATATAAATTTGTATGAAAATACATATAAATACACATAAAATAACATGAATTTGTATGTAATCGGTATCAAATGTATACGAATACCCACAATAAAATAACATATTTTTTGGTGAAATGTATATATAAATACATATAAAATAATTTAAATACGTAGAAAATACCAAAATACATAAATAATGTAAATTGGGTAAATAAATAAATACAAAATTCCAATAAAAGAATGTATATTTAGAAAATATATACAAAATATAATTAAAATAATTGAAATTTGTATAAAAATATACAAAAATATAATTTATTTGTTTGAAAATAGATATGCAAAACACACATAAAGAAATTTGTATTGAATACATACAAAACTCATATGAAATAATGTAAATTTGTATGAAAATATAATATAAAAATAACGTAAATTTGGATGGGGCTTTATATATACAAAATATACATTAAATATTTTAAATATGAATATAAATATATTATATTATATATATTTTATTGAAATTATCGTTATTTATGTGTATTTTGTAAATGTTTTCTGCTACAACCACATTATTTTATTGGTATTTTTTCATTTATTTTGATACGAATTACATGATTATTTGTGTATTTTAAGCATATTTTTTTATACGTATTTACATTATTTAAAGTGTTTTTTATTTATATATTTTCAAGGTTAAATTTACGTTATTGTATGGTTATTTATAAATATTTTGATACAAATTTCTATACTTATTTTATGTATTTTGTATATATATTTAACTAAATTTAGTTTATTTTATATGTATTTTATATATCTATTTTGTACAAATTTAATTTCATTTATATGTATTTTGTATATAGTTTTTATAACTTACGTTATTTTTTGTGTGTATTTTGTATATTTATATTTATACAAACACACATTCTTTATTAGTATTTTGTTTATTTATTTGATGAGTTTGCACTATTTTATGTGTATTTTAAATATTTTTATACGTGTATTTACTTAACTATATGTGTATTTTGTATATATATTTTATAGAAATCTGCGTTATTTTATGTGTATTCTTTATATATTTTAAAACAAATTTACATTGTTTTATGTATTTTGCATATCTATTTTAATACAAATTCATGTTATTGTATGTGTGCATTTTAAGAATGTATTTTAATAAAATCAAATATTTTTTATGTGTTTTTTATATATATTATAAAAAGTAAGAGTTTTTAGTGGGTATTTTGTATCTTAATATTCATACAAATTTACATTATTTTATTAATATTTTAAAATATTTTGATACGATTTTATTATCTCTATTTGTGTTTTGTATATATTTTTATAATGCATTTATATACACACATAGAACGTTAAATCGTAATTTCTAAAATTAAAATAAACAGAATACAATTAAAATAATATAAATTTGTATGAAAATAAAGATAAAATATCCATATAATAACGGATATTTGTATAAAAATAATTAAATCTATTAAAATAAATATACAAAATGTACATACAATAAAGCAAATTTGTATTGAAATAGATATGCAAAATACACATTATCAATGTGTAAATTTGTATCAAAATAGATATGAATACCATAAAATAGAGTAAATTTCTATGAAAAAATACATACAAAATAGATATACAAAATACACATTTAACTAGTTAAATTTGTATTAAATACATGTGTACAAAAAATACATAAAATAATGTAATTTGTATGAAAATGAAAACAAATACACATAAATATCGTATATTTATATAAATATATATATAAACACACATAGAATATCGCAAAATCATATCAAAATAAATACATTAGAATGTTTGAATATTGGGAATTTGTAGAAAAATAAATATGTAATATACCCATAAAATAAAGCATATTTTTATAAAATACATATAAAAAAAATACATAGAATAATCAATTTGTATTGTATTCATTGATACAATGCATATAATAAGGTAGTTTATTGAAAATATGCAAAATAATATGATAAACAATGTAAATTTGTTTCCAAATATATCTAATGAACACATAAACAACGTAGATTTCCTATAGAAATATATATATATAGAAAATACTCATGAAATGATGTAAACATGCATAAAAATATGGGTAGGCAGGCGGAGGTGATAGCGTATTGACCCACATTCGGGTGGATGGACGACGCGGACTGAATCCCCACGCTACCACTGGATTTTTCTGTCACGCTGAGTGGCTTAAAACTACCCACATGCTGTCCTGAAGACCATCCGAACCTACAGGCCCCACTCTGAAGAAGGCTTGGCCGACCATCAGCTGCACCTGGAAGAAGCTCTGGGCTGACCATCAGGCCTCACTGGGAAGATGCCTACTGGCGTAATATAACAACGTAAAAAAAACATAAAAAAATAATGTACCAGGAATATTTTTCACACATATCTATATTAATGTTTATTTTGTATATATATTCTATCCAAATTATATTATTTTATGTATTTGTTTATATATTTTCTTTACACAAATTTACATTATTTTATATGTATTTTGTATATATATTTTCTACGTATTTAAATTATTTTATTTTGTATTTTGTATATACATATTTCATAAAATTTACGTTATTTTATTGTGTGTATTCAGTATATTTTGATACAAATTTTATACAAATTCATGTTATTTCTATCGTGTATTGTATAAATATTTTCATACAAATTTATATCATTTTTATGTGTGTATTTTTAGATATATTTCATTACGCAATTTTGTCTTTTATTTTATGTTTATTTGGTATATTTATTTCATTCAATTCCTTAAATTATTTTATGTGTATACTTTTATTTGCATTTAGGTTATTTTACATGTATTTTCTATATATATTTTCAATCTCAAAATTGACATGATTTTTATTGCTATTTTCTTAATTTAATTCGATAAGAATTTAGATTATATCATAGCTGTTTTGTATACATATTATTTTGGTACTCATTTATTATTATCTTAATGTGTGTTTTGTATATATATTTTTATGCAATTACTTTTATAATATGTATTTTTGTATTATATATTTTATAGAAATTTTATATGTTATTTTATGTGTGTATTTTGTATATGTTTTCTCATGTTAAATTTATATTAATTTATTTGTATTTGTTTATTTATTTTGATACGAATTACATGATTATATGTGTATTTTGTACATGGCTTTTAATACATATTTACCATTATGCGTGTAATGTGTATTTTGTTCTATATATATAAAAAAAAATCTACGTTATTATATGTGTATATTTACAGTAATATTTTGATAATAAATTTACTTTTATTTTATGTATTTGTGTAAGTATATATTCAATTCAAATTTAGCTATATTTGTATTAAAATTAATATACGAAATGCATATACAATAAGGTAAATTTGTATTGAAAAAATTTGCAAAATACACATAAAAGTGTAAATTTGTTTAAAAATCTATATACGAATACACATAAAATAACGTAGATTTCTATAGAAATATATATACAAAATACACATGAAATGATGTAAATATGAATATAAAAATATATACAAAATACACATTAAATAATGTAAATTCGCGTCAAAATAAATAAACAAAATATCAATAAAAGAATGTGTATTTGTATGAAAATAGATATACAAAATACACATAAAATAACCTAAATTTGTATAAAACTATATACAAAAATACACAAAAATAGTTTAAATTTGTATGAAAATAAATATACAAAATACACATAAAATTATGTAAATTTGTATTGAAATACATATACAAAATACACATAAAATAATGGAAATTTGAATGAAAATATATTAACATACACTTAAAATAACGTAAATTTGTTTCAAATATATATACAAAATACACATTAAATAATGTAAATATGTATAAAAAAATATATATACAAAACACAAATAGAATAATGTAAAATCGTATCAAAAATAAATACTCAGAATATTAATAAAATAATGTAAATTTGTATGAAAATAAAGATGCAAAATAGGCATAAAATAACGCATTTCTTATAAATATATATATACCGAAATACACATAAAATATTAAAATTTGTATTAAAATAAATATAAAAAATGCACTTAAAATAAGGTAAATTTGTATTGAAATAGATATGCAAAATACATATAAAACAATGTAAATTTGTTTCAAAATATATATACGAATACACATAAAATAACGTAGATTTCTATAAAAATATACAAAATACACATAAAATGAAGTAAATACGTATAAAAAAATGAATACAAAATACACAAAATAATGTAAAATCGTATCAAAATAAATAAACAAAATAACAATAAAAGAATGTGTATTTGTATAAATATAAATATACAAAATACACATAAAATATCGTAAATTTGTATAAAACTATATACAAAAATACACAGAAGTAATTAAATTTGTATGAAAATAGATATACAAAATACAGCTAAAATAAGCTAAATTTGATTTGAAATGTACATACAAACTACATAAAATAATGTAATTTTGTATCAAAGTATTTATACAAATACTTATAATAACGTAGATTTGTTTAAAAATATATAAACAAAATACACAATAAGTAATGTAAATACGTATAAAAAATATGTACAAAATACACATATAATCATGTAATTCGTATCAAAAAAATAAACAAAATAGCAATAAAATAATGTAAATTTGTATGAGAAAACATATACAAATAACGCAAATTTCTATAAAAATATATGTACAAAAATGCACATAAAATAAAGTAAATTTGCATAAAAATATATATACAAAACACACATTAAATAATGTAAATGCGTACATAAAATAACGTAAATTTGTATAAAACTATATACAAAAATACACAAAAATAATTTAAATTTGTATGAAAAGAAATATACAAAACACACACATAATTAGGTAAATTTGTATTGAAATACATATACAAAATACACATCAAATAATGTAAATTTGAATGAAAATATATAAACAAATACACTTAAAATAACGTAAATTTGTATAAAATATATATGCAAGATACACATTAAATAATGTAAATATGTATAAAAAAATATATACAAAAAACAAATTGAATAATGTAAAATCGTATCAAAATAAATACACAGAATATCAATAAAATAATGTAAATTTGTATGAAAATAAGGATGCAAAATTATCAAAAAATATCGCATTTTTTATAAAAATATATATACCAAAATACACATAAAATATTAAAATTTGTATTGAAATAAATACAAAATGCATATACAGTAAGGTAGATTTGTATTGAAAGAGATATTCAAAAATACATATAAAACAATGTAAATTTGTTTCAAAATATATATACGAATACACATAAAATAATGTTCATTTCTATAGAAATATATATACAAAATACATATGAAATTATGTAAATACGTATAAAAATATATATACAAAATACATGTTAAATAATGTAAATTCGTGTCAAAATAAATAAACAAAATATCATAAAAAGAATGTGTATTTGTATGAAAATAGAAAATAGATAATAAATTTGCATAAAACATATATGCAAGATACTCATTAAATAATGTAAATATGTATAAAAAAGTATATACATGAAACAAATAGAATAATGTAAAATCGTATCAAAATAAATACACCGATTATTAATAAAATAATGTAAATTTGTATGAAAATAAAGATGGAAAATTCCCATAAAATAGCGCATTTCTTATAAAAATATGTATAACAAAATACACATAAAATATTTAAATTTGTATTGAAATAAAAATACAAAATGAACATACAATAAGGTAAATTTGTATTGAAAGAGATTTGCAAAAATACATGTAAAACAATGTAAATTTGTTTCAAAATATATATACGAATACAAATAAAATAACGTAGATTTCTATAAAAATATATATACAAAATACACATAAAATTAAGTAAATACGTATAAAAAAATGTATACAAAATACACATAAAATAATGTAAATTCGAATTAAAATAAATAAACAAAATACCAATAAAAGAATGTGTATTTGGATAAATATAAATATACAAAATACACATACAAAATAAACATAAAATAAGGTAGATTTGTAATAAAATATATGTACAAAATACACATAAAATAATGTAAATTTATATGAAAATATATATACAAATACACATAAAATACCATGAATTTGTATAAAAATATATATTCAAAATAAATATTAAATAATGTAAATGCGTATAAAAATATATATACAAAGTACATATAAAATAATGTAAATTCGTATGAATATAAACAAAGCACCAATAAAATAATATATATTTGAATGAAAATAAATTTACAAAATACACATAACATAACTAAAATTTATATTAAAATATATACAAAAATACATAGAAATAATTTGAGTTTGTATGAAAATAGATATACAAAATACACATAAGACTAGGTAAATTTCTTTTGAAATGTATATACAAAATACTCATAAAATATTGTAAATTTGTGTCAAAGTATAAAACAAATACACATAAAATAACGTAAATTTGTATGAAAAATATATACAAAATACACATAGAATAATGTCAATTCGTATCAAAGTGAATGAGCAGAATATCAATAAAATAATGTAAATTTGTGTGATAATAAAGATGCAAAATACCCATAAAATAAAGCATATGTTTATAAAAATACTGATACAAAAATACACATCGAATAATTAAATTTGTATTAAAATTAATATACAAAAAGCGTATACAATAAGGTAAATTTGTATTGACAAAATATGCAACATACACGTTTACTCATACAAATTTATATTATTTTATTGGTATTTTGTTTATTTATTTTCATACAAATTTACGTTATTATATGTGTATTTGTATAAATATTATGATACAAATTTACTTTATTTTATATAAATTAACGTTATTTTATGTGTATTTTGTATATTTATATTTATACAAATACAGATTCTTTTATTAATATTTTGTTTATTTATTTTGATACGAATTTACATTATTTTATTTGTATATTGTATACATTTTTTTATACGTATTTACTTCATTTTATGTGTATTCGTATATATATTTTGAAACAAATTTACATTGCTTTATATGTATTTTGCATATCTATTTCAATACAAATTTACCTTATTGTATGTGTTTTTTGTATATTTATTTTAATACAAATTTAGTTTTTTTATGTGTATTTTGGTATATATATATTTTTATAAATAAAAAAATCCGTTATTTTATGGGTATTTTGCCTCTTTATTTTCATACAAATTTACATTATTTCATTAATATTCTGTGTATTTATTTTGATACGGTTTTACATTATTCTATTTGTGTTTTGTACATATTTTTTTATACAAATTTACGTTATTTTAAGTGTATTTGTTTATGTATTTTCATTCAAATTTACATTATTTTATGTGTATTTTGTATATGTATTTCAATACAAATTTACCTAATTTTATGTGTATTTTGTATATTTATTTTCATACAAATTAAAAATATTTTTGTGTTTTTTTGTATATAGTTTGATACAAATTTAGGTTATTTTATGTGTATTTTGTATATCTATTTTCATACAAATACATATTCTTTTTTTGATATTTTGTTTATTTATTTTGACGCGAATTTACATTGTTTAATGTTTATTTTGTATATATATTTTTATACGTATTTACATCATTTCATGTGTATTTTGTATAGTTTTAAACAAATTTAAAATATTTAATGTGTATTTTGTATATTTATATTTATACAAATACACATTCTTTTATTGGTATTTTGTTTATTTATTTTGATACGAATTTACATTATTTTATGTGTATTTTGTATACATTTTTTTATACGTATTTACTTAATTTTATGTGTATTTTGTATATATATTTTTATAGAAATCTACCTTATTTCAAGTGTATTCGTATATATTTTGAAACAAATTTACATTGTTTATATGTATTTTGCATATCTATTTTTGTGTATTCTGTATTTATTTTTGTTATACATATTTACATTATTTAATGCTTATTTTGTTTATATATTTTATTCAAATTTACGTTACTTTATGTGTATTTGTTTATATATTTTCAAACAAATTTACTTTATTTAAGAGTATTTTGTATATGTATTTTAATACAAATTTTCCTAATTTTATGTGTATTTTGCATTTCTTTTTTCAAACAAATTTAATTTATTTTTGTGTATTTTTGTATATATTTTCATACAAATTTTAGTTCTTTTATACGTATTTTGTATATATATTTTCCTACAAATATACATTCTTTTATTGGAATTTTGTTCATTTATTTTGATACGAATTTACATTATTTTATGTGTATTTTGTATATATAATTTTCTACGTATTTAAATTATTTTATTTGTATTTTGTATATACATTTTCATAAAAATTTACGTTATTTTATTGTGTGTATTCGTATATATTTTGATACAAATTTTATACAAATTCATGTTATTTTATGTTTATTTGTATATATATTTTCATACAAATTTATATTATTTTATGTGTATTTTTACAGTTATTTCATTATTAATTTACCTTTTTTTATGTTTATTTTGTATATTTATTTCATTAAATTTTAAATTATTTTATGTGTATATTTGTAATTGTATTTCGGTTATTTCATATTTATTTTCTATATATATTTTAATTCAAAATTACAATATTTTATTGGTATTTTCTTAATTTAATTCGATACGAATTTAGATTATTTCATAGGTATTTTGTATAAATATTTTTATACTCATTTACATTATCTAATGTGTGTTTTGTATATATCTTTTATGCAAATTTATTTTATGTGCATTTCTGTACATATATTTTATAGAAATTTCTGTTATTTTATGTGTATTTTGTATATGTTTTCTCATAAAAATTTATATTATTTTATTGGTATTTTCTTTATTTATTTTCATACGAATAACATGATTATATGTGTATTTTGTATATATTTTTTATACGTATCTACATTATTTAATATGTATTTTGTTTATATATTTTTATACAAATTTACGTTATTATATTATTATATTATTACCTTATTATAAAGTTTCATACAAATTTGCTTTATTTGATGTATTTTGTATATATATTTCAATTCAAATTTAGCTTATTTTGTGTGTATTTTATATATCTATTTCCATACAAATTTAATTATTTTTGTGTATTTTTGTATATAGTATTATATAAATTTACGTTATTTTATGCGTATTTTTTATATTTATATTTATACAAATACACATTCTTTTATTGGTATTTTGTTTATTTATTTTGATACGAATTTACATTATTTTATGTGTATTTTGTATACATTTCTTTATACGTATTTACTTCATTTTATGTGTATTTTGTATATATATTTTCATAGAAATCTACGTTATTTTATGTGTATTCGTATATATATTTTGAAACAAATTTACATTGTTTTATATGTATTTTGCATATCTATTTCAATACAAATTTAAATTAGTGTATGTGTATTTTGTATAATTATTTTTATAGAAATTTAAATTTTTTATGTGTATTTTGGTATATATATTTTTATAAGAAAATGCGTTATTTTATGGGCATTTTTCTTCTTTTTTTTCATACAAATTTACATTATTTTATTTATATTCTGTGTATTTATTTTGATACGATTTTACAATATTCTATTTGTGTTTTCTGTATATTTTTTATACATATTTACATTATTTAGTTTGTATTTTGTATATATATTTTATACAAATTTACGTTATTTTAAGTGTATTTGTTTATGTATTTTCATTCAAATTTACATTATTTTATGTGTATTTTGTATACGTATTTCAACACAAATTTACCTAATTTTATGTGTATTTTGTATTTATTTTCATACAAGTTTAAATTATTTTTGTGTATTTTTGTATATATTTTTATAAAATTTAGGTTATTTTATGTGTATTTTGTATATCTATTTTCATACAAATACACATTCTTTTATCGATATTTTGTTTATTTATTTTGACGCGAATTTACAATATTTAATGTGTATTTTGTATATATATTTTTATACGTATTTACATCATTTCATGTGTATTTTGTAAATATATATATTTCTGTAGAAATCTACGTTAGTTTATGTGTGTTCGTATATATATTTTGAAACAAATTTACACTGTTTTATGTGTATTTTGCATATGTTTTCAATACAAATTTTCCTTATTGTATGTGCATTTTGTATATTAATTTTAATACAAATTTAATTATTCTATGTGTATTTTTGTATATGTAATTTTAGAAAAATATGCTTTATTTTATGGGTATTTTGCATCTTTATTTTCATACAAATTTACATTATCTTATTGATACTCTGTGTATTTGTTTTGATACGATTTTACATTACTCTATGTGTATTTTGAATATATATTTAATACAAATGTATGTTATTTTATGTGTTTTTGTTTCCATTTCATACAAATTTACATTATTTTATGTGTATTTTGTACATGTATTTAAATACAAATTTAACTAATAATATGTGTATTTTGTATATCTATTTTCATACAAATTGAATTTTTTTTTTGTATATATTTTTATACAAATTTTCGCTATTTTATATGTATTTTGTATATTTATTTTTCAACAAATATACGTTCTTTTATCGGAATTTTGTTTATTTATTTTGATACGAATTTACATTATTATAGGGGTATTTGGTATATATATTTTTTTTTTTTTACAGCAAAGGAGACAGCTCAAGGGCACAAAAAAGTAAACATTAATAAAAAAAAAAGCCCGCTGCTCGCTGCTCCTAAAAAGAATCCAAAGAGGTGGCCGAAAGATAAGTCAGTTTCGGGAGGAGAGGTGTCCTGATACCCTCCTCTTGAAAGAGTTCAAGTCGTAGGCAGGAGGAAATACAGATGAAGGAAGATTGTTCCAGAGTTTACCAGCGTGAGGGATGAAAGAGTGAAGATGCTGGTTAACTCTTGCATAAGGGGTTTGGACAGTATAGGGATGAGCATGAGTAGAAAGTCGAGTGCAGCGGGGCCGCGGGAGGGGGGGAGGCATGCAGTTAGCAAGTTCAGAAGAGCAGTCAGCGTGGAAATATCGATAGAAGATAGAAAGAGAGGCAACATTGCGGCGGAATTTAAGAGGTAGAAGACTATCAGTATGAGGAGGAGAGCTGATGAGACGAAGAGCCTTTGCCTCCACTCTGTCCAGAAGAGCTGTGTGAGTGGAGCCCACACATGAGATGCATACTCCATACGAGGGCGGACAAGGCTCCTGTATATGGACAGCAACTGTGCAGGGGAGAAGAACTGGCGGAGACGGTACAGAACGCCCAGCCTCGAGGAAGCTGATTTAGTAAGAGATGAGATATGAAGTTTCCAGTTGAGATTTTGAGTTAAGGATAGACCGAGGATGTTTAGTGTTGAGGAAGGTGATAGCTGGGTGTTGTCAAAGAATAGGGCATAGTTGTTTGGAAGATTGTGTCGAGTGGATAGGTGGAGAAACTGTGTTTTTGAGGCGTTGAAGGACACCAGGTTCTTCTTGCCCCAATCGGAAATAATAGTAAGTTCTGAGGCTAAGCGTTCTGCAGCCTCCAGCCTTGAGTCGTTAAGTTCCTGAAGGGTGGGTCTTCTATTAAAAGAAGTTGAATAATGCAGAGTGGAATCATCGGCGTAGGAATGGATAGGACAGTTCGTTTTGGAAAGAAGATCATCAATGAACAACAGAAAAAGAGTGGGAGATAGGACAGAACCCTGTGGGACACCACTGTTAATAGATTTAGGGGAAGAACAGTGACCGTCTACCACGGCAGAAATAGAACGGTCAGAAAGGAAACTGGAGATAAAGGTACAGAGAGAAGGATAGAAACCGTAGGAGGGTAGTTTAGAAAGCAAAGATTTGTGCCAGACCCTATCAAAAGCTTTTGATATGTCCAGCGCAATAGCAAAAGTTTCACCGAAACGGCTAAGAGAGGATGACCAAGAGTCAGTTAAGAAGGCTAGGAGATCACCAGTAGAACGCCCCTTGCGGAACCCATACTGGCGATCAGATAGAAGGTCAGAAGTGGAAAGGTGCTTTTGAATCTTACGGTTAAGGATTGATTCAAAAGCTTTAGATAGACAAGAAAGTAAAGCAATAGGACGGTAGTTTGAGGGATTGGAGCGGTCACCCTTCTTAGGTACAGGCTGTGTGAAGGCATATATATTTTTATTCTTATTTACATCATTATATATGTATTTTGTATGCAAATTTTCATAGAAATTTACTCTATTTTATGTCTATTCGTATATATCTTTTGATACAAATTTACATTATTTATGTGTATTTTGCATATCTATTTTAATATAAATTTACTTTAATGTATGTGCATTTTTTATATTTATTTTAATACAAATTTAATTATTTTATGTGTATTTTTGTATATTTATTTTTATTACATTTACATTATTTTATTAATATTCTGTTTATTTATTTTAATACGAGTTAACATTATTCTATGTGTATGTATATATATATATATATATATATATATATATATATATATATATATATATATATATATATATATATATATATATATATATATATATATATATATATATATATATATATATATATATATATATTTTTTTTTATACATATTTACATTATTTAATGTTTATTTTGTATATATATTTTATCCAAATCTACGTTATTTTATGTGTATTTCTTTATATATTTTCATACAAATTTACATTATTTTATGTGTATTTTGTATATGTATTTCAATACAAATTTGCCTAATTTTATGTGTATTTTGCATATCTATTTTCAAACTAATTTAACTTAATTTTGAGTATTTTTGTATATATTTTTATACAAATTTTAGTTATTTTATTTATATTTTGTATATATATTTTCCTACAAATATACATTCTTTTATTGGAATTTTGTCTATTTATTTTGATACGAATTTACATTATTTTATGTGTGTTTTGTATATATACTTTTCTACGTATTTAAATTATTTTATGTGTATTTTGTATATACATTTTCATAAAAATTTACATTATTTTCTTGTGTGTATTCGTATATATTTTGATACAAATTTTGTACAAATTTATGTTATTTTATGTGTATTTGTATAAATATTTTCATACAAATTTAGATGTGTATTTTGTATATATATTTTTTATAGAAATCTACGTTATTTTGTGTATTCGTATATATATTTTTAAACAAATTTACATAGTTTTATATGTATTTTGCGTATCTATTTCAATACAAATTTACCTTAATGAATATGCATTTTGTATATTTATTTTAATACAAATTTAAATATTTTATGTGTATTTTGGTATATATATATTTTCTAAAAAATGCGTTATTTTATGGGTATTTTGCATCTTTATTTTCATACAATTTTACATTATTTTATTAATATTCTGAGTATTTATTTTGATACGATTTTACCCTATTCTATTTGTGTTTTGTATATATTTTTTTCATTCATATTTGCATTATTTAATGTGTATTTTGTATATATATTTTATACAAACTTACGTTATTTAAAGTGTATTTGTTTATATATTTTCATTCAAATTTACATTATTTTATGTGTATTTTGTAAATGTATTTCAATACAAATTTACCTAATTTTATGTGTATTTTGAATATTTATTTTCATACAAATTTAAATTATTCTTGTGAATTTTTGTATGTATTTTTTATATATATTTTTATAGAAAATTACGTTTTTTTATGTGTATTCGTATATATATTTTGAAATAAATTTACCTTGTTTTAAGTGTGTTTTGCATATCTATTTCAATACAAATTTACCATATTGTTTGTTCATTTTGTATATTAATTTTGATACAAATTTAATTATTCTATGTGTATTTTTGTATATGTATATTTATAAAAATATGCTTTATTTTATGGGTATTTTGCATCTTTATTTTCATACAAATTTACATTATTTTATTGACATTCTGTGTATTTATTTTGATATAATTTTACATTATTCCATGTGTATTTTGTATATATATTTTATAAAAATGTAAGTAAATTTGAATTGAAATATATATACAAAATACATAAAATAATGTAAATTTGTATCAAAATATTTATACAAATACACATATAATAACGTAATTTTTTTTTAAATATATGAACAAAATACACATTAAATAATGTAAATACGTTTAAAAAAATATGTACAAAATACACATATAGTCATGTAATTAGTATCAAAATAAATAAACAAAATACCAATAAAATAATGTAAATTTGTGTGAGAAAACATATTGAAAATACACATAAAATAACGCAAATTTCTATAAAAATATATGTACAAAAATGCATATTAAATAAAGTAAATTTGCATAAAAACATATATACAAAACACACATTAGATAATGTAAATGAGTAAAAAAATATGTATACAAAATAGCTATGAAATAATCTAAATTCGTATCTAATTAAATTAAGAATATACCAATAAAATAATATAATTTTGGATGAAAATACATATAAAATAACCTAAATACAAATACAAATATACACATAAAATAATTTAAAATTAAATGAAATAAATATAAAAAATAAACATAAATAAGGTAAATTTGTAATGAAATATATGTAAAAATACACAAAATAATATAAATTTGTATGAAAATATATATACAAATAAACATAAAATAACATGAATTTGTATAAAATTTGTATCCAAATATATACGAATACACACAATAAAATAACGTAATTTTTTATGAAAATATATATACAAAATACACATAAAATAATGTAAATACGTAGAAAAATATATATACAAAATACACATAAAATAATGTAAATATGTAAGGAAAATATATACAAAATACACCTAAAATAATGTAAAATTGTATCAATATAAATGTACAGAGTATCAATAAAGTAATGTAAAAATTAAAACAAAGATGTAAAATACCCCAAAAATTACTCATTTAAAAAAAAATATATATACAAAAATACACATCAAATAATTAAATTTGTATTAAAATAAATATACAAAATACACATACAGTAAGATAAATTTTTATTGAAATAGATATCCTAAATACACATAAAATAATATAAATTTTTATCAAAACATATACGAATACACAAAATAAAATAACGTAAATTTTTATGAAAATATATATACAAAATACACATAAAATAATGTAAATACGTAGAAAAATACATATTTAAAATACACATAAAATAATGTAAATTCGTGTCAAAATGAATAAACAAAATTCCAATAAAAGAATGTATATTTGTAGGAAAATATACATACAAAATACACATAAAATAACGTAGATTTCTATAGAAATATATATACAAAATACACATGAAATTATGTAAATACGTATAAAAATATATATACAAAATACACAATAAATAATGTAAATTCGCGTCAAAATAAATAAACAAAATATCAATAAAAGAATGTGTATTTGTATGAAAATAGATATACAAAATACACATGAAATAACCTAAATTTGTATAAAACTATATACAATAATACACAAAAATAATTTAAATTTGTTTGAAAATAAATATACAAAATACACATAAAATTAGGTAAATTTGTATTTAAATACATATACAAAATACACTTAAAATAATGTAAATTTGAATGAAAATATATAAACAAATACACTTAAAATAATGTAAATTTGTATAAAATATAAATACAAAATACACATTAAATAATGTAAATATACATAAAAAATATATATAAAACACAAATAGAATAATGTAAAATCGTATCAAAATAAATACACAGAATGTTAATAAAATAATGTAAATTTGTATGAAAATTAAAATGCAAAATACCCATGAAATAAAGCATTTTTTATAAAAATAATTGAATTTGTATTAAAATAAATATACAAAATGCACATACAATAAGGAAAATCTGTATTTAAATACATATGCTAAATACATATAAACAATGTAAATTTGTTTCAAAATATATATACGAATACACATAAAATAAGGTAGATTTGTATAAAAAATATATATATACAAAATAAACATAAAATTAAGTAAATACGTATAAAAAAAATGTATACAAAATACACATAAAAGATGTAAATTCGTATCAAAATAAATAAACAAAAAAACAATACAAGAATGTGTATTTGTATAAATATAAATATACGAAATACACATTAAATAACGTAAATTTGTATAAAACTATACACAAAAATACACAGAAGTAATTAAATTTGTATGAAAATGGATATAAAAAATACACATAAAATAAGCTAAATTTGAATTGAAATATATATACAAAGTACATAATATAATGTAAATTTGCATCAAAATATTTTTAAAAATACACATTTAATAAAGTGGATTTGTATAAAAATATATAAACAAAATACTCATTAAATAATGTAAATACGTATAAAAAAAATTGTACAAAATACATATATAATGATGTAATTTGTATCAAAATAAATAAACAAAATACCATTAAAATAATGTAAATTTGTATGAGAAAACATAAACAAAATACACATAAAATTACACAAATTTTTATAAAAATATATGTACAAAAATGCATATAAAATAAAGTAAATTTGCATAAAAATATATACAAAACACACTTTAAATAATGTACATGCGTATAAAAATATGTATACAAAATACCAATGAAATAATCTAAATTCGTATCGAATTAAATTAACAAAATACCAAAAAAATAATGGAATTTTGGATGAAAATATATATAGAAAATGCACATAAAATGACCTAAATACTAATACAAATATACACATAAAATAATATAAAATTGAATGAAATAAATATCAAAATAAACATCAAATAAGGTAAATTTGTAATGAAATATATGTTCAAAATAAACATAAAATAATATAAATTTGTGTGAAAATATATATACAAATACACATAAAATAACATGAATTAGTATAAAATTTATATATTCAAAATAAACAGTAAATAATGTATAAAAATATATATACAAAGTACATATAAAATAATGGAAATTCTTATCAAAATAAATCAACAAAATACCAATAAAATAATATATATTTGAATGAAAATAAATTTACAAAATACACATAACATAAGTAAAATTTGAATTAAAATATATAAAAAATACCCAGAAATAATTTGAATTTGTATGAAAATAGATATACAAAATACACATAAAACTAGGTAACTTCTTTTGAAATATATATACAAAATACCCATAAGATATAGTAAATTTATATCAACATATATCAAGAAATACACGTAACGTAACGTAACGTAATGTAACGTAAATTTGTATAAAATATATATACAAAATACACATTAAATTAAGGAAAAATGTATAAAAAAATATATACAAAATACACATAAAATAATGTAAAATCGTATCAAAATAAATGAACAGAATATCAATAAAATAATGTAAATTTCTATGAAAATAAATATGCAAAATACCCATGAAATAACGCATATTTGTATAAAAATATATATACAAAAATACACATAAAATAATTAAATATGTATTAAAATAAATATACAAAATGCACATAGAATAAGGTAAATTTGTATTGAAATAGATAAGCAAAATACACATCAAATAATGTAAATTTGTATTAAAATATATATACGAAAACACATAAAATAGCGTAAATTTCTATGAAAATACATATAAAAAATACACATAAAATGATGTAAAAACGTATAAAAATATATATACAAAATACACCTAAAATAAGGTAAATTCGTATCAAATTCAATAAAATAGATTTCAATAAAAGAATGTATATATGTAGGAAAATCAATATACAAACTAAAATATAAAAAACCTAAAATTCGTATTAAAATACATACAAAAAACACAAAAATAATTTCAATTTGTATGAAAATAGATATTCAAAATCCACATAAAATTAGGTAAATTTGTATTGAAATACATATACAAAATACACATAAAATAATGTGAATTTGTATGAAAATATATAAACAAATAGACATAAAGTAACGTATGTTTGTATAAAATATATATAGAAAATGCACATTAAATAATGTAAATATGTAAAATAAAATATATACAAAATACACATAGAACAATGTAAAATCGTATCAAAATAAAGGCAAAATACATATAAAACAATGTAAATTTGTTTCAAAATATTTATACAAATACACATAAAATAACGTAGATTTCTATAAAAATATATATACAAAATACACATAAAATGAAGTAAATACGTATAAGAAAATGCATAAAAAATACACAAAAAATAATGTAAATTCGTATCAAAATAAATAAACAAAATACCAATAAAAGAATGTGTATTTGTATAAATATAAATATACAAAATACACATAAAATAACGTAAATTTGTGTAAAACTATATAAAAAAATACACAGAAGTAATTAAATTCGTTTGAAAATAGATATACAAAATACAGATAAAATAAGCAAAATTTGAATTGAAATGTAAATACAAAATACATAAAATAATGTAAGTTTGTATCAAAATATTTATACAAATACATACAATAACGTAAATTTGTTTAAAAATATATAAACAAAATACACATTAAGTAATGTAAATACGTATAAAAAATATGTACAAAATACACATATAATCATGTAATTCGTATCAAAATAAATAAACAAAATAGCAATAAAATAAAGTAAATTTGTATGAGAAAACATATTCAAATACATAAAAAATAACGCAAATTTCTATAAAATATATGTACAAAAATGCACATAAAAAAACTAAATTTGCATAAAAATATATATACAAAACACATATTAAATAATGTAAATGCTTACATAAAATAACCTAAATTTGCATAAAACTATATACAAAAATACACTAAAATAATTTAAATTTCTATGAAAAGAAATATACAAAATACACATAAAATTAGATAAATTTGTATTGAAATACTTATACAAAATACACATAAAATAATGTAAATTTGAATGAAAATATATAAACAAATACACTAAAAATAACGTAAATTTGTATAAAATATATATACAAAATACACATTAAATAATGTAAATATGAATAAAAAATATATACAAAACACAAATAGAATAATGTAAAATCGTATCAAAATAAATACACAGAATATTAATAAAATAATGTAAATTTGTATGAAAATTAAGATGCAAAATACCCATAAAATAACGCATTTTTTATAAAAATATATATACCAAACACTCATAAAATATTTGAATTTGTATTAAAATAAATATACAAAATGCACATACAATACGATAAATTTGTATTGAAAGAGATATGCAAAATACATATAAAACAATATAAATTTGTTTCAAAATATATATACGAATACACATAAAAAAACTTAGATTTCTATAAAAATATATATACAAAATACACATAAAATGAAGTAAACACGTATAAAAAAATGTATACAAAATACACATAAAATAATGTAAATTCGTATCAAAATAAATAAACAAAATACTAATAAAAGAATGTGTATTTGTATAAATATAAATATACAAAATACACACAAAATAACGTAAATTTATATAAAACTATATACAAAAATCCACAGAAGTAAATAAATTTGTATGAAAATAGATATGCAAAATACACATAAAATAAGCTAAATTATAATTGAAATATATATGCAGCATACATAAAATATTGTAAATTTGTATCAAAATACTGATACAAATTTGTCTAGAAATATATAAACAAAATACACATTAAATAATGTAAATACGTAAAAAAAGATATGTACAAAATATAGAAATAATCATGTAATTCGGATCAAAAGAGATAAACAAAATACCAATAAAATAATGTAAATTTGTATGAGAAAACATATACAAAATACACAAAAAATAACGCAAATTTCAATAACAATATATGTCCAAAAATGCACATAAAATAAAGTAAATTTGCATAAAAATAAATATACAAAACACCTATTAAATAATGTAAATGCTTATAAAAATATGTATACAAAATTCCTATGAAATAATCTAAACACGTATCGAATTAAACTAACAAAATACCAATAAAATAATGTAATTTTGGATGAAAATATATATAGAAAATACACATAAAATAACCTAAATACAAATACAAATATACACATAAAAAAATTTAAAATTGAATGAAATAAATATACAAAATAAACATAAAATAAGGTAAATTTGTAATGAAATATAGGTAAAAATGCACATAAAATAACGTAAATTTGTATGAAAATATATATACAAATACACATAAAATAACATGAATTTGAATAAAATTTGTATCAAACTATAAACGAATACACAATAAAATAAATAGATATACCAAATACACGAAAAATAATATAAATACGTAGAAAAATATATATAAAAAATACACATAAAATAATGTAAATTCGTATCAAAACAAAAAAACAAAATTCCAATAATAGAATGTATATTTGTAGGAAAATATATATATACAAAATACAAATAAAATAACTAAAATTTGTATAAAAATACATACAAAAATACACAAAAATTATTTAAATTTGTTTGAAAATAGATATACAAAATACACATAAAATTAGGCAAATTAGTATTGAAATACATATACAAAACACATATAAAATAATGTAAATTTGTATGAAAATATATAAACAAATACACTTAAAATAACGTAAATTTGGATTAAATATATATACAAAATATACATTAAATAATTTATATATGAATAAAAATATATATACAAAATACACATAGATTAATGTAAAATCGTATCAAAATAAATAAACAGAATATCAATCAAATAATGAAAATTTGTATGAGAATAAAGATACAGAATACCCATATAATAACGCATATTTGTATAAAAATATATATACAAAAATACATATAAAATAATTAAATTTGTATTAAAATGCATATATAAAATGCACATACAATAAAGTAATTTTGTATTGAAATAGATTTGCAAAATACACATCAATAATATAAATTTGTATAAAAGATTATATACCAATACTCATAAAATAGAGTAAATTTCTATGAAAATATACATATAAAATACATATAAAATGATGAAAATAAATATAAAACTATATATACCAAATATACCTCAAATAATGTAAATACGTATCAAAATAAATAAACAATATTCCGATAAAAGAACGTATATTTGTAGGAAAATAAATACACAAAATACTAACAAAATAACGAAAATTTACATAAAAAGATATACAAAAATACACGAAAATAATTTCAATTTGTATAAAAATAGATAAACAAAATACACACATAATTAGTTAAATTTGTATTTAAATACATGTACAAAATACACATAAAATAATGTAAATTTGTATGAAATGAAAACAAATACACATAAAGTAACGTACATTTGTATAAAATATATATACAAAATACACATAGAATAATGTAAAATCGAATTAAAATAAATACACAGAATATCAATAAAATAATGTAAATTTGTATGAAAATATAGATGCAAAATACCCATAAAATAAAGCATATTTTTATAAAAATACATATACAAAAATACACATAGAATAATTAAATTTGTATTAAAATTAACATACAAAATGCACATACAATAAGGGAAATTTGTATTGAAAAAATATGCAAAATACACATAAAACAGTGTAAATTTATTTCAAAATATATATACGAATACACATAAAATAACGTAGATTTCTATAGAAATATATATACAAAATACACATGAAATGATGTAAATACGTATAAAAATATATATACAAAATACACATTAAATAATGTAAATTCGCGTCAAAATAAATAAACAAAATATCAATAAAAGAATGTGTATTTGTATGAAAATAGTTATACAAAATACACATAAAATAACCTAAATTTTTATAAAACTATATAAAAAAATACACAAAAATAATTTAAATTTGAATGAAAATAAATATACAAAATAAACATAAAATTAGGTAAATTTGTATTGAAATACGTATACAAAATACACTTAAAATAATGTAAATTTTTTATGAAAATATATAAACAAATACACATAAAATAACGTAAATTTGTATGAAATATATATACAAAATTCACATTAAATAATGTAAATATGATTAAAAAAATATATACAAAACACAAATAGAATAATGTAAAATCGTATCAAAATATATACACAGAAAAAAAAAAAATAATGTAAATTTGTATGAAAATTAAGATGCAAAATACCTATAAAATAACGCATTTTTTACAAAATTATAGATACCAAAATACACATAAAATATTTGTATTAAAATAAATATACAAAATGCACATAAAATAAGGTTAATTTGTACTGAAATAGATATGCAAAATACATATAAAATAATGTAAATTTGTTTCAAAATACATATACGAATACACATAAAATAACGTAGATTTCTATAAAAATACATATACAAAATACCTAAAATTAAGTAAATACGTATAAAAAAATGTATACAAAATACATATAAAATAATGTAAATTCGTATAAATATAAATAAACAAAATACCAATAAAAGAATGTGTATTTGTAAAAATATAAATATACAAAATGCACATAAAATAACGTAAATTTATATAAAACTATTTACAAAAATACACAGAAGTAATTAAATTTGTATGAAAATAGATATACAAAATACACACAAAATAAGCTTAATTTGAATTGAAATATATATACAAAATACATAAAATAAAGTAAATTTGTATCAAAATATTTTTACAAATACACATATAATAACGTAAATTTGTATAAAAATATATAAACAAAATACACATTAAATAATGTAAATACGTATAAAAAAATATGTACAAAATACACATATAATCATGTAATTCGTATCAAAATAAATAAACAAAATACCAATAAAATAAAGTAAATTTTTATGAGAAAACATATACAAAATACACATAAAATAACGCAAATTTCTATAAAAATATATGTACAAAAATGCACATAAAATAAATTTGCATTAAAAAATATATACAAAACACACATTACATAATGTAAATGAGTGTAAAAATATGTATACAAAATACCTATGAGATAATCTAAATTCGTATCGAATTAAATTAAGAAAATACCAATAAAATAATGTAATTTTGGATGAAAATATATATAGAAAATACACATAAAATTCAAATACAAATATACACATAAAATAATTTAAAATTGAATGAAATAAATATACAAAATAAACATAAAATAAAGTAAATTTGTAATGAAATATATGTAAAAATACACATAAAATAATATACATTTGTATAAAATATATATACAAATACACATAAAATAACATGAATTTGTAAAAAATTGTATCAAAATATAAACGAATACACACAATAAAATAACGTAAATTTTTATGAAAATGTATATGCAAAATACATATAAAATAATTTAAATACGTAGAAAAATATATATAAAAAATACACATAAAATAATGTAAATTCGTATCAAAATAAAAAAACAAAAATCCAATAAAAGAATGTATATTAGTACGAAAATATATCTACAAAATACAAATAAAATAACTAAAATTTGTATTAATATATATTCAAAAATACACAAAAAATACTTTAATTTGTTTGAAAATATATATGCAAAATACACATAAAATTAGACAAATTTGTATTGAAATACATATACAAAATACACATAAAATAATGTAAATTTGAATAAAAATATATAAACAAATACACATAAATTAATGTAAATTTGGATAAAATATATATACAAAATAAACATTAAATAATGTAAATATGTATAAAAAAATATATACAAAATACATATCGAATAATGTTAAATCGTATCAAAGTATATAAACAGAATATCAATAAAATAATGTAAATTTGTATGAAAACAAAGACGCAAAATACCCATATAATAACGCATATTTGCATAAAAATATATATACAAAAATACACATAAAGTAATTTAATTTGTATTAAAATAAATATTCAAAATGCACATACAATATAGTAAATTTGTATTGAAATAGATATGTAAAATACACATAAATAATGTAAATTTGTATCAAAATATATATACGAATACACATAAAATAGATTAAATTTCTATGAAAATATACATACAAATTGTAAATAAGCATAAAAAATATATACCAAATAAACCTAAAATAATGTAAATTCGTATCAAAATAAATAAAAAAAATTCCGATAAAAGAACATATATGTGTAGGAAAATAAATATAGGAAATACACATAAAATAACGAAAATTTGTATAAAAATATATACAAAAAAAAACACACAACAATAATTTAAATTTGTATAAAAATAGATATACAAAATACACATATAATTAGTTAAATTTGTATTTAAATACATGTACAAAATACACATAAAATAATGTATATTTGTATGAAATGAAAACAAATACACATAAAATAACGTACATTTGTATAAAATATATATACAAAATTCACATAGAATAATGCATATACAAAATACACATAAAATAACGCAAATTTCTATAAAAATATATGAACAAAAATGCACATTAAACATATTTGCATAAAAATATATATACAAAACACACATTAGATAATGTAAATGAGTATAAAAATATGAAAAAAAATACCTATGAAATAATCTAAATTCGTATCAAACTAAATTAAGAAAATACCAATAAAATAATGTAATTTTGAATGAAAATATATATAGAAAATACACATAAAATAACCTAAATTCAAACACAAATATACACATAAAATAATTTAGAAATGAATGAAATAAATATAGAAAATAAACATAAAATAAGGTAAATTTGTTATGAAATATATGGAAAAATACATATAAAATAATATAAATTTGTATGAAAATATATATACATATACAAATAAAATAACATGAATTTGTATAAAATTTTTATCAAAATATATACGAATACACACAATAAAATAACCTATTTTTTTATGAAAAAATATATACAAAATACACATAAAATAATTTAAATACGTAGAAAAATATATATACAAAATACACATAAAATAATGTAAATTCTTATCAAAATAAATAAACAAAATTCCAATAAAAGATTGTATATTTGTAGGAAAATATATATACAAAAAACAAATAAAGTAACTAAAATTTGTATAAAAATATATACAGAAATACACAAAAATAATTTAAATTTGTTTGAAAATAGATATGCAAAATACACATAAAGTTAGGCAAATTTGTATTGAAATACATATACAAAACACACATAAAATAATGTAAATTTGTATGAAAATATATAAACAAATACACATAAAATAATGTTAATTTGGATAAAATATGTATACAAAATATACATTAAATATTTTAAATATGTATAAAAATATATATACAAAATACTCATAAAATATTGTTAAATCGTATAAAAAAAAATAAACAGAATATCAATAAAATAATATAAATTTGTATGAAAATAAAGATGCAACATACCCATATAATAACGCATATTTGAGTAAAAACATATATACTAAAAAACATATAAATAATTAAATTTGTATTAAAATAAATATACAAAATGCACATACAATAAAGTAAATTTGTATTGAAATAGATATGCAAAATACACATACAATAAGGTAAATTTATATTGAAAAAGATATGCAAAATACATATAAAACAATTAGATTTTTTCATAGGTATTTTGTGTACATATTTTTATACTCATTTACATTATCTAATGTGTGTTTTGTATATATATTTTTATGCAAATTTAGTTTATTTTATGTGCATTTTTGTACATATATTTTTTATAGAAATTTGCGTTATTTTATGTGTATTTTGTATATGTTTTCTCATACAAATTTACATTATTTTATTGGTATTTTGTTTATTTATTTTGATACGAATTACGTGATTATATGTGTATTTTGTACATATTTTTTTTACGTATTTACATTATTTAATGTGTATTTTGTTTATATATTTTTATACAAATTTATGTTATTATATGTGTATTTCTATACATATTTTGATACAAATTTACATTATTTTATGTATTTTGTATATATATTTCAACTCAAATTTAGCTTATTTTATGTGTATTTTGTATATCTATTTCCATACAAATTTAATTACTTTTGTGTATTTATGTGTATTTTGTATATCTATTTTCACAAAAATTTAGTTATGTGTATTTTTGCATATAGTTTTAAATAAATTTACGTTTTTTTATTTGTATTTTGTATATTTATATTTATACAATACACATTCTTTTATTAGTATTCTGTTTATTTATTTTGATACGAGTTTACATTATTTTATGTGTATTTTGTATACCTTTTTTTTTTACGTATTTACATCATTTTATGTGTATTTTGTATATTTATTTTCATAGAAATCTACGTTCTTTTATGTGTATTCGTATATATATTTTGAAAAAAATTTATATTGTTTTATATGTATTTTGCATATCTTTTTCAAAACAAATTTACCTTATTGTATGTGCATTTTGTATGTTAATTTATTTATTTTAATACAAATTCAAATATTTTATTGAAATACATTTACTAAATACACAAAAAATAATACAAATTAAAATTATATTTGTGTATTTTTGAATATAGTTTTATACAAATTTAGGTGATTTTATGTGTATATTGTATATCTATTTTCATACAAATACACATTCTTTTATTGATATTTTATTTATTTTGACACGAATTTACATTATATAATTTGTATTTTATATATATATTTTTATACGTTTTTACATCATTTGATGTGTATTTTGTATATATATTTTCATAAAAATTTACGTTATTTTATTTTGTGTATTCGTATATGTTTTGATACAAATTTATATTATTTTATGTGCATATTTGTATTTGTATTGAGGTTATTTTATATGTATTTTCTATATATATTTTCATGCAAAATTACATTATTTTATTGGTATTTTCTTAATTTAATTCGATACGAATTTAGATTATTTCATAGCTATTTTGTATACATATTTTTTTACTCATTTACATTATCTAATGTGTGTTTTGTATATATATTTTTATGCAAATTTACTTTATTTTATGTGCATTTTTGTACATATATTTTTATAGAAATTTGCGTTATTTAATGTGTATTTTGTATATGTTTTCTCACACAAATTTACATTATTTTATTGGTATTTTGTTTATTTATTTTGATACGAGTTACATGATTATATGTGTATTTTGTACATACTTTTTAATACATATTTACATTATTTAATGTGTATTTTGTTCATATATTTAAAAAAAAAATTACGTTATTATATGTGTATTTGTATAAATATTTTGATACAAATTTACATTATTTTATGTATTTTGTATATATATTCAATTCAAATTTAGCTTACATTTTTATAAAATATATATACAAAATACACATGGAATAATGTAAAATTGTATCAAAATAAATACACAGAATGTCAATAAAATAATGTAAATTTGTATGAAAATAAAGATGCAAAATACCCATAAAATAAAGCATATTTTTTTAAAAATACATATACAAAAATACACTAAAATAATTAAATTTGTATCAAAATTTATATACAAAATGAACAAACAATATTGTAAATTTGTATTAAAATAGATATGCAAAACACACATAAAAGAAGGTAAATTTATTTCAAAATATATATACGAATACACATAAAAAAAACGTAATTTTCTATAAAAATATATATAAAAAATACACACAAAAATACAGAAAAATTATTTAAATTTGTATGAAAATAAATATACAAAATACACATAAAATTAGGTAAATTTGTATTGAAATACATATACAAAATACACATAAAATAATGTAAATTTGAATGAAAATATATAAACAAATACACTTTAAATAACGTAAATTTGTATGAAATATATATACAAAATACACATTAAATAATGCAAATATGAATGAAAAAATTATATCCAAAACACAAATAGAATAGGGTAAAATCGTATCAAAATAAATACACAGAATATTAATAAAATAATGTAAAACTGTATGAAAATAAAGATGCAAAATACCCATAAAATAACGCATTTTTTTTAAATATATATATACCAAAATACACATAAAATATCTAAATTTGTATTAAAATAAATATACAAAATGCACATTCATTAAGGTAAATTTGTATTGAAATAGATATGCAAAATACATATAAAACTATGTAAATTTGTTAAAAAATATATATACGAATATACAAAATAACGTAGATTTCTATAAAAATATATATACAAAATACATATAAATTAAGTAAATACGTATAAAAAAATGTATACAAAATACACATCTAAATTTGCATGAAAATATTTATACAAATACACATAAAATAACATGAATATGTATAAAATTTGTATCTAAATATATACGAATACACACAAGAAAATAACGTTAATTTTTATGAAAATGTATATACAAAATACACATAAAATAATTTAAGTACGTAGAAAAGTATTTATACAAGACACACATAAAAAAAATGTAAATTCGTATCAAAATAAATAGACAAAATTCCAATAAAAGATTGTATATATGTAGGAAAATATATATACAAAATATAAATAAAATGACAAGAATTGTATAAAAATATATACAAAAATACACAAAAATAAGTTAAATTAGTTTGAAAATAGATATGCAAAATACACATAAAATTAGGCAAATTTGTATTGAAATTATTATACAAAATTAACATAAAATAATGTAAATTTGTATGAAAATATATAAAGAAATACAAATAAAATAACGTAAATTTGGATAAAATATATATACAAAATAAACATTAAATAATGTAAATATGTATAAAAAAATATATATACAAAATACACATAGAATAATGTTAACTCGTATAAAAATAAATAAACAGAATATCAGTAAAATAATGTAAATGTAATAAAAATAAATATACAAAAATACACATGAAATAATTAAATTTGTATTAAAATAAATATAAAAAATGCACTTACAATAAAGTAGATTTATATTAAAATAAATATGCAAAATACACATAAATAATGTAAATTTGTATCAAAAGATATATACGAATACACATAAAATAAATTTATGAAAAATACATAAATAATATAAATTTGTATCAAAATATATATATGAATACACATAAAATAGAATAAATTTCTATAAAATATATATACAAAATACATATAAAATGAAGTAAATACGTATAAAAATATATACAGAATACACATAAAATAATGTAAATTCATATCAAAATAAATAAACAAAATACTAATAAAAGAAGGTGTATTTGTATAAATATACAAAATACACATAAAATAACGTAAATTTGTATAAAACAATATACAAAAATACACAAAAGTAATTAAATTTGTATGAAAATAGATATACAAAATACACATAAAATAAGCTAAATTTGAATTGAAATATATATACAAAATACATGAAATAATGTAAATTTGTATCAAAATATTTATACAAATACACATATAATAACGTTAATTTGTATAAAAGTATATAAACAAAATGCACATTAAATAATGTAAATACGTATTAAAATTAAATACAAAATACATACAATAATGTAATTTGTATCAAAAATAAATAAACAAAATACACATAAAACAATATAAATTTGTTTCAAAATATATAAACGAATACACATAAAATAACGTAAATTTCTATAAAATATATACAAAATACATATAAAATGATGTAAATACGTATAAAATATATATACAAAACACACATTAAATAATATAAATTCATATCAAAATAAATAAATAAAATACCAATAAAATAATGTAATTTTGGATGAAAATATATATAGAAAATACACATAATAAAACGTAAATACAAATACAAATATACACATAAAATAATTTAAAATTGAATGAAATAAATATACAAAATAAACATGAAATAAGATAAATTTGTAATGAAATATATGTAGAAAATACACATAAAATAATGTAAATTTGTGTGAAAATATGTATAGAAATACACATAAAATAACGTAAATTTATATAAAATATATATACAAAATACACATTAAATAATGTAAATCGTATCAAAATAAATACACAAAATATTAATAAAATAATGTAAATTTGTATGAAAATAAATATACATAAATACATATAAAATAATGTAAATAGTATAAAATATATATACCAAATACACATAAAATAATGTAATGTATAAATATATTTAAATACAAATTTAACTAATTATATGTGTATTTTGTATATATATTTACAAAATACAAATTGAAATTATTGTTATATTATATATATTTTATACAAATTTTCGTTATTTTATGTGTATTTTTATATGTATTTTCCTACACATAATGTATTTTTATTGGTTTTGTTTATTTATTTTGTTAATGATTTACATTATTTTATGTATTTGGAATATATTTTTATATAGTTACATCATTTTATATGTATTTTGTATTATATTTTTATACAAATTTACGTTATTCTATGTGTATTTATATATATTTTGATACAAATTTACATTATTTATGTATTTTGTATATATATTTCAATACAAATTTACTTTATTTATGTGTATTTTGAATATTTATTTAATACAAATTTAATTATTTTATGTATTTTTTATATATATTTTATACAAATATGCGTTATTATATGTGTAATTTTGTCTTTATTTTCATACAAATTTACATTATTTTATTGATATTTTGTTTATTTATTTTGATACGAGTTTAACTTATTATTATGTGTATTTTGTATATATATTTTTATACATATTTACGTTATTTAATGTTTATTTTGTATATATTTTATCCAAATTTACGTTATTTTATGTGTATTTGTTTATATATTTTCATACAAATTTACATTATTTTATGTGTATTTTGTATATGTATTTTAACACAAATCAAATTTTATGTGTATTTTATATATACTTTCAAACAAATTTAAATTATTTTGAGTATTTTGTATATATTTTTATACAAATTAGTATTTTTTTATACTTGTATTTTGCGTATTTTTGTGTATATATATATATTTTTTTATATATTGTGTATTTATATATATATATATATACATTTTTTTTATTGAAATATACATTCTTCATATTTTGTTTATTTATTTTCATTCGGAATTTACATTATTTATATGTATTTTGTATATATTTTTTCATACATTTAAATTATTTTATGTGTATTTGTATATACATTTTCATAAAATTTACGTTATTTTATTGTGTGTATTTATATATTTTGATGAAATTTATACAAATTATGTTATTTATGTATTTGTATATATATTTTCATACAAATTTACATTATTTTATGATATTTTACATATATTTATTACAAATTTACCATTATTTTATGTGTATTTTGTATATTTATTTCATTCAATGCAATTTAAATTATTTTATGTGTATATATATATTTGTATTTATTATTTTATGTGTATTTTATATATATATATTTTCATAAATATATATTATATTTATATATATTTATTTATATATATACGAATTTATATATATATATAGGTATTTTGTATATATATTTTTATATATTTACATATATGTAATGTGTATTTATATATATATATATATATTTATTTTATGTGTATTTATGTATATATATTTTAATAGAAATTTGCGTTATTTTATGTGTATTTTGTATATGTTTTCTCATACAAATTTACATTATTTTATTGGTATTTTGTTTATTTATTTTGATACGAATTACATGATTATATGTGTATTTTGTACATGTTTTTTTATATATATTTACATTATTTAATGAGTATTTTATTTACATATTTTTATACAATTTTACGTTATTATACGCGTACTTGTAAAAAAATTTTGATACAAATTTACTTTATTTTATGTATTCTGTATATATATTTCAATTCAAATTTAGCTTATTTTGTGTGTATTTTGTATACCTATTTTCATACAAATTTAATTACTTCTGTGTATTTTTTTGTATGTAGTTTTATATAAATTTATGTTATTTATGAGTTTTGTATATTTATATTTATACAAATATACGCTCTTTTATCGGAATTTTGTTTATTTATTTTTACGAATTTACATTATTTCATGTATATTTGTATATATTTTTTAATTATTTACTTCATTTTATGTATGTATTTTGTATGTATGTCTTCATAGAAATTTACATTATTTTATGTGTATTTTTTATATATATTTTTCTACATATTTACATTATTTTACGTGTATTTTGTATATCTATTTCAATACAAATTTACTTTATTGAATGTGCATTTTATATATTTATTTTAATACAAATGTAATTATTTTATATGTATTTTTGTATATATATTTTTATACAAATATGCGTTATTATATGGGTATTTTGCATCATAATTTTCATACGAATTTACATTATTTTATTAACATTCTGTGTATTTATTTTGATACGATTTTACATTATTGTATTTGTGTTTTGTATATATTTTTATGTATATATTTACATTATTTAATGTGTATTTTGTATATATATTTTATCCAAATTTACGTTATTTTATGTGTATTTGTTTATATATTTTGATACAAATTTACATTATTTTATGTTAATTTTGTATATGTATTTTAATACAAATTTGCGTAATTTTATGTGTATTTTGCATATTTATTTTCAAACAAATTTATATTTTTTTTGTGTATTTTTGTATATATTTTATACAAATTTATATTTTATACGCATTTACATTATTTAATGTGTGTTTTTACATATATATATATTTTTATGCAAATATACTTTATTTTACATTCATTTTTGTACATATATTTTTTATAAAATTCATACGTTATTTATATTTATTTGTATATGTTTTTTCATTCAAATTTAAATTATTTTATTGCTATTTTCTTTTATTTATTTTGATACGAATTTACATTATTTTATGTGTATTTGTATAATATTTTATACATATTTACATTATTTTATGTGTATTTGTATATATATTTTTATAGAAATTTATATTATTTTATGTGTATTCGTATATATATTTTATACAAATTTACATTATTTGATATGTATTTTTGTATATATATTTCAATACAATTTACCTTATTTTATATGTATTTTGTATATATATTTTAATACAAATTTAATTTTTTATGTGTATTTTGGTATATATATTTTATAAAAAATGCGTTATTTTATTGGTATTTTGTTTATTTATTTTCATACAAATTATATTATTTTATTAATATTCTGTGTATTTATTTTTATACGATTTTACATTACTTAATGTGTATTTTGTATATATATTTTATACAAATTTACGTTATTTTAAGTGTATTTGTTTATGTATTTTCATTCAAATTTACATTTATATTTTTTTTTTTCAATTTAAATTTATTTTATTTTATGTGTATTTTGTATATCTATATTTTCATACAAATTTAACAACTTCTGTGTATTTTTGTATATAGTTTTATATGAATTTACGATATTTTATGTGTATTTTGTATATTTATTTTTATAAATACACATTTTTTTATTGGTATTTTGTTTATTTATTTTGACGCGAATTTACATTATTTAATATGTATTTTTTATATATATTTTTATACGTATTTACATCATTTCATGCGTATTTTGTATATATATTCTATTTTATTGATAATTTCATATCGATACAATTTAGATTATTCTATGTATTTTGTATATTATTTTCATACAAATTTACGTTATTTTATGTGTATTTGTATATATATTTTTAATTTACAATATTTTATGGGCATTTTGTACATATATTTCAAAAGAAATGTACTTATTTTATGTGTATTTTGTATATGTTTTTCATAAAAACTACATTATTTGATTAATTATTTTTGTATATATTTTGATATAAATTACATGATTATATGTGTATTTTGTACATCTATTTCATTCAAACATATATTATTTTATTGGTGTTTTATTTATTTATATTGATACGAATTTACGTAATTATATATGTATTTGTATATATATTTTATACAAATTTACATTATTTAATATGTATTTTGAACATATATTTTATACAAATTCATGGTATTTTATGTGTATTTGTATATATTTTCATACAAATTTACATTATTTTAAATGTATTTTGTATATATATATCATTACAAATTTCACCTTATTTTATGTTTATTTTATGTATTTGTATATTTATATTTATACAAATACACATTCTTTTATTAGTATATTGTTTATTTATTTTGATACAATTTACATTATTTTATGTGTATTTTGTATACATTTTTTTATATGTATTTACTTAATTTTATGTATTTTGTATATATATTTTATAGAAATCTACGTTATTTTATGTGTATTCGTATATATATTTTGAAACAAATTTATTGTTTTATATGTATTTTTGCATATCTATTTCAATACAAATTTACCTTATTGTATGTGCATTTTGTATATTTATTTAATACAAATTCAAATATTTTATGTATTTTTGTATATATAATTTTATAAAAATACGTTATTTATAGGAATTTTGCATCTTAGTTTTCATACAAATTTACATTATTTTATTAATATTCTGTGTATTTATTTTGATACGATTTGACATTATTCTATTTGTGTTTTGTATATATATTTTTTATACATATTTACATTATTTAATGTGTATTTTATATATATATTTTATACAAGTTTATTATCTATGTATTTATTTTCATACAAATACACATAATTTTATGTATATTTGTATATTTATTTTCAAACAAAATAAAATAATTTATATGTATTTTGTATATATATTTTTATACATTATTTCATGTGTATTTTGTATATATATTTTATAGAAATTTACGTTATTTTATGTGTATTTGTATATATATTTTTATATAAATTTACATTATTTTATATGTATTTTGAATATATTTTCAATAGAAATTTGCGTTATTTTATATGTATTTTGTATATTTTTCTCATACAAATTTACATTATTTTATGTGTATTTTCTTATATATTTTTTTTATTTTGATACAAATTTACATTATTTTATGTGTATTTTGTATACAATTTTTTTGATACGTATTTACTTTATTTTATGTATTTTTGTATATATTTTTATAGAAATCTACGTTATTTTATGTGTATTCGTATATATATTTTGAAACAAATTTACCATGTTTGATATGTATTTTGCATATCTATGTCAATACAAATTTACCTTATTGTATGTGTATTTTGTATATTTATTTTATTACAAATTTAGTTTTTTATGTGTATTTTGGTATATATATTTAAAAAAAAATGCGTTATTTTATTGGTATTTTGCTTCTTTATTTTCATACAAATTTACATTATTTTATTAATATTCTGTGTATTTATTTTGATACGATTTTACATTATTCTATTTGTGTTTTGTATATATTTTTTTTTTACAAATTTACGTTATTTTAAGTGTATTTGTTTATGTATTTTCAATCAAATTTACATTTTTTTATGTTTTTTTTTGTATATGTATTTAAATACAAATTTACCTAATTTTATGTGTATTTTGTATATTTATTTTCATACGAATTTAAATTATTTTTATGTATTTTTGTATATAGTTTTATACAAATTTAGGTTATCTTATGTGTATTTTGTATATCCATTTTCATACAAATACACATTCTTTTATTGATATTTTGTTTATTTATTTTGACGCGAGTTTTCATTATTTAATGTGTATTTTGTAGATATTTTTTTATACGTATTTACATCATTTCATGTGTATTTTGTATATATATTCCTATTTTATTGATAATCTGCTCATTCATATCGATACGATTTGACATTATCCTATGTGTATTTTGTATATATTTTTCATACAAATTTACTTTATTTTATATGTATTTGTTTATATATTTTGACACAAATTTACAATATTTTATGGGTATTTTGTATATATATTTCAAAAGAAATTTACCTAGTTTTATGCGTATTTTGTATATCTATTTTCATACAAACTCAAATTATTTCTATGTTTTTTTGTATATATTTTAATACAAATTGTAGTTATGTTATGTGTATTTTGTAAATCTATTTTCATTCAAATATATAATATTTTATTGGTGTTTTGTTGATTTATATTGATACGAATTTACATTATTTTATATGTACTTTGTATATATATTTTTATACGCATTTACATTATTTAATATTTATTTTGAATATATATTTTTATACAAATTCATGGTATTTTATGTGTATTTTTATATATATTTTCATATAAATTTACATTATTTTATGTGTATTTTGTACATATATATCATTACAAATTTACCTTATTTTATGTTTATTTTGTATGTGTATTTTGTATATTTATATTCATTCAAATACACATTCTTTTATTGGTATTTTGTTTATTTATTTTGATTCGAATTTACATTATTTTATGTGTATTTTGTATAAATTTTTTTATACGTATTTGCTTAATTTTATGTGTATTTTGTATATATATTTTTATAGAAATATACGTTATTTTATGTGTATTCGTAATTATATTTTGAAACAACTTTCCATTGTTTTATATGTATTTTTTTGCATATCTCTTTCAATACAAGTTTACCTTATTGTATGTGCATTTTGTATATTTATTTCAATACAAATTTAAATATTTTATGTGTATTTTGGTATATATATTTTTATAAGAAATGCGCTATTTGATGGGAATTTTGCATCTTTATTTTCATACAAATTTACATTATTTTATTAATATTCGGTGTATTTATTTTGATACGATTTTCATTATTCTATTTGTTTTTTTGTATAAATTTTATTTATACATATTTACATTATTGAATGTGTATCTTGCATATATATTTCATACAAATTTATTATCTATTATTTATTTTCATACAATACACATTCTTTTCATGATATTTTGTCTATTTATTTTGACACGAATTTACATTACTTAATATGTATTTTGTATATATATTTTTATACGTATTTACATAATTTCATGTGTATTTTGTATATATATTTCTATAGAAATCTACGTTATTTTATGTGTATTCGAATATATATTTTGAAACAAATCTACATTGTTTTATATGCATTTTTGAATATCTCTTTCAATACAAATTTACCTTACTGTATACGCATTTTGTATAATTATTTCAATACAAATTTAAATATTTTATGTGTATTTTGTTATATATATTTTTATAAAAAATGCGCTATTTTATGAGAATTTTGCATCTTTCTTTTCATACAAATTTACATTATTTTATTGATATTCTGTGTATTTATTTTGATACGATTTTACATTATTCTATTTCTTTTTTGTATATATTTTTTTATACACATTTACATTATTTAATGTGTATCTTGCAAATATATTTTATACAAATTTACGTTATTTTAAGTGTATTTGTTTATATATTTTCATTCAAATTTACATTATTTTATGTGTATATTGTATATGTATTTCAATACAAACTTACCTAATTTTATGTGTATTTTGTATATTTTTTTTCATACAAATTTAAATTATTTTTGTGTATTTTTGTATATAGTTTTATACAAATTTAGGTTATTTTATGTACGCATTTACATTATTTAATGTGTGTTTTGTAAATATCTTTTTATGCAAATTTACTTTATTTTATGTGCATTTTTGTACATATATTTTTATAGAAATTTGCGTTATTTTAAGTGTATTTGTATATGTTTTCTCATACAAATTTACATTATTTTATTGCTATTTTGTTTATTTATTTTGATACGAATGAAAATAGATATACAAAATATACATAAAATAAACTAAGTTTGTATTGAAATATATATACAAAATACATAAAATAATGTAAATTTGTATCAAAATATTTTAACAGATGCGCATAAAATAACGTAAATTTGTTTTAAAATATACAAAATACACATTAAATAATGTAATATATATAAAAACTATACAAAACACAAATAGAATAATGAGTATCAAAATAAATACACAGAATATAATAAAACAATGTAAATTTGTATGAAATAAAGATAAAATACATTAAATAACGCATTTTTATAAAATATATATACAATACATATAAATTTAAATTTGTATTAATAATATACAAAATGCATACAGGTAAATGTAAAATAGATATGCAAAATACATGTAACAATTTGTTTCAAAATATATATAAAATACACATAAATAACGTAATTTATAAAATATATGTACAAAATACACATAAAATATGTAAATACGTATAAAAATGTATACAAAATACATAAAATAATGTAAATTCGTATCGAAATAAATAAACAAAACCATAAAAGAATGTGTATTTGTATAAATATATATACAAAATACACATATAATAACGTAAATTTGTATAAAATATATAAAAAAATACACAGAAGTAATTAAATTCGTATGAAAATATATACAAAATACACATAAAATAATCTAAATTTGAATTAAATGTATACAAAATACATAAAATAAAATAAATTTGTATCAAAAATATTTTTGCAACACATACTAGTACGTAAATTTATTATATAATATATACAAAATACACGATAAACACGTATAAAAATTACATTAAAAAAAATATTCAAGCAATACACATAATACCAACAATATAAGTATTGTGAGAAAACAAACAACAAAATAATAAAAATAAATAAATTTCTATAAAAATATATATACAAAAATGTACATAAAATATATTTGCATTAAAAAATATATACAAAACACACATTACATAATGTAAATGAGTATAAACATATGATTACAAAATACCTATGAAAAAATCTAAATTCGTATCGAGTTAAATAAAGAAAATACCATTAAAATAATGTAATTTTGGATGAAAATATATATAGAAAATACACATAAAACAACGTAAATAAAAATACAAATATGCATATAAAATAATTTAAAATTGAATGAAATAAATATACAAAATAATCATAAAATAAGGTAAATTTGTAATGAAAAATATGTAAAACTACACATAAAATAATATAAATTTGTATGAAAATATATATACAAATGCACATAAAATAACATGAATTTGTATAAAAATGGAATCAAAATAAATACGAATACACACAATAAAATAATGTAAATTTTTATAAAAATATATATACAAAATACACATAAAATAATGTAAATACGTAGAAAAATATATATACAAAATACACATAAAATAATGTAAACTCGTATCAAAATAAATAAACAAAATTATAATAAAAGAATATATATTTGTAGGAAAATATATATACAAAATACAAATAAAATAACTAAAATTTGTATAAAAATAAATACAAAAATACACAAAAATAATTTAAATTTGTTTGAAAATAGATATGCAAAATACACATAAAGTTAGGCAAATTTGTATTGAAATACATATACAAAATACACATAAAATAACGTAAATTTGTATGAAAATATATAAACAAATACACATAAAATAACGTAAATTTGGATAAAATATATATACAAAATATACATTAAATAATGTAAATATGTATAAATATATATATACAAAATACACATAGAATAATGTTAAATCGTATCAAAATAAATAAACAGAATATCAATAAAATAATTTAAATTTGTATGAAAATAAGGATGCAAAATACCCATATAATAACGCATATATGCATAAAAATATATATATACAAAAAAACACATGAAATAATTAAATTTGTATTGAAATAAATATACAAAATGCATATACAATAAAGTAAATTTGTATTTAAATACATATGCAAAATACACATCAATAATGTAAATTTATATCAAAATATATATACGAAAACACATAAAATAGAGTAAATTTCTATGAAAATATACATACAAAATACATATAAAATGATGTAAATAGTATGAAAATATATATACGAAACACACCTAAAATAATGTAAATCCGTATGAAAATAAACATATTTGTAGGAAAATAAATATACAAAATACACATAAAATAACGTAAATTTGTATAAAAATATATACAAAAAAAATTTCAATTTTTATGAAAATTGATATACAAAATACACATAATCAGTTAAATTTGTCTTTAAATACATGTACAAAATACACATAAAATAATGAAAATTTGTATGAAATGAAAACAAATACACATAAAATAACGTACATTTGTATTAAATATATATACAAAATCGTATCAAAATAAATACACAAAATATCAATAAAATAATGTAAATTTGTATGAAAATAAAGATGAAAATACCCATCAAATAAAGCATATTTTTATAAAAATACATATACATAAATACACATAATACCAATGAATTAATGTAATTTTGTATGAGAAAACATATAAAAATACACATAAAATAACGCAAATTTCTTTAAAAATATATGTACAAAAATGCAGATAAAATAAAGTAAATTTGCATAAAAATATATATACAAAACACACATTAAATAATGTAAATGCGTATATAATATGTATACTAAATACCTATCAATTAATCTAAATTCGTATCGAATTAAATTAACAAAATAACAATAAAATAATGTAATTTTGGATGAAAATATATAGAGAAAATACACATAAAATAACATAAATACAAATACAAATATACACATAAAATAATTTAAAATTGAATGAAATTAATACACAAAATAAACATAAAATAAGGTAAATTTGTAATGAAATATATGTACAAAATACACATAAAATAATGTAAATTTGTATGAAAATATATATACAAATACACATAAAATAACATGAATTTGTATAAAAATATATTTTCAAAATAAACATTAAATAATGTAAATGCGTATAAAAATATATATACAAAGTACATATAAAATAATGTAAATTCGTATCAAAATAAATCAACAAAATACCAATAAAATAATATATATTTGAATGAAAATAAATTTACAAAATACACATAACATAGCAAAAATTTGTATTAAAATATATACAAAAATACCCAGAAATAATATGAATTTCTATGAAAATAAATATACAAAATACACATAAAACTAGGTAAATTTCTTTTAATAATATATATATATATATATATATATATATATATATATATATATATATATATATATATATATATATATATATATATATATATATATATATATATGTATATATATATATATATATATATAAAATATATATATTTATATAAATATATATATATATATATATATATATATATATACAAAATACGCATAGAATAATGTAAAATCGTATCAAAATAAATGAACAGAATATCAATAAAATAATATAAATTTCTATGAAAATAAAGATGCAAAATACCCATAAAATAACACATATTTGTATAAAAATATATATATAAAAATACACATAAAATAATTAAATTTGTATTAAAATACATATGCAAAATGCACATACAATAAGATAAATTTGTATTGAAATAGATATGCAAAAAACACATCAAATAATCTAAATTTGTATTAAAATATGTATACGAAAACACATAAAATAGCGTAAATTTCTATGATAATATATATAAAAAATACACATAAAATGATGTAAATATGAATAAAAATATATATACAAAATACACCTAAAATAATGTAAATTCGTATCAAATTCAATAAACTAAATTTCAATAAAAGAATGTATATATGTAGGAAAATAAATATACAAAATAATATATAAAATAACTAACATTTGTATAAAATACATACAAAAATACACAAAAATAATTTCAATTTGTATGAAAATACAAATACAAAATACATATAAAATCAGATAAATTTGTATTGAAATATATATAAAAAATACACATAAAATAAAGTAAATTTGTACGAAAATATATAAACAAATAGACATAAAATAACGTATATAAGTATAAAATAGATTTAGAAAATACGCACTAAATAACATAAATATGTAAAATAAAATATATACAAAATACACATAGAACAGTGTTAAATCGTATCAAAATAGATTCACAAAATATCAGTAAAATAATGTAAAATTGTAAGAAAATATAGATGCAAAATAATCATAAAAAAAGCACATTTTTATAAAAATATATATACAAAAATACACATCAAATAATTAAATTTGTATTAAAATAAATATACAAAATACACATACAATATGGTAAATTTGTATTGAAATAGATATGCAAAACACATCAAACAATGTAAATTTGTTGCAAAATATATATATACGAATAAACAAAAAAAAAAACGGAAATTTCTATAAAAATATATATAAAAATACATAAAATGATGTAAATACGTATAAAAAATATATCCAAAATACACATAAAATAATGTAAATTCGTACCAAAATAAATAAACAAAATACCAATAGAAGAATGTGAATTTGTATTAAAATAAATATACAAAATATACATAAAATAACGTAAATTTGTATAAAACTCTATACAAAAATACACAAAAGTAATTTAAATTTGTATGAAAATAGATATACAAAATATGTATAAAATAAAATAAATTTGCATTGAAATATATATAAAAAATACAAAAAATAAAGTATATTTTTATCAAAATAAATAAAATAACGTAAATTTGTTTTAAAATATATATAAATATACAAAATATACATAAAATAACGTAAATTTGTACAAAACTCTATACAAAAATACACAAAAAATAATTTAAATTTGTATGAAAATTAATATACAAAATACACATAAAATTAGGTAAATTTCTATTGAAATACACATACAAAATACACATAAAATAATGTAAATTTGAATAAAAATATATAAACAAATACACTTAAAATAACGTAAATTTGTTTGAAATATATATACAAAATACACATTAAATAATGTAAATATGTATTAAAAAATAGATACAAAAGACAAATAGAATAATCTTAAATAGTATCAAAATAAATACACAGAATATTAACAAAATAATGTAAATTTGAATGAAAATAAAGATGCAAAATACCCATAAAACAACGTATCTTTTATGAAAATATATATACCAAAATACACATAAAATATTTAAATTTGTATTACAATAAATATACAAAATGCACATACAATAAGGTAAATTTGTATTGAAATAGATATGCAAAATACATATAAAACAATGTAAATTTGTTTCAAAATATATATACGAATACACATAAATTAACGTAGAATTGTATAAAAATATATATACAAAATACACATAAAATGAAGTAAATACGTATAAGAAGATGTATACAAAATACACATAAAATAATGTAAATTCGTATCAAAATAAATAAACAAAATGCCAATAAAAGAATTAGCACTTGTATAAATATAAATATACAAAATACTCATAAAATAACGTAAAATTGTATAAAACTATATACAAAAATAAACAAAAATAATTAAATTTGTATGAAAATAGATATTATATGTATTTCAATTAAAATTTGCCTAATTTTATGTGTAGTTTGCATATCTATTTTCAACCAAATTTATATTATTTTTGTGTATTTTTGTGTATATTTTTATACAAATTTAAGCTATTTTATTTGTATTTTGTATATATATTTTCCTACAAATATATATTCTTTTATTGAAATTTTGTTTATTCATTTTGATACGAATTTACATTATTTTATGTATTTTAAATATATTTTTCTACGTATTTACATTATTTTATGTGTATTTTTATATATATTTCATAAAATTTACGTTATTTTATTTAGTGTATTCGTATATGTTTTGATACAAATTTATATTATTTATGTGCATTTAATATCTATTTCTATAAAAATGTATCTTATTGTATGTGTATTTTGTATATTTATTTTAATACAAATTTAATTATTTCATGTGTATTTGTGTATATATATTTTTTTTAAATGAGTAATTTTATGGGTATTTTATATCTTTGTTTTTATTTTTACATTACTCTATTGATATTCCGTAAATTTATATTGATACAATTTTACATTATTCCAGGTGTATTTTGCATATATTTTCCTTACATATTTACATTATTTTATGTGTATTTTGTATATATATTTTTCTACGTATTTACATTATTTTATGTGTATTTTGTATATATATTTTCATACTAATTTATATTATTTTATGTGTATTTTTACATATATTTCATTACAAATTTACCTTATTTTATGTTTATTTTTTATATTTATTTCATTTAATTTTAAACTATTTTATGTGTATATTTGTATTTGTATTTAGGTTATTTTATATGTATTTCTATATATATTTTCATCCAAAATTACATTATTTTATTGGTATTTTCTTAATTTAATTCGACACGAATTTAGATTATTTCATAGGTATTTTGTATACATATATTTTTACTCATTTACATTATCTAATGAGTGTTTTGTATATATATATTTTTATGCAAATTTACTTTATTTTATGTGCATTTTTTTACATATATTTTTATAGAAATTTGCGTTATTTTACGTGTATTTTGTATATGTTTTCTCACACAAATTTACATTATTTTATTGGTATTTTGTTTATTTATTTTGTTACGAATTACATGATTATATGTGTATTTTGTACATATTTTTTTATACGTATTTACATTATTTAATGTGTATTTTGTTCATATATATTTAAAAAAAATTACGTTATTATATGTGTATTTGTATAAATATTTTCATTCAAATTTACATTATTCTATGTATTTTGTATATATATTTCAATTCAAATTTAGCTTACATTTTTATAAAATATATATACAAAATACACATGGAATAATGTAAAATTGTATCAAAATAAATACACAGAATGTCAATAAAATAATGTAAATTTGTATGAAAATAAAGATGCAAAATACCCATAAAATAAAGCATATTTTTATAAAAATACATATACAAAAATACACATAGAATAATTAAATTTATATTAAAATTAATATACAAAATGAACAAACAATATGGTAAATTTATATTGAAATAGATATGCAAAACACACAAAAAACAAGGTAAATTTATATCAAAATATATATACGAATACACATAAAAAAATGTAATTTTCTATAAAAATATATATAAAAAATACATACAAAAATACACAAAAATAATTTAAATTAATATGAAAATAAATATACAAAATACACATAAAATTTGGTAAATTTGTATTAAAATACATATACAAAATGCACATCAAATAATGTAAATTTGAATGAAAATATATAAACAAATACACTTTAAATAACGTAAATTTGTATAAAATATATATACAAAATACACATTAAATAATGCAAATATGAATGAAAAAAATATATACAAAACACAAATAGAATAGGGTAAAATCGTATCAAAATAAATACTCAGAATAATAATAAAATAATGTAAAAATGTATGAAAATAAAGATGCAAAACACCCATAAAATAACGCATTTTTTAGAAAATATATATACCAAAATACACATAAAATATTTAAATTTGTATTAAAATAAATATACAAAATGCACATTCATTAAGGTAAATTTGTATTGAAATAGATATGCAAAATACATATAAAACTATGTAAATTTGTTTAAAAATATATATACGAACACAGAAAATAACGTAGATTTCTATAAAAATATATATAAAAAATACACATAAAATTAAGTAAATACGTATAAAAAATGTATACAAAATACACATCTAAATTTGTATGAAGATATTTATAGAAATACACATAAAATAACATGAATTTGTATAAAATTTGTATCAAAATATATACGAATACACACAAGAAAATAAAGTAAATTTTTATGAAAATGTATAAACAAAATACACATAAAATAATTTAAATACGTAGAAAAGTGTCATAAAATCATGTAAATTCGTATCAAAATAAATAAAATAAATAAAATTCGAATAAAAGAATGTATATTTGTAGGAAAATATATATACAAATTACAAATAAAATATCTGAAATTTGTAGAAAAATATATACAAAATTACACAAAAATAGTTTAAATTAGTTTGAAAATAGATATGCAAAATACACATACAATTAGGCAAATTTTTATTAAAATACATATACAAAATACACATAAAATAATGTAAATTTGTATGAAAATATATTAACAAATACACATAAAACAACGCAAATTTGGATATAATATATATACAAAATAAACATTAAATAATGTAAATATGTATAAAAAAATATATACAAAATACACATAGAATAATGTTAAATCGTATCAAAATAAATAAACAGAATATCAATAAAATAATGTAAATTTGTATGAAAATAAAGATGCAAAATACCCATATAATAACGCATATCTGCATAAAAATATATATATAAAAAATACACATAAAATAATTTAATTTGTATTAAAATAAATATACAAAATGCACATACAATAAAGTAAATTTGTATTAAAATAGATATGCAAAATACACATAAATAATGTAAATTTGTATCAAAAGATATATACGAATACACATAAAATAGAGTAAATTTCTATGAAAATATGCATACAAAATACATATAAAATGATGTAAATAAATATAAAAATATATATACCAAATACCCCTAAAATAATGTAAACTCGTATCAAAATAAATAAACAAAATTCCGATAAAAGAAAGTATATTTGTAGGAAAATAAATATACAAAATACACATAAAATAGCGAAAATTTGTATAAAAATATATACAAAAAAAACACAAAAATAATTTCAATTTGTATGAAAATAGATATACAAAATACACATATAATTAGTTAAATTTGTATTTAAATACATGTACAAAATACACATAAAATAATGTAAATTTGTATGAAATGAAAACAAATACACATAAAATACATTTGTATAAAATATATATACAAAATACACATAGAATAATGTAAAATCGTATCAAAATAAATACACAGAGTATCAATAAAATAATGTAAATTTGTATGAAAATAAAGATGCAAAATACCCATAAAATAAAGTATATTTTTATAAAAATACATATACAAAAATACTCATAGAATAGTTAATTTTGTATTAAAATTAATATACAAAATGCACATACAATAAGGTAAATTTGTATTGAAAAAATATGCAAAATACACATAAAACAGTGTAAATTTGTTTCAAAATATATATACGAACTCACATAAAATAACGTAGATTTCTATAGAAATATATATACAAAATACACATGAAATGATGTAAAAGCGTATAAAAATATATATAAAAAATACACATTAAATAATGTAAATTCGCGTCAAAATAAATAAACAAAATATCGATAAAAGAATGAGTATTTGTATGAAAATAGATATACAAAATACACATAAAATAACCTAAATTTGTATAAAAATATATACAAAAATACACAAAAATAATTTAAACTTGTATGAAAATAAATATACAAAATACACATAAAATTAGGTAAATTTGTGTTGAAATACGTATACAAAATACACATATAATAATGTAAATTTGAATGAAAATACATAAACAAATACACTTAAAATAACGTAAATTTGTATAAAATATATATATAAATTACAAATTAAATAATGTAAATATGTATAAAAAATATATACAAAACACAAATAGAATAATGTAAAATCGTATCAAAATAAATACACAGAATATTAATAAAATAATGTAAATTTGTTTGAAACATAGAAGAAAAGTACCCATAAAATAACGAATTAAAAAAAAAAAAATAGATATACCAAAATACACATAGAAAATTTAATTTTGTATTAAAATAAATATACAAAATACACATACACTAATTTAAATTTGTATTGAAATAGATATGCAAAATACATATAAAACAATGTAAATTTGTTTCAAAATATATATACGAATACACATAAAATAACGTAGATTTCTATGAAAATATATATACAAAATACACATAAAATGAAGTAAATACGTATAAAAAATGTATTCAAAATACACATAAAATAATGAAAATTCGTATCAAAATAAATTAACAAAATACTAATAAAAGAATGTGCATTTGTATAAATAAAAAAAAAAAAACGAATAAAATATCGTAAATTTATATAATACTATATTGAAAAATACACATAAGTAATTAAATTTGAATGGAAATAGATATAAAAAAATACACACAAAATAAGCTAAATATGAATTGAAATATATATACAAAATACATGAAATAAAGCAAATTTGTATCAAAATATTTATAGAAATACACATAATAACGTAAATATGTATAAAAATATATAAACAAAATACACATTAAATAATGTAAATACGTATAAAAAATATATACAAAATACACATATAATAATGTTATTCGTATGAAAATAAATAAACAAAATACCAATAAAATAATGTAAATTTGTATGAGAAAACATATTTAAAATACACATAAAATAACGTAAAATTTTATAAAAATATATGTACAGAAATGCACATAAAATAAATTTGCATAAAAATATATACAAAACACACATTAGATAATGTAAATGAGTATAAAAATATGTATACAAAATACCTATGAAATAATCTAAATTCGTATCGAATTAAATTAAGAAAATACCAATAAAATATTGTAATTTTGAATGAAAATATATATAGAAAATAAATATAAAATAACCTAAATTCAGTTACAAATATACACATAAAATAATTTAAAATTTAATAAAATAAATATACAAAATAAACATAAAAAAAGGTAAATTAATAATGAAATGAATGTAAAAATACACATAAAATAATATAAATTTGTATGAAAATATATATACAAATTCACATAAAATAACATGAATTTGTATAAAATTAGTATCAAAATATATACGAATACACACAATAAAATAACGTAATTTTTTATGAAAAAGTATATACAAAATACACATAAAACAATTTAAATACGTAGAACATGATATATACAAAATACACATCAAATAATGTAAATTCGTATCAAATAAATGAACAAAATTCTAATAAAAGAATGTATATTTGTAGGAAAATATATATACAAAATACAAATAAAAGAACTAAAATTTGTATGAAAATATATACAAAAATACACTAAAATAAATTATTTTTTTTGAAAATAGATATGCAAAATACACATAAAATTAGGAAAATTTGTATTGAAATACATATACAAAATACACATAAAATAAAGTAAGTTTGTTTGAAAATACATAAACAAATACACATAAAATAACATAAATTTGGATAATATATATATACAAAATAAACATTAAATAATGTAAATATGTATAAAAAAATACAAAATACTCAAAAATAGATATGCAAAATACATATAAACAATGTAAATTTGTTTCAAAATATATATACGAATACACATAAATTAAGGTAGATTTCTATAAAAAATATATATACAAAATACACATAAAATTAAGTAAATACGTATAAAAAAATGTATACAAAATGCACATAAAATAATGTAAATTCGTATCAAAATAAACAAACAAAATACCAATACAAAATACAAAATACACATTAAATACAAAATACACATTAAATAACGTAAATTGGTATAAAACTATACACAAAAATACACAGAAGTAACTAAATTTGTATGAGAATAGATATACAAAATACACATAAAATAAGCTAAATTTGAACTCAAATACATATACAAAGAATATAAAATAATGTAAATTTGTATCAAAATATTTATAAAGATACACATATAATAAAATGGATTTGTATAAAAATATATAAACAAAAAACTCATTAAATAATGTAAATACGTATATGAAATTTGTACAAAATACACATATAATAATGTAATTCGTATCAAAATAAATAAACAAAATACCAATAAAATGATGAAATTTTTGTATGAGAAAACATATACAAAATACACATAAAATAACGCAAATTTCTATGAAAATATATGTACAAAAATGCATATAAAATAAAGTAAATTTGCATAAAAATATATATACAAAACACACATTAAATAATGTACATGCGTATAAAAATATGTATACAAAATAAATTAAATTAAATAATCTAAATTCGTATCGAATCAAATTAACAAAATACCAAAAAAATAATGGAATTTTGGATGAAAATATATATAGAAAATACACATAAAATAACCTAAAAACAAATACAAATATACACATCAAATAATTTAAAATTGAATGAAATAAATATACAAAATAAACATAAATAAGGTAAATTTGTAATGAAATATATGTACAAAATACACATAAAATATATAAATTTGTATGAAAATATATATACAAATACACATAAAATAACATGAATTAGTATAAAAATACATATTCAAAATAAACATTAAATAATGTATAAAAATATATATACAAAGTACATATAAAATAATGGAAATTCTTATCAAAATAAATCAACAAAATACCAATAAAATAATATATATTTACAAAATAAACATAACATAAGTAAAATTTGTATAAAAATATATAAAAAATACCAAGAAATAATTTCAATTTGTATGAAAATAGATATACAAAATACACATAGAACTAGGTAAATTTCTTTTGAAATATATATGCAAAATACCCATAAGATATTGTAAATTTGTGTCAACATATATCAACAAATACACGTAACGTAACGTAACGTAACGAAACGGTAATTTGTATAAAATATATATACAACATACACATTAAACTAAGGAAAAATGTATAAAAAAATATATACAAAATACACATAAAATAATGTAAAATCGTATCAAAATAAATGAACAGAATATCAATAAAATAATGTAAATTTCTAAGAAAATAAAGATGCAAAATACCCATAAAATAACGCATATTTGTATAAAAATATACATACAAAAATACACATGAAATAAGTAAATTTGTAGTAAAATAAATATACAAAATGCACACGAATACTCATAAAATAGAGTAAATTTCTATGAAAATATACATGCAAAATACATATAAAATGATGTAAATAAGTACAAAAATATATATACCAAATATACCTCAAATAATGTAAATTCGTATGAAAATAAATAAAGAAAATTCCGATAAAAGAACGTATATTTGTAGGAAAATAAATATACAAAATACGCATTTAAATACATGTACAAAATACACATAAAATAATGAAAATTTGTATGAAATGAAAACAAATACACATAAAGTAACGTATATTTGTATAGAATATATATACAAAATACACATAGAATAATGAAAAATCGAATTAAAATAAATAATAAATCAATAAAATAATGTAAATTTGTATGAAAATAAAGATGCAAAATACTCATAAAATAATTAAATTTGTATTAAAATTAACATAAAAAATGCACATACATGTAAATTTGAATGAAAATATATAAACAAATACACTTAAAATAACGTAAATTTGTATAAAATATATATGCAAGATACACATTAAATAATGTAAATGTGTATAAAAAAATATATACAAAAAAGAAATAGAATAATGTAAAATCGTATCAAAATAAATACACAGAATATCAATATTAAAATGTAAATTCGTATGAAAAGAAAGATGCAAAATTCCCATAAAATAGCGCATTTTTTATAAAAATATATATACCAAATATTTAAATTTGTATTGAAATAAATATACAAAATGCATATACAGTAAGGTAAATTTGTATTGAAAGAGATATTCAAAAATACATATAAAACAATGTAAATTTGTTTCAAAATATATATACGAATACACATAAAATAACGTAGATTTCTATAGAAATATATATACAAAATACACATGAAATTATGTAAATACGTATAAAAATATATATACAAAATACATATTAAGTAATGTAAATTCGTGTCAAAATAAATAAACAAAATATCATGAAAAGAATGTGTATTTGTATGAAAATAAATAATAGATAATAAATATGGATGAAATATATATGCACGATACACATTAAATAATGTAAATATGTATAAAAAAGTATATACAAAACCCAAATAGAATAATGTAAAATCGTATCAAAATAAATACACAGAATATTAATAAAATTTAAATTTTTATGAAAATTAAGTAGCAAAAAACCCATAAAATAACGCATTTTTTTTATAAAAATATATATACCAAAATACATATAAAAAATTAAATTTATATTAAAATAAATATAGAAAATGCACATACAATAAGGTAAATTTATATTGAAATAGATATGCAAAATACATATCAAACAATGTAAATTTGTTTTAAAATATAAATACGAATACACATAAAATAACGTAGATTTCTATAAAATTATATATACAAAATACACATAAAATGAAGTAAATACGTATAAAAAATGTATACAAAATACACATAAAATAATGTAAATTCGTATCAAAATAAATAAACAAAATACCAATAAAAGAATGTGTATATGTATAAATATAAATATACAAAATACACATAAAATAACGTAAATTTATATAAAACTATATACAAAACACAAAAGTAGTTAAATATGTATCAAAATAGATATACAAAAAACACATAAAATAATATCAGTTTGAATAGATATATATATATATATATATATATATATATATATATATATATATATATATATATATATATATCTATATATATATATATATATATATATATATATATATATATATATATATATATATATATATATATATATATATACAAAATACATAAAATAATGTAAATTTGTATCAAAATATTTATACAAATACACATATAATAACGTAAATTTGTATAAAAACATATAAACAAAAGACACATTAAATAATATATATACGTATGAAAAATATGTACAAAATACACATATAATCATGTAATTCGTATCAAAATAAATAAACAAAATACCAATAATATAATGTAAATTTGTATGAGAAAACATATACAAAATACACATAAAATAACGCTAATTTCTTTAAAAATATATGTACAAAAATGCACATAAAATAAAGTAAATTTGCATAAAAATATATATACAAAACACACATTAAATAATGTAAATGCGTATAAAAACATGTATACAAAATACCTTTGAAATAATCTAAATTCGTATCGAGTTAAATTAACAAAATACCCATAAAATAATGTAATTTTGGATGAAAATATATATAAAAAATACACATAAAATAACCTAAATACAAATACAAATATAGACATAAAATAATTTAAAATTGCATGAAATGAATATATAAAATAAACATGAAATAAAGTAAATTTGTAATAAAATATATGTAAAAATACACATAAAATAATGTAAATTTTTATGAAAATATATATTCAAATACACATAAAATAACATGAATTTGTATGAAATTTGTATCAAAATATATACGAATATACACAATAAAATAACGTAAATTTTTATGAAAATATATATTCAAAATACATATAAAATAATGTAAATACGTAGAAAAATATATATACGAAATACACATAAAGTAATGTAAATTCTTATCAAAATAAATCAACAAAATTCCAATAAAGGAATGTATATTTGTAGGAAAATATATATACAAAATACAAATAAAATAACTAAAATTTGTATAAAAATAAATACAAAAATACACAAAAATAGTTTAAATTTGTTTGAAAATCGATATGCAAAATACACATAAAATTAGGCAAATTTGTATTGAAATACATATACAAAACACACATAAAACAATGTAAATTTGTAGGAAAATATTTATACATATACACATAAAATAACGTAAATTTGGATAAAATATATATACAAAATATACATTAAGTGATGTAAATATGTATAAACATATATATACAAAATACACATAGAATAATGTTAAATCGTATCAAAATGAATAAACAGAATATCAATAAAATAATGTAAATTTGTAGGCGGTGGCCGAAGTGATAGCGTACTGGACCCACATTCGCCGCGTGATGGACGACGCGGGTTCGAATCCTCACGCTACCACTCGGATTTTTCGGTCACCGCCGAGTGACTTAAAACTACCCACATGCTGTCCTGAAGACCACCCATCAACCCGGACTCTAGAGGAAGCCGTCCAAGCGAATCAAGTACGAGTTCCGAGGGGCAGCATGAGCCAATGCAAGATGGCGCCACTATAAACACTCGCCTGCGCCAGAACGGGCTGGGCCGACCATCAGGCCCCACCTGGAAGAAGCCTTGGGCCGACCATCAGGCCCCACCGGGAAGATGCCTACCGGCGCAATAGGCAACAACGTAAAAAAAAAAAAAAAAAAAAAAAATTAAAATGGAGATGCAAAATACTCATATAATACGCATATTTGTATAAAATATATATACAAAATACATATAAAATAATTAAATTTGTATTAAAATAAATATACGAAGTCCACATACAATAAAGTAAATTTGTATTGAAATAGATATAGAAAATTCACATGAATAATGTAAATTTGTATGAAAATATATATACGAATACTCATAAAATAGAGTAAACTTCTATGAAAATATTCATACAAAATACATATAAAATGATGTAAATAAGTATAAAAATATATATACCAAATATACATCAAATAATGTAAATTCGTGTCAAAATAAATACACAAAATTCCGATAAAAGAAAGTATATTTGTTGGAAAATAAATATTCAAAATACACATAAAATAATTTATATAAAAATATATACAAAAATACACAAAAATAATTTCAGTTTGTATGAAAATAGATATACAAAATACACATATAATTAGTTAAATTTGTATTTAAATACATGTACAAAATACACATAAAATAATGTAAATTTGTATGAAATGAAAACAAACACACATAAGGTAATGTACATTTGTATAAAATATATATATACAAAATACACATAGAATAATGTAAAATCGTATCAAAATCAATACAAAGAATATCAATAAAATAATGTAAATTTGTATGAAAATAAAAATGCAAAATACCCATAAAATAAAACATATTTTTGGAAAATACATATACAAAAATACACATAGAATAATTAAATTTGTATTAAAATTAATATACAAAATGCATATACAATAAGGTAAATTTGTATTGAAAAAATATGAAAAATATTTATAAAACAGTGTAAATTTGTTTCAAAATCTATATACGAATACTCATAAATCAACGTAGATTTCTAAAGAAATATAATGCAAAATACCCATCAAATGATGTAAACACGTATAAAAAAAAATCTATCTATCTATCTATCTATCTATCTATCTATCTATCTATCTATCTATCTATCTATCTATATATCTATCTATCTATCTATATCTATCTATCTATCTATCTATCTATCTATCTATCTATCTATCTATCTATCTCTCTATATCTATATGTATGTATATAGATATATAGATATATATATATATATATATATATATAGATATATATATATATATATATATATATATATATATATATATATATATATATATATATATATATATATATATATATATATATATATATATATATATATATATATATATATATATATATATATATATATATATATATATATATATATATATATATATATATATATATATATAACCCACATTAAATAATGAAAATTCTCGTCAAAATAATTAAACAAAATATCAATAAAAGAATGTGTATTTGAATGAAAATAGATATACAATATACACATAAAATCACCTAAATTTGTATAAAACTATATACAAAAATACACAAAAATAGTTTAAATTTGTATGAAAATAAATATACAAAATACACGTAAAATTAGTAAATTTATATTGAAATACATTTACAAAATACACATCAAATAATGCAAATTTGAATGAAAATATAAAAACAAATACACTTAAATTAACGTAAATTTGTATAAAATATATATACAAAATTCACATTAAATAATGTAAATATATATACAAAAATATATACAAAACACAAATAGAATAATGTAAAATCGTATCAAAATAAATACACAGAATATTAATAGAATAATGTAAATTTGTATGAAAATTAAGATGCAAAATACCCCAAAAATAGCGCTTTTTTTTTATAAAAATATATATACCAAAACACACATAAAATATTTGAATTTGTTTTACAATAAATATACGAAATGCAAAAACAATAAGGTAAATTTGTATTTAAATAGATATGCAAAATACATATAAAAACAAATGTAATTTGTTTCAAAACAAAATATATATACGAATACACATAAAATAACGCAGATTTCTATAAAAGATATATATACAAAAATACACATAAGAGAATGAATTAAATACGTATAAAAAATGTGTACAAAATACACATAAATAAAGTAAATTGATATTGAAAAAGTATACACAAAATACACAGAAGTAATTAAATTTGTATGAAAATAGATATACAAAATACAAGCTAAAATAAGCTAAATTTGAATTGAAATATACATACAAAATACATAAATAATGTAAATTTGTATCAAAATATTAATACCAAATACATATAATAACGTAGATTTGTTTAAAATATATAAACAAAATACACATTAAGTAAAGTAAATACATTATAAAAATATGTACAAAATACATATAATCATGTAATTCGTATCAAAATAAATAAACAAAATAGCAATAAAATAATGTAAATTTGTATGAGAAAACATATACAAATAACGCAAATTTCTATAAAAATATATGTACAAAAATGCACATAAAATAAAGTAAATTTGCATAAAAATATATATACACAACACACATTAATTAATGTAAATGCGTACATAAAATAACCTAAATTTTTATAAAACTATAATTATACAAAAATACACAAAAAAATAATTTAAGTTTGTATGAAAATAAATATCCAAAATACACATAAAATTAGGTAAATTTGTATTGAAATACATATACAAAATACACATCAAATAATGTAAATTTGAATGAAAATATATAAACAAATACACTTAAAATAACGTAAATTTGTATAAAATATATATGCAAGATACACATTAAATAATGTAAATGTGTATAAAAAAATATATACAAAAAACAAATAGAATAATGTAAAATCGTATCAAAATAAATACACAGAATATCAACAAAATAATGTTAATTTGTATGAAAATAAAGAGCAAAATTTCAAAAATATCGCATTTTTATTAAAATATATACTGCAAAAATACACATAAAATATTTAAATTTGTATTGAAATAAACATACAAAATGCATATACAGTAAGGTAAATTTGTATTGAAAGAGATATTCAAAATACATGTAAAACAATGTAAATTTGTTTCAAAAATATATACTGAATACACATAAATATAGTATATTTCTATAGAAATATGAGCATACAAAATACATATGAAATTGCTGCTAAATACGCATAATAAAATATATATACAAAATACATAAATAAATAATGTGAAATTCATGTCAAAATAAATAAACAAAATATCATGAAGAAATGTGTATTTGCATGAAAATAGATAAATAGATAAGCCAAATTTGCTTATAAAAATATATATTCAAGATAACACATTAAATAATTGAAAATATGTATAAAAAAGTATATATACAAAAAACAAATAGAATAATGTAAAATCGTATCAAAATAAAATACACCGGAATATTAATAAAATAATGTAAATTTGACATGAAAATAAAGATGCCAAAAATTCCCATAAAATAGCACATTTATAAAAAATATATATACCAAAAATATACATAAAAATATTTAAATTTAACCATTGAAATAAATATACAAAATGCACATACAATAAAAGGTAAATTTGTATTGAAAGAGATTTTGCAAAAAATACATATAAAACAATGTAAATTTGTTTCAAAATATATATACGAATACAAATAAAAAATAACGTAGATTTCTATAAAAATATATATATAAAATACACATAAAATTAAGTAAATGTAATTTGTTTCAAAATATATATACGAATACAAATATATAATAACGTAGATTTCTATAAAAATATATATACAAAATACACATTAAATTAGTAAATAACGTATACAAAAATGTATACAAAATACATACATAAATAATGTAAATTCAATTAAAATAAATAAATAAAATAACCAATAAAGAATGTATTATTTGGATAAATATAAATATACAATAATACATACAAAATAAACACAATAATAAGGTAGATCTGTAATAAAATATATGTACAAAATACACATAAAATAATGTAAATTTATGAAAATATATATAAATACATAAATACAATTAATTTGTATATAAAATATATATTCAAAATGATAATAAATTATGTAAATGCGTATAAAATATATATACAAAGTACATATATAAAATAAATGTAAATTCGTATCAATATAAATCAACAAAACACCAATAAAATAATATGTATTTAGAATGAAAATAATTTACATAATACACATAACATAACTAAAATTTATATTAAAATATATACAAAAAATACATAAGGGAAATAATTTGAGTTTGTATGAAAATAGATATACAGAGAAATGAAATATAGAAACTAGAGTAAATTTCATTTAGAAATGTATACAAAATACCCATAAAATATTGTAAATTTCTGTCAAAATATAAAAATAAATGTACACATAAAATAACATAAATTTGTATATGGAAAATATATACAAAATACACATAGAATCAATGTCAATTCGTATCAAAATGAATGAAAGAGAATAATCAATAAATAATGTAAATTTGTATGAAAATAAATGCAAATACCCATACAAATAAAGCATATGTTTATAAATATTTTGATACAAAATACACATCGAATAATTAAATTTGTATTAAAATTAATATAACAAAATGCGTATTTAATAAGGTAAATATGTATTGAAAAATATGCAACATACACGTTTACTCATCGCAAATTTATATTTAACAGTTATTGGCATTTTGTTTGAGTTATTTTGGATGCGAATCTACATGATTATATGTATATTTCAACTTATTTTTATTTACATTATTTAATGTGTATTTTGTTTTATACATATTTTTTATACAAATTTACGTTATTATATGTGTATTTGTATAAATATTATCATACAAATTTACTTTATTTCATGTATTTTGTATATATATTTCAATTCAAATTTAGCTTACTTTGTGTGTATTTTGTATATCTATTTTCATACAAATTTAATTACTTGTGTATTTTTGTATATAGTTTTATATAAATTTACATTATTTTATGTATTTTGTATATTTATATTATACAAATAGACATTCTTTTATTATTGGTATTTTGTTTATTTATTTTTGATACGATTTTACATTGCCTTTATGTTTTGTATACATTTTTTATACGTATTTACTTCATTTTATGTGTATTTTGTATATATATTTTTATAGAAATCTACGTTATTTTATAACTGTATTCGTATATATATTTTGAAACAAATTTACATTGTTTTTATATGTATTTTGACATATGTATTTCAATACAAATTTACCTATTGTATGTGTTTTTTAATAAATTATTTTAATAAGTCTCATTTTTTATGCGTATTTTGGTATTATATATTTTTTTAAATAAAATGCGTCATTTTATGGTGTATTTACTGCTTTATTTCATACAAATTTACATTATTTATTAATAATGTTCTGTGTATTTATTTTGATACGATTTTACATTATTCTATTTGTCTTTGTACATATTTTTTTTTATATACAAATTTACGTTATTTTAAGTGTATTTCTTTATGTATTTTCATTCAATTTACATTCTTTTTATGTGTTTTGTATATATATTTCAATAAAAATTTACTTAATTTTTATATGTATTTTGTATATTTATTTTCCTTTTAAATTTAAAATATTTTTGTGTATTTTTTTTATATAGTTTGATTCAAATTTACGTTATTTATGTGTATTTTGTATATCTCTCTTTCATACAAATACACATTCTTTATTGATATTTTGTTTTATTTATTTTGACGCTTGAATTTACATTATTTATATCGTGTACATTTGTATATATTTTATACGTATTTCATTATTCTATTTGTGTTTTTTTGTACATTATTTTATACAGATTTACGTTATTTTAGGTGTATTTGTTTATGTATTTTCATTGAAATTTACATTATTTTATGTGTATTTTATATGTATCACTGTAATACAATTTATAATTTTATGTGTGTATTTTATATTTATTTTCATACAAACTTAAAATATTTTGTGCAATCTTGTATAGGTTGATACAAATTGGGTTATTTAATATTAATATTTTTATATATCTATTTTCATACAAATACACATTCTTTATTGATGTTTGTATACACATAAAATTAAGTAAATTTGTATTGAAATACATTTACAAAATACACATAAAATAATGTAAATTTGAATGAAAATACATAAACAAATACACTTAAAATAACGTAAATTTGTATAAAATATATATACAAAACACACATTAAGTAATGTAAATATGTATAAAAAAAATATATACAAAACCCAAATAGAATAATGTAAAATCGTATCAAAATAAATACACAAAATATTAATAAAATAATGAAAATTTGTATGAAAATAAAGGAGCAAAATACCCATAAAATAACCCATTTTTTTATAAAAATATATATACCAAAATACATATAAAAAATTAGAATTTGTATTAAAATAAATATACAAAATTCATATACAATAAGGTAAATTTATATTGAAATAGATGTTTCAAAATATATATACGAATACACATAAAATAACGAAGATTTCTATAAAAATATATATACAAAATACACATAAGATGAAGTAAATACGTATAAAAAAAATGAATACAAAAACACATAGAATAATGTAAATTCGTATCAAAATAAATAAACAAAATACCAATAAAAAAATGTGTATTTGTATAAAAATAAATATACAAAATACACATCAAATAACGTAAATTTATATAAAACTATATACAAAAATACACAAAAGTAGTTAAATTTGTATGAAAATAGATATACAAAATACACAAAATAAATTATATTTGAATTGAAATATGTATATATATATATATATATATATATATATATATATATATATATATATATATATATATATATATATATATATATATATATATATATATATATATATAATATATTTGTTTATATATATATATATATATATATATATATATATATATATATATATATATATATATATATATATATATATATATATATATATATATTATACAAAATACATCAAACAATGTAAAATTGTAACAAAATATTTATACAAATACACATATAATAACGTAAATTTGTAAATATGTAAAAAAAGATATGTACAAAATATACAAATAATCATGTAATTCGTATCAAAATAGATAAACAAAATACCAATAAAATAATGTAAATTTGTATGAGAAAACATATACAAAATACACAAAAAATAACGCAAATTTCAATAACAATATATGTACAAAAATGCACATAAAATAAAGTAAATTTGCATAAAAATAAATAATGTAAATGCTTATAAAAATATGTACACAAAATACCTATGAAATAATCTAAATTCGTATCGATTTAAACTAACAAAATACCAATAAAATAATGTTATTTTGGATGAAAATATATATAGAAAATACACATAAAATAACCTAAATACAAATACATATATATACATAAAAAAAAATTGAATGAAATAAATATACAAAAAAAACATAAAATAGGGTAAATTTGTAATGAAATATATGTAAAAATGCACATAAAATATCGTTAATTTGTATGAAAATATATATACAAATACACATAAAATTACATGAATTTGAATAAAATTTGTATCAAATTATAAACGAATACACACAATAAAATAAGGTAAATTTTTATAAAAATAGATATACAAAATACGCGTAAAATAATGTATATATCTAGAAAAAAATATATAAAAAATACACATAAAATAATGTAAATTCGAATCAAATAAAATAAATAAAATTCCAATAAAAGAATGTATATTTGTAGGAAAATATATATACAAAATACAAATAAAATAACTAAAATTTGTATACAAATATATACAAAAATACACAAAAATAATTTAAATTTGTTTGAAAATAGATATGCAAAATACACATAAAATTATGCAAATTTGTATTGAAATACATATACAAAAAACACATAAAATAATGTAAATTTGTATGAAAATATATAAACAAATACACTTAAAATAACGTAAATTTGGATAAAATATATATACAAAATATACATTAAATAATTCAAATATGTATAAAAATATATATACAAAATACACATAGAATAATGTAAAATCGTATCAAAATAAATAAACAGAATATCAATCAAATAATGTAAATTTGTATGAGAATAAAGATGCAAAATACCCATATAATAACGCGTATTTCTATAAAAATATATATACAAAAATACATATAAAATGATTAAATTTGTATTAAAATAAATATATAAAATGCACATACAATAAAGTAAATTTGTATTGAAATAGATATGCAAAATACACATCAATAATGTAAATTTGTATCAAAAATTATATGAATACTCATAAAATGAGTAAATTTCTATGAAAATATACAAACAAAATACATATAAAATAATGTAAATAAATATAAAAATATATATACCAAATATACCTCAAATAATGTAAATTCGTATCAAAATAAATAAACAATATTCCGATAAAAGAACGTATATTTGTAGGAAAATAAATACACAAAATACTAATAAAATAACGAAAATTTACAGAAAAAGATATACAATAATACACAAAAATAATTTCAATTTGTATAAAAATAGATATACAAAATACACATATAATTAGTTAAATTTGTATTTAAATACATGTACAAAATACACATAAAATAATGTAAATTTGCATGAAATGAAAACAAATAAACATAAAGTAACGTACATTTGAATAAAATATATATACAAAATACACATAGAATAATGTAAAATCGAATTAAAATAAATACACAGAATATCAATACAATAATGTAAATTTGTATGAAAATATAGATTCAAAATACTCATAAAATAAAGCATATTTTTATAAAAATACATATACAAAAATACACATAGAATAATTAAATTTGTATTAAAATTAACATACAAAATGCACATACAATAAGGAAAATTTGCATTGAAAAAATATGCAAAATACACATAAAACAGTGTAAATTTATTTCAAAATATATATACGAATACACATAAAATAACATAGATTTCTATTGAAATATATATACAAAATACACATGAAATGATGTAAATACGTATAAAAATATATATACAAAATACACATTAAATAATGTAAATTCGCGTCAAAAAAAATAAACAAAATATCTATGAAAGAATGTGTATATGTATGAAAATAGTTATACAAAATACATATAAAATAACCAAAATTATTATAAAACCAAAAAAAAAGTACACAAAAATAATTTAAATTTGTATGAAAATAAATATACAAAATAAACATAAAATTAGGTAAATTTGTATTGAAATACATATACAAAATACACTTAATATAATGTAAATTTTTAATGAAAATATATAAACAAATACACATAAAATAACGTAAATTTGCATAAAATGTAAATACAAAATACACATTAAATAATGTAAATATGTATAAAAAATATATATACAAAACACAAATAGAATAATGTAAAATCGTATCAAAATATATACACAGAATATTAATAAAATCATGTAAATTTGTATGAAAATTAAGATGCAAAATACCTATAAAATAACGCTTTTTTTTTTTAATTATAGATACCAAAATACACATAAAATATTTGTATTAAAATAAATATACAAAATGCACATAAAATAAGGTTAATTTGTATTGAAATAGATATGCAAAATACATATAAAATAATGTAAATTTGTTTCAAAATATATACGAATACACATAAAATAACGTAAATTTCTATAAAATACATATACAAAATATACATAAAATTAGGTAAATAAGTATAAAAATATATACAATATACACATAAAATAATGTAAATTGTATAAATATAAATAAACAAAATACGATAAAAGAACGTGTATGTGTAAAAAATAAATATACAAAATGCGCATAAAATAAAATAAATTTATATAAAATATTTACAAAAAAATACAAAGTAATTAAATTTGTATGAAAATAGATATACAAAATACACAAAATAATTAATTTGAATTGAAATATATATTCAAAATACATAAAATAAAGTAAATTTGTTTCAAAATACTTTTACAAATACATATATAATAACGTAAATTTGTATAAAAATATATAAACAAAATACACATTAAATAATGTAAATACGTATAAAGAAATATGTACAAAATACACATATAATAATGTAATTCATATAAAATAAATAAACAAAATACCAATGAAATAATGTAAATTTATATGAGAAAACATATACACAATACACATAAAATAACGCAAATTTCTATAAAAGTATATGTACAAAAATGCACATAAAATTAATTTCCATAAAAATAAATATACAAAACAAACATTACATAATGTAAATGAGTATAAAAATATGTATACAAAATACCTATGAAATAATTAAAATTCGTATCGAATTAAATTAAGAAAATACCAATAAAATAGTGTAATTTTGAATGAAAATATATATAGAAAATACACATAAAATAACGTAAATACAAATACAAATATACACATCAAATAATTTAAATTTAAATGATAATAAATATAAAAAATATCCATAAAATAATGTAAAATTGTGATGGAATATATATACAAAATACACATAAAATAATATAAATTTGTATAAATATATATATACAAATACACATAAAATAACACGAATTTGTGTAAAATTTGTATCAAAATATATACGAATACTCAAAATAAAATAACATAAAGTTTTATGAAAATGTATATACAAAATACACAAAATAATTTAAATACGTAGAAAAATATATATACAAAATACACATAAAATGTTGTAAATTCGTATAAAAAAAAATACAATAAAAGAATGTATATTTGTAGGAAAATATATCTACAAAATACAAATAAAAAAAAATTGTATAAAAATATATACAAAAATACACAAAAAATACTTTAAATTTGTTTGAAAATATATATGCAAAATACACATAAAATTAGACAAATTTGTATTGAAATTCATATACAAAATACACATAAAATAATGTAAATTTGTATAAAAATATATAAACAAATACACATAAAATAATGTAAATTTGGATCAAATATATATACAAAATAAACATTAAATAATGTAAATATGTATAAAAAAATATATACAAAATACACATCGAATAATGTTAAATCGTATCAAAATAAATAAACAGAATATCAATAAAATAATGTAAATTTGTATGAAAATAAAGACGCAAAATACCCATTTAATAACGCATATTTGCATAAAAATATATATTCAAAAATACACATAAAATAATTTCATTTGTATTGAAATAAATATTCAAAATGCACATACAATAAAGTAAATTTGTATTGAAATAGATATGAAAAATACAAATAAATAATGTAAATTGGTATCAAAATATATATACGAATACACATAAAATAGAGTAAATTTCTATGAATATATACATACAAAATACATATAAAATGATGTAAATAAGTATAAAAAAATATATACCAAATACACCTAAAATAATGTAATTGAATCAAAATAAATAAACAAAATTCAATAAAAGAATGTATATTTGTAGGAAAATAAATATAGAAAATATAAAAAAATAAGAAAATTTGTATAAAATATATAGAAAAACACAAAAATAATTTAAATTTGTATGAAAATAGATATACAAAATACACATAAAACTAGTTAAATTTGTATTGAAATACATATACAAAATACACATAAAATAATGTAAATTTGTATGAAATATAAAGAAATAAACATAAAATAACGTAAATTTGTATAAAATATAAATACAAAATACACATAGAATAATGCATATACAAAATACACATAATATCGCAAAAAAATATAAAAAATATATACAAAAAAAATGCACATTATTTTTGTTAAAAATACCGATAAAATAATGTAAATATATATAGAAAATATAAAATAAAAATACAAATACAAATATACTCATCAAATAATTTAGAATTGAATGAAATAAATATACAAATAAATATAAATAATGTAAATTTGTATGAAATATATGTAAAATACACATAAAATAGTATAAATTTGTATAAAAATAAATATACAAAAATACACATGAAATAATTAAATTTGTATTAAAATAAATATAAAAAATTCACATACAATAAAGTAAATTTATATTAAAATAGAAATGCAAAATAGACATTAATTTAAATTTGTATCAAAAAATATATAAGAATACACATAAAATAGAGTAAATTTCTATGAAAATATGCATACAAAATACATATATAATGATGTAAATAAGTATAAAAATATATATACCAAATACCCCTAAAATAATGTAAATTCGTATCAAAATAAATAAACAAAATTCCGATAAAAGAACGTATATTTGTTGGAAAATAAATATACAAAATACACATAAAATAGCTAAAATTTGTATAAAAATATATACAAAAAAAACACAAAAATAATTTCAATTTGTATGAAAATAGATATACAAAATACACATATTATTAGTTAAATTTGTATTTAAATACATGTACAAAATACACATAAAATAATGTAAATTTCTATGATATGAAAAAAATACACATAAAATAACGTACATTTGTATAAAATATAAATACAAAATACACATAGAATAATCTAAAATCGTATCAAAACAAATACACAGAGTATCAATAAAATAATGTAAATTTGTATGAAATTAAAGATGCAAAATACCCATAAAATAAAGCATATTTTTATAAAATTACATATACAAAAATACATATAGAATAATTAAATTTGAATTAAAATTAATATACAAAATGCACATACAATAAGGAAAATTTGTATTGAAAAAATATGCAAAATACACATAAAACAGTGTAAATTTGTTTCAAAATATATATACGAACACACATAAAATAACGTAGATTTCTATAGAAATATATATACAAAATACACATGAAATGATGTAAATACGTATAAAAATATATATACAAAATACACATTAAATAATTTAAATTCGCGTCAAAATAAATAAACAAAATATCGATAAAAGAATGTGTATTTGTATGAAAATAGATATACAAAATACACATAAAATAACCTAAATTTGTATAAAAATATATACAAAAATACACAAAAATAATTTAAACTTGTATGAAAATAAATATACAAAATACACATAAAATTAGGTAAATTTGTGTTGAAATACGTATACAAAATACACATAAAATAATATAAATTTGAAGGAAAATACATAAACAAATACACTTAAAATAACGTAAATTTGTATAAAATATATATACAAAATACAAACTAAATAATGTAAATATATATAAAAAAAAATATATAGAAAACACAAATAGAATATTGTAAAATCGTATCAAAATAAATACACGGAATATTAATAAAATAATGTAAATTTGTATGAAAATAAAGAAGAAAAATACCCATAAAATAACGCATTTTCTTATAAAAATATATATACCAAAATACACATAAAAAATTTAAATTTGTATTAAAATAATTATAGAAAATACACATACACTAATTTAGATTTGTATCGAAATAGATATGCAAAATACATATAAAACAATGTAAATTTGTTACAAAATATATATACGAATACACATAAAATAACGTAAATTTCTATGAAAATATATATACAAAATACACATAAAATGAAGTAAAAACGTATAGAAAAATGTATACAAAATACACATAAAATAATGTAAATTCGTATCAAAATAAATAAACAAAATACCAATAAAAGAATGTGTATTTGTATAAATATAAAAAAAAAGCATAAAATAACGTAAATTTATATAATACTATATACAAAAATACACAGAAATAATTAAATTTGTATGGAAATAGATATATAAAATACACACAAAATAAGCTAAATTTGAAATGAAATATATATGCAAAATACATATATATATATATATATATATATATATATATATATATATATATATATATATATATATATATATATATATATATATATATATATATATATATATATATATATATATATATATATATATATATATATATATATATATATATATATATATATATATATATATATATATATATATACACACAAAATACACATGAAATAATGTAAATTCGCGTCAAAATAAATAAACAAAATATCTATGAAAGAATGTGTATTTGTATCAAAATAGATATACAAAACACACATAAAATAACCTAAATTTGTATCAAACTATATACAAAAATACACAAAAATATTTTAAATTTGTATGAAAATAAATATACAAAATAAACAAAAAATTAGGTAAATTTGTATTGAAATACATATACAAAATACACATAAAATAATGTAAATTTGAATGAAAATACGTAAACAAATACACTTAAAATAACGTAAATTTTTATAAAAAAAAATATGTACAAAACACAAATAGAATAATGTAAAATCGTATCAAAATAAATACACAGAATATTAATAAAATAGTTTAAATTTGTATGAAAGTAAAGAGGCAAAATACCCATAAAATAACGCTTTTTTTTATAAAAATATATATACCAAAATACACATAAAAAATTTAAATTTGTATTAAAATAAATATACAAAAAACTCATACGATAAGGTAAATATGTATTGAAATAGATATGCAAAATACATATAAAACAATGCAAATTTGTTTCAAAATATATATACGAATACACATAAAATAACGTAGATTTCTATAAAAATATATATACAAAATATACATAAAATGAAATAAATACTGATAAAAAATGAATACAAAATACACATAAAATAATGTAAATTCGTATCAAAATAAATAAACAAAATACCAATAAAAGAATGTGTATTTGTATAAATATAAATATACAAAATACACATAAAATAACGTAAATTTATATAAAACTATATACAAAAATACACAGAAGTAATTAAATTTGTATGAAAATAGATATACAAAATACACACAAAATAAGCTAAATTTGAATTGAAAGCTATATACAAAATACATGAAATAAAGTAAATTTGTATCAAAATATTTATACAAATACACATATAATAACGTAAATTTGTATGAAAATATATAAACAAAATACATATTAAATAATGTAAATACGTATAAAAAAATATGTACAAAATACACATTTAATCATGTAATTCGTATCAAAATAAATAAACAAAATACCAATAAAATAATATAAATTTGTATGAGTAAACGTGTATGTTGCATATTTTTTCAATACAAATTTACCTTATTATATACGCATTTTGTATATTAATTTTAATACATATTTAATTATTCGATGGGAATTTTGCATCTTTATTTTCATACAAATTTACATTATTTTATTGATATTCTGCTCATTCATTTTGATACGAATTAACATTAATTCTATGTGTATTTTGTATATATTTTTCTGACGAATTTACGTTATTTTATGTGTATTTGTTTATATATTTTGACACAAATTTACAATATTTTATGGGTATTTTGTATATACATTTCAAAAGAAATTTACCTAGTTTTATGTGTATTTTGTATATCTATTTTCATACAAACTCAAATAATTTCTATGTATTTTTGTATATATTTTATTACAAATTTTAGTTATGTTATTTGTATTTTGTAAATTTATTTTCATTCAAATATACACTATTTTATTGGTGTTTTGTTGATTTATATTGAAACGAATTTACATTATTTTATATGTACTTTGTATATATATTTTTATACGCATTTACATTATTTAATATTTATTTTGAATATATATTTTTATACAAACTCATGGTATTTTATGTGTATTTGTACATATATTTTTATATAAATTTACATTATCTTATGTGCATTTTTTACATATATTTTATTACAAATCTACCTTATTTTATGTTTATCTTGTATGTGTATTTTGAATATTTATATTTATATAAATACACATTCTTTTATTGGTATTTTGTTTATTTATTTTAATTCGAATTTACATTATTTTATGTGTATTTTGTATACATTTTTTTAAACGTATTTACTTAATTTTATGTGTATTTTGTATATATATTTTTATAGAAATCTACGTTATTCTATTTGTATTCGTATATATATTTTGAAACAAATTTACATTGTTGTATATGAATTTTTGCATATCTCTTTCAATACAAATTTACCTTATTGTATGTGCATTTTGTATATTTATTTCAATACAAATTTAAATATTTTATGTGTATTTTGGTATATATATTTTTATAAGAAATTTGCTATTTTATGGAAGTTTTGCATCTTTATTTTCATACAAATTTACATTATTTTATTAATATTTGGTGTATTTATTTTGATACGATTTTACATTATTCTATTTGTTTTTTGTATATACTTTTTTATACATATTTACATTATTTAATGTGTATCTTACGTATATATTTTATACAAATTTATTATCTATTATCTATTTTCATACAAATACACATTCTTTTCATGATATTTTGTTTATTTATTTTGACACGAATTTACATTATTCAATATGTATTTTGTATATATATTTTTATACGTATTTACATAATTTCATGTATTTTGTATATATATTTCAATAGAAATCTGCTTTATTTTATGTGTATTCGTATATATATTTTGAAAGAAATTTACATTGTTTTATATGTATTTTTGAATATCTCTTTCAATACAAACTTACCTTACTGTATATGCATTTTGTATATTTATTTCAATACAAATTTAAATATTTTATGTGTATTTTGGTATATATATTTTTATAAAAAATGCGATATTTTTTGGGAATTTTGCATCTTTATTTTCATACAAATTTACATTATTTTATTGATATTCTGTGCATTTACTTTGATTCGATTTTACATTATTCTATTTGTTTTTTCTATATATTTTTTTTATACACATTTACATTATTTAATGTGTATCTTGCATATATATTTTATACAAATTTACGTTATTTTAAGTGTATTTGTTTATATATTTTCATTCAAATTTACATTGTTTGATGTGTATTTTGTATATGTATTTCAATACAAATTTACCTAATTTTATGTGTATTTTGTATATTTCTTTTCATACAAATTTAAATTATTTTTGTATATTTTTGTATTTAGTTTTATACAAATTTAGGTTATTTTATGTACGCATTTAAATTATTTAATGTGTGTTTTGTATATATATTTTTATGCAAATTTACTTTATTTTATGTGCATTTTTGTACATATATTTTTTATAGAAATTTGCGTTATTTGTATATGTTTTCTCCTACAAATTTACATTATTTTATTGCTATTTTATTCATTTATTTTGATACGAATTACATGATTATATGTGTATTTTGTACATATTTTTTATACGTATTTACATTACTTAATGTGTATTTTGTTTATATTATTTTAAACAAATCTACGTTATTATAGGTATTTGTATAAATATTTTGATACAAATTTACATTATTTTATGTATTTTGAATATACATTTCAATTCAAATTTAGCTTATTTTAGCTGTATTTTGTATATCTATTTTCATACAAATTTAATTACTTCTGTATATTTATATTTATACAAATACACATTCTTTTATTGGTATTTTATTTATTTTGATACGATTTTACATTATTTTATGTGTATTTTGTATATGCTATACAAATTTACGATATTTTATGAGTATTTTGTATATTTATATTTATACAAATACACATTCTTTTATTGGTATTTTGTTTATTTATTTTGATACGATTTTACATTATTTAATGTGTATTTTGTATTCATTTTTTTTATACGTATTTACTTCATTTTATGTGTATTGTGTATATATTTTTTATAGAAATCTACGTTATTTTATGTGTATTCGTATATATATTTTGAAACAAATTTACATTGTTTTATATGTATTTTGCATATCTATTTCAATACAAATTTACCTTATTGTATGTGCATTTTTTTATATTTATCTTAATACAAATTTTAATATTTTATGTGTATTTTGGTATATATATTTTTATAAAAAATGCGTTATTTTATAGCTATTTTGCATCTTTATTTTCATACAAATTTACATTATTGTATTAATATTCTGTGTATTTATTTTTTATACGATTTTCTTTATTTTTTATATTTATTTTATGTGTATATTTGTATTTGTATTTATGTTATTTTATGTTTATTTTCTATATATATTTTCATCCAAAATTACATTATTTTATTGGTATTTTCTTAATTTAATTCGATACGAATTTAGATTATTTCTTAGGTATTTTGAATACATATTTTTTTACTCATCTACATTATCTAATGTGTGTTTTGTATATATATTTTTATGCAAATTTACTTTATTTTATGTGCATTTTTGTACATATATTTTTATAAAAATTTGCGCTATTTTATGTGTATTTTGTATATGTTTTCTCACACAAATTTACATTATTTTATTGGTATTTTGTTTATTTATTTTGATACGAATTAAATGATTATATATGTATTTTGTATATATTTTTTTATACGTATTTACATTTTTTAATGTGTATTTTGTTTATATATATTTTTTTAAAAATTTACGTTATTATATGTGTATTTGTATAAATATTTTGATACACATTTACATTATTTTATGTATTTTGTACATATATTTCAATTCAAATTTAGCTTACATTTTTATAAAATATATATACAAAATACACATAGAATAATGTAAAATTGTATCAAAATAAATACACAGAATGTCAATATAATAATGTAAATTTGTATGAAAATAAAGATGCAAAATACCCATAAAATAAAGCATATTTTTATAAAAATACATATACAAAAATACACAAAGAATTATTAAATTTGTTTCAAAATTAATATACAAAATGAACAAACAATATGGTAAATTTGTATTGAAATAGATATGCAAAACACACATAAAACAAGGTAAATTTATTTCAAAATATATATACAAATACACATAAAAAAACGTAATTTTCTATAAAAATATATATAAAAAATACTTACAAAAATACACAAAAATAATTTAAATTTGTATGAAAATAAATATAAAAATACACATAAAATTAGGTAAATTTGAATTAAAATACATATACAAAATGCACATAAAATAATGTAAATTTGAATGAAAATATATAAACAAATACACTTTAAATAACGTAAATTTCTATAAAATACATATACAAAATAGACATTAAATAATGCAAATATGAATGAAAAAAATATATACAAAACACAAATAGAATAGGGTAAAATCGTATCAAAATAAATACACAGATATATATATATATATATATATATATATATATATATATATATATATATATATATATATATATATATATATATATATATATATATATATATATATATATGTATATATATATATATATATATATATATATATATATATATATATATATATATATATATATATATATATATATATATATATATATATATATATATATATATATATATATATATATATATACATATACACCAAAATACACATAAAATATTTAAATTTGTATTAAAATAAATATACAAAATGCACATTCATTAAGGTAAATTTGTATTAAATTGATATGCAACATACATATAAAACTATGTACATTTGTTTAAAAATATTTATACGAATACAGAAAATAACGTAGATTTCTATAAAAATATATATAAAAAATAAACATAAAATTAAGTAAATACGTATAAATACACATCTAAATTTGTATGAAAATGTTTATACAAATACACATAAAATAACATGAATTTGTATAAAATTTGTATGAAAATATATACGAATACACACAAGAAAATAACGTAAATTTTTATGAAAATATATAAACAAAATACACTTAAAAAAATTTAAATTCATAGAAAAGTATATATTCAAAATACACATAAAATAATGTAAACTCGTATCAAAATAAATAGACAAAATTCCAATACAAGAATGTATATTTGTAGGAAAATATATATACAAAATAGAAATAAAATATCTAAAATTTGTATAAAAATATATACAAAAAAACACAAAAATAGTTTAAATTAGTTTGAAAATAGATATGCAAAATACACATAAAATTAGACAAATTTGTATTAAAATACATATACAAAATACACATAAAATAATGTAAATTTGTATGAAAATATATAAAGAAATACACATAAAACAACGTAAATTTGGGATAAAATATAAATAGAAAATAAACATTAAATAATGTAAATATGTATAAAAAAATATATACAAAATACAGATTTACGTATAAAAAAATTGTACAAAATACACATATAATCATGTAATTCGTATCAAACTAAATAAACAAAATAGTAATAAAATAATGTAAATTTGTATGAGAAAACATATACAAATACATATAAAATAACGCAAATTTTTATAAAAATATATGTACAAAAATGCACGTAAAATAAAGTAAATTTGCATAAAAATATATATGCAAAACACACATTAAATAATGTAAATGCTTACATAAAATAACCTAAATTTGTATAAAACTATATACAAAAATACACAAAAATAATTTAAATTTGTATGAAAAGAAATATTCAAAATACATTTAAAATTAGGTAAATTTGTATTGAAATACATATACAAAATACACAAGAAATAATGTAAATTTGAATGAAAATATATAAACAAATACACATAAAATAACGTAAATTTGTATGAAATATATGTACAAAATACACATTAAATAATGTAAATATGTATAAAAAAATATATACAAAACACAAATAGAATAATGTAAAATCGTATAAAAATATATACACAGAATATTAATAAAATAATGTAAATTTGTATGAAAATATAGATGCAAAATACCTATAAATAACGCATTTTTTATAAAATTATAGATACCAAAATACACATAAAATATTTGAATTTGTATTAAAATAAATATACAAAATGCACATACAATAAGGTAAATTTGTATTGAAATAGATATGCAAAATACATATAAAATAGTGTAAATTTGTTTCAAAATATATATATGAATATATATAAAATAACGTAGATTTCTATAAAAATATATACAAAATACACATAAAATGAAGTAAATTTATTTATTTTGATACGAATTACATGATTATATGTGTATTTTGTACATATTTTTTTATACGTATTTACATTATTTAATGTGTATTTTGTTTATATTTCTTTATACAAATTTACGTTATTATATTTGTATTTGTATAAATATTTTGATACAAATTTGCTTTATTTTATGTATTTTGTATATATTTTTCAATTCAAATTTAGCTTATTTTGTGTTTATTTTATATATCTATTTCCATACAAAATTAATTATTTCTGTGTATTATTGTATATAGTATTATATAAATTTACGTTATTTTATGCGTATTTTTTATATTTATATTTATACAAATACACATTCTTTTATTGGTATTTTGTTTATTTATTTTGATACGAATTTACATTATATTATGTGTATTTTGTATACATTTTTTTATACGTATTTACTTCATTTTATTTGTATTTTGTATATATATTTTCATAGAAATCTACGTTATTTTATGTGTATTCGTATATATATTTTGAAACAAATTTACATTGTTTTATATGTATTTTGCATATCTATTTCAATACAAATTTAAATTAGTGCATGTGTATTTTGTATATTTACTTTAATACAAATTTAAATTTTCTATGTGTATTTTGGTATATCTATTTTTTTTAAAAATGCGTTATTTCATGGGTATTTTTCTTTTTTATTTTCATAGAAATTTACATTATTATATGTGTATTTTGTATACGTATTTCAACATAAATTTACCTAATTTTATGTGTACTTTGTATATTTATTTTCATACAAGTTTAAATTATTTTTGTGTATTTTTATTATTTTTTTATTATTTAAATAACGTAAATATGTATAAAAATATATAAACGAAATACACATTATATAATGTAAATACGTATAAAAAATATATACAAAATACACATATAATAATGTAATTCGTATCAAAATAAATAAACAAAATACCAATAAAATAATGTAAATTTGTATGAGAAAACATATACAAAATACACATAAATATCGCATATTTCAATAAAAATATATATAATATAATATATTTTTATACATATATAAAATGTTTTATACAATTTTAGGTTATTTTATGTGTATTTTGTATATCTATTTTCATACAAATACACATTCTTTTATTGATATTTTGTTTATTTATTTTGACGCGAATTTACATTATTTAATGTGGATTTTGTATATATATTTTTATACGTATTTACATCATTTCATGTGTATTTTGTATATATATTTCTATATAAATCTATGTTATTTTATGTGTATTCTTATATAGATTTTGAAACAAATTTACACTTTTATGTGTATTTTGCATATTTTTTCAATACAAATTTATCTTATTGTATATGCATTTTGTATATTAATTTTAATACAAATTTAATTATTCTATGTGTATTTTTGTATATGTATTTTTAAAAAAAATATGCTTTATTTCATGGGTAATTGGATCTTTATTTTCGTACAAATTTACATTATTTTATTGATAATCTGCTCAGTCATATCGATACGATTTGACATTATTCTATGTGTATTTTGTATATTATTTTCAAACAAATTTACGTTATTTTATGTGTATTTGTTTATATATTTTGACACAAATTTACAATATTTTATGGGTATTTTGTAAATATATTTCAAAAGAAATTTACCTAGTTTTATGCGTATTTTGTATATCTATTTTCATACAAACTCAAATTATTTCTATGTATTTTTGTATATATTTTAATACAAATTTTAGTTATGTTATGTGTATTTTGTAAATCTATTTTCATTCAAATATATATTATTTTATTGGTGTTTTGTTGATTTATATTAATACGAGTTTACATTATTTTATATGTACTTTGTATATATATTTTTATACGCATTTACATTATTTAATATTTATTTTGAATATATATTTTTATACAAATTCATGGTATTTTATGTGTATTTGTATATATATTTTCATATAAATTTACATTATTTTATGTGTATTTTTTACATATACAAAATACACATAAAATAACGTAAATTTATATAAAACTATATAAAAAAAATACACAGAAGTAATTAAATTTGTATGAAAATAGATATACAAAATACACACAAAATAAGCTAAATTTGAATTGAAATATATATACAAAATACATAAAATAAAGTAAATTTGTATCAAAATATTTATACAAATACACATATAGTAACGTAAATTTGTATAAAAATATATAAACAAAATACACATTAAATAATGTAAATACGTATAAAAAATATGTACAAAATACACATATAATCATGTAATTCGTATCAAAATAAATAAACAAAATACCAATGAAATAATATAAATTTGTATGAGAAAACATATACAAAAAACACATAAAATAACACAAATTTATATTAAAATATATGTACAAAAATGCACATCAAATAAATTTGCATAAAAATATATATACAAAACACAGATTAGATAATGTAAATGAGTATAAAAATATGTATACAAAATACCTATGAAATAATCTAAATTCGTATCGAGTTAAATTCAGATAATACCAATAAAATAATGTAATTTTGGATGAAAATATATATAGAAAATACACATAAAATAACCTAAATACAAATACAAATATACACAAAAAAATTTAAAATTGAATGAAATAAATATACAAAATAAACATAAAATAAGGTAAAATTGTAATGAAATATATGTAAAAATACACATAAAATAATATAAATTTGTATGAAAATATATATACAAATACACATTAAATAACAAGAATTTGTATAAAATTTGTATCAAAATATATACGAATACACAATAATTTAACGTAAATTTTTATGAAAATGTATATACAAAATACACATAAAATAATTTAAATACGTAGAAAAATATATATACAAAATACACATCAAATAATGTAAATTTGTATGAAAATATATAAACAAATACACATAAAATAATGTAAATTTGGATAAAATATATATACAAAATAAACATTAAATAATGTACATATATATAAAAACAATATATACAAAATACACATAGAATAATGTTAAATCGTATCAAAATAAATAAACAGAATATCAATAAAATAATGTAAATTTGTATGAAAATAAAGATGCAAAATATCCATATAATAACGCATATTTGCATAAAAATATATATACAAAATTACATATAAAATAATTAAATTTGTATTAAAATAAATATCCAAATGCACGTACAATAAAGTAAATTTGTATTGAAATAGATATGCAAAATACACATCAATAATGTAAATTTGTATGTAAATATATATACGAATACTCATAAAATAGAGTAAATTTCTATGAAAATATACATAAAAAATAGATAAACAAAATACACATATAACTAGTTAAATTTGTATTTAAATACATGTACAAAAAACACATAAAATAATGTAAATTTGTATGAAATGAAAACAAATACACATAAAATAACGTATATTTTATATAAAATATATATACAAAATACACATAGAATAAAGTAAAATCATATCAAAATAAATACACAGAATATCAATAAAATAATGTAAATTTGTATGAAAATAAAGATGCAAAATACCCATAAAATAAAGCACATTTTTATAAAAATACATATACAAAAATAAACAGAATAATCAAATTTGTATTAAAATTAATATACAAAATGCACATAAAATAAGGTAAATTTGTATTGAAAAAATATGCAAAATACACATAAAACAATGTAAATTTGTTTCAAAATATATATACGAATACACATAAAATAACGTAGATTTCTATAGAAATATATATATAAAATACACATGAAATGATGTAAATACGTATAAAAATATATATACAAAATACACATTAAATAATGGAAATTTCTGACAAAATAAATGAACAAAATATCATGAAAAGAATGTGTATTTGTATGAAAATAGATATACAAAATACAAATAATATAACCTAAATTTGTATAAAACTATATACAAAAATACACAAAAATAGTTTAAACTTGTATGAAAATAAATATACAGAAAACATAAAATTAGGTAATTTTGTTTTGAAATACATATACAAAATACACAAAAAATAATGTAAATTTGAATGAAAATATATAAACATATACACCATATACACTTAAAATAACATAAATTTGTATCAAATATATATACAAATACACATTAAATAATGTAAATATGTATAAAAAAAATAGATACAAAACACAAATAGAATAAAGTAAAATCGTATCAAAATAAATACACAAAATATTAATAAAATAATGTAAATTTGTATGAAAATTAAGATGCAAAATACCCATAAAATAACGCATTTTTTATAAAAAATATATATACGAAAACACATAAAATATTTGATTTTGTATTAAAATAAGTATACAAAATGCACATACAATAAGGTAAATTTGTATTGAAATAGATACGCAAAATACATATAAAACACTAAATTTGTTTCAAAATATATAAAGGAGTACACATAAAATAACGTTGATTTCTATAAAATATATATAAAAAATACACATATAATTAAGTAAATACGTATAAAAAAATGTATACAAAATACACATAAAATAATATAAACTCGTATGAAAATAAATAAACAAAATACTAATAAAAGAATGTGTGTTTGTATAAATATAAATATACAAAATACACATAAAATAACGTAAATTTATATATAACTATATACAAAAATACATGAAAGTAATTAAATTTGTTTTAAAATGGATATACAAAATACACATAAAATAAGCTAAATTTGAATTGAAATATATATACAAAATACATAAAATAATGTAAATTTGTATCAAAATACTTATAAAAATGCACATATAATAACGTAAATTTGTATAAAAATATATAAACAAAATACACATTAAATAATGTAAATACGTATAAAAAATATGTTAAAAATACACAAATAATCATGTAATTCGTATCAAAATAAATAGACTAAATACCAATAAAATAATATAAATTTGTATGAGAAAACATATACAAAATACACATAAATAACGCAGATTTCAATAAAAATATATATAATATAATAAATTTTTATAATATTTAAAATATTTAATGTATATTTTGTATATATATTTCATCCAAATTTACGTTATTTTATGTGTATTTGTTTATATATTTTCATACAAATTTGCATTATTTTATGTGAGCTTTGTATATATATTTCAATACAAATTTGCCTAACTTTATGGTATTTTGCATATCTATTTTCAAACAAATTTAAATTATTTTTGTGTATTTTTGTACATATTTTTATACAAATTTTAGTTATTTTATTTGTATTTTGTATATATATTTTCCTACAAATATACATTCTTTTATTGGAATTTTATGTATTTATTTTTTTACGAATTTACATTATTTTATGTGTATTTTGTATATATATTTATCTACGTATTTAAATTATTTTATGTGTATTTTATATATACATTTTCATAAAAATTTACGTTATTTTATTGTGTGTATTCGTTTATAATTTGATACAAATTTTATACAAATTCATGCTATTTTATGTGTATTTCTATATATATTTTCATACAAATTTAAACTATTTTATGTGTATTTTTACATATATTTCATTTACAAATTTACCTTATTTTATGTTTATTTTGTATATTCATTTTATTCAGTTTTAAATTATTTAATGTGTATATTTGTATTTGTATTTATGTTATTTTTGTGTGTTTTCTATATATATTTTCATCCAAAATTACATTATTTTATTGGTATTTTCTTAATTTAACTCGATACGAATTTAGATTATTTCATAGGTATTTTGTACACATATTTTTATACTCATTTATATTATCTAATGTGTGTTTTATATATATTTTTTTATGCAAATTAATTTTATGTGCATTTTTGTACATATATTTTTATAGAAATTTGCGTTATTTTATGTGTATTTTGTATATGTTTTCTCATACAAATTTATATTATTTTATTGGTATTTTGTTTATTTATTTTGATACGAATTACATGATTATATGTGTATTTTGTACATATTTTTTTATACGTATTTACATTATTTAATGTGTATTTTGTTTATATATTTGCATACAAATTTACGTTATTATATGTGTATTTGTATAAATATTATGATACAAATTTACTTTATTTTATGTATTTTGTATATATATTTCAATTCAAATTTAGCTTATTTTGTGTGTATTTTGTATATCTATTTTCATACAAATTTAATTACTTCTATGTATTTTTGTATATAGTTTTATACAAATTTACGTTATTTATATTTATAAAAATACACCTTCTTTTATTAGTATTTTGTTTATTTATTTTGATACGAGTTTACATTATCTTATGTGTATTTTGTATACATTTTTTTATACGTGTTTACTTCATTTTATGTGTATTTTGTATATATATTTTTATAGAAATCTAAGTTTTTTTATGTGTATTCGTATATATATTTTGAAACAAATTTATATTGTTTTATATGTATTTTGCATATCTCTTTCAATACAAATTTATCGTATTCTATGTGCATTTTGAATATTTATTTTAATACAAATTCAAATATTTTATGAGTGTTTGGTATATATATTTTTATAAAAAATGCGTTATTTATGGGTATTTTGCATCTTAATTTTCATACAAATTTATATTATTTTATTAATATTCTGTGTATTTATTTTGATACGATTTTACATTATTCTATTTGTGTTTTGTATATATATTTTTTTATACATATTTACATTATTTAATGTGTATTTTGTATATATATTTTATACAAATCTACGTTATTTTAAGTGTATTTGTTTATATATTTTCATTCAAATTTACATTATTTTATGTGTATTTTGTATATGTATTTCAATACAAATTTACCTAATTTTATGTGTATTTTGTATATTTCTTTTCATACAAATTTAAATTATTTAAGTGTATTTTTGTATATAGTTTTATACAAATTTAGGTTATTTTATGTACGCATTTACATTATTTAATGTGTGTTTTGTATATATATTTTTATGCAAATTTACTTTATTTTAAGTGCATTTTTGTACATATATTATTATAGAAATTTGCGTTATGTTATATGTATTTGTATATGTTTTCTCATTCAAATTTACATTATTTTATTGCTATTTTGTTTATTTATTTTGATATAAATTACATGATTATATGTGTATTGTGTACATATTTTTTATACGATTTTACATTACTTAATGTGTATTTTGTTTATATATTTTTAAACAAATTTACGTTATTATATGTATTTGTATAAATATTTTGATACAAATTTACATAATTTTATGTATTTTGTATATACATTTCAATTCAAATTTTGCTTATTTTATCTGTATTTTGTATATCTATTTTCATACGAATTTAATTACTTCTGTGTATTTTTTTATAAAGTTTTATACAAATTTACGTTATTTTATGTGTATTTTGTATATTTATATTTATACAAATACACATTCTTTTATTGGTATTTTGTTTATTTATTTTGATACGAATTTACATTATTTTTTGTGTATTTTTTATGCATTTTCTTATACGTATTTACTTCATTTTATGTGTATTTTGTATATATATTTTTATAGAAATCTACGTTATTTTATGCGTATTCGTATAAATATTTTGAAACAAATTTACATTGTTTTATATGTATTTTGCATTTATTTTGATACGATTTTACATTGTTCTATGTGTATTTTGTATATATTTTATTTTACATATTTACCCATGAAAAATATATACAAAATACACATAGAATAATATCAATTCGTATCAAAATGAATGAGCAGAATATCAATAAAATAAAGTAAATTTGTATGAAAATAAAGATGCAAAATACCCATAAAATAAAGCATATGTTTATAAAAATACTGATACAAAAATACACATCGAATAATTAAATTTGTATTAAAATTAATATACAAAATGCGTATAAAATTAGGTAAATTTGTATTGAAAAAATATGCAACATACACGTTTACTCATACAAATTTATATTATTTTATTGGTAATTTGTTTATTTATTTTGATACGAATTACATGATTATATGTGTATTTTGTACATATTTTTTTATACGTATTTACATTATTTAATGAGTATTTTGTTTATATATTTTTATACAAATTTACGTTATTATATGTGTATTTCTATAAATATTATGAATAATGTAAAATCGTATCAAAATAAATACACAGAATATCAATAAAATAATGTAAATTTGTATGAAAATAAAGATGCAAAATATCCCTAAAAAAGCATATTTTTATTAAAATATGTATAAAAAACACACATCAAATAATTAAATTTGTATTAAAATATATATACAAAATGCACGTACAATATGGTAAATTTGTATTGAAATAAATATGCAAAACACATAAAACAATGTCAATTTATTTCAAAATATATATACGAATACACATAAAAAATATACAAAATATACAAAATGCACATTCATTAAGGTGAATTTGTATTGAAATAGATATGCAAAATACATATAAAACAATGTAAATTTGTTTCAAAATATATATACGAATACACAAAATAACGTAGATTTCTATAAAAAATATATATACAAAATACACACAAAATGAAGTAAATAAGTATAAAAAAATGTATACAAAATACATATATAAATTTGTATGAAAATATATATACAAATACGCATAAAATAATATGAATTTGTATTTTTATGAAAATGTATATACAAAATACACATAAAATAATTTAAATACGTAGAAAAATATATATTCAAAATACACATAAAATAATGTAAATTCGTATCAAAATAAATAAACAAAATTCCAATAAAAGAATGTATATTTGTAGGAAAATATATATACAAAATACAAATAAAATAAGTAAAATTTGTATAAAAATATATACAAAAATACACAAAAATAATTTAAATTTGTTTGAAAATATATATGCAAAATACACATAAAATTAAGCAAATTTGCATTGAAATACATAAAAAAAATTCACATAAAATAATGTAAATTTGTATGAAAATATATAAACAAACACACATAAAATATCGTAAATTTGGATAAAATATATATACAAAATTAACATTAAATAATGTAAATATGTATAAAAAAAATATATTCAAAATACACATAGAATAATGTTCAATCGTATCAAAATAAATAAACAGAATATCAATAAAATAATGTAAATTTGTATGAAAATAAAGATGCAAAATACCCATATTAAAACGCATATTTGCATAAAAATATATATACAAAAATATACATAAAATAATTTTATTTGTATTAAAATAAATATACAAAATGCACATACAATAAAGTAAATTTGTATTGAAATAGATATGCAAAATACACATATTTATTTTGATTCAAATTTACATTATTTATGTGTATTTTGCATATCTATATCAATACAAATTTACTTTATTGTATGTACATTTTGAATATTTATTTTAATACACATTAAATTATTTTATGTGTATTTTTGTATATATATTTCTATGCATATATGCGTTATTATATGGGTATTTGGTGTCTTTATTTTCATACAAATTTACATTATTTCATTGATATTCTGTTTATTTATTCTGATACGATTTGACATTATTTTATGTGTTTTTTGTATATATATTTTATCCAAATTTACGTTATTTTATGTGTATTTGTTTATATATTTTTATACAAATTTACATTATTTTATGTGTATTTTGTATATGTATTTCAATATAAATTTGCCTAATTTTATGTTTATTTTGAATATATACTTTCAAACAAATTTAAATTATTTTTTGAGTATTTTTGTATATATTTTTATACAAATTTTAGTTTTTTTTTTATATTTTGTATATATATATATATTTTCCTAGAAACATACATTCTTTTATTGGAATTTTGTTTATTTATTTTGATACGAATTTCCATTATTTTATGTGTATTTTGTATATATAATTTTCTACGCATTTAAATTATTTTATGTGTATTATATATATACATTTTCATAAAAATTTACGTTATTTTATTTTGTGTATTCGTATATATTTTGACACAAATTTCTTACAAATTCATGTTATTTTATGTGTATTTATATATATTTTCATAAAAATTTATATTATTTTATGTATATTATTACATATATTTAATTAAAAATTTACCTTATTTTATGTTTATTTTGTATATTTATTTCATTCAATTTTAAATTATTTTATGTGTATATTTCTATTTGTATTTAGGTTATTTTATGTGTATGCTCTATATATATTTTCATCCAAAATTACATTTTTTATTTGTATTTTCTTAATTAAATTCGATACGAATTTAGATTATTTCATAGTTATTTTGTTTACATATTTTAATACTCATTTACATTATGTAATGTGTGTTTTGTATATATTTTTTAATGCAAATTTATTTTATGTGTATTTTAGTACATATATTTTTATAGAAATTTGTGTTATTTTAAGTGTATTTTGTATATGTTTTCTCATAAAAATTTACATTATTTTATTGGTATTTTGTTTATTTATTTTGATACGAATAACATTATTATATGTGTATTTTGTACATATTTTTTTATACGTATTTACATTATTTAATGTGTATTTTATTTATATATTTTTATATAAAATTTACGTAATTATATGTGTATTTGTAAAAATATTTTGATACAAATTTACTTTATTTAATGTATTTTGTACATATATTTCAATTCAAATTAAGCTTATTTTGTGTGTATTTTGTATATCTATTTTCATACAAATTTAATTACTTCTGTGTATTTTTGTATATAGTTTTATATAAATTTATGTTATTTTATGAGCATTTTGTATATTTATATTTATACAAATACACATTCTTTTATTGGTATATTGTTTATTTATATTTATACGAATTTACATTATTTTATGTGTATTTTGTATACATTTTTTTATACGTATTTATTTAATTTTATGTGTTTTTTGTATATGTATTTTTATAGAAATCTACATTATATGTGTATTCGTATATATAAATTTATTTTATGTCATATATTTTATAGAAATTTGTGTTATTTTAATATATGTTTTCTAATACAAATTTACATTATTTTATTGGTATTTTGTTTATTTATTTTGATACGAATAACATTATTATATGTGTATTTTGTACATATTTTTTTATACGTATTTACATTATTTAATGTGTATTTTATTTATATATTTTTATATAAAATTTACGTAATTATATGTGTATTTGTAAAAATATTTTGATACAAATTTACTTTATTTAATGTATTTTGTACATATATTTCAATTCAAATTAAGCTTATTTTGTGTGTATTTTGTATATCTATTTTCATACAAATTTAATTACTTCTGTGTATTTTTGTATATAGTTTTATATAAATTTATGTTATTTTATGAGCATTTTGTATATTTATATTTATACAAATACACATTCTTTTATTGGTATATTGTTTATTTATATTTATACGAATTTACATTATTTTATGTGTATTTTGTATACATTTTTTTATACGTATTTATTTAATTTTATGTGTTTTTTGTATATGTATTTTTATAGAAATCTACATTATATGTGTATTCGTATATATATTTTGAAACAAATTTACATTATTTTATATGTATTTTGCATATCTATTTCAGTACAAATTTACCTTATTTGTAGTTTTTGTGTGTATTTTGTATATCTATTTTCATACAAATTTAATTACTTCTGTGTATTTTTGTATATAGTTTTATATAAATTTATGTTATTTTATGAGCATTTTGTATATTTATATTTATACAAATACACATTCTTTTATTGGTATATTGTTTATTTATATTTATACGAATTTACATTATTTTATGTGTATTTTGTATACATTTTTTTATACGTATTTATTTAATTTTATGTGTTTTTTGTATATGTATTTTTATAGAAATCTACATTATATGTGTATTCGTATATATATTTTGAAACAAATTTACATTATTTTATATGTATTTTACATATCTATTTCAGTACAAATTTACCTTATTGTATTTGTATATATATTTTCATATAAATTTACTTTATTTTAAATGTATTTTGTACATATATATCATTACAAATTTACCTTTTTTTATGTTTATTTTGTATGTGTATTTTGTATATTTATATTTATTCATATACACATTCTTTTATTGGTATTTTGTTTATTTATTTTGATTCGTATTTACATTATTTTATGTGTATTTTGTATACATTTTTTTATACGTATTTTTTTACGTATTTTTATTGCAATACAAATACAAATATTTTATATGGATTTTAGTATCTATAATTTTATAAAAAATGCGTTATTTTATAGGTATTTTGCATTTAATTTTCAGACAAATATACATTATTTTTTTTAATATTCTGTGTATATATTTTGATACGATTTTACATTATATATGTATATGTATATATGTATATATTTTTTTATACATATTTACATTATTTAATGTGTATTTTGTATATATATTTCATACAAATTTACGTTATTTTATGTGTATTTGTTTATATATTTTCATTCAAATTTACATTATTTTATGTGTATTTTGTATATGTATTTCAATACAAATTTACTTAATTTTATGTGTATTTTTTATATTTCTTTTCATACAAGTTTAAATTATTTTTGTGTATTTTTGTATATAGTTTTATACAAATTTAAGTTATTTTATTTACGTATTTACATTATTTAATGAGTGTTTTGTATATATATTTTTATGCAAATATACTTTATTTTACATTCATTTTTGTACATATATTTTTATACAAATTAGCGTTATTTTATATGTATTTGTATATGTTTTCTCATACAAATTTACATTATTTTATTGCTATTTTCTTTATTTATTTTGATACGAATTTACATTATTTTATGTGTATTTTGTATTCATTTTTTTATACGTATTTACTTCATTTTATGTGTATTTTGTATATATATTTTTATAGAAATCTACGTTATTTTATGTGTATTCGTATATATATTTTGAAACAAATTTACGTTTGATATGTATTTTGCATATCTATGTCAATACAAATTTACCTTATTGTATGTGTATTTTGTATATTTATTTAGTTACAAATTTGATTTTTTTATGTGTATTTTGGTATATATATTTTAATAAAAAAATGCGTTATTTTATTGGTATTTTGCTTCTTTATTTTCATATAAATTCACATTATTTTATTAATATTCTGTGTATTTATTTAGATACGATTTTACATTATTCTACTTGTGTTTTGTATATATATTTTTATACAAATTTACGTTATTTTAAGTGTATTTGTTTATGTATTTTCATTCAAATTTACATTTTTTCATGTGTATTTTCTATATGTATTTAAATACAAATTTACCTAATTTTATGTGTATTTTGTATATTTATTTTCATACAAATTTAAATTATTTTTATGTATACTTGTATATAGTTTTATACAAATTTAGGTTATGGTATGTGTATTTTGTATATCTATTTTCATACAAGTACACATTCTTTTATTGATATTTTGTTTATTTATTTTGACGCGAATTTTCATTATTTAATGTGTATTTTGTATATATATTTTTATTCGTATTTACATCATTTCATGTGTATTTTGTATATATATTCCTATTTTATTGATAATCTGCTCATTCATATAGATACGATTTGACATTATTCTATGTGTATTTTGTATATTATTTTCATACAAATTTACGTTATTTTATGTGTATTTGTTTATATATTTTGACACAAATTTACAATATTTTATAGGTATTTTGTATATATATTTGAAAATAAATTTACCTAGTTTTATGCATATTTTGTATATGTATTTTCATACAAACTCAAATTATTTCTACGTATTTTTGTATGTATTTTAATACAAATTGTAGTTGTGTTATGTGTATTTTGTAAATATATTTTCATTCAAATATATATTATTTTATTGGTGTTTTGTTGATTTATATTGATACGAATTTACATTATTTTATATGTACTTTGTATATATATTTTTATACGCATTGACATTATTTAATATTTATTTTTGAATATATATTTTTATACAAATTCATCGTATTTTATGTGTATTTGTATATATATTTTCATATAAATTTACATTATTTTAAATGTATTTTGTACATATATATCATTACAAATTTACCTTTTTTTATGTTTATTTTGTATGTGTATTTTGTATATTTATATTTATTCATATACACATTCTTTTATTGGTATTTTGTTTATTTATTTTGATTCGTATTTACATTATTTTATGTGTATTTTGTATACATTTTTTTTATACGTATTTACTTAATTTTATGTGTATTTTGTATATATATTTTTATAGAAATCTACGTTATTTTATGTGTATTCGTATTTATATGTTGAAACAAATTTCCATTGTTTTATATGTATTTTTGCATATCTCTTTCAATTCAAGTTTACCTTATTGTATGTGCATTTTGTATATTTATTTCAATACAAATTTAAATATTTTATGTGTATTTTGGTATATATATTTTTATAAGAAAAGCGCTATTTGATGGGAATTTTGGATAAAGATACAAAATTCATCAATATATATTTATATATATATATACCAAAATACACATACGAATTTACATTATTTTATGTGTATTTTGTATACATTTTTTTATACGTATTTATTTAATTTTATGTGTTTTTTGTATATGTATTTTTATAGAAATCTACATTATATGTGTATTCGTATATATATTTTGAAACAAATTTACATTATTTTATATGTATTTTACATATCTATTTCAGTACAAATTTACCTTATTGTATTTGTATATATATTTTCATATAAATTTACTTTATTTTAAATGTATTTTGTACATATATATCATTACAAATTTACCTTTTTTTATGTTTATTTTGTATGTGTATTTTGTATATTTATATTTATTCATATACACATTCTTTTATTGGTATTTTGTTTATTTATTTTGATTCGTATTTACATTATTTTATGTGTATTTTGTATACATTTTTTTATACGTATTTTTTTACGTATTTTTATTGCAATACAAATACAAATATTTTATATGGATTTTAGTATCTATAATTTTATAAAAAATGCGTTATTTTATAGGTATTTTGCATTTAATTTTCAGACAAATATACATTATTTTTTTTAATATTCTGTGTATATATTTTGATACGATTTTACATTATTCTATTATGTTTTGTATATATTTTTTTTATACATATTTACATTATTTAATGTGTATTTTGTATATATATTTCATACAAATTTACGTTATTTTATGTGTATTTGTTTATATATTTTCATTCAAATTTACATTATTTTATGTGTATTTTGTATATGTATTTCAATACAAATTTACTTAATTTTATGTGTATTTTTTATATTTCTTTTCATACAAGTTTAAATTATTTTTGTGTATTTTTGTATATAGTTTTATACAAATTTAAGTTATTTTATTTACGTATTTACATTATTTAATGAGTGTTTTGTATATATATTTTTATGCAAATATACTTTATTTTACATTCATTTTTGTACATATATTTTTATACAAATTAGCGTTATTTTATATGTATTTGTATATGTTTTCTCATACAAATTTACATTATTTTATTGCTATTTTCTTTATTTATTTTGATACGAATTTACATTATTTTATGTGTATTTTGTATTCATTTTTTTATACGTATTTACTTCATTTTATGTGTATTTTGTATATATATTTTTATAGAAATCTACGTTATTTTATGTGTATTCGTATATATATTTTGAAACAAATTTACGTTTGATATGTATTTTGCATATCTATGTCAATACAAATTTACCTTATTGTATGTGTATTTTGTATATTTATTTAGTTACAAATTTGATTTTTTTATGTGTATTTTGGTAACTATATTTTAATAAAAAAATGCGTTATTTTATTGGTATTTTGCTTCTTTATTTTCATATAAATTCACATTATTTTATTAATATTCTGTGTATTTATTTAGATACGATTTTACATTATTCTACTTGTGTTTTGTATATATATTTTTATACAAATTTACGTTATTTTAAGTGTATTTGTTTATGTATTTTCATTCAAATTTACATTTTTTCATGTGTATTTTCTATATGTATTTAAATACAAATTTACCTAATTTTATGTGTATTTTGTATATTTATTTTCATACAAATTTAAATTATTTTTATGTATACTTGTATATAGTTTTATACAAATTTAGGTTATGGTATGTGTATTTTGTATATCTATTTTCATACAAATACACATTCTTTTATTGATATTTTGTTTATTTATTTTGACGCGAATTTTCATTATTTAATGTGTATTTTGTATATATATTTTTATTCGTATTTACATCATTTCATGTGTATTTTGTATATATATTCCTATTTTATTGATAATCTGCTCATTCATATAGATACGATTTGATTTGTATTTTCATACAAATTTATATTATTTTATTAATATTCGGTGTATTTATTTTGATACGATTTTACAATATTTTATTTGTTTTTTGAATATATATATTTTTTTTATATATTTACATTATTTAATGTGTATCTTGCATATATATTTCATACAAATTTATTATCTATAATTTATTTTTATACAAATACACATTCTTTTCATGATATTTTGTTTATTTATTTTGATACGAATTTACATTACTTAATATGTATTTTGTATATATATTTTTTAACGTATTTACATAATTTCATGTGTATTTTGTATATATAATTTATGTGTATTCGTATATATATTTTGAAACAAATTTACATTGTTTTATATGTATTTTTGAATATATCTTTCAATACAAATTTACCTTACTGTATATGCATTTTGTATATTTATTTCAATAAAAATTTAAATATTTTATGTGTATTTTGGAACATATATTTTTATAAAAAATGCGCTATTTTATGAGAATTTTGCATCTTTCTTTTCATACAAATTCACATTATTTTATTGATATTCTGTGTATTTATTTTGATACGATTTTACATTATTCTATTTCATTTTTGTATATATTTTTTTATACACATTTACATTATTTAATGTGTATCTTGCATATATATTTTATACAAATTTACGTTATTTTAAGTGTATTTGTTTATATATTTTCATTCAAATTTACATTATTTTAAGTGTATTTTGAATATATATTTCAATACAAATTTACCTAATTTTATGTGTATTTTGTATATTTCTTTTCATACAAATTTAAATTATTTTTGTGTATTTTTGTAAATAGTTTTATACAAATTTAGGTTATTTTATATACGCATTTACATTATTTAATGTGTGTTTTGTATATATATATTTTTATGCAAATTTACTTTATTTCATGTGCATTTTTGTACATATATTTTTTTAGAAATTTGCGTTATTTTATGTGTATTTGTATATATTTTCTCATACAAATTTACATTATTTTATTGCTATTTTGTTTATTTATTTTGATACGAATGAAAATAGATATACAAAATATACTTAAAATAAACTAAGATTGTATTGAAATATATATACGAAATACATAAAATAAAGTAAATTTGTATCAAAATATTTTAGGAGATGCGCATAAAAATAACGTAAATTTGTTTTAAAATATACAAAATACACATTAAATAATGTAAATATGTATAAAAAATATATATTCAAAACACAAATAGAATAATGTAAAATCGTATCAAAATAAATACACAGAATATTAATAAAACAATGTAAATTTGTATGAAAATAAAGATGCAAAATACCAATTAAATAACGCATTTTTTATAAAAATATATATACCAAAATACACATAAAATATTTAAATTTGTATTACAATAAATATACAAAATGCACATACAATAAGGTAAATTTGTATTGAAATAGATATGCAAAATACATATGAAACAATGTAAATTTCTTTCAAAATATATATAAGAATACACATAAAATAACGTAGATTTCTATAAAAATATGTATACAAAATACACATAAAATGAAGTAAATACGTATAAGAAAATGTATACAAAATACACATAAAATAATGTAAATTCGTATCAAAATAAATAAACAAAATACCAATAAAAGAATGTGTATTTGTATAAATATAAATATTCAAAATACACACAAAATAACGTAAATTTGTATAAAACTATATACAAAAATACACGGAAGTAATTAAATTCGTATGAAAATATTTATACAAAATACAGATAAAATAAGCTAAATTTGTATTGAAATGTATATACAAAATACATAAAATAATGTAAATTTGTATCAAAATATTTTTACAAATACACATATAATTACGTAAATTTTATATAAAAATATATAGACAAAATACACATTAAATAATGTAATTACGTATAAAAAATATGTACAAAATACACATATAATTATGTAATTCGTATCAAAATAAATAAACAAAATACCAATAAAATAATGTAAATTTTTATGAGAAAACATATACAAAATACACATAAAATAAATAAATTTCTATAAAAATATATGTACAAAAATGTACATAAAATATATTTGCATTAAAAATTTTATACAGGACACACACTTCATAATGTAAATGAGTATAAACATATGTATACAAAATACCTATGAAAAAATCTAAATTCGTATCGAGTTAAATAAAGAAAATACCAATAAAATAATGTAATTTTGGATGAAAATATATATATATATATATATATATATATATATATATATATATATATATATATATATATATATATATATATATATATATATATATATATATATATATATATATATATAGAAAATACACATAAAACTACGTAAATAAAAATACAAATATACACATAAAATAATTTAAAATTGAATGAAATAAATATACAAAATAATCATAAAATAAGGTAAATTTGTAATGAAAAATATGTAAAAATACACATAAAATAATATAAATTTGTATGAAAATATATATACAAATACACATAAAATAACATGAATTTGTATAAAATTTGTATCAAAATATATACGAATACACACAATAAAATAATGTAAATTTTTATTAAAATATATATACAAAATACACATAAAATAATGTAAATACGTAGAAAAATATATATACAAAATACACATAAAATAATGTAAACTCGTATCAAAATAAATAAACAAAATTATAATAAAAGAATGTATATTTGTAGGAAAATATATATACAAAATACAAATAACATAACTAAAATTTGTATAAAAATAAATACAAAAATACAGAAAAATAATTTAAATTTGTTTGAAAATAGATATGCAAAATACACGTCATAAAGTTAGGCAAATTTGTATTGAAATACATATACAAAATACACATAAAATAATGTAAATTTGTATGAAAATATATAAACAAATACACATAAAATAACATAAATTTGGATAAAATATATATACAAAATATACATTAAATAATGTAAATATGGATAAATATATATATATATATATATATATATATATATATATATATATATATATATATATATATATATATATATATATATATATATATATATATATATATATATATATATATATATATATATATATATATATACATATATATATATATATATATATATATATATATATATATATATATATATATATATATATATATATATATATACAAAATACACATAGAATAATGTTAAATCGTATCAAAATAAATAAACAGAATATCAATAAAATAATTTAAATTTGTATGAAAATAAGGATGCAAAATACCCATATAATAACGCATATATGCATAAAAATATATATACAAAAATACACATGAAATAATTAAATTGTATTGAAATAAATATACAAAATGCATATACAATAAAGTAAATTTGTATTGAAATACATATTCAAAATACACATCAATAATGTAAATTTGTATCAAAATATATATACAAATACACATAAAATAGAGTAAATTTCTATGAAAATATACATACAAAATACATACATGATGTAAATAGTATAAAAATATATATACCAAATACACTTAAAATAATGTAAATTCGTATCAAAATAATCAAACAAAATTCCGATAAAACAAAGTATATTTGTAGGAAAATATATATACAAAATGCACATAAAATAACGAAAATGTGTATAAAAATATATACAAAAAAAAAATTTTCAATTTTTATGAAAATTGATATACAAAATACACATAGAATTAGTTAAATTTGTCTTTAAATACATGTACGAAATACACATAAAATAATGAAAATTTGTATGAAATGAAAACAAATACACATAAAATAACGTACATTTGTATTAAATATACATACAAAATACACATAGAATAATGTAAAATCGTATCAAAATAAATACACAAAATATCAATAAAATAATGTAAATTTGTATGAAAATAAAGATGCAAAATACCCATATTAAAACGCATATTTGCATAAAAATATATAGACATAAATACACATTCAATAATTAAATTTGTAGTAAAATTAATATACAAAATGCACATACAATAAGGTAAATTTTTATTAAAAAAATATGCTAAATACACATAAAACAATGTAAATTTGTTTCAAAATATATATACGAATACACATAAAATAACGTAGATTTCTATAGAAATATATATACAAAACACACTTGAGATGCTGTAAATACGTATAAATATATATATACAAAATAGACATTAAATAATGTAAATTCGTGTCAAAATAATTAAACAAAATATTAATAAAAGAATGTGTATTTGTATGAAAATAGAGATACAAAATACACATAAAATAACGTAAATTTGTATAAAACAATATACAAAAATACACAAAAATAATTTAAATATGTTTGAAAATAAATATACAAAATACACATATAATTAGGTAAATTTGTATTGAAATACATTTACAAAATACACATAAAATAATGTAAATTTGAATGAAAATACATAAACAAATACACTTAAAATAACGTAAATTTGTATAAAATATATATACAAAACACACATTAAGTAATGTAAATATGTATAAAAAAATATATATTAAACCCAAATAGAATAATGTAAAATCGTATCAAAATAAATACACAGAATATTAATAAAATAAAGTAAATTTGTATGAAAATAAAGGAGCAAAATACCCATAAAATAACCCATTTTTTTATAAAAATATATATACCAAAATACATATAAAAAAATGAATTTGTATTAAAATAAATGTACAAAATGCACATACAATAAAGTAAATTTATATTGAAAGAGATATGCAAAAATAAATATAAAACAATGTAAAATTTGTTTCAAAATATATATACTAATACACATAAAATAACGAAGATTTCTATAAAAATATATATACAAAATACACATAAAATGAAGTAAATACGTATAAAAAAATGTATACAAAATACACAAAATAATGTAAACTAGTATCAAAATAAATAAACAAAATACCAATAAAAAATGTGTATTTGTATAAAAATAAATATACAAAATACACATAAAATAATGTAAATTTATATAAAACTATATACAAAAATACACAAAAGTAGTTAAATTTGTATGAAAATAGATATACAAAATACACATAAAATAAATTAAATTTGAATTGAAATATATATATATATATATATATATATATATATATATATATATATATATATATATATATATATATATATATATATATATATATATATATATATATATATATATATATATATATATATATATATATATATATATATATATATATATATATATATATATATATATATATATATATATATATATATATATATATATATATATATATATATATATATATATATATAATACATCAATAATGTAAATTTGTATAAAAATATTTATACAAATACACATATATTAACCTAAATATGTATAAAAACACATAAACAAAATACACATTAAATAATGTAAATACGTATAAAAAATATATATACAAAATACATATATAATCATGTAATTCGTATCAAAATAAATAAACAAAATACCAATAATATAATGTAAATTTTTATCAGAAAACATATACAAAGTACACATAAAATAACGCTAATTTCTTTAAACATATATGTACAAAAATGCACATCAAATAAAGTAAATTTGCATCAAAATATATATATACAAAACACACATTAAATAATGTAAATGCGTATAAAAAATTGTATAAAAAATACCTTTGAAATAATCTAAATTCGTATCGAATTAAATTAACTAAATACCAAAAATATAATGTAGTTTTGGATGAAAATATATGTAGAAAATACACATAAAATAACCAAAATACAAATACAAATATACATATAAAATAATTTAAAATTGCATGAAATGAATATATGAAACAAACATAAAATAAGGTAAATTTGTAATGAAATATATGTAAAAATACACATAAAATAATTTAAATTTGTATGAAAATATATATTCAAATACACATAAAATAACATGAATTTGTATAAAATTTGTATCAAAATATATACTAAAGCACACAATAAAATAACGTAAATTTTTATGAAAATATATATCCAAAATACACATAAAATAATGTAAATACGTAGAAACATATATATACAAAATACACATAAAATAATGGAAATTCGTATCAAAATAAATAAACAAAATTGCAATAATAGAATGTATATTTGTAGGAAAAAAAAATATATATATATATATATATATATATATATATATATATATATATATATATATATATATATATATATATATATATATATATATATATATATATATATATATATATATATATAATACAAATAAAATAACTAAAATTTGTATAAAAATATATACAAAAATGCGCATATATAATTTAAATTTGTTTGAAAATAGATATGCAAAATACACATAAAATTAGGCAAATTTGTATTGAAATACATATCAAAACACACATAAAATAATGTAAATTTGTATGAAAATATATAAACAAATACACATAAAATAACGAAAATTTTGATAAAATATATATACAAAATATACATCAAATGATGTAAATATGTATAAAAATATATATACAAAATACACATAGAATAATGTTAAATCGTATCAAAATAAATAAACAGAATATCAATAAAATAATGTAAATTTGTAAGAAAATAAAGATGCAAAATACTCATATAACAACGCATATTTGTACAAAAAATATATATAGAAAAATATATGCAAAATAATTAAATTTGTATTATAATAAATATACAAAATGCACATACAATAAAGTATATTTGTATTGAAATAGATATGCAAAATACACATCAATAATGTAAATTTGTATCAAAATATATTTACGAATATTCATAAAATAGAGTAAATTTCTATGAAAATATACAAACAAAATACATAAAAAATGAAGTTAATAAGAATAAAAATATATATACTAAATATACCTCAAATAATGTAAATTAGTATCAAAATAAATAAACAAAATTTCGATAAAAGAACGTATATTTGTAGGAAAATAAATATACAAAATACACATAAAATAAAGAAAATTTATATAAAAATATATACAAAAATACACAAAAATAATTTCAATTTGTATGAAAATAGATATACAAAATACACATTTAATTAGTTAAATTTGTACATAAATACATGTACAGAATACACATAAAATAATGTAAATTTGTATGAAATGAAAAAAAATACACATAAAGTAACGTACATTTGTATAAAATATATTTTCAAAATACACATAGAATAATGTAAAATCCTCTCAAAATAAATACACAGAATAACAATAAAATTATGTAATTTTGTATGAAAATAAAGATTCAAAATACCTATAAAATAAAGCATATTTTTATAAAAATATCTATACAAAAATACACATAGAATAATTAAATTTATATTAAAATTAATATACAAAATGCACGTACAATAAGGTAAATTTGTATTGAAAAAATATGCAAAATGCACATAAAACAATGTATATTTGTTTCAAAATACATATAAGAATACACATAAAATAACGTATATTTCTATAGAAATATATATACAAAATACACATAAAATGAAGTAAATACGTATAAAAATATATATACACATACACATTAAATAATGTAAATTCGCATCAAAATAAATAAACAAAATATCAATAAAAGAATGTGTATTTGTATGAAAATACAAAATACACATAAAATATTGTAAATTTGTATAAAACTCTATACAAAAATACACAAAAAATAGTTTTAATTTGTATAAAAATATATATACAAAATACACATCAAATTAGGTAAATTTCTATTGAAATACATATACAAAATACACATAAAATAATGTAAATTTGAATGAAAATATATAAACAAATACACTTAAAATAACGTAAATTTGTATGAAATATATATAGAAAATACACATTAAATATTTATTTTATGTGTATATTTGTATTTGTAAATACGTAGAAATACGTAGGAAAATACGTAGAAAAATATATATACAAAATACACATAAAATAATGTAAACTCGTATCAAAATAAATAAACAAAATTATAATAAAAGAATGTATATTTGTAGGAAAATATATATACAAAATACAAATAAAATAACTAAAATTTGTATAAAAATAAATACAAAAATACACAAAAATAAATTAAATTTGTTTGAAAATAGATATGCAAAATACATATAAAGTTAGGCAAATTTGTATTGAAGTACATATACAAAATACACATAAAATAATGTAAATTTGTATGAAAATATATAAACAAATACACATAAAATAACGTAAATTTGGATAAAATATATATACAAAATATACATTGAATAATGTAAATATGTATAAAAATATATATACAAAATACACATAGAATAATGTTAAATCGTATCAAAATAAATAAGCAGAATATCAATAAAATAATTTAAATTTGTATGAAAATAAAGATGCAAAATACCCATATAAAAACGCATATATGCATAAAAATATATATACAAAAATACACATGAAATAATTAAATTTGTATTGAAATAAATATACAAAATGCATTTACAATAAAGTAAATTTGTATTGAAATACATATGCAAAATACACATCAATTATGTAAATTGTATCAAAATATGTATACGAATACACATAAAATAGAGTAAATTTCTATGAAAATATACATACAACATACATATAAAATTATGTAAATAGTATAAAATATATATACGAAATACACCTAAAATAATGTAAATTCGTATCAAAATAAACAAACAAAACTTTGATAAAAGAACGTATATTTGTAGGAAAATAAATATACAAAACTCACATAAAATAACGTCAATTTATAAAAAAATATATACAAAAAAAAATCAATTTTTATGAAAATTGATATACAAAATACACATATAATTAGTTAAATTTGTCTTTAAATACATGTACAAAATACACATAAAATAATGAAAATTTGAATGAAATGAAAACAAATACACATAAAATAACGTACATTTGTAATAAATATATATACAAAATCGTTTCAAAATAAATACACAAAATATCAATAAAATAATGTAAATTTGTATGAATATAAAGATGCAAAATACCCATAAAATAAAGCATATTTTTATAAAAATACATTTACATAAATACACATAATACCAATGAAATAATGTAATTTTGTATGAGAAAACATATACAAAATACATATAAAATAACGCAAATTTCTTTAAAAATATATGTACAAAAATGCACATAAAATAAAGTAAATTTGCATAAAAATATATATACAAAACACACATTAAATAATGTAAATCCGTATATAATATGTATACTAAATACCTATCAATTAATCTAAATTCGTATCGAATTAAATTAACAAAATACCTATAAAATAATGAAATTTTGGATGAAAATATATATAGAAAATACACATAAAATAATCTAAATACAAATACAAATATACACAAAATAATTTAAAATTGAATGAAATTAATACACAAAATAAACATAAAATAAGGTAAATTTGTAATGAAATATATGTACAAAATACACATAAAATAATGTAAATTTGTATGAAAATATATATACAAATACACATAAAATAACATGAATTTGTATAAAAATATATTTTCAAAATAAACATTAAATAATGTAAATGCGTATAAAAATATAAATACAAAGTACATATAAAATAATGTTAATTCGTATCAAAATAAATCAACAAAATACCAATAAAATAATATAAATTTGAATGCTAATAAATTTACAAAATACACATAACATAAGTAAAATTTGTATTAAAATATATTCAAAAATACCCAGAAATAATTTGAATTTATATGAAAATAGATATACAAAATACATATAAAACTGGGGTAAATTTCTTTAGAAATATATATACATATATATACATATATATATATATATATATATATATATATATATATATATATATATATATATATATATATATATATATATATATATATATATATATATATATATATATATATATATATATATATATATATAAAATATTGTAAATTTGTGTCAAAATATATCAACAAATACACAAAAAAATCGTAAATTTGTATAAAATATATATACAAAATACACATTAAATAATGGAAAAGTGTATAAAAATAGATATATACAAAATACGCATAGAATAATGTAAAATCGTATCAAAATAAATGAACAGAATATCAATAAAATAATATAAATTTCTATGAAAATAAAGATGCAAAAACCCATAAAATAACGCATATTTGTATAAAAATATATATACAAAAATACACATAAAATAATTAAATTTGTATTAAAATACATATGCAAAATGCACATACAATAAGATAAATTTGTATTGAAATAGATATGCAAAATACACATCAAATAATCTAAATTTGTATTAAAATATGTATACGAAAACACATAAAATAGCGTAAATTTCTATGAAAATATATATAAAAAAATACACATAAAATGATGTAAATACGAATAAAAATATATATACAAAATACACCTAAAATAATGTAAATTCGTATCAAATTCAATAAACTAAATTTCAATAAAAGAATGTATATGTGTAGGAAAATACATATACAAAATAATACATAAAATAGCTAACATTTGTATAAAAATACATGCAAAAATACACAAAAATAGTTTCAATTTGTATGAAAATACAAATACAAAATACACATAAAATCAGATAAATTTGTATTGAAATACATATAAAAAATACACATAAAATAATGTAAATTTGTATGAAAATATATAAACAAATAGACATAAAATAAAGTATATAAGTTTAAAATATATAGAAAATGCACAGTAAATAATATGTAAAATAAAATATATACAAAACACACAGAAAAATGTTAAATCGTATCAAAATAAATGCGCAGAATATCAATAAAATAATGTAAAATTGTAAGAAAATAAAGATGCAAAATAATCATATAAAAAGCATATTTTTATGAAAATATATATACAAAAATACATATCAAATAGTTAAATTTGTATTAAAATAAATATACAAAATACACATACAATATGGTAAATTTGTATTGAAATAGATATGAAAACACACATCAAACAATGTAGATTTGTTGCAAAATATATATACGAATAAACATAAAAAAACGTATATTTCTCTAAAAATATATATAAAAAATACACATAAAATGATGTAAATACGTATAAAAATATATATACAAAATACACATAAAATAATGTAAATTCGTACCAAAATAAATAAACAAAATACCAATAGAAGAATGTGAATTTGTATTAAAATAAATATACAAAATATACATAAAATAACGTAAATTTGTATAAAACTCTATAAAAAAATGCCCAAAAGTAATTTAAATTTGTATGAAAATAGATATACAAAATGTGTATAAAATAAAATAAATTTGTATTGAAATATATATAAAAAATACATAAAATAATGTATATTTTTATCAAAATAATTAAACAAATACGCATAAAATAACGTAAATTTGTTTTAAAATATATATAAATATACAAAATATACATAAAATAACGTAAATTTGTATAAAACTCAATACAAAAATACACAATAAATAATTTAAATTTGTATGAAAATTAATATACAAAATACACATAAAATTAGGTAAATTTGTATTGAAATACATATACAAAATACACATAAAATAATGTAAATTTGAATAAAAATATATAAACAAATACACTTAAAATAACGTAAATTTGTTTGAAATATATATACAAAATACACATCAAATAATGTAAATATGTATTAAAAAATAAATACAAAAGACAAATAGAATAATGTTAAATAGTATCAAAATAAATATACAGAATATTAATAAAATAATGTAAATTTGAAAGAAAATAAAGATGCAAAATATCCATAAAACAACGCATTTTTTATGAAAATATATATACCAAAATACACATAAAATATTTAAATTTGTATTACAATAAATATACAAAATGCACATACAATAAGGTAAATTTGTATTGAAATAGATATGCAAAATACATATAAAACAATGTAAATTTGTTTCAAAATATATATACGAATACACATAAATTAACGTAGAATTCTAAAAAAAAAATATATACAAAATACACATAAAATGAAGTAAATACGTATAAGAAAATGTATACAAAATACACAAAAAATAATGTAAATTCGTATCAAAATACATAAACAAAATGCCAATAAAAGAATGTGTACTTGTATAAATATAAATATACAAAATACACATAAAATAACGTAAAATTGTAAAAAACTATATACAAAAATAAACAAAAATAATTAAATTTGTATGAAAATAGATATTATATGTATTTCAATTAAAATTTGCCTAATTTTATGTGTAGTTTGCATATCTATTTTCAAACAAATTTATATGATTTTTGTGTATTTTTGTATATATTTTTATACAAATTTTACCTATTCTATTTGTATTTTGTATATATATTTTCTTACAAATATACATTCTTTTATTGGAATTTTGTTTATTCATTTTGATACGAATTTACATTATTTTATGTGTATTTTAAATATGTATTTTTCTACGTATTTACATTATTTTATGTGTGTTTTGTATATATATTTTCATAAAAATTTACGTTATTTTATTTAGTGTATTCGTATATGTTTTAATACAAATTTATATTATTTTATGTGCATTTAGCATATCTATTTCAATAAAAATTTATCTTATTGTATGTGTATTTTGTATAATTATTTTAATACAAATTTAATTATTTGATGGGTATTATTGTATATATATATTTTTTTTAAATGTGTAATTTTATGGGTACTTTATATCTTTGTTTTCATTTTTACATTACTTCATTGATATTCTGTACATTTATATTGATACAATTTTACATTATTCTAGGTGTATTTTGTATATATTTTCCTTACATATTTACATTATTTTATGTGTATTTTGTATATATGTTTTTCTACGTATTTACATTATTTTATGAGTATTTTGTATATATATTTTTCACATACAAATTCATGTTACTTTATGTGTATTTGTACATATATTTTCATACAAATTTATATTATTTTATGTGTATTTTTACATATTTCATTACAAATTTACCTTATTTTATGTTAATTTTTTATATTTATTTCATTTAATTTTAAATTATTTTATGTGTATATTTGTATTTGTATTTAGGTTATTTTATATGTATTTTCTATATATATTTTCATCCAAAATTACATTATTTTATTGGTATTTTCTTAATTTAATTCGATGCGAATTTTGATTATTTCATAGGTATTTTGTATACATATTTTTTTACTCATTTACATTATCTAATGTGTGTTTTGTATATATATTTTTTTGCAAATTTACTTTATTCCATGTGCATTTTTGTACATATATTTTTAAAGAAATTTGCGTTATTTTACGTGTATTTTGTATATGTTTTCTCACACAAATTTACATTATTTTATTGGTATTTTGTTTATTTATTTTGATACGAATTACATGATTATATGTGTATTTTGTACATATTTTTTTTATACGTATTTACATCATTAAATGTGTATTTTGTTCATATTTTTTTTTAAACTACGTTATTATATGTGTATTTGTATGAATATTTTGATTCAAATTTACATTATTATATGTATTTTGTATATATATTTCAATTCATATTTAGTTTACATTTTTATAAAATATATATACAAAATACACATGGAATAATGTAAAATTGTATCAAAATAAATACACAGAATGTCAATAAAATAATAAAAATTTGTATGAAAATAAAGATGCAAAATACCCATAAAATAAAGCATATTTTAATAAAAACACACATACAAAAATACACATAGAATAATTAAATTTATATTAAAATTAATATACAAAATGAACAAACAATATGGTAAATTTATATTGAAATAGATATGCAAAACACACATAAAACAAGGTAAATTTATTTCAAAATATATACACGAATACACATAAAAAAACGTTATTTTCTATAAAAATGAATATAAAAAATACAATAAAATTAGGTAAATTTGTATTAAAATACATGTACAAAATACACATAAAATAATGTAAATTTGAATGAAAATATATAAATAAATACAGTTTAAATAACGTAAATTTGTATAAAATATATAAACAAAATACACATTAAATAATGCAAATATGAATGAAAAAAATATATACAAAACACAAATAGAATAGAGTAAAATCGTATCAAAATAAATACTCAGAATACTAATAAAATAATGTAAAATTTTATGAAAATAAAGATGCAAAATACCCATAAAATAACGCATTTTTTTGAAAAAAAATATATATACCAAAATACACATAAAATATTTAAATTTGTATTAAAATAAATATACAAAATGCACATTCATTAAGGTAAATTTGTATTGAAATAGATATTCAAAATACATATAAAACTATGTAAATTTGTTTAAAAATATACATACGAACACAGAAAATAACGTAGATTTCTATAAAAATATATATAAAAAATACACATAAAATTAAGTAAATACGTATAAAAAATATATACAAAATACACATCTAAATTTGTATGAAGATATTTATACAAATACACATAAAATAACATGAATTTGAATAAAATTTATATCAAAATATATACGAATACACACAAGACAATAGAGTAAATTTTTATGAAAATGTATAAACAAAATACACATAAAATAATTTAAATACGTAGAAAAGTATATATACAAAATACACATAAAATCATGTAAATTCGTATCAAAATAAATAAACAAAATTCCAATAAAAGAATGTATATTTGTAGGAAAATATATATACAAATTACAAATAAAATATCTGAAATTTGTATAAAAATATATACAAAAATACACAAAAATAGTGTAAATTAGTTTGAAAATAGATATGCAAAATACACATAAAATTAGGCAAATTTTTATTAAAATACATATACAAAATACACATAAAAAAATGTAAATTTGTATGAAAATAAATTAACAAATACACATAAAACAACGTAAATTTGGAAAAAATATATATACAAAATAAACATTAAATAATGTAAATATGTATAAAAAAATATATATATATACAAAATACACATAGAATAATGTTAAATCGTATCAAAATAAATAAACAAAATATCAATAAAATAATGTAAATTTGTATGAAAATAAAGATGCAAAATACCCATATAATAACGCATAAAAATATATATAAAAAAATACTCATAAAATAGTTTAATTTGTATTAAAATAAATATACAAAACGCACGTACAATAAAGTAAATTTGTATTAAAATAGATATGCAAAATACACATATATAATGTAAATTTGTATCAAAAGATATATACGAATACACATATAATAGAGTAAATTTCTATGAAAATATGCATACAAAATACATATAAAATTATGGAAATAAATATAAAAATATATATACCAAATACCCCTAAAATAATGTAAACTCGTATCAAAATAAATAAACAAAATTCCGATAAAAGAAAGTATATTTGTAGGAAAATAAATATACAAAATACATATAAAATAGCGAAAATTTGTAGAAAAATATATACAAAAAAACACAAAAATAATTTCAATTTGTATAAAAATAGATATACAAAATACACATATAATTAGTTAAATTTGTATTTAAATACATATACAAAATACACATAAAATAATGTAAATTTGTATGAAATGAAAACAAATACACATAAAATAACATACATTTGTATAAAATATATATACAAAATACACATAGAGTAATGTAAAATCGTATCAAAAAAAATACACAGAGTATCAATAAAATAATGTAAATTTGTATGAAAATAAAGATGCAAAATAACCATAAAATAAAGTATATTTTTATAAAAATACATATACAAAAATACACATAGAATAATTAAATTTGTATTAAAATTAATATACAAAATGCACATACAATAAGGTAAATTTGTATTGAAAAAATATGAAAAATACACATAAAACAGTGTAAATTTGTTTCAAAATATATATACGAACACACATAAAATAACGTAGATTTCTATAGAAATATATATACAAAATACACATTAAATAATGTAAATTCGCGTCAAAATAAATAAACAAAATATCGATAAAAGAATGAGTATTTGTATGAAAATAGATATACAAAATACACATAAAATAACCTAAATTTGTATAAAAATATATACAAAAATACACAAAAATAATTTAAACTTGTATGAAAATAAATATACAAAATACACATAAAATTAGATAAATTTGTGTTGAAATACGTATACAAAATACACATATAATAATGTAAATTTTAATGAAAATAAATAAACAAATACACTTAAAATAACGTAAATTTGTATAAAAAAAATATATATATATAAATTACAAATTAAATAATATAGATATGTATAGAAAAATATATACAAAATACAAATAGAATAATGTAATATCGTATCAGAATAAATACACAGAATATTAATAAAATAATGTAAATTTGTTTGAAAATAAAGGAGAAAAATACCCATAAAATAACGAATTTAAAAAAAAAAAGATAACAAAATACACATAGAAAATTTAATTTTGTATTAAAATAAATATACAAAATACACATACACTAATTTAAATTTGTATTGAAATAGATATGCAAAATACATATAAAACAATGTAAACTTGTTTCAAAATATATATACAAATACACATAAAATAACGTAGATTTCTATGAAAATATATATACAAAATACACATAAAATGAAGTAAATACGCATAAAAAATGTATTCAAAATACACATAAAATAATGTAAATTCGTATCAAAATAAATAAACAAAATACCAATAAAAGAATGTGTATTTGTATGAAAATAAATATAAAAAATACGAATAAAATAATATAAATTTATATAATACTATATACAAAAATACACACAAGTAATTAAATTTGTATGGAAATAGATATACAAAATACACACAAAATAAGCTAAATTTGAATTGAAATATATATACAAAATACATAAAATAAATCAAATTTGAATCAAAAATTTTATAGAAATACACATAATAACGTAAATATGTATAAAAATATATAAACAAAATACACATTAAATAATGTAAATACGTATAAAAAATATATACAAAATACACATTTAATAATGTTATTCGTATGAAAATAAATAAACAAAATACCAATAAAATAATGTAAATTTGTATGCGAAAACATATTCAAAATACACATAAAATAACGTAAAATTTTATAAAAATATATGTACAGAAATGCACATAAAATAAATTTGCATAAAAATATATACAAAAAACACATTAAATAATGTAAATGAGTATAAAAATATGTATACAAAATACCTATGAAATAATCTAAATTCGTATCGAATTAAATTAAGAAAATACCAATAAAATATTGTAATTTTGAATGAAAATATATATAGAAAATAAATATAAAATAACCTAAATACAGTTACAAATATACACATAAAATAATTTAAAATTTAATGAAATAAATATATAAAAAAAACATAAAAAAGGTAAATTAATAATGAAATGAATGTAAAAATACACATAAAATAATAAAAATTAGTATGAAAATATATATACAAATTCACATAAAAAAACATGAATTTGTATAAAATTAGTATCAAAATATATACGAATACTCACAATAAAATGACGTAATTTTTTATGAAAATGTATATACAAAATACACATAAAATAATTTAAATACGTAGAACATGATATATACAAAATACACATAAAATAATGTAAATTCGTATCAAAATAAATGAACAAAACTCTAATAAAAGAATGTATATTTGTAGGAAAATATATATACAAAATACAAATAAAAGAACTAAAATTTGTATGAAAATATATACAAAAATACACAAAAAATAAATTGTTTTTATTTTAAATATATATGCAAAATATACATAAAATTAGGAAAATTTGTATTGAAATACGTATACAAAATACACATAAAATAAAGTAAGTGTTTGAAAATACATAAACAAATACACATAAAATAACATAAATTTGGATAATATATATATATATATATATATATATATATATATATATATATATATATATATATATATATATATATATATATATATATATATATATATATATATATATATATATATATATACAAAATATACATTAAATAATGTAAATATGTATAAAAAAATACAAAATACACAAAAATAGATATGCAAAATACATATCAACAATGTAAATTTGTTTCAAAATATATATACGAATACACATAAAATAAGGTAGATTTCTATAAAAATATATATACAAAATACACATAAAATTATGTAAATACGTATAAAAAAATGTATACAAAATGCACATAAAATAATGAAAATTCGTATCAAAATAAATAAACAAAATACCAATACAGGAATGTGTATTTGTATAAATATAAAAATACAAAATACACATTAAATAACGTAAATTTGTATAAAACTATACACAAAAATATACAGAAGTAACTAAATTTGTATGAGAATAGATATACAAAATACACATAAAATAAGCTATATTTGAATTCAAATATATATACAAAGTATATCAAATAATGTAAATTTGTATCAAAATATTTATAAAAATACACATATAATAAAGTGGATTTGTATAAAAATATATAAACAAAATACTCATTAAATAATCTCAAAACGTGTATGAATTTTGTACCAAATACACATATAATAATGTAATTCGTATCAAAATAAATAAACAAAATACCAATAATATAATGTAAATTTGTATGAGAAAACATATACAAAATACACATAAAATAACGCAAATTTCTGTAAAAATATATGTGCAAAAATGCACATAAAATAAAGTAAATTTGCATAAAATATATATACAAAACACACATTAAATAATATGTATACAAAATACCAATTAAATAATCTAAATTCGAATCGAATCAAATTAACAAAATACCAAAAAAATAATGGAATTTTGGATGAAAATATATATAGAAAATACAAATAAAATAACCTAAATACAAATATAAATATACACATGAAATAATTTAAAATTGAATGAAATAAATATACAAAATAAACATAAATAAGGTAAATTTGTAATGAAATATATGTGCAAAATACACATAAAATAATATAAATTTGAATGAAAATATATATACAAATACACATAAAATAACATGAATTAGTATAAAAATATATATTCAAAATAAACATTAAATAATGTATAAAAATATATACAAAGTACATATAAAATAATGGAAATTCTTATCAAAATAAATCAACAAAATACCAATAAAATAATATATATTTGAATGAAAATAAATTTACAAAATAAACATAACATAAGTAAAATTTGTATAAAAATATATAAAAAATACCCAGAAATAATTTCAATTTGTATGAAAATAGATATACAAAATACACATAAAACTAGGTAAATTTCTTTTGAAATATATATACAAAATACCCATAAGATATTGTAAATTTTTGTCAACATATATCAACAAATACACGTAACGTAACGTAACGTAACGAAACGTAAATTTGAATAAAATATATATACAAAATACACATTAAATTAAGGAAAAATGTATAAAAAAATATATACAAAATACACATAGAATAATGTAAAATTGTATCAAAATAAATGAACAGAATATCAATAAAATAATGTAAATTTCTAAGAAAATAAAGATGCAAAATACCCATAAAATAACGCATATTTGTATAAAAATATACATACAAAAATACACATGAAATAAGTAAATTTGTAGTAAAATAAATATTCAAAATGCACACGAATACTTATAAAATAGAGTAAATTTCTATGAAAATATTCATACAAAATACATATAAAATTATGTAAATAAGTATAAAAATATATATACCAAATATACCTCAAATAATGTAAATTCGTATCTAAATAAATAAAGAAAATTCCGATAAAAGAACGTATATTTGTAGGAAAATAAATATACAAAATACACATTTAAATACATGTACAAAATACACATAAAATAATGAAAATTTGTATGAAATGAAAACAAATACACATAAAGTAACGTATATTTGTATAAAATATATATACAAAATACACATAGAATAATGAAAAATCGAATTAAAATAAATAATAAATGAATAAAATAATGTAAATTTGTATGAAAATAAAGATGCAAAATACTCATAAAATAATTAAATTTGTATTAATATTAACATAAAAAATGCACATACATGTAAATTTGAATGAAAATATATAAACAAATACACTTAAAATAACGTAAATTTGTATAAAATATATATGCAAGATACACATTAAATAATGTAAATGTGTATAAAAAAATATATACAAAAAAGAAATAGAATAATGTAAAATCGTATCAAAATAAATACACAGAATATCAATAATAAAATGTAAATTTGTATGAAAAGAAAGATGCAAAAGTCCCATAAAATAGCGCATTTTTTATAAAAATATATATACCAAATATTTAAATTTGTATTGAAATAAATATACAAAATGCATATACAGTAAGGTAAATTTGTATTGAAAGAGATATTCAAAAATACATATAAAACAATGTAAATTTGTTTCAAAATATATATGCGAATACACATAAAATAACGTAGATTTCTATAGAAATATATATACAAAATACATATGAAATTATATAAATACGTATAAAAATATATATACAAAATACATATTAAATAATGTAAATTCGTGTCAAAATAAATAAACAAAATATCATGAAAAGAATGTGTATTTGTATGAAAATAGATAATAGATAATAAATTTGTATAAAATATATATATGCAAGATACGCATTAAATAATGTAAATATGTATAAAAATGTATATACAAAAAACAAATAGAATAATGTAATATCGTATCAAAATAAATACACCGAATATTAATAAAATAATGTAAATTTGTTTGAAAATAAAGATGCAAAATTCCCATAAAATAGCGCATTTCTTATAAAAATATATATACCAAAATACACATAAAATATTTAAATTTGTATTGAAATAAATATACAAAATGCACATACAATAAGGTAAATTTGTATTGAAAGAGATTTGGAAAAATACATATAAAACAGTGTAAATTTGTTTCAAAATATATATACGAATACAAATAAAATAACGTAGATTTCTATAAAAATATATATATAAAATACACATAAAATTGAGTAAATGTAAATTTGTTTCAAAATATATATACGAATACAAATAAAATAACGTAGATTTCTATAAAAATATATATACAAAATACATATTAAATTAAGTAAATACGTATAAAAAAATGTATACAAATACACATAAAACAATGTAAATTCGAATTAAAATAAATAAACAAAATACCAATAAAAGAATGTGTATTTGGATAAATATAAATATACAAAATACACATACAAAATAAACATAAAATAAGGTAGATTTGTAATAAAATGTATGTACAAAATACACATAAAATAATGTAGATTTATATGAAAATATATATACAAATACACATAAAATTTACCTAGTTTTATGCATATTTTGTATATGTATTTTCATACAAACTCAAATTATTTCTACGTATTTTTGTATGTATTTTAATACAAATTGTAGTTGTGTTATGTGTATTTTGTAAATATATTTTCATTCAAATATATATTATTTTATTGGTGTTTTGTTGATTTATATTGATACGAATTTACATTATTTTATATGTACTTTGTATATATATTTTTATACGCATTTACATTATTTAATATTTATTTTGAATATACATTTTATACAAATTCATGGTATTTTATGTGTATTTGTATATATATTTTCATATAAATTTACATTATTTTAAATGTATTTTGTACATATATATCATTACAAATTTACCTTTTTTTATGTTTATTTTGTATGTGTATTTTGTATATTTATATTTATTCATATACACATTCTTTTATTGGTATTTTGTTTATTTATTTTGATTCGTATTTACATTATTTTATGTGTATTTTGTATACATTTTTTTTAAACGTATTTACTTAATTTTATGTGTATTTTGTATATATATTTTTATAGAAATCTACGTTATTTTATGTGTATTCGTATTTATATGTTGAAACAAATTTCCATTGTTTTATATGTATTTTTGCATATCTCTTTCAATTCAAGTTTACCTTATTGTATGTGCATTTTGTATATTTATTTCAATACAAATTTAAATATTTTATGTGTATTTTGGTATATATATTTCTATAAGAAAAGCGCTATTTGATGGGAATTTTGGATAAAGATCCAAAATTCCCATCAAATAGCGCTTTTCTTATAAAAATATATATACCAAAATACACAAACGAATTTACATTATTTTATGTGTATTTTGTATACATTTTTTTATACGTATTTATTTAATTTTATGTGTTTTTTGTATATGTATTTTTATAAAAATCTACATTATATGTGTATTCGTATATATATTTTGAAACAAATTTACATTATTTTATATGTATTTTACATATCTATTTCAGTACAAATTTACCTTATTGTATTTGTATATATATTTTCATATAAATTTACTTTATTTTAAATGTATTTTGTACATATATATCATTACAAATTTACCTTTTTTTATGTTTATTTTGTATGTGTATTTTGTATATTTATATTTATTCATATACACATTCTTTTATTTGTATTTTGTTTATTTATTTTGATTCGTATTTACATTATTTTATGTGTATTTTGTATACATTTTTTATACGTATTTTTACGTATTTTATTGCAATACAAAACAAATATTTTATATGGATTTTAGTATCTATAATTTTATAAAAAATGCGTTATTTTATAGGTATTTTGCATTTAATTTTCAGACAAATATACATTATTTTTTTTAATATTCTGTGTATATATTTTGATACGATTTTACATTATTCTATTATGTTTTGTATATATTTTTTTTATACATATTTACATTATTTAATGTGTATTTTGTATATATATTTCATACAAATTTACGTTATTTTATGTATTTGTTTCTATATTTTCATTCAAATTTACATTTTTATGTGTATTTTGTATATGTATTTCATACAAATTTACATAATTTTATGTGTATTTTATATTTCTTTTCATACAAGTTTAAATTATTTTGTGTATTTTGTATATAGTTTTATAAAATTTAAGTTATTTTATTTACGTATTTACATTATTTAATGAGTGTTTTGTATATATATTTTATGCAAATATACTTTATTTTACATTCATTTTTGTACATATATTTTTATACAAATTAGCGTTATTTTATATGTATTTGTATATGTTTTCTCATACAAATTTACATTATTTTATTGCTATTTTCTTTATTTATTTTGATACGAATTTACATTATTTTATGTGTATTTTGTATTCATTTTTTTATACGTATTTACTTCATTTTATGTGTATTTTGTATATATATTTTTATAGAAATCTACGTTATTTTATGTGTATTCGTATATATATTTTGAAACAAATTTACGTTTGATATGTATTTTGCATATCTATGTCAATACAAATTTACCTTATTGTATGTGTATTTTGTATATTTATTTAGTTACAAATTTGATTTTTTTATGTGTATTTTGGTATATATATTTTAATAAAAAAATGCGTTATTTTATTGGTATTTTGCTTCTTTATTTTCATATAAATTCACATTATTTTATTAATATTCTGTGTATTTATTTAGATACGATTTTACATTATTCTACTTGTGTTTTGTATATATATTTTTATACAAATTTACGTTATTTTAAGTGTATTTGTTTATGTATTTTCATTCAAATTTACATTTTTTCATGTGTATTTTCTATATGTATTTAAATACAAATTTACCTAATTTTATGTGTATTTTGTATATTTATTTTCATACAAATTTAAATTATTTTTATGTATACTTGTATATAGTTTTATACAAATTTAGGTTATGGTATGTGTATTTTGTATATCTATTTTCATACAAATACACATTCTTTTATTGATATTTTGTTTATTTATTTTGACGCGAATTTTCATTATTTAATGTGTATTTTGTATATATATTTTTATTCGTATTTACATCATTTCATGTGTATTTTGTATATATATTCCTATTTTATTGATAATCTGCTCATTCATATAGATACGATTTGATTTGTATTTTCATACAAATTTATATTATTTTATTAATATTCGGTGTATTTATTTTGATACGATTTTACAATATTTTATTTGTTTTTTTAATATATATATATTTTTTATATATTTACATTATTTAATGTGTATCTTGCATATATATTTCATACAAATTTATTATCTATAATTTATTTTTATACAAATACACATTCTTTTCATGATATTTTGTTTATTTATTTTGATACGAATTTACATTACTTAATATGTATTTTATATATATATTTTTTAACGTATTTACATAATTTCATGTGTATTTTGTATATAATTTATGTGTATTCGTATATATATTTTGAAACAAATTTACATTGTTTTATATGTATTTTTGAATATATCTTTCAATACAAATTTACCTTACTGTATATGCATTTTCTATATTTATTTCAATAAAAATTTAAATATTTTATGTGTATTTTGGAACATATATTTTTATAAAAAATGCGCTATTTTATGAGAATTTTGCATCTTTCTTTTCATACAAATTCACATTATTTTATTGATATTCTGTGTATTTATTTTGATACGATTTTACATTATTCTATTTCATTTTTGTATATATTTTTTTATACACATTTACATTATTTAATGTGTATCTTGCATATATATTTTATACAAATTTACGTTATTTTAAGTGTATTTGTTTATATATTTTCATTCAAATTTACATTATTTTAAGTGTATTTTGAATATATATTTCAATACAAATTTACCTAATTTTATGTGTATTTTGTATATTTCTTTTCATACAAATTTAAATTATTTTTGTGTATTTTTGTATATAGTTTTATACAAATTTAGGTTATTTTATGTACGCATTTACATTATTTAATGTGTGTTTTGTATATATATATTTTTATGCAAATTTACTTTATTTCATGTGCATTTTTGTACATATATTTTTCTTGAAATTTGCGTTATTTTATGTGTATTTGTATATGTTTTCTCATACAAATTTACATTATTTTATTGCTATTTTGTTTATATATTTTGATACGAATGAAAATAGATATACAAAATATACTTAAAATAAACTAAGTTTGTATTGAAATATATATACGAAATACATAAAATAATGTAAATTTGTATCAAAATATTTTAAGAGATGCGCATAAAATAACGTAAATTTGTTTTAAAATATACAAAATACACATTAAATAATGTAAATATGTATAAAAAAAAATATATTCAAAACACAAATAGAATAATGTAAAATCGTATCAAAATAAATACACAGAATATTAATAAAACAATGTAAATTTGTATGAAAATAAAGATGCAAAATACCAATTAAATAACGCATTTTTTATAAAAATATATATACCAAAATACACATAAAATATTTAAATTTGTATTACAATAAATATACAAAATGCACATACAATAAGGTAAATTTGTATTGAAATAGATATGCAAAATACATATGAAACAATGTAAATTTCTTTCAAAATATATATAAGAATACACATAAAATAACGTAGATTTCTATAAAAATATGTATACAAAATACACATAAAATGAAGTAAATACGTATAAGAAAATGTATACAAAATACACATAAAATAATGTAAATTCGTATCAAAATAAATAAACAAAATACCAATAAAAGAATGTGTATTTGTATAAATATAAATATTCAAAATACACACAAAATAACGTAAATTTGTATAAAACTATATACAAAAATACACGGAAGTAATTAAATTCGTATGAAAATATTTATACAAAATACAGATAAAATAAGCTAAATTTGTATTGAAATGTATATACAAAATACATAAAATAATGTAAATTTGTATCAAAATATTTTTACAAATACACATATAATTACGTAAATTTTATATAAAAATATATAGACAAAATACACATTAAATAATGTAATTACGTATAAAAAATATGTACAAAATACACATATAATTATGTAATTCGTATAAAAAAAAAAAAAAAAAATACCAATAAAATAATGTAAATTTTTATGAGAAAACATATACAAAATACACATAAAATAAATAAATTTCTATAAAAATATATGTACAAAAATGTACATAAAATATATTTGCATTAAAAAATATATACAGGACACACACTTCATAATGTAAATGAGTATAAACATATGTATACAAAATACCTATGAAAAAATCTAAATTCGTATCGAGTTAAATAAAGAAAATACCAATAAAATAATGTAATTTTGGATGAAAATATATATATATATATATATATATATATATATATATATATATATATATATATATATATATATATATATATATATAGAAAATACACATAAAACTACGTAAATAAAAATACAAATATACACATAAAATAATTTAAAATTGAATGAAATAAATATACAAAATAATCATAAAATAAGGTAAATTTGTAATGAAAAATATGTAAAAATACACATAAAATAATATAAATTTGTATGAAAATATATATACAAATACACATAAAATAACATGAATTTGTATAAAATTTGTATCAAAATAAATACGAATACACACAATAAAATAATGTAAATTTTTATTAAAATATATATACAAAATACACATAAAATAATGTAAATACGTAGAAAAATATATATACAAAATACACATAAAATAATGTAAACTCGTATCAAAATAAATAAACAAAATTATAATAAAAGAATGTATATTTGTAGGAAAATATATATACAAAATACAAATAAAATAACTAAAATTTGTATAAAAATAAATACAAAAATACACAAAAATAATTTAAATTTGTTTGAAAATAGATATGCAAAATACACATAAAGTTAGGCAAATTTGTATTGAAATACATATACAAAATACACATAAAATAATGTAAATTTGTATGAAAATATATAAACAAACACATAAAATCACTTAAATTTGGATAAAATATATATACAAAATATACAATAAAAAATTTAAATATGTATATATATATATATATATATATATATATATATATATATATATATATATATATATATATATATATATATATATATATATATATATATATATATATATATATATATATATATATATATATATATATATATATATATATATATATATATACAAAATACACATAGAATAATGTTAAATCGTATCAAAATAAATAAACAGAATATCAATAAAATAATTTAAATTTGTATGAAAATAAGGATGCAAAATACCCATATAATAACGCATATATGCATAAAAATATATATACAAAAATACACATGAAATAATTAAATTGTATTGAAATAAATATACAAAATGCATATACAATAAAGTAAATTTGTATTGAAATACATATTCAAAATACACATCAATAATGTAAATTTGTATCAAAATATATATACAAATACACATAAAATAGAGTAAATTTCTATGAAAATATACATACAAAATACATATAAAATGATGTAAATAGTATAAAAATATATATACCAAATACACTTAAAATAATGTAAATTCGTATCAAAATAATCAAACAAAATTCCGATAAAACAAAGTATATTTGTAGGAAAATATATATACAAAATGCACATAAAATAACGAAAATGTGTATAAAAATATATACAAAAAAAAAAAATTTCAATTTTTATGAAAATTGATATACAAAATACACATAGAATTAGTTAAATTTGTCTTTAAATACATGTACAAAATACACATAAAATAATGAAAATTTGTATGAAATGAAAACAAATACACATAAAATAACGTACATTTGTATTAAATATATATACAAAATACACATAGAATAATGTAAAATCGTATCAAAATAAATACACAAAATATCAATAAAATAATGTAAATTTGTATGAAAATAAAGATGCAAAATACCCATATTAAAACGCATATTTGCATAAAAATATATAGACATAAATACACATTCAATAATTAAATTTGTAGTAAAATTAATATACAAAATGCACATACAATAAGGTAAATTTTTATTAAAAAAATATGCTAAATACACATAAAACAATGTAAATTTGTTTCAAAATATATATACGAATACACATAAAATAACGTAGATTTCTATAGAAATATATATACAAAATACACTTGAGATGCTGTAAATACGTATAAATATATATATACAAAATAGACATTAAATAATGTAAATTCGTGTCAAAATAATTAAACAAAATATTAATAAAAGAATGTGTATTTGTATGAAAATAGAGATACAAAATACACATAAAATAACGTAAATTTGTATAAAACAATATACAAAAATACACAAAAATAATTTAAATATGTTTGAAAATAAATATACAAAATACACATATAATTAGGTAAATTTGTATTGAAATACATTTACAAAATACACATAAAATAATGTAAATTTGAATGAAAATACATAAACAAATACACTTAAAATAACGTAAATTTGTATAAAATATATATACAAAACACACATTAAGTAATGTAAATATGTATAAAAAAATATATATTAAACCCAAATAGAATAATGTAAAATCGTATCAAAATAAATACACAGAATATTAATAAAATAAAGTAAATTTGTATGAAAATAAAGGAGCAAAATACCCATAAAATAACCCATTTTTTTTATAAAAATATATATACCAAAATACATATAAAAAAATGAATTTGTATTAAAATAAATGTACAAAATGCACATACAATAAAGTAAATTTATATTGAAAGAGATATGCAAAATAAATATAAAACAATGTAAAATTTGTTTCAAAATATATATACTAATACACATAAAATAACGAAGATTTCTATAAAAATATATATACAAAATACACATAAAATGAAGTAAATACGTATAAAAAAATGTATACAAAATACACAAAATAATGTAAACTAGTATCAAAATAAATAAACAAAATACCAATAAAAAAATGTGTATTTGTATAAAAATAAATATACAAAATACACATAAAATAATGTAAATTTATATAAAACTATATACAAAAATACACAAAAGTAGTTAAATTTGTATGAAAATAGATATACAAAATACACATAAAATAAATTAAATTTGAATTGAAATATATATATATATATATATATATATATATATATATATATATATATATATATATATATATATATATATATATATATATATATATATATATATATATATATATATATATATATATATATATATATATATATATATATATATATATATATATATATATATATATATATATATATATATATATATATATATATATATATATATATATATATATATATATATATAATACATCAAATAATGTAAATTTGTATAAAAATATTTATACAAATACACATATATTAACCTAAATATGTATAAAAACACATAAACAAAATACACATTAAATAATGTAAATACGTATAAAAAATATATATACAAAATACATATATAATCATGTAATTCGTATCAAAATAAATAAACAAAATACCAATAATATAATGTAAATTTTTATGAGAAAACATATACAAAGTACACATAAAATAACGCTAATTTCTTTAAACATATATGTACAAAAATGCACATCAAATAAAGTAAATTTGCATCAAAATATATATATACAAAACACACATTAAATAATGTAAATGCGTATAAAAAATTGTATAAAAAATACCTTTGAAATAATCTAAATTCGTATCGAATTAAATTAACAAAATACCAATAATATAATGTAGTTTTGGATGAAAATATATGTAGAAAATACACATAAAATAACCAAAATACAAATACAAATATACATATAAAATAATTTAAAATTGCATGAAATGAATATATGAAACATACATAAAATAAGGTAAATTTGTAATGAAATATATGTAAAAATACACATAAAATAATTTAAATTTGTATGAAAATATATATTCAAATACACATAAAATAACATGAATTTGTATAAAATTTGTATCAAAATATATACTAAAGCACACAATAAAATAACGTAAATTTTTATGAAAATATATATCCAAAATACACATAAAATAATGTAAATACGTAGAAACATATATATACAAAATACACATAAAATAATGGAAATTCGTATCAAAATAAGTAAACAAAATTGCAATAATAGAATGTATATTTGTAGGAAAATATATATATATATATATATATATATATATATATATATATATATATATATATATATATATATATATATATATATATATATATATATAATACAAATAAAATAACTAGAATTTGTATAAAAATATATACAAAAATGCGCATATATAATTTAAATTTGTTTGAAAATAGATATGCAAAATACACATAAAATTAGGCAAATTTGTATTGAAATACATATCAAAACACACATAAAATAATGTAAATTTGTATGAAAATATATAAACAAATACACATAAAATAACGAAAATTTTGATAAAATATATATACAAAATATACATCAAATGATGTAAATATGTATAAAAATATATATACAAAATACACATAGAATAATGTTAAATCGTATCAAAATAAATAAACAGAATATCAATAAAATAATGTAAATTTGTAAGAAAATAAAGATGCAAAATACTCATATAATAACGCATATTTGTACAAAAAATATATATAGAAAAATACATGCAAAAGAATTAAATTTGTATTATAATAAATATACAAAATGCACATACAATAAAGTATATTTGTATTGAAATAGATATGCAAAATACACATCAATAATGTAAATTTGTATCAAAATATATTTACGAATATTCATAAAATAGAGTAAATTTCTATGAAAATATACAAACAAAATACATATAAAATGAAGTAAATAAGAATAAAAATATATATACTAAATATACCTCAAATAATGTAAATTAGTATCAAAATAAATAAACAAAATTTCGATAAAAGAACGTATATTTGTAGGAAAATAAATATACAAAATACACATAAAATAAAGAAAATTTATATAAAAATATATACAAAAATACACAAAAATAATTTCAATTTGTATGAAAATAGATATACAAAATACACATTTAATTAGTTAAATTTGTACATAAATACATGTACAGAATACACATAAAATAATGTAAATTTGTATGAAATGAAAAAAAATACACATAAAGTAACGTACATTTGTATAAAATATATATTCAAAATACACATAGAATAATGTAAAATCCTATCAAAATAAATACACAGAATAACAATAAAATTATGTAATTTTGTATGAAAATAAAGATTCAAAATACCTATAAAATAAAGCATATTTTTATAAAAATATATATACAAAAATACACATAGAATAATTAAATTTGTATTAAAATTAATATACAAAATGCACGTACAATAAGGTAAATTTGTATTGAAAAAATATGCAAAATGCACATAAAACAATGTATATTTGTTTCAAAAAACATATAAGAATACACATAAAATAACGTATATTTCTATAGAAATATATATACAAAATACACATAAAATGAAGTAAATACGTATAAAAATATATATACACATACACATTAAATAATGTAAATTCGCATCAAAATAAATAAACAAAATATCAATAAAAGAATGTGTATTTGTATGAAAATAGATATACAAAATACACATAAAATATTGTAAATTTGTATAAAACTCTATACAAAAATACACAAAAAATAGTTTTAATTTGTATAAAAATATATATACAAAATACACATAAAATTAGGTAAATTTCTATTGAAATACATATACAAAATACACATAAAATAATGTAAATTTGAATGAAAATATATAAACAAATACACTTAAAATAACGTAAATTTGTATGAAATATATATAGAAAATACACATTAAATATTTATTTTATGTGTATATTTGTATTTGTAAATACGTAGAAATACGTAGAAAAATACGTAGAAAAATATATATACAAAATACACATAAAATAATGTAAACTCGTATCAAAATAAATAAACAAAATTATAATAAAAGAATGTATATTTGTAGGAAAATATATATACAAAATACAAATAAAATAACTAAAATTTGTATAAAAATAAATACAAAAATACACAAAAATAAATTAAATTTGTTTGAAAATAGATATGCAAAATACATATAAAGTTAGGCAAATTTGTATTGAAGTACATATACAAAATACACATAAAATAATGTAAATTTGTATGAAAATATATAAACAAATACACATAAAATAACGTAAATTTGGATAAAATATATATACAAAATATACATTGAATAATGTAAATATGTATAAAAATATATATACAAAATACACATAGAATAATGTTAAATCGTATCAAAATAAATAAGCAGAATATCAATAAAATAATTTAAATTTGTATGAAAATAAAGATGCAAAATACCCATATAAAAACGCATATATGCATAAAAATATATATACAAAAATACACATGAAATAATTAAATTTGTATTGAAATAAATATACAAAATGCATTTACAATAAAGTAAATTTGTATTGAAATACATATGCAAAATACACATCAATTATGTAAATTGTATCAAAATATGTATACGAATACACATAAAATAGAGTAAATTTCTATGAAAATATACATACAACATACATATAAAATGATGTAAATAGTATAAAATATATATACGAAATACACCTAAAATAATGTAAATTCGTATCAAAATAAACAAACAAAACTTTGATAAAAGAACGTATATTTGTAGGAAAATAAATATACAAAATACACATAAAATAACGTCAATTTATATAAAAATATATACAAAAAAAATCAATTTTTATGAAAATTGATATACAAAATACACATATAATTAGTTAAATTTGTCTTTAAATACATGTACAAAATACACATAAAATAATGAAAATTTGTATGAAATGAAAACAAATACACATAAAATAACGTACATTTGTATTAAATATATATACAAAATCGTTTCAAAATAAATACACAAAATATCAATAAAATAATGTAAATTTGTATGAATATAAAGATGCAAAATACCCATAAAATAAAGCATATTTTTATAAAAATACATATACATAAATACACATAATACCAATGAAATAATGTAATTTTGTATGAGAAAACATATACAAAATACATATAAAATAACGCAAATTTCTTTAAAAATATATGTACAAAAATGCACATAAAATAAAGTAAATTTGCATAAAAATATATATACAAAACACACATTAAATAATGTAAATCCGTATATAATATGTATACTAAATACCTATCAATTAATCTAAATTCGTATCGAATTAAATTAACAAAATACCTATAAAATAATGAAATTTTGGATGAAAATATATATAGAAAATACACATAAAATAATCTAAATACAAATACAAATATACACAAAATAATTTAAAATTGAATGAAATTAATACACAAAATAAACATAAAATAAGGTAAATTTGTAATGAAATATATGTACAAAATACACATAAAATAATGTAAATTTGTATGAAAATATATATACAAATACACATAAAATAGCATGAATTTGTATAAAAATATATTTTCAAAATAAACATTAAATAATGTAAATGCGTATAAAAATATAAATACAAAGTATATATAAAATAATGTTAATTCGTATCAAAATAAATCAACAAAAATCCAATAAAATAATATATATTTGAATGAAAATAAATTTACAAAATACACATAACATAAGTAAAATTTGTATTAAAATATATTCAAAAATACCCAGAAATAATTTGAATTTATATGAAAATAGATATACATATATATATATATATATATATATATATATATATATATATATATATATATATATATATATATATATATATATATATATATATATATATATATATATATATATATATATATATATATATATATATATATATATATATATATATATATATATATATATATATATATATATATATATATATATATATATATATATATATATATATATATATATATATATATATAAAATACCCATAAAATATTGTAAATTTGTGTCAAAATATATCAACAAATACACAAAAAATATCGTAAATTTGTATAAAATATATATACAAAATACACATTAAATAATGGAAAAGTGTATAAAAATATATATACAAAATACGCATAGAATAATGTAAAATCGTATCAAAATAAATGAACAGAATATCAATAAAATAATATAAATTTCTATGAAAATAAAGATGCAAAATACCCATAAAATAACGCATATTTGTATAAAAATATATATACAAAAATACACATAAAATAATTAAATTTGTATTAAAATACATATGCAAAATGCACATACAATAAGATAAATTTGTATTGAAATAGATATGCAAAATACACATCAAATAATCTAAATTTGTATTAAAATATGTATACGAAAACACATAAAATAGCGTAAATTTCTATGAAAATATATATAAAAAATACACATAAAATGATGTAAATACGAATAAAAATATATATACAAAATACACCTAAAATAATGTAAATTCGTATCAAATTCAATAAACTAAATTTCAATAAAAGAATGTATATATGTAGGAAAATAAATATACAAAATAATATATAAAATAGCTAACATTTGTATAAAAATACATGCAAAAATACACAAAAATAGTTTCAATTTGTATGAAAATACAAATACAAAATACACATAAAATCAGATAAATTTGTATTGAAATACATATAAAAAATACACATAAAATAATGTAAATTTGTATGAAAATATATAAACAAATAGACATAAAATAAAGTATATAAGTTTAAAATATATAGAAAATGCACAGTAAATAATATAAATACGTAAAATAAAATATATACAAAACACACAGAAAAATGTTAAATCGTATCAAAATAAATGCGCAGAATATCAATAAAATAATGTAAAATTGTAAGAAAATAAAGATGCAAAATAATCATATAAAAAGCATATTTTTATGAAAATATATATACAAAAATACATATCAAATAGTTAAATTTGTATTAAAATAAATATACAAAATACACATACAATATGGTAAATTTGTATTGAAATAGATATGCAAAACACACATCAAACAATGTAAATTTGTTGCAAAATATATATACGAATAAACATAAAAAAACGTATATTTCTCTAAAAATATATATAAAAAATACACATAAAATGATGTAAATACGTATAAAAATATATATACAAAATACACATAAAATAATGTAAATTCGTACCAAAATAAATAAACAAAATACCAATAGAAGAATGTGAATTTGTATTAAAATAAATATACAAAATATACATAAAATAACGTAAATTTGTATAAAACTCTATAAAAAAATGCCCAAAAGTAATTTAAATTTGTATGAAAATAGATATACAAAATGTGTATAAAATAAAATAAATTTGTATTGAAATATATATAAAAAATACATAAAATAATGTATATTTTTATCAAAATAATTAAACAAATACGCATAAAATAACGTAAATTTGTTTTAAAATATATATAAATATACAAAATATACATAAAATAACGTAAATTTGTATAAAACTCAATACAAAAATACACAATAAATAATTTAAATTTGTATGAAAATTAATATACAAAATACACATAAAATTAGGTAAATTTGTATTGAAATACATATACAAAATACACATAAAATAATGTAAATTTGAATAAAAATATATAAACAAATACACTTAAAATAACGTAAATTTGTTTGAAATATATATACAAAATACACATCAAATAATGTAAATATGTATTAAAAAATAAATACAAAAGACAAATAGAATAATGTTAAATAGTATCAAAATAAATATACAGAATATTAATAAAATAATGTAAATTTTAAAGAAAATAAAGATGCAAAATATCCATAAAACAACGCATTTTTTATGAAAATATATATACCAAAATACACATAAAATATTTAAATTTGTATTACAATAAATATACAAAATGCACATACAATAAGGTAAATTTGTATTGAAATAGATATGCAAAATACATATAAAACAATGTAAATTTGTTTCAAAATATATATACGAATACACATAAATTAACGTAGAATTCTAAAAAAAATATATATACAAAATACACATAAAATGAAGTAAATACGTATCAGAAAATGTATACAAAATACACAAAAATAATGTAAATTCGTATCAAAATACATAAACAAAATGCCAATAAAAGAATGTGTACTTGTATAAATATAAATATACAAAATACACATAAAATAACGTAAAATTGTAAAGAACTATATACAAAAATAAACAAAAATAATTAAATTTGTATGAAAATAGATATTATATGTATTTCAATAAAAATTTGCCTAATTTTATGTGTAGTTTGCATATCTATTTTCAAACAAATTTATATGATTTTTGTGTATTTTTGTATATATTTTTATACAAATTTTACCTATTCTATTTGTATTTTGTATATATATTTTCTTACAAATATACATTCTTTTATTGGAATTTTGTTTATTCATTTTGATACGAATTTACATTATTTTATGTGTATTTTAAATATGTATTTTTCCACGTATTTACATTATTTTATGTGTGTTTTGTATATATATTTTCATAAAAATTTACGTTATTTTATTTAGTGTATTCGTATATGTTTTAATACAAATTTATATTATTTTATGTGCATTTAGCATATCTATTTCAATAAAAATTTATCTTATTGTATGTGTATTTTGTATAATTATTTTAATACAAATTTAATTATTTGATGGGTATTTTTGTATATATAATTTTTTTAAATGTGTAATTTTATGGGTACTTTATATCTTTGTTTTCATTTTTACATTACTTCATTGATATTCTGTACATTTATATTGATACAATTTTACATTATTCTAGGTGTATTTTGTATATATTTTCCTTACATATTTACATTATTTTATGTGTATTTTGTATATATGTTTTTCTACGTATTTACATTATTTTATGAGTATTTTGTATATATATTTTTCACATACAAATTCATGTTATTTTATGTGTATTTGTACATATATTTTCATACAAATTTATATTATTTTATGTGTATTTTTACATATATTTCATTACAAATTTACCTTATTTTATGTTAATTTTTTATATTTATTTCATTTAATTTTAAATTATTTTATGTGTATATTTGTATTTGTATTTAGGTTATTTTATATGTATTTTCTATATATATTTTCATCCAAAATTACATTATTTTATTGGTATTTTCTTAATTTAATTCGATGCGAATTTAGATTATTTCATAGGTATTTTGTATACATATTTTTTTACTCATTTACATTATCTAATGTGTGTTTTGTATATATATTTTTTTGCAAATTTACCTTTTTCCATGTGCATTTTTGTACATATATTTTTAAAGAAATTTGCGTTATTTTACGTGTATTTTGTATATGTTTTCTCACACAAATTTACATTATTTTATTGGTATTTTGTTTATTTATTTTGATACGAATTACATGATTATATGTGTATTTTGTACATATTTTTTTATACGTATTTACATTATTAAATGTGTATTTTGTTCATATTTTTTTTTAAACTACGTTATTATATGTGTATTTGTATGAATATTTTGATTCAAATTTACATTATTATATGTATTTTGTATATATATTTCAATTCATATTTAGCTTACATTTTTATAAAATATATATACAAAATACACATGGAATAATGTAAAATTGTATCAAAATAAATACACAGAATGTCAATAAAATAATAAAAATTTGTATGAAAATAAAGATGCAAAATACCCATAAAATAAAGCATATTTTAATAAAAATACATATACAAAAATACACATAGAATAATTAAATTTATATTAAAATTAATATACAAAATGAACAAACAATATGGTAAATTTATATTGAAATAGATATGCAAAACACACATAAAACAAGGTAAATTTATTTCAAAATATATATACGAATACACATAAAAAAACGTTATTTTCTATAAAAATGAATATAAAAAATACAATCACAAATACACAAAAATAATTTAAATTTGTATGAAAATAAATATACAAAATACACATAAAATTAGGTAAATTTGTATTAAAATACATGTACAAAATACACATAAAATAATGTAAATTTGAATGAAAATATATAAATAAATACAGTTTAAATAACGTAAATTTGTATAAAATATATATACAAAATACACATTAAATAATGCAAATATGAATGAAAAAAATATATACAAAACACAAATAGAATAGGGTAAAATCGTATCAAAATAAATACTCAGAATACTAATAAAATAATGTAAAATTGTATGAAAATAAAGATGCAAAATACCCATAAAATAACTCATTTTTTAGAAAATATATATATACCAAAATACACATAAAATATTTAAATTTGTATTAAAATAAATATACAAAATGCACATTCATTAAGGTAAATTTGTATTGAAATAGATATTCAAAATACATATAAAACTATGTAAATTTGTTTAAAAATATACATACGAACACAGAAAATAACGTAGATTTCTATAAAAATATATATAAAAAATACACATAAAATTAAGTAAATACGTATAAAAAATATATACAAAATACACATCTAAATTTGTATGAAGATATTTATACAAATACACATAAAATAACATGAATTTGTATAAAATTTATATCAAAATATATACGAATACACACAAGAAAATAGAGTAAATTTTTATGAAAATGTATAAACAAAATACACATAAAATAATTTAAATACGTAGAAAAGTATATATACAAAATACACATAAAATCATGTAAATTCGTAACAAAATAAATAAACAAAATTCCAATAAAAGAATGTATATTTGTAGGAAAATATATATACAAATTACAAATAAAATATCTGAAATTTGTATAAAAATATATACAAAAATACACAAAAATAGTGTAAATTAGTTTGAAAATAGATATGCAAAATACACATAAAATTAGGCAAATTTTTATTAAAATACATATACAAAATACACATAAAAAAATAAAAATTTGTATGAAAATAAATTAACAAATACACATAAAACAACGTAAATTTGGAAAAAATATATATACAAAATAAACATTAAATAATGTAAATATGTATAAAAAAATATATATATACAAAATACACATAGAATAATGTTAAATCGTATCAAAATAAATAAACAAATATCAATAAAATAATGTAAATTTGTATGAAAATAAAGATGCAAAATACCCATATAATAACGCATAAAAATATATATAAAAAAATACACATAAAATAGTTTAATTTGTATTAAAATAAATATACAAAATGCACGTACAATAAAGTAAATTTGTATTAAAATAGATATGCAAAATACATATATATAATGTAAATTTGTGTCAAAAGATATATACGAATACACATAAAATAGAGTAAATTTCTATGAAAATATGCATACAAAATACATATAAAATTATGGAAATAAATATAAAAATATATATACCAAATACCCCTAAAATAATGTAAACTCGTATCAAAATAAATAAACAAAATTCCGATAAAAGAAAGTATATTTGTAGGAAAATAAATATACAAAATACATATAAAATAGCGAAAATTTGAAGAAATATATATACAAAAAAACACAAAAATAATTTCAATTTGTATGAAAATAGATATACAAAATACACATATAATTAGTTAAATTTGTATTTAAATACATATACAAAATACACATAAAATAATGTAAATTTGTATGAAATGAAAACAAATACACATAAAATAACATACATTTGTATAAAATATATATACAAAATACACATAGAATAATGTAAAATCGTATAAAAAAAATACACAGAGTATCAATAAAATAATGTAAATTTGTATGAAAATAAAGATGCAAAATACCCATAAAATAAAGTATATTTTTATAAAAATACATATACAAAAATACACATAGAATAATTAAATTTGTATTAAAATTAATATACAAAATGCACATACAATAAGGTAAATTTGTATTGAAAAAATATGAAAAATACACATAAAACAGTGTAAATTTGTTTCAAAATATATATACGAACACATATAAAATAACGTAGATTTCTATAGAAATATATATACAAAATACACATGAAATGATGTAAATACGTATAAAAATATATATACAAAATACACATTAAATAATGTAAATTCGCGTCAAAATAAATAAACAAAATATCGATAAAAGAATGAGTATTTGTATGAAAATAGATATACAAAATACACATAAAATAACCTAAATTTGTATAAAAATATATACAAAAATACACAAAAATTATTTAAACTTGTATGAAAATAAATATACAAAATACACATAAAATTAGATAAATTTGTGTTGAAATACGTATACAAAATACACATATAATAATGTAAATTTTAATGAAAATAAATAAACAAATACACTTAAAATAACGTAAATTTGTATAATATATATATATATATATATATATATATATATATATATATATATATATATATATATATATATATATATATATATATATATATATATATATATATATATATATATATATAAATTACAAATTAAATAATATAGATATGTATAAAAAAATATATACAAAATACAAATAGAATAATGTAAAATCGTATCAGAATAAATACACAGAATATTAATAAAATAATGTAAATTTGTTTGAAAATAAAGAAGAAAAATACCCATAAAATAACGAATTTAAAAAAAAAGATATACCAAAATACACATAGAAAATTTAATTTTGTATTGAAATAAATATACAAAATACACATACACTAATTTAAATTTTTATTGAAATAGATATGCAAAATACATATAAAACAAAGTAAATTTGTTTCAAAATATATATACAAATACACATAAAATAACGTAGATTTCTATGAAAATATATATACAAAATACACATAAAATGAAGTAAATACGCATAAAAAATGTATTCAAAATACACATAAAATAATGTAAATTCGTATCAAAATAAATAAACAAAATACCAATAAAAGAATGTGTATTTGTATGAAAATAAATATAAAAAATACAAATAAAATAATATAAATTTATATAATACTATATACAAAAATACACACAAGTAATTAAATTTGTATGGAAATAGATATACAAAATACACACAAAATAAGCTAAATTTGAATTGAAATTTATATACAAAATACATAAAATAAATCAAATTTGAATCAAAAATTTTATAGAAATACACATAATAACGTAAATATGTATAAAAATATATAAACAAAATACACATTAAATAATGTAAATACGTATAAAAAATATATACAAAATACACATTTAATAATGTTATTCGTATGAAAATAAATAAACAAAATACCAATAAAATAATGTAAATTTGTATGCGAAAACATATTCAAAATACACATAAAATAACGTAAAATTTTATAAAAATATATGTACAGAAATGCACATAAAATAAATTTGCATAAAAATATATACAAAAAACACATTAAATAATGTAAATGAGTATAAAAATATGTATACAAAATACCTATGAAATAATCTAAATTCGTATCGAATTAAATTAAGAAAATACCAATAAAATATTGTAATTTTGAATGAAAATATATATAGAAAATAAATATAAAATAACCTAAATACAGTTACAAATATACACATAAAATAATTTAAAATTTAATGAAATAAATATATAAAAAAAACATTAAAAAGGTAAATTAATAATGAAATGAATGTAAAAATACACATAAAATAATAAAAATTAGTATGAAAAAATATATACAAATTCACATAAAAAAACATGAATTTGTATAAAATTAGTATCAAAATATATACGAATACTCACAATAAAATGACGTATTTTTTTATGAAAATGTATATACAAAATACACATAAAATAATTTAAATACATAGAACATGATATATACAAAATACACATAAAATAATGTAAATTCGTATCAAAATAAATGAACAAAACTCTAATAAAAGAATGTATATTTGTAGGAAAATATATATACAAAATACAAATAAAAGAACTAAAATTTGTATGAAAATAATACAAAAATACACAAAAATAATTTTTTTTTTTAAATATATATGCAAAATACACATAAAATTAGGAAAATTTGTATTGAAATACGTATACAAAATACACATAAAATAAAGTAAGTGTTTGAAAATACATAAACAAATACACATAAAATAACATAAATTTTTATATATATATATATATATATATATATATATATATATATATATATATATATATATATATATATATATATATATATATATATATATATATATATATATATATACAAAATAAACATTAAATAATGTAAATATGTATAAAAAAATACAAAATACACAAAAATAGATATGCAAAATACATATCAACAATGTAAATTTGTTTCAAAATATATATACGAATACACATAAAATAAGGTAGATTTCTATAAAAATATATATACAAAATACACATAAAATTAAGTAAATACGTATAAAAAAATGTATACAAAATGCACATAAAATAATGAAAATTCGTATCAAAATAAATAAACAAAATACCAATACAGGAATGTGTATTTGTATAAATATAAAAATACAAAATACACATTAAATAACGTAAATTTGTATAAAACTATACACAAAAATACACAGAAGTAACTAAATTTGTATGAGAATAGATATACAAAATACACATAAAATAAGCTAAATTTGAATTCAAATATATATACAAAGTATATCAAATAATGTAAATTTGTATCAAAATATTTATAAAAATACACATATAATAAAGTGGATTTGTATAAAAATATATAAACAAAATACTCATTAAATAATCTAAAAACGTGTATGAATTTTGTACCAAATACACATATAATAATGTAATTCGTATCAAAATAAATAAACAAAATACCAATAATATAATGTAAATTTGTATGAGAAAACATATACAAAATACACATAAAATAACGCAAATTTCTATAAAAATATATGTGCAAAAATGCACATAAAATAAAGTAAATTTGCATAAAATATATATACAAAACACACATTAAATAATGTACATGCGTATAAAAATATGTATACAAAATACCAATTAAATAATCTAAATTCGAATCGAATCAAATTAACAAAATACCAAAAAAATAATGGAATTTTGGATGAAAATATCTATAGAAAATACAAATAAAATAACCTAAATACAAATATAAAAATACACATGAAATAATTTAAAATTGAATGAAATAAATATACAAAATAAACATAAATAAGGTAAATTTGTAATGAAATATATGTGCAAAATACACATCAAATAATATAAATTTGTATGAAAATATATATACAAATACACATAAAATAACATGAATTAGTATAAAAATATATATTCAAAATAAACATTAAATAATGTATAAAAATATATACAAAGTACATATAAAATAATGGAAATTCTTATCAAAATAAATCAACAAAATACCAATGAAATAATATATATTTGAATGAAAATAAATTTACAAAATAAACATAACATAAGTAAAATTTGTATAAAAATATATAAAAAATACCCAGAAATAATTTCAATTTGTATGATAATAGATATACAAAATACACATAAATCTAAGTAAATTTCTTTTGAAATATATATACAAAATACCCATAAGATATTGTAAATTTGTGTCAACATATATCAACAAATACACGTAACGTAACGTAACGTAACGAAACGTAAATTTGTATAAAATATATATACAAAATACACCTTAAATTAAGGAAAAATGTATACAAAAATATATACAAAATACACATAGAATAATGTAGAATTGTATCAAAATAAATGAACAGAATATCAATAAAATAATGTAAATTTCTAAGAAAATAAAGATGCAAAATACCCATAAAATAACGCATATTTGTATAAAAATATACATACAAAAATACACATGAAATAAGTAAATTTGTAGTAAAATAAATATACAAAATGGATACGAATACTTATAAAATAGAGTAAATTTCTATGAAAATATTCATACAAAATACATATAAAATTATGTAAATAAGTATAAAAATATATATACCAAATATACCTCAAATAATGTAAATTCGTATCAAAATAAATAAAGAAAATTCCGATAAAAGAACGTATATTTGTAGGAAAATAAATATACAAAATACACATTTAAATACATGTACAAAATACACATAAAATAATGAAAATTTGTATGAAATGAAAACAAATACACATAAAGTAACGTATATATGTATAAAATATATATACAAAATACACATAGAATAATGAAAAATCGAATAAAAATAAATAATAAATGAATAAAATAATGTAAATTTGTATGAAAATAAAGATGCAAAATACTCATAAAATAATTAAATTTGTATTAATATTAACATAAAAAATGCACATACATGTAAATTTGAATGAAAATATATAAACAAATACACTTAAAATAACGTAAATTTGTATAAAATATATATGCAAGATACACATTAAATAATGTAAATGTGTATAAAAAAATATATACAAAAAAGAAATAGAATAATGTAAAATCGTATCAAAATAAATACACAGAATATCAATAATAAAATGTAAATTTGTATGAAAAGAAAGATGCAAAAGTCCCATAAAATAGCGCATTTTTTATAAAAATATATATACCAAATATTTAAATTTGTATTGAAATAAATATACAAAATGCATATACAGTAAGGTAAATTTGTATTGAAAGAGATATTCAAAAATACATATAAAACAATGTAAATTTGTTTCAAAATATATATGCGAATACACATAAAATAATGAATGTGTATTTGTATGAAAATAGATAATAGATAATAAATTTGTATAAAATATATATATGGAAGATACGCATTAAATAATGTAAATATGTATAAAAATGTATATACAAAAAACAAATAGAATAATGTAATATCGTATCAAAATAAATACACCGAATATTAATAAAATAATGTAAATTTGTTTGAAAATAAAGATGCAAAATTCCCATAAAATAGTGCATTTCTTATAAAAATATATATACCAAAATACACATAAAATATTTAAATTTGTATTGAAATAAATATACAAAATGCACATACAATAAGGTAAATTTGTATTGAAAGAGATTTGGAAAAATACATATAAAACAGTGTAAATTTGTTTCAAAATATATTTACGAATACAAATAAAATAACATAGATTTCTATAAAAATATATATATAAAATACACATAAAATTGAGTAAATGTAAATTTGTTTCAAAATATATATACGAATACAAATAAAATAACGTAGATTTCTATAAAAATATATATACAAAATACACATTAAATTAAGTAAATACGTATAAAAAAATGTATACAAAATACACATAAAATAATGTAAATTCGAATTAAAATAAATAAACAAAATACCAATAAAAGAATGTGTATTTGGATAAATATAAATATACAAAATACACATACAAAATAAACATAAAATAAGGTAGATTTGTAATAAAATATATGTACAACATACACATAAAATAATGTAAATTTATATGAAAATATATATACAAATACACATAAAATACCATTAATTTGTATAAAAATATATATTCAAAATAAATATTAAATTATGTAAATGCGTATAAAAATATATATACAAAGTACATATAAAATAATGTAAATTCGTATCAATATAAATCAACAAAACACCAATAAAATAGTAAATATTTGAATGAAAATAAATTTACAAAATACAAATAACATAACTAAAATTTATATTAAAATATACAAAAATACATAGAAATAATCTGATTTTGTATGAAAAATAGATATACAAAATACACATAAAACTAGGTAAATTTCTTTTGAAATGTATATACAAAATACCCATAAAATATTGTAAATTTGTGTCAAAATATATAAACAAATACACATAAAATAACGTAAATTCGTATGAAAAATATATACAAAATACACTTAGAATAATGTCAATTCGTATCAAAATGAATGAGCAGAATATCAATAAAATAATGTAAATTTGTATGCAAGAAAAGATGCAAAATACCCATAAAATAAAGAAAATGTTTATAAAAATACTGATACAAAAATACACATCGAATAATTAAATTTGTATTAAAATTAATATACAAAATGAGTGTATAATAAGGTAAATTTGTATTGAAAAAATATGCAACATACACGTTTACTCATACAAATTTATATTATTTTATTGGTATTTTGTTTATTTATTTTGATACGAATTACATGATTATATGTGTATTTTGTACATATTTTTTTATACGTATTTACATTATTTAATGTGTATTTTGTTTATATATTTTCATACAAATTTACGTTATTATATGTGTATTTGTATAAATATTTTGATACAAATTTACTTTATTTCAAGTATTTTGCATATATATTTCAATTCAAATTTAGCTTATTTTGTGTGTATTTTGGATATCTATTTTCATACAAATTTAATTACTTCTGTGTATTTTTGTATATAGTTTTATATAAATTTACGTTATTTTATGTGTATTTTGTATATTTATATTTATACAAATACACATTCTTTTATTGGTATTTTGTTTATTTATTTTCATACGAATTTACATTATTTTATGTGTATTTTGTATACATTTTTTTATACTTTTTTCTTCATTTTATGTGTATTTTGTATATATATTTTTATAGAAATCTACGTTATTTTATGTGTATTCGTATATATATTTTGAAACAAATTTACATAGTCTTATATGTATTTTGCATATGTATTTCAATACAAATTTACCTTATTGTATGTGTTTTTTGTATATTTATTTTAATAAAAATTTAATTTTTTTATGCGTATTTTGGTATATATATTTTTATAAATAAAAAAAATGTGTCATTTTTTGGGTATTTTGCTTCTTTATTTTCATACAAATTTACATTATTTTATTAATATTCTGTGTATTTATTTTGATTCGATTTTACATTATTTTATTTGCCTTTTGTACATATTTTTTTATACAAATTTACGTTATTTTAAGTGTATTTCTTTATGTATTTTCATTCAAATTAACATTCTTTTATGTGTATTTTGTATATGTATTTCAATAAAAATTTACCTAATTTTATGTGTATTTTGTATATTTATTTTCATACAAATTTAAAATATTTTTGTGTATTTTTTTATATAGTTTGATTCAAATTTTCGTTATTTTATGTGTATTTTGTATATCTCTTTTCATACAAATACACATTCTTTTATTGATATTTTGTTCATTTATTTTGACGCGAGTTTACATTATTTAATGTGTATTTTGTATATATATTTTTATACGTATTTACATTATTTTATTTGTGTTGTGTACATATTTTTTTATACAGATTTACGTTATTTTAGGTGTATTTGTTTATGTATTTTCATTGAAATTTACATTATTTTATGTGTATTTTGTATATGTATTTCAATACAAATTTACCTAATTTTATGTGTATTTTGTATTTTTATTTTCATACAAATTTAAAATATTTTTGTGTAATTTTGTATATAGTTTGATACAAATTTAGGTTATTTTATGTGTATTTTGTATATCTATTTTCATACAAATGCACATTCTTTTATTGATATTTGTAAATACACATAAAATTAGGTAAATTTGTATTGAAATACATATGCAAAATACACTTAAAATAATGTAAATTTGAATGAAAATATATAAACAAATACATTTAAAATAACGTAAATTTGTATAAAATATATATAAAAAATACACATTAAATAATGTAAATATGTATAAAATCGTATCAAAATATATACACAGAATATTAATAAAATAATGTAAATTTGTATGAAAATTAGGATGAAAAATACGTATAAAATAACGCATTTTTTATAAAATTATATATACCAAAATACACATAAAATATTTGAATTTGTATCAAAATAAATATACAAAATGCACATTCAATAAGGTAAATTTGTATTGAAATAGATATGCAAAATTCATATAAAACATTGTAAATTTGTTTCAAAATATATATACGAATACACATAAAATAACGTAGATTTCTATAAAAATATATATACAAAATACACATAAAATTAAGTAAATACGTATAAAAAATGTATACAAAATAAAAATAAAATAATGTAAATTCGTATAAATATAAATAAACAAAATACCAATAAAAGAATGTGTATTTGTATAAATATAAATATACAAAATGCACATAAAATAACGTAAATTTATATAAAACTATATACAAAAATACACAGAAGTAATTAAATTTGTATTAAAATAGATATACAAAATACACATAAAATAAGCTAAATTTGAATTGAAATATATATACAAAATACATAAAATAATGTAAATTTGTATCAAAATACTTATGAAAATACACATATAATAACGTAAATTTGTATAAAAATATATAAAAAAATACACATTAAGTAATGTAAATACGTATAAAAAAATATGTACAAAATACACATATAATCATGTAATTCGTATCAAAATAAATAAACAAAAAAACAATAAAATAATGTAAATTTGTATGAGAAAACATATACAAAATACACATAAAATAACACAAATTTCTATAAATATATATGTACCAAATGCACATAAAATTAATTTGCATAAAAAAATATATACAAAACACACATTAGATAATGTAAATGAGTATAAAAATATGTATACAAAATACCTATGAAATAATCTAAATTCGTATCGAGTTAAATTAAGAAAATGCCAATAAATTAATGTAATTTTGGATGAAAATATATATAGAAAACACACAAAAATAACCTAAATACAAATACAAATATACACATTAAATAATTTAAAATTGAATAAAATGAATATACAAAATAAACATAAGATAAGGTAAATTTGTAATGAAATATATGTAAAAATACACATAAAATAATTTAAATTTGTATGAAAATATATATATATATATATATATATATATATATATATATATATATATATATATATATAATATATATATATATATTATATATATATATATTATATATATATATATATATATATATATATATATATATATAATATATATATATATATATATATATATATATATATATATATATGTATATATAATATATATATATATAATATATATATATACATATATATTATATATAAATAATTTAAATATATATAATATATATATATATATATACATAAAATAATGTAAATTCGTAAAAAAATAAATACACAAAATTCCAATAAAAGAATGTATATTTGTAGGAAAATATATATACAAAATACAAATAAAATAACTAAAATTTGTATTAAAATATATACAAAAATACACAAAAATAATTTAAATTTGTTTGAAAATAGATATTCAAAATACACATAAAGTTAGGCAAATTTGAATTGAAATACATATACAAAGCTCACATAAAATAATGTAAATTTGTATGAAAATATATAAACAAATACACATAAAATAACGTAAATTTGGAAAAAAATATATATACAAAATATTTTAAATATGTATAAAAATATATTATATTATATATATTTTTATTGAAATTTGCGTTATTTATGTGTATTTTGTATATGTTTTCTCATACAAATTTACATTATTTTATTGGTATTTTGCCTATTTATTTTTATACGAATTACATGATTATTTGTGTATTTTGAACATATTTTTTATACGTATTTACATTAATTAATGTGTATTTTGTTTATATATTTTTATACAAATTTACGTTATTATATGTGTATTTTTATAAGTATTTTGATACAAATTACATTATTTTATGTATTTTGTATATATATTTCAATTCAAATTTAGCTTATTTTATGTGTATTTTGTATATCTATTTTAATACAAATTTAATTACTTCTATGTATTTTTGTATATAGTTTTATATAAATTTACGTTATTTTATGTGTATTTTGTATATTTATATTTATAGAAACACACATTCTTTTATTAGTATTTTGTTTATTTATTTTGATACGAGTTTACATTATTTTATGTGTATTTTGTATACATTTTTTTATACGTATTTACTTAATTATATGTGTATTTTGTATATATATTTTTATAGAAATCTACGTTGTTTTATGTGTATTCCTTTATATATTTTGAAACAAATTTACATTGTTTTATATATATTTTGAGTATCTATTTCAATACAAATTTACCTTATTGTATGTGCATTTTATATGCTTATTTTAATACAAAATCAAATATTTTATGTGTTTTCGTATATATGGGTATTTTGCATCTAAATTTTCATACAAATTTATATTATTTTATTAATATTTTGTGTATTTATTTTGATACGATTTTACATTATTCTATTTGTGTTTTGTATCTATTTTTTTTATACATATCTACATTATTTAATGTGTATTTGTATATAAATTTGATACAAATTTACGTTATTTTTAGTGTATATGTTTATATATTTTCATTCAAATTTACATTATTTTATGTGTATTTTGTATATGTATCTCAAAACAAAATTACCTAATTTTATGTGTTTTTTGTATATTTATTTTCATACAAGTTTAAATTATTTTTGTGTATTTTTGTATATAGTTTTATACAAATTTAGGTTATTTTATTTGTAATTTGGATATCTATTTTCATACAAATACACATTCTTTTCATGATATTTTGTTTATTTATTTTTACACGAATTTACATTATTTAATGTGTATTTTGTATATATATTTTTATACGTATTTACATCATTTCATGTGTATTTTGTATATATATTTCTATAGAAATCTACGTTATTTTATGTGTATTCGTATATATATTTTGAAACAAATTTACATTGTTTAAGTGTATTTTGCATATTTATTCAATACAAATTTACCTTATTGTATGTGCATTTTGTATATTAATTTTAATACAAATTTGATTATTCTGTGTTTATTTTTGTATATGTATTTTTATAAAAATATGCTTTATTTTATGGGTATTTTCTATATATATTTTCATCCAAAATTACATTATTTTATTGGTATTTTCTTAATTTAAATCGATACGAATTTAGATTATTTCATAGGTATTTTGTATAAATATTTTTATACTCATTTACATTATCTAATCTGTGTTTTGTATATATATTTTTATGCAAATTTATTTGATGTGCATTTTTGTACTTATATTTTAATAGAAATTTGCGTTATTTTATGTGTTTTTTGTATTTGTTTTCTCATACAAATTTATATTATTTTATGGGTATTTTGTTTATTTATTTTGATACGAATTATATGATTATATGTTTATTTTGTACATATTTCTTATACGTATTTACATTATTTAATGTGTATTTTGTTTATATATTTTTATACAAATTTACGTTCTTATATGTGTATTTGTATAAATATTTTGATACAAATTTACTTTATTTTATGTATTTTGTATATATATTTCAATTCAAATTTAGCTTATATTGTGTGTATTTTGTATATCTATTTTCATACAAATACACTTTTTTTATTGGTATATTGTTTATTTATTTTGATACGAATTTACATTAAATTATGTGTATTTTGTATACATTTTTTATACGTATTTACCTAATTTTTTGTGTATTTTGTATATATATTTTTATAGAAATCTACGTTATTTTATGTGTATTCGTATATATATTTTGAAACAAATTTACATTTTTTTTATATGTATTTTGCATATCTATTTTAATACAAATTTACTTTATTGTATGTGTATTTTGTATATTTATTTTGATACAAATTTAAATTTTTTATGTGTATATTTGTATATATATTTTTATATTTATTGGGTATTTTGCTTCTTTATTTTCATACAAATTTACATTATTTTATTAAGATTCTGTGTATTTATTTTGATACGATTTTACATTATTCTATTTGTGTTTTGTATATATTTACATTATTTAATTTGTATTTTGTATATATATTTTATACAAATTTACGTTATTTTAAGTGTATTTATTTATGTATTTTTATTCAAATTTACATTATTTTATGTGTATTTTGTATTTGTATTTCATTACAAATTTAGCAAGTTTTATGTGTATTTTGTATATTTATTTTCATAAAAATTAAAACTAATTTTGTGTATTTTTGTATATAGTTTTATATAATTTTAGGTTATTTTATGTGTATTTTGTATAGCTATTTTCATACAAATACGCATTCTTTTATTGATATTTTGTCTATTTATTTTGACGCGAATTTTAATTATTTAATGTATATATATATATATAGATATAGATATATATAGATATAGATATAGATATAGATATAGATATAGATATAGATATATATATATATATATAGATAGATAGATAGATAGATAGATAGATAGATAGATAGATAGATAGATAGATAGATAGATAGATAGATAGATAGATAGATAGATAGATAGATAGATAGATAGATATATTTTTATTTATACGTGTTTACATCATTTGATGTGTATTTTGTATATATATTTCTATAGAAATCTACGTTGATTTATGAGTATTCGTATATAGATTTTGAAACAAATTTACACTGTTTTATATGTATTTTGCTTATTTTTTCAATACAAATTTACCTTATTGTATAAGCATTTTGTATATTAATTTTCATACAAATTTAATTATTCTATGTGTATTTTTGTATATGTATTTTTACAAAAATATGTTTTATTATATGGGTATTTTGCATCTTTATTTTCATACAAATTTACATTATATTATTGATATTCTCTGTATTGATTTTGATACGATTTTACATTATTCTATGTGTATTTTGTATATATATTTTATACAAATGTACGTTACCTTATGTGTGTTTGTTTTCATTTCATACAAATTTACATTATTTTATGTGTATTTTGTACATGTATTTAATTACAAATTTAACTAATTATATGTGTATTTTGTATATCTATTTTCATACAAACTGAAATTATTTTTGTGTATTTTTGTATATATTTTTATATAAATTATTTTATGTGTATTTAGTATATTTATTTTCCAGCAAATATACATTCTTTTATCGGAATTTTGTGTATTTATTTTGACACGAATTTACATTATTTGAGGTATATTTGGTATATATATTTTTATACTTATTTACATCATTTTATATGTATTTTGTATGAATATTTTCATAGAAGTTTACTCTATTTTATGAGTATTCGTATATATATTTTGATACAAATTTCATTATTCATGTGAATTTTCTATATCTATTTTAATACAAATTTACTTTATTGTATGTGGATTTCGTATATTTATTTTAATACAAATTTAATTATTTTATATGTTTTTTTGTATATATATTTTTATACAAATATGCGTTATTATATGAGTATTTTGCATCTTCATTTTAATTTTAATTTTTTTTTTTTTTTTACGTTGTTGCCTATTGCGCCGGTAGGCATCTTCCCGGTGGGGCCTGATGGTCGGCCCAAGGCTTCTTCCAGGTGGGGCCTGATGGTCGGCCCAGCCCGTTCTGGCGCAGGCGAGTGTTTATAGTGGCGCCATCTTGCATTGGCTCATGCTGTCCCCCGGAACTCGTACTTGATTCGCTTGGACGGCTTCCTCTAGAGTCCGGGTTGATGGGTGGTCTTCAGGACAGCATGTGGGTAGTTTTAAGTCACTCGGCGGTGACCGAAAAATCCGAGTGGTAGCGTGAGGATTCGAACCCGCGTCGTCCATCACGCGGCGAATGTGGGTCCAGTACGCTATCACTTCGGCTACCGCCTACAAATTTACATTATTTTATTGATATTCTGTTAATTCATTTTGATACGATTTAACATTATTCTATGTGTATTTTGTATATATATGTTTATACATATTTACATCACTTAATGTATAATTTGTATATATATTTTATCCAAATTTACGTTATTTTATGTGTATATGTATAAATATTTTCATACAAATTTACATTGTTTTATGTGTGTTTTGTATATGTATTTCAATACAAATTTGCCTAATTTTATATGTATTTTGCATATCGATTTTCAAACAAATTTAAATTATTTCTGTGCATTTTTGTATATATTTTTATTCAAATTTTAGTTATTTTATTTGTATTTTGTTTATATATTTTCCTACAAATATGCATTCCTTTATTGGAATTTTGTTGATTTATTTTGATACGAATTTACATTACTTTAAGTGTATTTCGTATATATATTTTTCTACGTATTTACATTATTTTATATGTATTTTGAATATATATTTTCATAAAAATTTACGTTATTTTATTGTGTATATTCGTATATATTTTGATACAAATTTTATACAAATTCATGTTATTTTATGTGTATTTGAATATATATTTTCATAAAAATTTACATTATTTTATGTGTATTTTTACATATATTTTATTACGAATTTACTTTATTTCATGTTTATTTTATATATTCATTTCATGCAATTTTAAATTATTTTATGTCTATATTTGTATTTGTATTTAGGTTATTTTATGTGTATTTTTTATATATATTTTCATCCAAAATTACATTATTTTATGGGTATTTTGTTAATTTAACTCGATACGAATTTAGATTATTTCAAAGGTATTTTGTATACATGTTTTTATACGCATTTACATTATTTAATGTGTGTTTTGTATATATATTTTTATCCAAATTTACTTTATTTTATGTGCATTTTTGTACATATATTTTTAAAGAAATTAGCGTTATTTTATGTGTATTTTGTATATGTTTTCTCATACAAATTTACATTACATTATTGGTATTTTGTTTATTTATTTTGATACGAATTACATGATTATATGTGAATTTTGTACATATTTTTTTATACGTATTTATATTATTTAATGTGTATTTTGTTTATGTGTTTTTATACAAATTTACGTTATTATATGTGTATTTGTATAAATATTTTGATACAAATGTACATTATTTTGATGTATTTTGTATATATATATTTCAATTCAAACTTCTATTATTTTATGTGTTTTTTGTATATCTATTTTCATACATATTTAACTACTTTTGTGTATTTTTGTATATAGTTTTATATAAATTTACGTTATTTTATGTGTATTTTGTATATTTATATTTATACATATACACATTCTTTTATTGGTATTTTGTTTATTTATTTTGATACGAATCTACATTATTTTATGTGTATTTTGTATACATTTTTTATACGTATTTATTTCATTTTATGTGTATTTTGTATATATAATTTTATAGAAATCTACGCTATTTTATGTGTATTCGTATTTATATTTTAAAACAAATTTACATTGTTTGATATGTATTTTGCATATCTATTTCAATATAAATTTACCTTATTGTATGTGCATTTTCTATATTTATTTTAATATAAATTTAATTTTTTTTATGTATTTTGGTATATATACTCTTATAAAAAAATGCGTTATTTTATGGGTTTTTTGCTTCTTTATTTTCATACAAATTTACATTTTTTATTAGTATTCTGTGTATTTATTTTGATACGATTTTACATTATTCTATTTCGGTTTTGTATATATTTTTTTTATACATATTTACATTATTTAATGTGTATCTTGCATATATATTTCATCCATATTTATTATCTATTATTTATTTTCATTCAAATACACATTCTTTTCACGATATTTTGTTTATTTATTTTGACACGAATTTACATTACTTAATATGTATTTTGTATATATATTTTTATACGTATTTGCATAATTTCATGTGTATTTTGTATATATATTTCTATAGAAATCTACGTTATTTTATGTGTATTCGTATATGTATTTTGAAACAAATTTACATTGTTTTATATGTATTTTTGAATATCTCTTTCAATACAAATTTACCTTACTGTATATGCATTTTGTATATTTATTTCAATACAAATTTAAATATTTGGTATATATATTTTTATAAAAAATGCGCTATTTTATGGGAATTTTGCATCTTTCTTTTCATACAAATTTACATTTTATTATTGATATTCTGTGTATTTATTTTGATACGATTTTACATTATTCTATTTCTTTTTTGTATATATTTTTTTATACACATTTACATTATTTAATGTGTATCTTGCATATATATTTTATACAAATTTACGTTATTTTAAGTGTATTTGTTTATATATTTTCATTCAAATTTACATGTATGTGCATTTTTTATGTTAATTTTAATACAAATTTAATTATTTTATGAGTATTTTGCATCTTTATTTTCATACAAATTTACATTATTTTATTGATTTATTATTTATTTTAATTGATTTACATTATTCTATGTGTATTTTGTATATATATTTTATACAAATATATGTTACTTTATGTGTATTTGTTTTCATTTCATACAAATTTTCATTATTTTATGTGTATTTTGTACATGTATTTAAATGTGTATTTTGTATATTTATTTTCCTACAAATATACGTTCTTTTATCGGAATTTTCTTTATTTATTTTCATACGAATTTACATTATTTGAGGTATATTTGGTATATATATTTTTGTACTTATTTACATCATTTTATATGTATTTTGTATGTATATTTTCATAGAAATTTACTCTATTTTATGAGTATTCGTGTGCATTTTGTATATTTATTTTACTACAAATTTACTTATTTCATGTGTATTTTTGTATGTATATTTTTATACAAATATACGTTATTTTATGGGTATTTTGCATCTTTATTTTCTTAGAAATTTACATTATTTTATAGATATTCTGTTCATTTATTTTGATACGATTTTACATTATTCTATTTGTATTTTGTGTATATTTTTTTATACATTTTTCCTTAATTTAATGTGTATTTTGTATATATATTTTATACAAATTTACGTTTCGTTACGTTACGTTACGTTACGTGTATTTGTTGATATATGTTGACACAAATTTACAATATCTTATGGGTATTTTGTATATATATTTCAAAAGAAATTTACCTAGTTCTATGTGTATTTTGTATATCTATTTTCATACAAATTGAAATTATTTCTGGGTATTTTTTATATATTTTTATACAAATTTTACTTATGTTATGTTTATTTTGTAAATTTATTTTCATTCAAATATATATTATTTTATTGGTATTTTGTTGATTTATTTTGATAAGAATTTCCATTATTTTATATGTACTTTGTATATATATTTTCATACATTATTCAATGTTTATTTTGAATATATATTTTTATACTAATTCATGTTATTTTATGTGTATTTGTATATATATTTTCATACAAATTTATATTATTTTATGTGTATTTTGTACATATATTTCATTACAAATTTACCTTATTTATGTTTATTTTGTATATTTATTTCATTCAATTTTACATTATTTCATGTGTATATTTGTATTTGTATTTAGGCTATTTTATGTGTATTTTCTATATATATTTTCATCCAAAATTCCATTATTTTTTTGGTATTTTGTTAATTTGATTCGATACGAATTTAGATTATTTAATTGGTATTTTGTATACATATTTTTATACGCATGTACATTATTTAATGTGTGTTTTGTATATATATTTTTATGCAAATTTACTTTATTTTATGTGCATTTTTGTACATATATTTTTATAGAAATTTGCGTTATTTTATGTGTATTTTGTATATGTTTTCTCATACAAATTTACATTATTTTATTGGTATTTTGTTTATTTATTTTGATACGAATTACATTATTATATGTGTATTTTGTACAAATTTCATATACGTATTTTCATTATTTAATGAGTTTTTTGTTTATATATTTTTATACAAATCCACTTTATTATATGTGTATTTTTATAAATATTTTTATACAAATTTACATTATTTTATATACTTTGTATATATATTTGAATTCAAATTTAGCTTATTTTATGTGTATTTTGTATATCTATTCTCATACAAATTTAGTTACTTCTGTGTATTTTTGTGTATAGTTTTATACAAATTTACGTTATTTAATGTGTATTTTGTATTTTTATATTTATACAAATACACATTCTTTTATTGGTATTTTGTTTATTTATTTTGATACGAATTTACATTATTTTATGTGCATTTTGTATACATTTTTTTATACGTATTTACTTAATTTTATGTGTATTTTGTATATATATTTTTATAGAAATCTACCCTATTTTATGTGCATTCGTATATATATTTTGAAACAAATTTACATTGTTTATATGTATTTTGCATATCTATTTTTGTGTATTTTGTATTTTTTTATACATATTTACATTATTTAATGTTTATTTTGTATATATATATTATCCAAATTTATGTTATTTTATGTGTATTTGTTTATGTATTTTCAAACAAACTTACTTTATTTGATGTGTATTTTGTATATGTATTTCAATACAAATTTTCCTTATTTTATGTGTATTTTGCATATCTATTTTCAAAAAAAAAAATTTATTTTTGAGTATTTTTGTATATATTTTCATACAAATTTTAGTTCTTTTATTTGTATTTTGTATATATATTTTCCTACAAATATACATTCTTTTATTAGAATTTTGTTCATTTATTTTGATACGAATTTACATTATTTTATGTGTATTTTGTATATATCATGTTCTACGTATTTAAATTATTTTATGTGTATTTTGTATATACATTTTCATAAAAAAATTACGTTATTTTATTGTGTGTATTCGTATATATTTTGATACTAATTTTATACAAATTCATGTTATTTTATGTGAGTTTGTATATATATTTTCATACAAATTTATATTATTTTATGTGTATTTTTACACTCATTTCATTATTAATTTACCTTTTTTATGTTTATTTTGTATATTTATTTTATTAAATTTTAAATTATTTTATGTGTATATTTGTAACTGTTTTTAGGTTATTTTATATTTATTTTCTATATATATTTTCATTCAAAATTACAGTATTTTATTGGTATTTTCTTAATTTAATTCGATACGAATTTAGATTATTTCATAGGTATTTTGTATACATATTTTTATACTCATTTACATTATCTAATGTGTTTTTTGAATATATATTTTTATGCAAATTTATTTTATGTGCATTTCTGTACATATATTTTTATGAAATTTTACGTTATTTTATGTGTATTTTGAATATGTTTTCTCATACAAATTTACATTATTTTATTGGCATTTTGTTTATTTATTTTCATACGAATAACATTATTATATCTGTATTTTGTATATATTTTTTATACGTATTTACATTATTTAATGTGTATTTTGTTTATATATTTTTATACATATTTACGTTATTATGTGTATTTCTATAAATATTTTGATACAAATTTGATTTATTTCATGTATTTTGTATATATATTTCAATTCATATTTAGCTTATTTTGTGTGTATTTTATATATCTATTTCCATACAAATTTAATTACTTCTGTGTATTTTTGTATATAGTATTATATAAATTTACATTATTTTATTCGTATTTTTTATATTTATATTTATACAAATACACATTCTTTTATTGGTATTTTGTTTATTTATCTTTATACGAATTTACATTATTTTATGTGTATTTTGAATACATTTTTTTTACGTATTTACTTCATTTTATGTGTATTTTGTATATATATTTTCATAGAAATCTACGTTATTTTATGTGTATTCGTATATATATTTTGAAACAAATTTACATTGTTTTATATGTATTTTGCATATCTATTTCAATACGAATTTAAATTAGTGTAAGTGTATTTTGTATATTTATTTTAATACAAAATAAAATTTTCTATGTGTATTTTGGTATATCTATTTTTTTTTAAATTCGTTTTTTTATGGGTATTTTTCTTGTTTATTCTCAAACAAATTTACATTATTTTCTTAATATTCTGTGTATTTATTCTGATACGACTTTACATTATTCTATTTGTGTTTTGTATATATTTTTTTTATACATATCTACATTATTTAATTTGCAATTTATATAAATATTTTATACAGATTTACGTTATTTTAAGTGTATTTGTTTATGTATTTTCATTCAAATTTACATTATTATATGCGTATTTTGTATACGTATTTCAACACAAATTTACCTAATTTTATGTGTATTTTGTATTTTTATTTTCATACAAGTTTAAATTATTTTTGTGTATTTTTGTATATATTTTTATACAAATTTAGGTTATTTTATGTGTATTTTGTATATCTATTTTCATACAAATACTCATTCTTTTATCGATATTTTGTTTATTTATTTTGACGCGAATTTACATTATTTAATGTGTATTTTGTACATATATTTTTATACGTATTTACATCATTTCATGTGTATTTTGTATATATATTTCTATAGAAATCTACGTTATTTTATGTGTGTTCGTATATATATTTTGAAACAAATTTACACTGTTTTATGTGTATTTTGCATATTTTTTCAATACAAATTTACCTTATTGTATGTGCATGTTGTATATTAATTTTAATACAAATTTAATTATTCTATGTGTATTTTTGTATATGTATTTTTATAAAAATATACTTTATTTTATGGGTATTTTGCATCTTTATTTTCATACAAATTTACATTATTTTATAGATACTCTGTGTATTTATTTTGATACGATTTTACATTATTCTATGTGTATTTTGTATATATATTTTATACAAATGTATGTTATTTTATGTGTATTTGTTTTCATTTCATACAAATTTACATTATTTTATGTGTATTTTGTATATGTATTTAAATACAAATTTAACTAATTATATGTGTATTTTGCATATCTATTTTCATACAAATTGAAATTATTTTTGTGTTTTTTTGTATATATTTTTATACAAATTTTCGCTATTTTATGTGTATTTTGTATATTTATTTTCCTACAAATATACTTTCTTTTATCGGAATTTTGTTTATTTATTTTGATACGAGCTTACATTATTTTAGGGGTATTTGGTATATATATTTTTATATTTATTTCCATAATTTTTTATGTATTTTGTATGCATATTTTCATAGAAATTTACTCTATTTTTTGTGTATTCGTATATATCTTTTGATACAATTTTACATTATTTATGTGTATTTTGCATATCTATTTTAATACAAATTAAATTATTTTATGTGTATTTTTTTTATATATATTTTTATGCAGATATGCGTTATTATATGGGTATTTTGCATCTTTATTTTCTTACAAATTTACATTATTTTATTGATATTCTCTTTATTTATTTTGATACGATTTAACATTATTTTATGTGTATTTTGTATATATATTTTTTATCCATATTTACATTATTTAATGTTTATTTTGTATATATATTTTTTCCAAATTTACGTTGTTTTATGTGTATTTGTTAATATATTTTCATACAAATTTACATTATTTTATGTGTATTTTGAATATGTATTTTAAAAAAAATTTGCCTAATTTTATTGTGTATTTTGCATATCTATTTTCAAACTAATTTAAACTATTTTTGTGTATTTTTGTATATATTTTTATACAAATTTCAGATATTTTATTTGTAATTTGTATATATATTTTCCTACAAATATACATTCCTTTATTGGAATTTTGTTTATTTATTTTGATACGAATTTACATGATTTTATGTGTATTTTGTATATATACTTTTCTACGTATTTAAATTATTTTATGTGTATTTTGTTTATACATTTTCATAAAAATTTACTTTATTTTCTTGAGTGTATTCGTATATATTTTGATACAAATTTCATACAAATTCATGTTATTTTATATGTATTTGTATAAATATCTTCATACAAATTTAGATGTGTATTTTGTATACATTTTTTATACGTATTTACTTAATTTTATGTGTATTTTTTATATATTTTTATAGAAATCTACGTTATTTTCTGTGTTCGTATATATATTTTTAAACAAATTTACATAGTTTTATATGTATTTTGCATATCTATTTCAATACAAATTTACCTTAATGAATGTGCATTTTGTATATTTATTTTAATACAAATTGAAATATTTTATGTGTATTTTGGTATATATATTTTCTAAAAAATGCGATATTTTATGGGTATTTTGCATCTTTATTTTCATACAATTTTACATTATTTTATTATTATTCTGAGTATTTATTTTGATACGATTTTACCTTATTCTATTTGTGTTTTGTATATATTTTTTCATTCATATTTGCATTATTTAATGTGTATTTTGTATATATATTTTATACAAATTTACGTTATTTAAAGTGTATTTGTTTATATATTTTCATACAAATTTACATTATTTTATGTGTATTTTGTACATGTATTTTAATACAAATTTACCTAATTTTATGTGTATTTTGTATATTTTCATATTAATTTAAATTATTTTTGTGTATTTTTATATGTATTTTTTATATTCATTTTTATAGAAAACTACGTTTTTTTATGTGTATTCGTATATATATTTTGAAATAAATTTACCTTGTTTTATGTGTGTTTTGCATATCTATTTCAATACAAATTTACCATATTGTTTGTTCATTTTGTATATTAATTTTAATATAAATTTAATTATTCTTTGTGTATTTTTGTATATGTATTTTAATAAAAATATGTTTTATTTTATGGGTATTTTGCATCTTTATTTTCATACAAATTTACATTATTTTATTGACATTCTGTGTATTTATTTTGATACAATTTTACATTATTCCATGTGTATTTTGTATATATATTTTATAAAATGTAAGCTAAATTTGAATTGAAATATATATACAAAATTCATAAAATAATGTAAATTTGAATCAAAATATTTATACAAATACACATATAATAACGTAATTTTTTAAAGAAAATATATGAACAAAATACACATTAAATAATGTAAATACGTATAAAAAAATATGTACAAAATACACATATAATCATGTAATTCGTATCAAAATAAATAAAGAAAATACCAATAAAATAATGTAAATTTGTGTGAGAAAACATATACAAAATACACGTAAAATAACGCAAATTTGTATAAAAATATATGTACAAAAATGCACATAAAATAAAGTAAATTTGCATAAAAATATATATACAAAACACATTAGATAATGTAAATGAGTAAAAATATGTATACAAAATACCTTTGAAATAATCTAAATTCGCATCGAATTAAATTAAGAAAATACCAATAAAATAATGTAATTTTGGATGAAAATATATATAGAAAATACATATAAAATAACATAAATACAAATACAAATATACACATAAAATAATTTAAAATTAAATGAAATAAATATAAAAAATTAACATAAAATAAGGTAAATTTGTAATGAAATATATGTAAAAATACATAAAATAATATAAATTAGTATGAAAATATATATACAAATACACATATAATAACATGAATTTGTATGTGAAAAATATATATACAAAATACACATAAAATAATGTAAATACGTAGAAAAATATATATACAAAATACACATAAAATAACGTAAATATGTAAGGAAAATATATACAAAATACACCTAGAATAATGTAAAATTGTATCAATATAAATGTACAGAATATCAATGAAGTAATGTAAAATGAAAACAAAGATATAAAATACCCATAAAATTACACTTAAAAATATATATACAAAATACCCATTAAATAATTAAATTTGTATTAAAATAATTATACAAAATACACATACAATAAGATAAATTTTTATTTAAATAGTTATGCTAAATGCACATCAAATAATATAAATTTGTATCAAAACATATACGAATACACTAAATAAAATAACGTAAATTTTTATGAAAATATATATACAAAATACACATAAAATAATGTAAATACGTAGAAAAATACATACTTAAAATACACATAAAATAATGTAAATTCGTATCAAAATGAATAAACAAAATTCCAATAAAGAATGTATATATGTAGGAAAATATATATACAAAATACAAATAGAATAGGTAAAATTTGTATAAAAATATATACAAAAATAAACAAAAATAATATAAATTTGTTTGAAATAGATATGCAAACTACACATATAATTAGGCAAATTTTAATTAAAATACATTTAATATCTATTTTCATACAAATTTAATTATTTTTGTTTATTTTTGTATGTAGTTTTTTACAATTTTACGTTATTTTATGTGTATTTTGTATATTTATATTTATACAAGTACACATTCTTTTATTGGCATTTTGTTTATGTATTTTGATGCGAATTTAATTTTTTTTGTGTATTTTGTATACATTTTCTTATACGTATTTACTTCATTTTATGTGTATTTTGTATATATATTTTTTTAAGAATTCTACGTTAATTTATGTGTATTCGTATATATATTTTGAAACAAATTTACATTGTTTTATATGTATTTTGCATATCTATTTCAATACAAATTTACCTTATTGTATGTGCATTTTGTATATTTATTGTAATACAAATTTAAATATTTTATGTGTATTTTGGTATATATATTTTCATAAAAAATGCGTTGTTTTATGGGTATTTTGCATCTTTATTTTCATACAAATTTACATTATTTTATTAATATTCTGTATATTTATTTTGATACTATTTAACATTATTCTATTTGTCTTTTGTATTTATTTTTTAATACATATTTACATTTTGTATATATATTTCAAACAAATTTACGTTATTTTAAGTGTATTTGTTTATATATTTTTATTCAAATTTACATTATTTTATGTGTATTTTGTATATGTATTTCAATACAAATTTACCTAATTTTATGTGTATTTTGTATATTAATTTTCATACAAATTTAAATTATTTATTGTGTATTTTTGTATTGAGTTTTATACAAATTTATGTTATTTTATGTATATTTTGTATATTTATATATATTTTAAAACAAATTTACGCTATTTTATACGTACTTGTTTAATTATTTTGATAAAAATATACACTATTTTATGTATTTTTTATATATATTTCAATACAAATTTATTTTATTTTATACATATTTTGTATATCTATTTTCATACAAATTTAAATTACTTTTGTGTATTTTTGTATAGAGTTTTATACAAATTTACGTTATTTTATGTATATTTTGTATATTTATTTTAATACAAATTCACATTCTTCTATTGGTATTTTGTTTATTTATTTTGGTACGAATTTACATTATTTTATGTGTATTTTGTATATATATTTTTATACGTATTTACATCATTTTATGTGTTTTTTTATATATATTTTTAGAGAAATATACGTTTTTTTATGTTTATTCGTATATATATTTTGCAACAAATTTACATTGTTTGATGTGTGTTTTGCATATCTATTTCAATACAAATTTACCATATTGTATGTGTATTTTGTATATTTATTTTAATACAAATTTCACTATTTAATATGTATTTTTGTATATATATTTTCATAAAAATATGCTTTTTATATGATTATTTTGCATCTTTATTTTCTTACAATTTTACATTATTTTATTGATATTCTGTGCATTTATTTTGATACGATTTAACATTGTTCTATGTGTATTTTGTATATATTTTATTTTACATATTTATATTATTTACTGTGCATTTTCTATATATATTTTATACTTATATACTTTACTTTATGTCTATTTGTTTATATATTTTCATACAAATTTACATTATTTTATGTGTATTTTTATATGTATTTCAATACAAATTTATCTGATTTTATGTGTATTTTGTATTTGTATTTTCATACAAATTGAAATTATTTTTGTGTATTTGTATGTATTTTTATACAAATGTTAGTTATTTTATATATTATTTTGTATATTTATTTTCCTACATATATACATTCTTTTATTGAAATTTAGTTTATTGAATTTGATACAAATTTACATTATTTTAGGTGTATTTTGTATATATATATTTATTCGTATTTACATCATTTTATGTGTATTTTTTTATATATATTTTCATTGAAATTTACGCTATTTTATGTGTTTTCGTATACATATTTTAATACAAATTTAGATTATTTTATGTGTATTTTGCATATCTATTTCAATACAAATTTATCTTATTGTATGTGCATTTTGCATATGTATTTTAATACAAATTTAATTATTTTATGTGTATTTTTGTATATATATTTTTATACAAATATGCGTTATTTTATGGGTATTTTGCATCTTTATTTTCATAGAAATTTATATTATTTTATTGATATTCTGTTCATTTATTTTGATGCGATTTTACATTATTCTATGCGTATTTTGTATATATATATATATATATATATATATATATATATATATATATATATATATATATATATATATATATATATATATATATATATATATATATATATATATATATATATATATTTTTATACACTTTTTCATTATTTAATGTGTATTTTGTATATATATTTTATACAAATTTACGATTTTTTTGGGTTTTTGTTGATATATTTTGACACAAATTTACTATATTTTATGGGTATTATATATATATATATATATATATATATATATATATATATATATATATATATATATATATATATATATATATATATATATATATATATATATATATATATATATATATATATATATATATATATATATATATATATATATATATATATATATATATATATATATATATATATATATATATATATATATATATATAAATATATGTGTATTTTGTATATCTATTTCCATATAAATTCAAATTATCTCTGGGTATTTTTGTATATATTTTAATACAAATTTTACTTATTTTATGTGTATTTTGTAAATTTATTTTCATTCAAATATATATTATTTTATTGGTATTTTGTTGATTTATTTTGATGCGAATTTACATTATTTTATATGTACTTTGTATATATATTTTTATACGCATTTACATTATTTAATGTTTATTTTGAAAATATATTTTTATACAAATTCATGTTATTTTATGTGTATTTGTATATATATTTTCATACAAATTTACATTATTTTATGTGTATTTTGTACATATATTTCATTACAAATTTACCTTATTTTATGTTTATTTCATGTATTAATTTCATTCAATTTTAAATTATTTTATGTGTATATTTGTATTTGTATTTAGATTATTTTATGTGTATTTTCTATATATATTTTCATCCAAAATTTCATTATTTTATAGGTATTTTGTTAATTTAATACGATACGAATTTAGATTAATTGATAAGTATTTAGTATACATATTATATACGGATTTACATTATTTAATGTGTGTTTTGTTTATATATTTTTATGCAAATTTACTTTATTTTATGTGCATTTTTGTACATATATTTTTAAAGAAATTTGCGTTATTTTAAGTGTATTTTAAGTGTATATGTTTTCTCATACAAAATTACATTATTTCATTGGTATTATGTGTATTTATGTATATGTATTTTTATAAAAATATGCTTTATTTTATGGGTATTTTGCATCTTTATATTCATACAAATTTACATTATTTTATTGATATTTTGTGTATTTATTTTGACACGATTTTGTATATATATCAAAACAAATTTTCTTTATTGTATATGCATTTTGTATATTTATTTCAATACAAATTTAATTTTTTCATGTGTATTTTTGTATATATATTTTTATGCATATATGCGTTTTTATATGGGTATTTTGCATCTTTATTTTCATACAAATTTTAATTATTTTATTGATGTTCTGCTAATTTATTTTGATACGATTTAACATTATTCTATGTGTATTTTGTATATATATTTTTATACATATTTGCATTTTTCAATGTATATTTTGTATATATATTTTATCCAAATTTACGTTATTTTATGTGTATTTGTTTATATATTTTCATACAAATTTACATTATTTTATGTGTATTTTGTATATGTACTTCAATACAAATTTGCCTAACTTTATATGTATTTTGCATATCTATTTTCAAACAAATTTAATTTATTTTTGTGTATTTTTGTATTTATTTTTATACAAATTTTTGTTATTTTATTTGTATTTTGTATATATATATTTTCCTACAAATATACATTCTTTTATTATAATTTTGTTTATTTATTTTGATACGAGTTGACATTATTTTATGTATATTTTGTATATATATTTTTCTACGTATTTTTCTACGTATTTCTACGTATTTACAAATACAAATATACACATAAAATAAATATTTAATGTGTATTTTCTATATATATTTCATACAAATTTACGTTATTTTAAGTGTATTTGTTTATATATTTTCATTAAAATTTACATTATTTTATGTGTATTTTGTTTATGTATTTCAATAGAAATTTACCTGATTTTATGTGTATTTTCTATATATATTTTTATACAAATTTAAATTATTTTTTGTGTATTTTTGTATAGAGTTTTATACAAATTTACAATATTTTATGTGTATTTTTTATATATTGATATTTTGTTTATTTATTTTGATGCGAATTTACATTATTTAATGTGTATGTGTATATATATTTTTATACGTATTTACCTCATTTCATTTGTATTTTGTATATATATTTCTATAGAAATATACGTTATTTTATGTGTATTCTTATATGTATTTTGAAACAAATATACATTGTTTTATGTACAATTTGCATATTTTTTCAATACATATTTACCTTATTGTACGTGCATTTTGTATATTAATTTTAATACAAATTTAATTATTCTATGTGTATTTTTTTATATGTATTTTTATAAAAATATGCTTTATTTTATGGGTATTTTGAATCTTTATTTTCATACAAAATTACATTATTTTATTGTTATTCTGTGTATTTATTTTGATAGGATTTTACATTATTCTATGTGTATTTTGTATATATATTTTCTACAAATGTACGTTACTTTATGTGTATTTTTTTCATTTCATACAAATTTACATTATTTTATGTGTATTTTGTACATGTATTTAAATACAAATTTAACTAATTATATGTGTATTTTGTATATCTATTTTCATACAAATTGAAATTATTTTTGTGTATTTTGTATATATTTTTATAAATTTTCTTTATTTTATGTGTATTTTGTATATTTATTTTCCTACAAATATACGTTCTTTTATCGAAATTTTGTTTATTTATTTTGATACTAATTTACATTATTTGAGGTATATTTAGTATATAAATTTTTTTCTTATTTACTACATTTTTTATGTATTTTGTTTGTATATTTTCATAGAAATTTACTCAATTTTATGAATATTCGTAAATATATTTTGATACAAATTTACATTATTGATGTATATTTTGCATATCTATTTCAATACAAATATACTTTATTGTATGTGCATTTTGTATATTTATTATAATACAAATTTAATTCTTTTGCATGTATTTTTCTATATATATTTTTTGAACAAATATGCGTTATTATATGAATATTTTGCATCTTTATATTCTTACAAATTTACATTATTTTATTGATATTCTGTTTATTTATTTTGATACGATTTAACATTATTCTATGTGTATTTTGTATATATATTTTTATACATATTTACGTCATTTAATGTATATTTTGTATATATATTTTATCAAAATTTTCGTTATTTTATGTGTATTTGTTTATATATTTTCATACAAATTTACATTATTTTATGTGTGTTTTGTATATGTATTTCAATACAAATTTGCCTAATTTTATGTGTATTTTGCATATCTATTTTCAAACAAATTTAAACTATTTTTGCGTATTTTTGTATATATTTTTATACAAATTTTAGTTATTTTATTTGTATTTTATATATATATATATATATATATATATATATATATATATATATATATATATATATATATATATATATATATATATATAGATATATATATATATATATATATATATATATATATTTTCCTACATATATACATTCTATTATTGCAATTTTGTTTATTTATTTTGATACGAATTTCCATTATTTAATGTGTATTTTGTATATATATGTTTCTACGTATTTACATTATTTTATGTGTATTTTGGATATATATTTTCATAAAAATTTACGTTATTTTATTGTGTGCTTTAGTATATATTTTGATACAAATTTTATACAAATTCATGTTATTTATGTGTATTTGAATATATATTTTCATACAAATTTAAATTATTTTATGTGTATTTTTACATATATTTCATTACAAATCTACCTTATTTTATGTTTGTTTCATATATTCATTTAATGCAATTTTAAATTATTTTATGTGTATATTTGTATTTGTATTTAGGTTATTTTATGTGTATTTTCTACATATATTTTCATCCAAAACTACATTATTTTATTGGTATTTTGTTAATTTAATTCGATACGAATTTAGATTATTTCAAAGGTATTTTTTATACATTTTTATATACGCATTTACATTATTTAATGTGTGTTTTGTATATATATTTTGATGCAAATTTACTTTATTTGATGTGCATTTTTGTACATATTTTTTTTAAAGAAATTAGCGTTATTTTATGTGTATTTTGTATATGTTTTCTCATACAAATTTACATTATATTATTGGTATTTTGTTTATTTATTTTGATACGAATTACATGATTATATGTGTATTTTGTATATATTTTTTTATACGTATTTACATTATTTAATGTGTATTTTGTTTATGTGTTTTTATACAAATTAAGGTTATTATATGTGTATTTGTATAAATATTTTGATACAAATTTACATTATTTGATGTATATATATATATATATATATATATATATATATATATATATATATATATATATATATATATATATATATATATATATATATATATATATATATATCTATATATATATATATATATATATATATATATATATATATATATATATATATATATATATATATATATAGATATATATATATACCAACCATGCCACCTGATGAGCTAAAAGACTTCTCGCCAGAGGTTGCATTTAAGCAGCCAACCTGACGCCCCCACCCTCTTACGAGGAATGAAAGGTAAAGAAGTCCCGCTCACGCTCGGGGCAGTCGGAAAGAATTTTAATCAATCCCAGACGACACAACGCCGTGGTATATATATCAAGGAACTGTCTTTAACCGACAGAAAAACATCTCAACAAACCACTTGTGCCAGGAATCGAACCCGTACTTTCTGAATAGAAATCAAGGCGCATACCAACCATGCCACCTGATGAGCTAAAAGACTTCACGCCAGAGGTTGCATTTAAGCAGCCAACCTAACGCCCCCACCCTCTTACGAGGAATGAAAGGTAAAGAAGTCCCGCTCACGCTCGGGGCAGTCGGAAAGAATTTTAATCAATCCCAGACGACACAACGCCGTGGTATATATATCAAGGAACTGTCTTTAACCGACAGAAAAACATCTCAACAAACCACTTGTGCCAGGAATCGAACCCGTACTTTCTGAATAGGTTGGCTGCTTAAATGCAACCTCTGGCGTGAAGTCTTTTAGCTCATCAGGTGGCATGGTTGGTATGCGCCTTGATTTCTGATCAGAAAGTACGGGCTCGATTCCTGGCACAAGTGGTTTGTTGAGATGGTTTTCTGTCGGTTAAAGACAGTTCCTTGATATATATATATATATATATATATATATATATATATATATATATATATATATATATATATATATATATATATATATATATATATATATATATATATATATATATATTTCAATTCAAATTTAGTTTATTTTATGTGTATTTTGAATATCTATTTTCATACAAATTTAACTACTTTTGTGTATTTTTGTATATAGTTTTATATAAATTTACATTATTTTATGTGTATTTTGTATATTTATTTTTATACAAATTCACATTTTTTATTGGTGTTTTGTTTATTTATTTTGATACTAGTTTACATTATTTTATGTCTATTTTGTATACATTTTTTTATACGTATTTACTTCATTTTATGTGTATTTTGTATATATATTTTTATAGAAATCTTCGTTATTTTGTGTAGTCGTATATATATTTTGAAACAAATTTTACATTGTTTTATATGTATTTTGCATATCTATTTCAATGTAAATTTACTTTATTGTATGTGCATTTTGTACATTTATTTTAATACAAATTTAATTTTTTATATGTATTTTGGTATATATATTAAAAAAAAGAGTTATTTTATGGGTATTTTGCTCCTTTATTTTCATACAAATTTACATTATTTTATTAATATTCTGTGTATTTATTTTGATACGATTTTACATTATTCTATTTGGGTTTTGTATATATTTTTTTTATACATATTTACATTACTTAATGTGTGTTTTGTATATATATTTTATACAAATTTACGTTATTTTAAGTGTATTTGTTTATGTATTTTCATTCAAATTTACATTATTTTATGTGTATTTTGTAAATGTATTTCAATAAAAATTTGCCTAATTTTATGTGTATTTTGTATATTTATTTTCAAACATATTTAAATTATTTTTGTGTATTTTTGTATATAGTTTTATACAAATTTACGTTATTTTATGTGTATTTTGTATATCTATTTTCATACAAATACACATTCTTTTATTGATATTTTGTTTATTTATTTACATTATTTAATGTCTATTTTGTATATATATTTTTATACGTATTTACAGCATCTCAAGTGTATTTTGTATATATATTTCTATAGAAATCTGCGTTATTTTATGTGTATTCGTATATATATTTTGAAACAAATTTACATTGATTTAGGTGTATTTAGCATATTTTTTTAATAAAAATTTACCTCATTGTATGTGCATTTTTATATTAATTTTACTACAAATTTAATTATTGAATGTGTATTTATGTATATATATTTTTTTATAAAAATATGCTTTATTTTAAGTGTATTTTGCATCTTTATTTTCATACAAATTTACATTATTTTATTGATATTTTGTGTATTTATTTTGATACGATTTTACATTATTCTATGTGTATTTTGTATGTATATTTAATACAAATGTAGGTTATTTTATGTGTATTTGTTTTCATTTCATAAAAATTTTCATTATATCATGTGTATTTTGTACATGTATTTAAAGACAAATTTAACTAATTATATGTGTATTTTGTATATCAATTTTCATAAAAATTGAATTTTTTTTTGTATATATTTTTATACACATTTTCGTTATTTTATGTGTATTTTGTATATATATTTTCCTACAAATATACGTTGTTTTATCGGAATTTTGTTTGATTATTTTGATACGAATTTACATTATTTTAGGTGTATTTGGTATATATATTTTTATACTATTTACATCATTTTATATGTATTTTGTATGTATATTTTCATAGAAATTTACTCTATTTTATGTGTATTCGTATATATATTTTGATACAAATTTACATTATTGATGTGTATTTTTAATATGTATTTCAATACAAATTTACTTTATTGTATATGCATTTTGTATATTTATTTCAATACAAATTTAATGATTTCATGTGTATTTTTGTATATATATTTTTATGCATATATGCGTTATTATATGGGTATTTTGCATCCTTATTTTCATACAAATTTAAATTATTTTATTGATATTCTGTTTATTTATTTTGATACGATTTAACATTATTCTATGTGTATTTTGTATATATATATTTATACATATTTACATTATTTACTGTATATTTTGTATATATATTTTATCCAAATTTACGTTATTTTATGTGTATTTGTTTATATATTTTCATACAAATTTACATTATTTTATGTGTATTTTGTATATGTATTTCAATACAAATTTGCCTAACTTTATGTGTATTTTGCATATCTATTTTCAAACAAATTTAAATTATTTTTGTGTATTTTTGTATTTATTTTTATACAAATTTTAGCTATTTTATTTGTATTTTGTATATATTTTCCTTCAAATATACATTCTTGTATTATAATTTTGTTTATTTATTTTGATACGAGTTTACATTATTTTATGTGTATTTTGTATATATATTTTTCTACGTATTTACATTATTTTATGTGTATTTTGTATATATATTTTAATAAAAATTTACATTATTTTATTGTGTGTATTCGTATTTATTTTGATACAAATTTTATACAAATTCATGTTATTTTAAGTGTATTTGTATATATATTTTCAAACAAATTTATATTATTTTATTTGTATTTTTACATATTTTTCATTACAAATATATTCAATTTTAAATTATTTTATGTGTATATTTGTATTTTTATTTACGTAGTTTTATGTGTATTTTCTATATATATTTTCATCCAAAATTACTTTATTTTATTGGTATTTTCTTTATTTAACTCGAAACGAATTTAGATTTTTTCATAGGTATTTTGTAAACATATGTTTATACTCATTTACATTATGTAATGTGTGTTTTGTATATATTTTTTAATGCAAATTTATTTTATGTACATTTTTGTACATATATTTTTATAGAAATTTATTTATTTTATGTGTATTTTGTATATGTTTTCTCATAAAAATTTACATTATTTTATTGGTATTTTGTTTATTTATTTTGATACGAATTACATAGTTATATGTGTATTTTGTACATATTTTTTATACGTAATTACATTATTTAATGTGTATTTTGTCTATATATTTTTATATAAAATTTACGTAATAATATGTGTATTTGTAAAAATATTTTGATACAAATTTACATTATTTTATGTATTTTGTATAAACATTTCAATTTAAATTTAGCTTATTTTATCTGCATTTTGTTTAATATTTTCATACGAATTTAATTACTTCTGTGTATTTTTGTATATAGTTTTATACAAATTTACGTTATTTTGTGTGTATTTTGTATATTTATATTTATACAAATACACACTCTTTTATTGGTATTTTGATTATTTATTTTGATACGAATTTACATTATTTTATGTGTATTTTGAATACATTTTCTTATACGTATTTACTTCATTTTATGTGTATTTTGTATATATATTTTTATAGAAATCTACGTTATTTTATGTGTATTCTTATATATATTTTGAAAGAAATTTACATTGTTTTATATGTATTTTGCATATCTATTTCAATACAAATTTACCTTATTGTATGTGCATTTTGTATATTTATTGTAATACAAATTTAAATACTTTATGTGTATTTTGGTATATATATTTGTATAAAAAATGCGTTATTTAATTGGTATTTTGCATCTTTATTTTCATACAAATTTACATTGTTTTATTAATATTCTGTGTATTTATTTTGATACGATTTTACATTATTCTATTTGTGTTTTGTATATATATTTTTTATACATATTTACATTATTTAATGTGTATTTTGTATATTTTAAAACAAATTTACGTTATTTTATGCGCATCTGTTAAAATATTTTGATACAAATTTACATTATTTTATGTATTTTGTATATATATTTCAATACAAACTTAGTTTATTTTATGTATATTTTGTATATATATTTTCATTCGTATCAAAATAAATAAACAAAATAGCAATAAAATAGTGTAAGTTTGTATGAGAAAACATATACAAATACACATAAAATAACGGAAATTTCTAAAAAAATATATGTACAAAAATGCACATGAAATAAAGTAAATTTGCATAAAAATATATATATACAAAACAAACATTAAATAATGTAAATGCGTACATAAAATAACCTAAATTTGTATAAAACTATATACAAAAATACACAAAAATAATTTAAATTTGTATGAAAAGAAATATACAAAATACACATAAAATTAGGTAAATTTGTATTGAAATACATATTCAAAATACACTTAAAATAATGTAAATTTGAATGAAAATATATAAACAAATACACTTAAAATAACGTAAATTTGTATAAAATATATATACAAAATGCACATTAAATAATGTAAATATGTATAAAAAAAAATATATACAAAACACAAATAGAATAATGTAAAATTGTATCAAAATAAATACACAGAATATTAATAAAATAATGTGAATTTGTATGAAAATATATAAACAAATACACTTAAAATAACGTAAATTTGTATAAAATATATATGCAAGATACACATTAAATAATGTAAATCTGTATAAAAAAATATATACAAAAAAGAAATAGAATAATGTAAAATCGTATCAAAATAAATACACAGAATATCAATAAAATAATGTAAATTTGTATTAAAAGAAAGATGCAAAATTCTCATAAAATATCGCATTTTTTATAAAAAATATATGTACCAAAATACACATAAAATATTTGAATTTGTATTGAAATAAATATACAAAATGCTGATACAGTAAGGTAAATTTGTATTGAAAGAGATATTCAAAAATACATATAAAACAATGTAAATTTGTTTCAAAATATATATACGAATACACATAAAATAACGTAGATTTCTATAGAAATATATATACAAAATACACATGAAATTATGTAAATACGTTAAAAAATATATATACAAAATACATATTAAATAATGTAAATTCGTGTCAAAATAAATAAACAAAATATCATGAAAAGAATGTGTATTTGTATGAAAATAAATTATAGATAATAAATTTGTATGAAATATATATGCAAAATACACATTAAATAATGTAAATATGTATAAAAAAAATATATATACAAAAAACAAATAGAATAATGTAAAATCGTATCAAAATAAATACACCGAATATTAATAAAATAATGTAAATTTGTATGAAAATAAAGATCCAAAATTCCCATCAAATAGCGCTTTTCTTATAAAAATATATATACCAAAATACACATAAAAAATTTAAATTTGTATTGAAATAAATATACAAAATGCACATACAATAAGGTAAACCTGTATTGAAAGAGATATGCAAAAATACATATAAAACAATGGAAATTTGTTTCAACATATATATACGAATATACATAAAATAGCGTAGATTTCTATAAAAATATATATACAAAATACACATAAAATTAAGTAAATACGTATAAAAAAATGTATACAAAATACACCTAAAATAATGTAAATTCGAATCAAAATAAATAAACAAAATACCAATAAAAGAATGTGTATATGTATAAATATAAATATACAAAATACACATACAAAATAAACATAAAATAAGGTAAATTTGTAATGATATATATGTACAAAATACATTTAAAATAATGTAAATTTATATGAAAATATATACAAATACACATAAAATACCATGAATTTGTATAAAAATATATATTCAAAATAAATATTAAATAATGTAAATGCGTATAAAAATATATATACAAAGTACATATAAAATAATGTAAATTCGTATCAATATAAATCAACAAAACACCAATAAAATAATATATATTTGAATGAAAATAGATTTACAAAATAAACATAATACAACTACAATTTGTATTAAAATATGTACAAAAATACGTAGAAATAATTTGAATTTGTATGAAAATACATATACAAAATACGCATAAAACTAGGTAATTTTTTTTTTAAATATATATACAAAATACCCATAAAATATTGTAAATTTGTGTCAAAATATATAAACAAATACACATAAAATAACGTAAATTTGTATGAAAATAATATACAAAATACACATAGAATAATGTCAGATCGTATCGATATGAATGAGCAGATTATCAATAAAATAGGAATATATATACAAAATAAACATGAAATAATGTAAATACGTATAAAAATATATATACAAAATACACATTAAATAATGAAAATTCGCGTCAAAATAAATAAACAAAATATCAATAAAAGAATGTGTATTTGTATGAAAATAGATATACAAAATACACATACCATAACCTAAATTTGTATTAAACAAAATGCAAAAATACATAAAAATAATTTAAATTTGTATGAAAATAAATATAAAAAATACACATAAAATTAGGTAAATTTGTATTTAAATACATATAGAAAATACACATGAAAAAATGTAAATTTGAATGAAAATACATAAACAAATACACTTAAAATAACGTAAATTTGTATAAAAATATATATACAAAACACAAATAGAATAATGTAAAATCGTATCTAAATAAATACACAGAATATTAATAAAATAATGTGTATTTGTATGAAAATAAAGAAGCAAAATACCTATAAAATAACGCATTTTTTTTATAAAAATATATATACCAAAATACACATAAAAAAAAAAATTTGTAATAAAATAAATATACAAAATACATATCAAAATACATATCAAACGTAAATTTGTTTCAAAATATATATACGAATACACATAAAATAACGTAGATTTCTATAAAAATATGTATACAAAATGCAAATAAAATGAAGTAAATACGTATAAAAAAATGTATACAAAATACACATAAAATAATGTAAACACGTATCAAAATAAATAAAGAAAATAGCAATAAAATAATGTAAATTTGTATGAGAAAACATAAACAAATATATATAAAATAACGCTAATTTCTATAAAAATATGTACAAAAATGAATGTAAAATAAAGTATATTTGCATAAAAATATTTATACAAAACACACATTAAATAATGTAAATACGTAAATAAAATAACCTAAATTTGTATAAAACTATATACAAAAATACACAAAAATAGTTTAAATTTGTATGAAAAGAAATATACAAAATACACAAAATTAGGTAAATTTGTATTGAAATACATATACAAAATACACATAAAATAATGTAAATTTGAATGAAAATATATAAACAAATACACATAAAATAACGTAAATTTGTATGAAATATATATATACAAAATACACATTAAATAATGTAAATATGTATAAAAAAAATATACACAAAACACAAATAGAATAATGTAAAATCGTATCAAAATATATACACAGAATATTAAAAAAAATAATGTAAATTTGTATGAAAATTAAGATGCAAAATACCTATAAAATAACGCATTCTTTATAAAATTATAGATACCAAAATACATATAAAATATTTGTATTTGTATTACAATAAAAATACAAAATGCACATACAATAAGGTAAATTTGTATTGAAATAGATATGCAAAATAAATATAAAATAATGTAAATTTGTTTTTATGAGTATTCGTATATATATACGAATACACATGAAATAATGTAGATTTCTATAAAAATACATATACAAAAAACACATAAAATGAAGTAAATACGTATAAAAAAAATGTATACAAAATACACATAAAATAATGTAAATTCGTATAAATATAAATAAACAATATACCAATAAAAGAATGTGTATTTGTATAAATATAAATATACGAAATGCTCATAAAATAACATAAATTTATATGAATCTATATACAAAAATACAAAGAAGTAATTAAATTTGTATGAAAATAGATATACAAAATACACGCAAAATAAGCTTAATTTGAATTGAAATATATGTACAAAATACATAAAATAAAGTAAATTTGTATGAAAATATTTTTACACATACACATATAATTACGTAAATTTTATATAAAAATATATAAATAAAATACACATTAAATAATGTAAATACGTATAAAAAATATGTACAAAATACACATATAATCATGTAATTCGTATCAAAATAAATAAACAAAATAGCAATAAAATAATGTAAATTTGTATGAGAAAACATATACAAATACATATAAAATAACGCAAATTTCTATAAAAATATATGTACAAAAATGCACATAAAATAAAGTAAATTTGCATAAAAATACATATACAAAACACACATTAAATAATGTAAATGCGTACATAAAATAACATAAATTTGTATAAAACTATATACAAAAATACACTAAAATAATTTAAATTTGTATGAAAAGAAATATACAAAATACACATAAAATTAGGTAAATTTGTATTGAAATACATATACAAAATACACTTAAAATAATGTAAATTTGAATGAAAATATATAAACAAATACACTTAAAATAACGTAAATTTGTATAAAATATATATACAAAATTCACATTAAATAATGTAAATATGTATAAAAAAAATATATACAAAACACAAATAGAATAATGTAAAATCGCATCAAAATAAATACACAGAATATTAATAAAATAATGTAAATTTGTATGAAAATTAAGATGCAAAATACCCATAAATAACGCATTTTTTATAAAATATATATATCAAACACTCATAAAATATTTGAATTTGTATTAAAATAAATATACAAAATGCACATACAATACGATAAATTTGTATTGAAAGAGATATGCAAAATACATATAAAACAATATAAATTTGTTTCAAAATATATATACGAATACACATAAAAAAACTTATATTTCTATAAAAATATATATACAAAATACACATAAAATGAAGTAAGCACGTATAAAAAAAATGTATACAAAATACACATAAAATAATGTAAATTCGTATCAAAATAGATAAACAAAATACTAATAAAAGAAGGTGTATTTGTATAAATATAAATAACGTAAATTTGTATAAAACTATATACAAAAATACACAGAAGTAATTAAATTTGTATGAAAATAGATATACAAAATACACACAAAATAAGCTAAATTTGAATTGAAATATATATACAAAATACATGAAATAAAGTAAATTTGTATCATAATATTTATACAAATACACATATAATAACGTAAATTTGTACGCAAATATATACACAAAATACACATTAAATAATGTAAATACGTATAAAAAAATATGTACAAAATACACATATAATCATGTAATTCGTATCAAAATAAATAAACAAAATACCAATAAAATAATGTAAATTTGTATGAGAAAACATATACAAAATACACATAAAATAACGGAAATTTCTATAAAAATATATACAAAAATGCACATAAAATTAATTTCCATAAAAAAAAAAATATATAAAACACACATTAGATCATATAAATGAGTATAAAAATATGTATACAAAATACCTATGAAATAATCTAAATTCGTATCGAGTTAAATTAAGAAAATACCAATAAAATCATGTAATTTTGGATGAAAATATATATAAAAAACACACAAAAATAACCTAAATACAAATACAAATATACACATTAAATAAATTAAAATTGAATGAAATAAATATAAAAAATAAACCTAAAATAAGGTAAATTTGTAATGAAATATATGTAAAAATACACATAAAATAATATAAATTTGTAAGAAAATATATATATATATATATATATATATATATATATATATATATATATATATATATATATATATATATATATATATATATATATATATATATATATATATATATATATATATATATATATATATATTTATAAAATTTGTATCAAAATATATACGAATACACACAATAAAATAACGTAAATTTTTATGAAAATGTATATAAAAAATACACATAAAATAATTTAAATACGTAGAAAAATATATATACAAAATACACATAAAATAATGTAAATTTGTATGAAAATGTATAAACAAATACACATAAATTAATGTAAATTTGTATAAAATATATATACAAAAAAAACATTAAATAATGTAAATATGTATAAAATAATGTATACAAAATACACATAGAATAATGTTAAATCGTATCAAAATAGATAAAAAGAATATCAATAAAATAATGTAAATTTGTATGAAAATAAAGATGCAAAATATCCATATAATAACGCATATTTGCATAAAAATATATATACACAAATACATATAAAATAATTAAATTTGTATTAAAATAAATATACAAAATGCTCGTACAATAAAGTAAATTTGTATTGAAATAGATATGCAAAATACACATCAATAATGTAAATTTGTTTGAGAATATATATACGAATACTCATATAATAGAGTAAATTTCTATGAAAATATACATAAAAAATAGATAAACAAAATACACATATAACTAGTTAAATTTGTATTTAAATACATGTACAAAAAACACATAAAATAATGTAAATTTGTATGAAATGAAAACAAATACACATAAAATAACGTATATTTTATATAAAATATATATACAAAATACACATAGAATAAAGTAAAATCATATCAAAATAAATACACAGAATATCAATAAAATAATGTAAATTTGTATGAAAATAAAGATGCAAAATACCCATAAAATAAAGCATATTCTTATAAAAATATATATACAAAAATAAACAGAATAATCAAATTTGTATTAAAATTAATATACAAAATGCACATACAATAAGGTAAATTTGTATTGAAAAAATATGCAAAATACACATAAAACAATGTAAATTTGTTTCAAAATATATATACGAATACACATAAAATAACGTAGATTTCTATAGAAATATATATATAAAATACACATGAAATGATGTAAATACGTATAAAAATATATATACAAAATACACATTAAATAATGTAAATTCGTGTCAAAATAAATAAACTAAATATCATGAAAAGAATGTGTATTTGTATGAAAATAGATATACAAAATACAAATAAAATAACCTAGATTTGTATAAAACTATATACAAAAATACACAAAAATAATTTAAACTTGTATGCAAATAAATATACAGAAAACACATAAAATTAGGTAATTTTGTTTTGAAATACATATACAAAATACACATAAAATAATGTAAATTTGAATGAAAAAATATAAACATATACACCATATACACTTAAAATAACGTAAATTTGTATCAAATATATATACAAATACACATTAAATAATGTAAATATGTATAAAAAAATAGATACAAAACACAAATAAAATAAAGTAAAATCGTATCAAAATAAATACACAAAATATTAATAAAATAATGTAAATTTGTATGAAAATTAAGATGCAAAATATACATAAAATAACGCATTTTTTATAAAAAATATATATACGAAAACATAAAATATTTGATTTTGTATTAAAATAAGTATACAAAATGCACATACAATAAGGTAAATTTGTATTGAAATAGATACGCAAAATACATATAAAACACTGTAAATTTGTTTCAAAATATATAAAGGAGTACACATAAAATAACGTAGATTTCTATAAAAATATATATAAAAAATACACATATAATTAAGTAAATACGTATAAAAAAATGTATACAAAATACACATAAAATAATATAAACTCGTATGAAAATAAATAAACAAAATACTAATAAAAGAATGTGTGTTTGTATAAATAAAAATATACAAAATACACATAAAATAACGTAAATTTATATAAAACTATATACAAAAATACATGAAAGTAATTACATTTGTTTTAAAATAGATATACAAAATACACATAAAATAAGCTAAATTTGAATTGAAATATATATACAAAATACATAAAATAATGTAAATTTGTATCAAAATACTTATAAAAATGCACATATAATAACGTAAATTTGTATAAAAATATATAAACAAAATACACATTAAATAATGTAAATACGTATACAAAAAATATGTTCAAAATACACAAATAATCATGTAATTCGTATCAAAATGAATAGACAAAATACCAATAAAATAATATAAATTTGTTTGAGAAAACATATGCAAAATACACATAAATAACGCAAATTTCAATAAAAATATATATATAATATATAATATATTTTTTATACATATTTAAAATATTTAATGTATATTTTGTATATATATTTTATCCAAATTTACGTTATTTTATGTGTATTTTGTATATATATTTTTCTACGTATTTAAATTATTTTATGTGTATTTTATATATACATTTTCATAAAAATTTACGTTATTTTATTGTGTGTATTCGTATATAATTTGATACAATTTAATACAAATTCATGCTATTTTATGTGTATTTCTATATATATTTTCATACAAATTTAAATTATTTTATGTGTATTTTTACATATATTTCATTACAAATTTACCTTATTTTATGTTTATTTTGTATATTCATTTATTTTGATATGATTTTAGATTAGTCTATGTGTATTTTGTATATATATTTTATATAAAATATACGTTATTTTATGTGTATTTGTTTTCATTTCATACAAATTTACATAATTTTATGCGTTTTTTGTATTTAAACCCAAATTTAACTAGTTATAAGTATATTTTGTATATCTATTTTTTATGTATATTTTCATAGAAATTTACTCTATTTTATGAGTATTCGTATATATATTTTCATACAAATTTATATTATTGATGTGTATTTTGCATATCTATTTCAATACAAACTGACTTTATTGTACGTGTATTTTGTATATTTATTTTTGTATATACATTTTTATGCAAATTTATTTGATGTGCATTTTTGTACATATATTTTAATAGAAATTTGTGTTATTTTATGTGTTTTTTGTATATGTTTTCTCATACAAATCTTTATTATTTCATTGATATTTTGTTTATTTATTTTGATACGAATTACATGATTATGTGTGTATTTTGTACATATTTTTTATACGTATTTACATTATTTAATGTGTATTTTGTTTATATATTTTCATACAAATTTACGTTATTATATGTGTATTTGTATAAATATTTTGATACAAATTTACTTTATTTTATGTATTTTGTATATATATTTCAATTCAAATTTAGCTTATTTTGTGTGTATTTTGTATATCTATTTTCATACAAATTTAATTACTTCTGTGTATTTTTGTATATAGTTTTATATAAATTTACGTTATTTTATGTGTATTTTGTATATGTAAAAAATACACATAAAATAATGTAAATTTATGAAAATATATATGCAAATACACATAAAATACCATAATTTTGTATAAAAATATATATTCAAAATAAATATTAAATAATGTAAATGCGTATAAAAATATATACAAAGTACATATAAAATAATGTAAATTCGTATCAATATAAATCAACAAAACACCAATAAAATAATATATATTTGAAAGAAAATAGATTTACAAAATACACATAACATAACTAAAATTTGTATTAAAATATATACAAAAATACATAGAAATAATTTGAGTTTGTATGAAAATAGATATACAAAATACGCATAAAACTAGGTAAATTTCTTTTGAAATATATTTACAAAATACCCATAAAATATTGTAAATTTGTGTCAAAATATATAAAAAAAACATAAAATAACGTAAATTTGTATGAAAATAATATACAAAATACACATAGAATAATGTCAAATCGTATCGATATGAATGAGCAGATTATCAATAAAATAATGTAAATTTGTACGAAAATAAAGATGCAAAATACTCATGAAATAAAGCATATTTTTATAAAAATACATATACAAAAATACACATAGAATAACTAAATTTTATTAAAATTAATATACAAAATGCATATACAATAAGGTAAATTTGTATTGAAAAAATATGCAAAATACACATAAAAGTGTAAATTTGTTTCAAAATCTATATAAGAATACACATAAAATAACATAGATTTATATAGAAATATATATACAAAATACACATGAAATGATGTAAATACGTATAAAAATATATATACAAAATACACATTAAATAATGTATATTCGCGTCAAAATAAATAAACAAAATATCAATAAAAGAATGTGTATTTGTATGAAAATAGATAAACAAAATACACATAAAATAACATAAAATTGTATAAAACATTTTATATATGTATAAAAATATATTATATTATATATATTTTTATTGAAATATGCGATATTTATGTGTATTTTGTATATGTTTTCTCATACAAATTTACATTATTTTATTGGTATTTTGTTTATTTATTTTGATACGAATTACATTATCATATGTGTATTTTGTATATATTTTTTATACGTATTTACATTATATAATGTGTATTTCGTTTATATATTTTTATACATATTTACGTTATTTAAATAATAAAAAGATAATAAAAATACACAAAAATAATTTAAACTTGTATGAAAATAAATATTCAAAATACACATAAAATTAGGTAAATTTATGTTGAAATACGTATACAAAATACACATATAATAATGTAAATTTGTATGAAAATATAGAAAAAAAATACCCATGAAATAACGCATTTAAAAAAAAAATAGATATACCAAAATACACATAGAAAATTTAAATTTGTATTAAAGTAAATATACAAAATACACATGCACTAATTTAAATTTGTATTGAAATAGATATGCAAAATACATATAAATCAATGTAAATTTGTTTCAAAATATATATACGAATACACATAAAATAACGTAGATTTCTATGAATATATATATATATATACAAAATACACATAAAATGAAGTAAATACGTATCAAAAAATGTATACAAAATACACATAAAATAATGTAAATTCGTATAAATATAAATAAACAAAATACCAATAAAAGAATGTGTATTTGTATAAATATAAATATACAAAATGCAGATAAAATAACGTAAATTTATATAAAACTATATACAAAAATATACAAAAGTAATTAAATTTGTATGAAAATAGATATACAAAATAAACACAAAATAAGCAAAATTTGAATTAAAATATATATACAAAATACATAAAATAAAGTAAATTTGTATCGAAATATTTTTAACAAATACACATATAATAACGTAAATTTGTATAAAAATATATAAACAAAATACACATTAAGTAATGCAAATACGTTTAAAAAAAATATGTACAAAATACACATATAATCATGTAATTCGTATCAAAATAAATAAACAAAAAAACAATAAAATAATGTAAATTTGTATGAGAAAACATATACAAAATACACATAAAATAACGCAAATTTCTATAAAAATATATGTACAAAAATGCACATAAAATTAATTTGCATAAAAAAATATATACAAAACACACATTAGATAATGTAAATGAGTATAAAAATATGTATACAAAATACCTATGAAATAATCTAAATTCGTATCGAGTTAAATTAAGAAAATATCAATAAAATAATGTAATTTTGGATGAAAATATATATAGAAAACACACAAAAATAACCTAAATACAAATACAAATATACACATTAAATAATTTAAAATTGAATAAAATGAATATACAAAATAAACATAAAATAAGGTAAATTTGTAATGAAATATATGTAAAAATACAAATAAAATAATTTAAATTTGTATGAAAATATATATAGAAATACACATAAAATAGCATGAATTTGTATAAAATTTGTATCAAATTATATACGAATACACACAATAAAATAACGTAAATTTTTATGAAAATGTATATATAAAATACACATAAAATAATTTAGATACGTAGAAAAATATATATACAAAATACTCATAAAATAATGTAAATTCGTAAAAAAATAAATACACAAAATTTCAATAAAAGAATGTATATTTGTAGGAAAATATATATACAAAATACAAATAAAATAACTAAAATTTGTATAAAAATATATACAAAAATACACAAAAATAATTTAAATTTGTTTGAAAATAGATATTCAAAATACACATAAAGTTAGGCAAATTTGTATTGAAATACATATACAAAGCTCACATAAAATAATGTAAATTTGTATGAAAATATATAAACAAATACACATAAAATAACGTAAATTTGGATAAAATATATATACAAAATATTTTAAATATGTATAAAAATATATTATATTATATATATTTTTATTGAAATTTGCGTTATTTATGTGTATTTTGTATATGTTTTCTCAAACATATTTTCATAATTTTATTGGTATTTTGTCTATTTATTTTGATACGATTTAGATGATTATTTGTGTATTTTGAACATATTTTTTTTACGTATTTACATTATTTAATGTGTATTTTGTTTATATATTTTAATACAAATTTACGTTATTATATGTTTATTTTTTAAGTATTTTGATACAAATTTACATTATTTTATGTATTTTGTATGTATATTTCAATTCAAATTTAGCTTATTTGATGTGTATTTTGTATATCTATTTTAATACAAATTTAGATACTTCTATGTATTTTTGTATATAGTTTTATATAAATTTACGTTATTTTATGTGTATTTTGTATATTTATATTTATACAAACACACATTCTTTTATTAGTATTTTGTTTATTTATTTTGATACGAGTTTACATTATCTTATGTGTATTTTGTATACATTTTTTTATACGTATTTACTTAATTATATGTGTATTTTGTATATATATTTTTATAGAAATCTACGTTGTTTTATGTGTATTCCTTTATATATTTTGAAACAAATTTACATTGTTTTATATGTATTTTGCGTATCTATTTCAATACAAATATACCTTATTGTATGTGCATTTTGTATACTTATTTTATTACAAAATCAAATATTTTATGTGTTTTCGTATATATTTTATAAAAAATGCGTTATTTTATGGGTATTTTGCATCTTAATTTTCATACAAATTTACATTATTTTATTAATATTTTGTGTATTTATTTTGATACGATTTTACATTATTCTATTTGTGTTTTGTACCTATTTTGACACGAGTTTACATTACTTATTGTGTATTTTGTATATATATTTTTATGCGTATTTACATCATTTCATGTGTATTTTGTATATATATTTCTATAAAAATCTACATTATTTTATGTTTATTCGTATATATATTTTCAAAGAAATTTACATTGTTTTATGTGTATTTTGCATATTTTTTCAATACAAATTTACCTTATTGTATGCACGCATTTTGTATATTAATTTTAATACAAATTTGATTATTCTATGTTTATTTTTGTATATGTATTTTTATAAAAATATGCTTTATTTTAAGGGTATTTTGCATCTTTATTTTCATACAAATTTACATTATTTTATTGATATTCTGTGTATTTATTTTGATATGATTTTACATTATTCTATGTGTATTTTGTATATATATTTTATATAAAATATACGTTATTTTATGTGTATTTGTTTTCATTTCATACAAATTTACATAATTTTATACGTTTTTTGTATTTAAATACAAATTTAACTAGTTATGTGTGTTTTTTGTATATCTATTTTTTATGTATATTTTCATAGAAATTTTCTCTATTTTATGAGTATTCGTATATATATTTTCATACAAATTTATATTATTGATGTGTATTTTGCATATCTATTTCAATACAAATATACTTTATTGTACGTGCATTTTGTATATTTATTTTTGTATTTTGTATTTTTGTATATATATTTTTATGCAAATATGCGTTATTATATGGATATTTTGGATCTTTATTTTCATACAAATTTATATTATTTTATTGATATTCTGTTTATTTATTTTGATACGATTTAACATTATTCTATGTGTATTTTGTATATATATTTTTTATACATATTTACATTATTTAATGTTTATTTTGTATATATATTTTATACAAATTTACATTATTTTATGTGTATTTGTTTATACATTTTCATACAAATTTACATTATTTTATGTGTATTTTGTATATATATTTTTCTGCGTATTTAAATTATTTTATGTGTATTTTTTATATACATTTTCATAAAAATTTACGTTATTTTATTGTGTGTATTCGTATATATTTTGATACAAATTTTATACAAATTCTTGTTATTTAATGTGTATTTGTATATATATTTTCTTACAAATTTATATTATTTTATTTGTATTTTTACATATATTTCATTACAAATTTACCTTATTTTATGTTTATTTTGTATGTTTATTTCATTCAATTTAAAATTATTTTATGTGTATATTTGTATTTGTATTTAGGTTATTTTATGTGTATTTTCTATATATATTTTCATCCAAAATTACATTATTTTATTGGTATTTTCTTAATTTAAATCGATACGAATTTAGATTATTTCATAGGTATTTTGTAAACATATTTTTATACTCATTTACATTATCTAATCTGTGTTTTGTATATATATTTTTATGCAAATTTATTTGATGTGCATTTTTGTACATATATTTTAATAGAAATTTGCGTTATTTTATGTGTTTTTCGTATATGTTTTCTCATACAAATTTCTATTATTTCATTGGTATTTTGTTTATATATTTTCATACGAATTACATGATTATATGTGTATTTTGTACATATTTTTTATACGTATTTACATTATTTAATGTGTATTTTGTTTATATATTTTTATACAAATCTACGTTATTATATGTGTATTTGTATAAATATTTTGATACAAATTTACTTTATTTTATGTATTTTGAATATATATTTCAATTCAAATTTAGCTTATTTTGTGTGCGTTTTGCATATCTTTTTTCATACAAATTTAATTACTTCTGTGTATTTTTGTATATAGTTTTATATAAATTTACGTTATTTTATGTGTATTTTGTATATTTATATTAATACAAATACACATTTTTTTATTGGTATATTGTTTATTTATTTTGATAAGAATTTACATTAAATTATGTGTATTTTGTATACATTTTTTATACGTATTTACCTCATTTTATGTGTATTTTGTATATATATTTTTATAGAAATCTACGTTATTTTATGTGTATTCGTATATATATTTTGAAACAAATTTACATTGTTTTATATGTATTTTGCATATCTATTTTAATACAAATTTACTTTATTGTATGTTAATTTTGTATATTTATTTTAATACAGATATAATTTTTTCATGTGTATATTTGTATATAAATATTTATAAAAAAAGGCGTTATTTATTGGATATTTTGCTTCTTTATTTTCATACAAATTTACATTATTTTATTAATATTCTTTGTATTTATTTTGATACGATTTTACATTATTCTATTTGTGTTTTGTATATATTTTTTTATACATATTTATATTATTTAATTTGTATTTTGTATGTGTATTTTATACAAATTTACGTTATTTTAAGTGTATTTGTTTATGTATTTTTATTCAAATTTACATTATTTTATGTGTTTTTTGAATATGTATTTCAATACAAATTTAACTAGTTTTATGTGTATTTTGTATATTTATTTTCATACAAATTTAAATTATTTCTGTGTATTTTTGTATATAGTTTTATATAATTTTAGGCTATTTTATGTGTATTTTGTATAGCTATTTTCATACAAAATACATTCTTTTATTGATATTTTGTCTATTTATTTTTACGAGAATTTACATCATTTAATGTGTATTTTGTATATATATTTTTATACGTATTTACATCATTTCATGTGTATTTTGTATCTACGTTATTTTATGTGTATTCGTGTATATATTTTGAAACAAATTTACACTGTTTTATGTGTATTTTGCATATTTTTTCAATACAAATTTACCTTGAATCTGCATTTTGTATATTAATTTTAATACATATTTAATTATTCTATGTGTATTTTTGTATTTGTATTTTTATAAAAATATGGTTAATTTTATGGTTATTTTCCATCTTTATTTTCATACAAATTTATATTATTTTATAGATATTCTGTGTATATATTTTGATGCGATTTTACATTATTCTATGTGTATTTTGTTTATATATTTTTCACAAATGTATGTTATTTTATGTGTATATGTGTTCATTTGATACAAATTTACATTATTTTATGTGTATTTTGTACATGTACTTAAATACAAATTTAACTAATCATATGTGTATTTTGTATATCTCTTTTCATACAAATTGAAATTATATATTTTTATACAAATTTTCGGCATTTTATGTGTATTTTTTATATTTATTTTCCTACACATATACGTTCTTTCATCGGAATTTTGTTTATTTATTTTGATACGAATTTACATTATTTTAGGTGTATTTGGAATATATATTTTTATACTTTTTTACATCATTTTATATGTATTTTTTATGTATATTTTCATAAAAACTTACTCTATTTTATGTGTATTCGTATATATATTTTGATACAAATTTACATTATTTATGTGTATTTTGCATATCTATTTCAATACAAATTTACTTTATTGTATGTGCATTTTGAATATTTATTTTAATACAAATTAAACTTTTTTATGTGTATTTTTGTAAATATATTTTTATGCATATATGCATTATTATATGGGTATTTTGCGTCTTTATTTTCATACAAATTTACATTATTTTATTGATATTCTGTTTTTTTATTTTGATACGATTTAACATATTAATAAAGTAAATTTGTATTGAAATACGTATGCAAAATACACATCAATAATGAAAATTTGTATCAAAATATATGTACGAATACACATAAAATAGAGTAAATTTCTATGAAAATATACATAAAAAATAAATATAAAATGATGTAAATAGTATAAAAATATATATACCAAATACACCTAAAATAATGTAAATTCGTATCAAAATAAACAATCAAAACTGTGATAAAAGAACGTATATTTGTAAGAAAATAAATATACAAAATACACATAAAATAACGAAAATTTGTATAAAAATATATACAAAAAAAAAAAAATAATTTCAATTTTTATGAAAATTGATATACAAAATACACATATAATTAGTTGAATTTGTCTTTAAATACATGTACAAAATACACATAAAATAATGAAAATTTGTATGAAATGAAAAAAAAAAACATTAAAATAACATACATTTGTATTAAATATATATATATATATATATATATATATATATATATATATATATATATATATATATATATATATATATATATATATATATATATATATATATATACAAAATACATATAGAATAATGTAAAATCGTATCAAAATAAATACACAAAATATCCATAAAATAATGTAAATTTGTATGAAAATAAAGATGCAAAATACACATAAATTAAAGCATATTTTTATAAAAATACATATACATAAATACACATTCAATAATTAAATTTGTAGTAAAATTAATATACAAAATGCACAAACAATAAGGTAAATTTTTATTAAAAGAATATGCAAAATACACATAAAAGAATGTAAATTTGTTTCAAAATATATTTACGAATACACATAAAATAATGTAAATTTGAATGAAAATACATAAACAAATACACTTAAAATAACGTAAATTTGTATAAAATATATATAGAAAATACACATTAAGTAATATAAATATGTATAAAAAAAATATATGCAAAACCCAAATAGAATAATGTAAAATCGTATCAAAATAAATACACAAAATATTATTAAAATAAAGTAAATTTGTATGAAAATAAAGGAGCAAAATACACATAAAATAACGATTTTTTTTTTTTAAATTATATATACCAAAATACATATAAAAAATTTAAATGTGTATTAAAATAAATATACAAAATGCACATACAATAAGGAAAATTTATATTGAAATAGATATGCAAAATACATATAAAACAATGTAAAATTTATTTCAAAATATATATACGAATACACATAAAATAACGTAGATTTCTATAAAAATATATTTACAAAATACACATAAAATAATGTAAACTCGTATCAAAATAAATAAACAAAATACCAATAAAAAAATGTGTATTTGTATAAAAGTAAATATACAAAATACACATAAAATAACGTAAATTTATATAAATATATACAAAAACACACAAAAGTAGTTAAATTTGTATGAAAATAGATATACAAAATACACATAAAATAAACTAAATTTGAATTGAAATAAATATATATATATATATATATATATATATATATATATATATATATATATATATATATATATATATATATATATATATATATATATATATATATATATATATATATATATATATATATATATATATATATATATAAATATATAATACAATATAAATTTGTATAAAAAATTTGTATAAAGACACATAAACAAAATACACATTCAAAAATGTAAATACGTATAAAAAAATATATACAAAATACACATATAATCATGTAATTCGTATCAAAATAAATAAACAAAAAATCAATAATATAATGTAAATTTGTATGACAAAATATATACAAAATACACATACAAAATGAACAAACAATATGATAAATTTGTATTCAAATAGATATGCAAAAGACACATAAAACAAGGTAAATTTATTTCAAAATATATATACGAATACATATAAAAAAAACCGTTATTTAATATAAAAATATATATAAAAAATACATACAAAAATACACAATAATAATTTAAATTTGTATGAAAATAGATATACAAAATACAAATAAAATTAGGTAAATTTGTATTGAAATACATATACAAAATACACATAAAATAATGTAAATTTGAATGAAAATATATAAACAAATAAACTTTAAATAACGTAAATTTGTATAAAATATATATACAAAATACACATTAAATAATGCAAATATGAATGAAAAAAATATATACAAAACACAAATAGAATAGGGTAAAATCGTATCAAAATAAATACACAGAATATTAATAAAATAATGTAAAATTGTATGAAAATATAGATGCAAAATACCCATAAAATAAGGCATTTTTTAGAAGAAAAAAATATCTATATATCTATATATCTATATATCTATATATATATATATATATATTTATATATATATATATATATATATATATATATATATATATATATATATATATATATATATATATATATATATATATATATATATATATATATATATATATATATATATATATATATATATATATATATATATATATATATATATATATATATATATAATATATATAGAAAATACACATCTAAATTTGTATGAAAATATTTATACAAATACACATAAAATAACATGAGTTTGTATAAAATTTGTATGAAAATATATACGAATACACACAAGAAAATAACGTAAATTTTTATGAAAATGTATATACAAAACACACATAAAATAATTTAAATACGTATAAAAGTATATATACAAAACACTCATAAAATAATGTAAATTCGTATCAAAATAAATAGACAAAATTCCAATAAAAGAATGTATATTTGTAGGAAAATATATATACAATATAAAAATAAAATAACTAAATTTGTATAAAAATATATACAAAAATACACAAAAATAGGTTAAATTAGTTTGAAAATAGATATGCAAAGAACACATAAAATTAGGCAAATTTGTTTTGAAATACATATACAAAATACACATAAAATAATGTAAATTTGTATGAAAATATATAAAGAAATACACATAAAATAACGTAAATTTGGATAAAATATATATACAAAATAAACATTAAATAATGTAAATATGTATAAAAAAAAAATATATATATATATATATATATATATATATATATATATATATATATATATATATATATATATATATATATATATATATATATATATATATATATATATACAAAATACACATAGAATAATGTTAACTCGTATTAAAATAAATAATCAAAATATCAATAAAATAATGTAAATGTAATAAAAATAAATATACAAAAATAACCATAAAATAATTAAATTTGTATTAAAATAAATATAAAAAATGCACATACAATAAAGTAAATTTATATTAAAATAGATATGCAAAATACACATAAATAATGTAAATTTGTATCAAAAGATATATACGAATACACATAAAATAGAGTAAATTTCTATGAAAATATGCATACAAAATACATATATAATGATGTATTATGAATAAAAATATATATACCAAATACCCCTAAAATAATGTAGATTCGTATCAAAATAAATAAACAAAATTCCGATAAAAGAACGTATATTTGTTGGAAAATAAATATACAAAACACACATAAAATAGCGAAAATTTGTATAAAAATATATACAAAAAAAAAAAAATTTATGAAAATAGATATGCAAAATACACATATTATTAGTTAAATTTGTATTTAAATACATGTACAAAATACACATAAAATAATGTAAATTTGTATGAAATGAAAACAAAAACAAATAAAATAACATACATTTGTATCAAATATATATACAAAATACACATAGAAGAATGTAAAATCGTGTATAAAATATGTATAAAAAAATATACAGAAAACACAAAAAGAATATTGTAAAATCGTATCAAAATAAATACAGAGAATATTAATAAAATAATGTAAATTTGTATGAAAATAAAGAAGAAAAATACCCATAAAATAACGCATTTTCTGATAAAAATAGATATACCAAAATACTCATAAAAAATTTAAATTTCTATTAAAATAATTATACAAAATACACATACACTAATTTAAATTTGTATTGAAATAGATATGCAAAATACATATAAAACAATGTAAACTTGTTTCAAAATATATATACGAATACACATAAAATAACGTAGATTTCTATGAAAATAAATATACAAAATACACATAAAATGAAGTAAATACGTATAAAAAATGAATACAAAATAAGCATAAAATAATGTAAATTCGTATCAAAATAAATAAACAAAATACCAATAAAAGAATGTGTATTTGTATAAATATAAATATAAAAAATACGCATAAAATAACGTAAATTTATATAGTATTATATACAAAAATACACAGAAATAATTAAATTTGTATGGAAATAGATATATAAAATACACACAAAATAAGCTAAATTTGAATTGAAATATATATACAAAATACATCAAATAAATTAAATTTGAATCAAAATATTTATACAAATACACATATAATAACGTATATTTGTATAAAAATATATAAACAAAATACACATTAAATAATGTAAATACGTATAAAAAATATATACAAAATACACATATAATCATGTAATTCGTATGAAAATAAATAAACAAAATACCAATAAAATAATGTAAATTTGTATGAGAAAACATATACCAAATACACATAAAATAACGTAAATTTTTATAAAAATAAATGTACAGAAATGCACATAAAATAAGTTTTCATAAAAATATATATTCAAAACATACATTAGATAATGTAAATGAGTCTAAAAATATGTATACAAAATACCTATGAAATAATCTAAATTCGTATCGAGTTAAATTAAGAAAATACCAATAAAATAATGTAATTTTGAATGAAAATATATATAGAAAATAGATATGAAATATCCTAAATACAATTACAAATATACATATAAATAATCAAAATTTAATGAAATAAATATACAAAATAAACATAAAAAAAGGTAAATTAATAATGAAATACACATAAAATAATATAAATTTGTATGAAAATATATATACAAATAAACATAAAATAACATGAATTTGTATAAAATTTGTATCAAAATATATACGAAAACACACAATAAAATAACGTAAATTTTTATGAAAATGTATATACAAAATACACAAAATAATTTAAATACGTAGAAAATTATATATACAAAATACACATAAAATAATGTAAATTCGTATCAAAATAAATATACAAAATTCCAATAAAAGAATGTATATTTGTAGGAAAATATATATACAAAGTACATATAAAAGAACTAAAATTTGTTTGAAAATATATACAAAAACACACAAAAATAAATTAAATTTTTTTGAAAATAGATATGCAAAATACACGTAAAATTAGGAAAATTTGTATTGAAATACGTATACAAAATACTCTTAAATAAAGTAAATTTGTTTGAAAATATATAAACAAATACACATAATATAACGTAAATTTGAATAAAATATATAAACAAAATAAGCATTAAATAATGTAAAAATGTATACCAAAAATAAATACAGAATACACAAAAATAGATATGCAAAATACATATAAACAATGTAAATTTGTTTCGAAATATATATACGAATACACATGAAATAAGGTAGATTTCTATAAAAATATATATACAAAAAACACATAAAATTAAGTAAATACGTATAAAAAAGTATAAAAAAACATAAAATTATGTAAATTCGTATCAAAATAAATAAACAAAATACCAACAAAAGAATGTGTATTTATATTTATTTCATTAAATTCTAAATTATTTTATGTGTATATTTGTATTTGTATTTAGGTTATTTTATATGTGTTTTCTATATATATTTTCATTCAAATAACCTAAATACAAATACAAATATACACATAAATTTTTTTAGAATTGAATGAAATAAATATACAAAATAAACATAAAATAAGGTAAATTTGTTATGAAATATATGTATAAATACACATAAAATAATATAAATTTGTATGAAAATATATATACAAATACACATAAAATAACATTAATTAATAATATACACGAATACACACAATAAAATAACCTATTTTTTTATAAAAATGTATATACAAAATACACATAAAATAATTTAAATACGTAGAAAAATATATATACAAAATACACATAAAATAATGTAAATTCGTATCAAAATAAATAAACAAAATTCCAATAAAAGAATGTATAATTGTAGGAAAATATATATACAAAATACAAATAAAGTAACTAAAATTTGTATAAAACTATATATAAAAATACACAAAAATAATTTAAATTTGTATGAAAATAAATATACAAAATACACAGAAAATTAGGTAAATGTGTATTGAAATACATTTTTCTACGTATTTAAATTGTTTTATGTGTATTTTGTATGTACATTTTCATAAAAAAAATAGGTTATTTTATTGTGTATATTCGTATATAATTTGATACAAATTTTATACAAATTCATGTTATTTTATGTGTATTTGTATATATATTTTCATACAAATTTATACTATTTTATGTGTATTTTTACATATATTTCATAACAAATTTACCTTAATTTATGTTTATTTTGTATATTTATTTCATTCAATTCTAAATTATTTGATGTGTATATTTGTATTTGTATTTAGGTTATTTTATGTGTATTTTCTATATATATTTTCATTCAAAAATTACATTATTTTATCGGTATTTTCTTAATTTAATTTGATACGAAATTAGATTATTTCATAGGTATTTTGTATACATATTTTTATACTCATTTACATTATCTAATGTGTGTTTTGTATATATATTTTTATGCAAATATGTTTAATGTGCATTTTTGTACATATATTTTTATAGAAATTTGCGATATTTTATGTGTATTTTGTATATGCATTACTGTATGTGTATTTTGTATATATATTTTATACAAATGTACGTTATTTTATGTATTTGTTTTCATTTCATACAAATTTACATTATTTTATGTGTATTTTGTACATGTACTTAAATACAAATTTAACTAATTATATGTGTATTTTGTATATCTATTTTTATACAAATTTAAATTATTGTTGTGTTTTTTTTGTATATATTTTTATACAAATTTTCTTATTTTATGTGTATTTTCTAAATTTATTTTCCTACACTACGTTCTTTTATCGGAATTTTGTTTATTTATTTTGATACGAGTATACATTATTTTAGGTGTATTTGGTATATATTTTTTTTTATTCTTATTTACATCATTTTATGTATTTTGTATGTATATTTTCATAGAAATTTACTCTCATTTTTGTGTATTCGTATATATATTTTGATACAAATTTACATTAATTATGTGTATTTTGCATATCTATTTCAATACAAATTTACTTTATTGTACGTGTATTTTGAATATTTATTTTAATACAAATTAAATTATTTAATGTGTATTTTTGTAAATACATTTTTATGCAAATATGCGTTATTAAATGGGTATTTTGCGTCTTTATTTTCATACAAATTTACATTATTTTATTGATATTCTGTTTATTTATTTTGATACGATTTAATATTATTCGATGTGTATTTTGTATATATTTTTTTTATTCATATTTACATTATTTAATGTTTATTTTGTATATATATTTTATCCAAATTTACATTATTTTATGTGCATTTGTTTATATATTTTTAAACAAATTTACATTATTTTATGTGTATCTTGTATATGTATTTCAATACAAATTTGTCTAATTTTATGTGTATTTTGCATATATATTTTCAAACAAATTTAAAGTATTTTTTGTGTATTTTTGTATATATTTTTATACAAATTTTAGTTATTTTATTTGTATTTTGTAGATATATTTTCCTACAAATATACATTCTTTTATTGTATTTTTTTTATACGAATTTACAACATTTTATGTGTATTTTGTATATATATTTTTCTACGTATTTAAATTATTTTATGTGTATTTTGTATATACATTTTCATAAGAATTTATGTTATTTTATTGTGTGTATTCGTACATATTTTGATACAAATTTTATACAAATTCATGTTATTTTATGTGTATTTGTATATATATTTTCATACAAATTTATATTATTTTATGTGTATTTTTACATATATTTCATTACAAATTTACCTTATTTTATGTGTATTTTCTATATATATTTTCATCCAAAATTACATTATTTTATTGGTATTTTCTTAATTTAATTCGATACGAATTTAGGTTATTTCATAGGCATTTTGTATACATATTTTTATACTCATTTACATTATGTAATGTGTGTTTTGTATATATTTTTTAATGTAAATTTATTTTATGTGCATTTTGGTACATATATTTTTATAGAAATTTGCGTTATTTTATGTGTATTTTGTAAATGTTTTCTCATAAAAATTTACTTTATTTTATTGGTATTTTGTTTATTTATTTTGATACGAATTACATGATTATATGTGTATTTTGTACATATTTTTTTATACGTATTTACATTATTTAATGTGTATTTTGTTTATATATTTTTATACAAATTTACGTTATTATATATGTATTTGTAAAAGTATTTTGATACAAATTTACTTTATTTTATGTATTTTGTATATATATTTCAATTCAAATTAAGGTTATTTTGTGTGTATTTTGTATATCTATTTTCATACAAATTTAATTACTTCTGTGTATTTTTGTAAATAGTTTTATATAAATTTACGTTATTGAATGTGTATTTTGTATATTTATATTTTTAAAAAACACATTCTTTTATTGGTATTTTGTTTATTTATATTTATACGAATTTACATTATCTTATGTGTATTTTGTATACATTTTTTATACGTATTTACTTAATTTTGTTTATATTTTGTATATGTATTTTTATAGAAATCTACGTTATTTTATGTGTATTCGTATATATATTTTGAAACAAATTTACATTAGTTTATATGTATTTTGCATATCTATTTCAATACAAATTAACCTTATTTTATGTGCATTTTATAGATTTATTTTAATACAAATATTTTATGTGTATTTTGGTATCTATAATTTTATAATAAAAAGCGTTATTTTATAGGTATTTTGCATCTTTATTTTCATACAAATTTACATTATTTTATTGATATTCTGTGTATTTATTTTAACTCGATTTTACATTATTCTATGTGTATTTTGTATATATATTTTATACAGATGTACGTTACTTTATGTTTATTTGTTTTCATTTCATTAAAATTTACATTATTTTATGTGTATTTTGTACATGTATTTAAATACAAATTTAACTAATTATATGTGTATTTTGTATATCTATTTTTATACAAATTGAAATTATTTTTGTGTATTTTTGTATATCTTTTTTTGTAAATTTTCGTTATATTATTAGTATTTTGTGTATTTATTTTCCTACATATATACGTTCTTTTATCGGAATATTGTTTATTTATATTCATACCAATTTACATTATTTGAGGTATATTTGGTATATATATTTTTATATTTATTTACATCATTTTATATGTATTTTGTATGTATATTTTCATAGAAATTTACTCTATTTTATGAGTATTTGTATATAATTTTTGATACAAATTTACATTATTGATGTGTATTTTGCATATCTATTTCAATACAAATTTACTTTATTGTATGTGCATTTTATATATTTATTTTAATACAAATTTAATTATTTTATATGTATTTTTGTATATGTATTTTTATACAAATATGCGTTATTATATGGGTATTTTGCATCTTTATTCTCATACAAATTTAGATTATTTGATTGATATTCTGTTTATTTATTTTGATACGATTTTACATTATTGTATGTGTATTTTGTATATATATTTTTATACATATTTAAATTATTTAATGTATATTTTGTATATATATTTTTATCCAAATTTACATTATTTTAAGTGTATTTGTATATATATTTTCATACAAATTTACATTATTTTATGTGTGTTTTGTATATGTATTTCAATACAAATTTGCATAATTTTATGTGTATTTTGCATATCTATTTTCAAACAAATTTAAATTATTTTTCTGTATTTTTGTATATATTTTTAAACAAATTTTAGTTATTTTATTTGTATTTTGGGTATATATTTTCCTACAAATATACATTCTTTTATTGGAATTTTATTTATTTATTTTGCTACGAATTTACATTATTTTATGTGTATTTTTTATATATATTTTTCTACGTATATACATTATTTTACGTGTATTTTGTATATCTATTTTCATAAAAATTTACCTTATTTTATTGTGTGTATTCGTTCATAATTTGATACAAATTTTATTCAAATTCATGTTATTTTATGTGTATTTGTATATATATTTTCATACTAATTTACGATATTTTATGTGCATTTTTACATATATTTCATTACAAATTTACCTTATTTTATGTTTTTTTTTTGTATATTTATTTCATTCAATTTTTTTATTTTTATGTATATATTTTTATTTGTATTTAGGTTATTTTATGTGTATTTTCTATATATATTTTCATCCAAAATTATATTATTTTATTGGTATTTTGTTAGTTTAACTCGATACGAGTTTAGATTATTTCATAGGTATTTTGTATACATATTTTTATAAGCATTTACATTATTTAATAGGTGTTTTGTATATTTATTTTTATACAAATCTACTTTATTTTATGTTCATTTTTGTACATATATTGTTATTGAAATTTGCGTTATTTTTTGTGTATTTTGTATATGTTTTCTCATACAAATTTACATTATTTTATTGGTATTTTGTTTATCTATTTTGATACGAATTACATGATTATTTGTATATTTTGTACATATCTGTTTTTACGTATTTACATTATTTAACGTGTATTTTGTTTATATATTTCTAGACAATTTTGTATAAATATTTTGATACAAATTTACATTATTTTATGTATGCTGCATATATATTTCAATTCAAATTTAGCTTATTTTATGTGTATTTTGTATATCTATTTTCATACAAATTTAATTACTTTTGTGGATTTTTGTATATATTTTTATATAAATTTACGTTATTTTATGTGTATTTTGTATATTTATATTTATACAAATACACATTCTTTTATTAGTATTTTGTTTATTTATTTTGATACGAATTTACATTATTTTATGTGTATTTTGTATTAATTTTTTTTATACGTGTTTACTTTATTTTAGGTGTATTTTGTATATATATATTTTTATAGAAATCTAAGTTTTTTTATGTGTATTCGTAAATATATTTTGAAATAAATTTATATTGTTTTATATGTATTTTGCATATCTCTTTCAATACAAATTTATCGTATTGTATGTGCATTTTGTATATTTATTTTAATACAAATTCAAATATTTTATGAGTGTTTGGTATATATATTTTTATTAAAAATGCGTTATTTTATGGGTATTTTGCATCTTAATTTTCATACAAATTTACATTATTTTATTAATATTCTGTGTATTTATTTTGATACGATTTTACATTATTCTATTTGTGTTTTGTATATATTTTTTTATAAATATTTACATTATTTAATGTGTATTTTGCATATATATTTTATACAAATTTACGTTATTTTAAGTGTATTTGTTTATATATTTTCATTCAAATTTACATTATTTTATGTGTATTTTGTATATGTATTTCAATACAAATTTACCTAATTTTATGTGTATTTTGTATATTTCTTTTCATACAAATTTAAATTATTTTAGTGTATTATTGTATATAGTTTTATACAAATTTAGGTTATTACATGTGTATTTTGTATATCTATTTTCATACAAATAAACATTCTTTTATTGATATTTTGTTTATTTATTTTGACGCGAATTTACATTATTTAATGTGTATTTTGTATATATATTTTTATACGTATTTACATCATTTCATGTGTATTTTGTATATATATTTCTATAGAAATGTACGTTATTTTATGTGTATTCGTATATATATTTTGAAAAAAATTTACACTGTTTTATGTGTATTTTGCATATTTTTTCAATACAAATTTCCCTTACTGTATGTGCATTTTAAATATTAATTTTAATACAAATTTAATTATTCTATGTGTATTTTTGTCTATGTATTTTTATTAAAATGTGCTTTATTTTATGGGTATTTTGCATCTATATTTTCATACAAATTTACATTATTTTGATTCGATTTAACATTATTCTATGTTATTCTATGTGTATTCTGTATTTTGTATACATTTTTTTAATACGTATTTACTGCTTTTTATGTGTATTTTGTATATATATTTTCATAGAAATCTACGTTATTTTATGTGTATTCGTATATATATTTTGAAACAAATTTACATTGTTTTATATGTATTTTGCATATCTATTTCAATACAAATTTAAATTAGTGTATGTGTATTTTGTGTATTTATTTTAATACAAATATAAATTTTCTATGTGTATTTTGGTAAATCTATTTTTTTTTAAATGCGTTATTTTATGGGTATTTTTCTTCTTTATTTTCATACAAATTTACATTATTTTATTAATATTCTGTGTATTTATTTTGATACGATTTTACAGTATTCTATTTGTGTTTTGTATATATTTTCTTATACATATTTACATTATTTAATTTGTAATTTATATATATATTTTATACAAATTTACGTTATTTTAAGTGTATTTGTTTATGCATTTTCATTCAAATTTGCATTATTATATGTGTATTTTGTATACGTATCTCAAAACAAATTTACCTAATTTTATGTGTATTTTGTAAATTTATTTTCATACAAGTTTAAATTATTTTTGTGTATTTTTGAATATATTTTTATACAAATTTAAGTTATTTTATGTGTAATTTGCATATCTATTTTCATATAAATACACATTCTCTTATCGATATTTTGTTTATTTATTTAGACGCGAATTTACATTATTTAATGTGTATTTTGAATATATATTTTTATACGTATTTACATCATTTCATGTGTATTTTGTATATATATTACTATAGAAATCTACGTTATTTTATGTGTGTTCGTATATATATTTTGAAACAAATTTACACTGTTTTATGTGTATTTTGCATATTTTTTCAATACAAATTTATCTTATTGTATGTGCATTTTGTATATTATTTTAATACAAATTTAATTATTCTATGTGTATTTTTGTGTATGTATTTTTATAAAAATGTACTTTATTTTATGGGTATTTTGCATCTTTATTTTCATACAAATTTACATTATTTTATTGATACTCTGTGTATTTATTTTGATACGATTTTACATTATTCTATGTGTATTTTGTATATATATTTTATACAAATGGATGTTATTTTATGTGTATTTGTTTTCATTTCATGACAATTTACCTTATTTTATGTGTATTTTGTACATGTATTTAAATACAAATTTAACTAATTATATGTGTATTTTGTATATCTATTTTCATACAAATTGAAATTATTATTTTTTTTTTTTTGTATATATTTTTATTCAAATTTTCGCTATTTTATATGTATTTTGTATATTTATTTTCCTACAAATATACTTTCTTTTATCGGAATTTTGTTTATTTATTTTGATACGAGTTTACATTATTTTAGGGGTATTTGGTATGTATATTTTTATATTTATTTACATCATTTTATATGTATTTTGTATGCATATTTTCATAGAAATTTACTCTATTTTATGTGTATTCGTATATATCTTTAGATACAAATTTACATTATTTATGTGTATTTTGCATTTCTATTTTAATACAAATTTACTTTATTGTATGTACATTTTGTAAATTTGTTTTAATACAAATTAAATTATTTTGTGTATTTTTTTATATATTTTTTTATGCAAATATCCGTTATTATATGGGTATTTTGCATCTTTATTTTCATACAAATTTACATTATTTTATTGATATTCTGTTTATTTATTTTGATACGATTTAACATTATTCTATGAGTATTTTGTATATAATTTTTTTTATACATATTTACATTATTTAATGTTTATTTTGTATATATATTTTATCCAAATTTACGTTGTTTTATGTGTATTTGTTAATATATTTTCATACAAATTTACATTATTTTATGTGTATTTTATATATGTATTTTAATACAAATTTGCCTAATTTTATGTGTATTTTGCATATCTATTTTCAAACTAATTTAAACTATTTTTGTGTATTTTTGTATATATTTTTATACAAATTTTAGATATTTTATTTGTATTTTGTATATATATTTTCCTACAAATATACATTCTTTTATTGGAATTTTGTCTATTTATTTTGATACGAATTTATATTATTTTATGTGTATTTTGTATACATACTTTTCTACGTATTTAAATTATTTTATGTGTATTTTGTTTATACATTTTCATCTATTTTCATACAAATTTAAATTATTTTTATGTATTTTTGTATGTATTTTTTATACATATTTTTATATAATTTTTTTTTATGTGTATTCGTATAAATATTTTGAAAAAAATTTACCTTGTTTTATGTGTGTTTTGCATATCTATTTCAATACAAATTTACTATATTGTTTGTTCATTTTGTATGTGTATTTTGTATATGTTTTCTAATAAAATTTACATTATATTATTGGTATTTTGTTAATTTATTTTGATACGAATTACATGATTATATGTGTATTTTGTACATATTTTTTTATACGTATTTACATTATTTAATGTGTATTTTGTTTATGTGTTTTTATACAAATTTACGTTATTTGATGTATTTTGTATATATATATATATATATATATATATATATATATATATATATATATATATATATATATATATATATATATATATATATATATATATATATATATATATATATATATATATATATATATATATATATATATATATATATATATATATATATATATATATATATATATATATATATATATATATATATATATATATATATATATATATATATATATATATATATATATATATATATATATATATATATATATATATATATATATATATATATATAAATTTACGTTATTTTATGTGTATTTTGTATATTTATTTTTATACAAATACACATTTTTTTATTGGTATTTTGTTTATCTATTTTGATACGAATTTACATTATTTTATGTGTATTTTGTATACATTTTTTTAAACGTATTTACTTCATTTTATGTGTATTTTGTAAATATATTTTTATAGAAATCTACGTTATTTTATGTGTATTCGTATATATATTTTGAAACAAATTTAACATTGTTTTATATGTATTTTGCATATCTATTTCAATATAAATTTACCTTATTGTATGTGCATTTTGCATATTTATTTTAATACAAATTTAAATTTTTTATATGTATTTTGGTATATATATTTTTATAAAAAAATGAGTTATTTGATGGGTATTTTGCTCCTTTATTTTCATTCAAATTTACTTTTTTTTATTAATATTTTGTGTATTTATTTTGATACGATTTTACATTATTCTATTTGGGTTTTGTATATATTTTTTTTTATACATATTTACATTACTTAATGTGTATTTTCTATATATATTTTATACAAATTTACGTTATTTTAAGTGTATTTGTTTATGTATTTTCATTCAAATTTACATTATTTTATGTGTGTTTTGTAAATGTATTTCAATACAAATTTACCTAATTTTATGTGTATTTTGTATATTGCAAACAAATTTAAATTATTTTTGTGAATTTTTGTATATAGTTTTATACAAATTAACGTTATTTCATGTGTATTTTGTATATCTATTTTCATACAAATACACATTCTTTTATTGATATTTTATTTATTTATTTTGACACGAATTTACATTATTTAATGTCTATTTTGTATATATATTTTTACACGTATTTACAGCATCTCAAGTGTATTTTGTATATATATTTCTATAGAAATCTGCGTTATTTTATGTGTATTCGTATATATATTTTGTATGTTAATTTTACTACAAATTTAATTACTGAATGTGTATTTATGTATATGTATTTTTATAAAAATATGCTTTATTTTATGGGTATTTTTCATCTTTATTTTCATACAAATTTACATTATTTTATGGATATTTTGTGTATTTATTTTGATACGATTTTACATTATTCTATGTGTATTTTGTATAAATATTTAATACAAATGCACGTTATTTTAAGGGTATTTTTTTCATTTCATACAAATTTTCATTATTTTATGTGTATTTTGTACATGTATTGAAAGACAAATTTAGCTTATGTGTATTTTGTATATCAATTTTCATAAAAATTGAGATTATTTTTGTTTTTTTTGTATATATTTTTATAAAAATTTTCGTTATTTTATGTGTATTTTGTATATTTATTTTCCTACAAATATACGTTCTTTTATCGGATTTTGTTTGTTTATTTTGATACGAATTTACATTATTTTAGGTGTATTTGGTATATATATTTTTATACTATTTACATCATTTTATATGTATTTTTTATGTATATTTTCATAGAAATTTACTCTATTTTATGTCTATTGGTACATATATTTTGATACAAATTTACATTATTGATGTGTATTTTGCATATGTATTTCAATACAAATTTACTTTATTAATATGTTAAATCATATCAAAATAAAATAAACAGAATATCAATAAAATAATGTAAATTTGTATAAAAATAAAGACGCAAAATACCCATATAATAAAGCATATTTGCATAAAATTATATTTACAAAAATACACATAAAATAGTTTAATTTGTATTAAAATAAATATTCAAAATGCACATACAATAAAGTAATTTTGTATTAAAATAGGAATGCAAAATACATATAAAACAATGAAAATTTGTTTCAAAATATATATACGAATACACATAAAATAACGAAGATTTCTATAAAAATATATATACAAAATACACATAAAATGAGGTATATACGTATAAAAAAATTTATACAAAATACACATAATTTAATGTAAATTCGTATCAAAATAAATAAACAATATATAAATAAAAAAGTGTATTTGTATTAATATAAATATACAAAATACACATAAAATAACGTAAATTTATATAAAACTATATACAGAAATACACAGAAGTAATTAAATTTGTATGAAAATAGATACACACACAAACTAAGCTAAATTTGAATTGAAATATATATACAAAATACATAAAATAAAGTTTATTTGTATCAAAATATTTATACAAAAACACATATAATAACGTAAATTTGTATAAAAATATATAAACAAAATACACATTAAATAATGTAAATACGTATAAAAAATATATACAAAATACATATATAATCATGTAATTCGTATCAAAATAAATAAACAAAATACCAATGAAATAATATAAATTTTTATAAGAAAATATATACAAAAAACACATAAAATAACGCAAATTTCTATTAAAATATATGTACAAAAAGGCACCTCAAATAAATTTGCATAAAAATATATATACAAAACATAGATTAGATAATGTAAATGAGTATAAAAATATGTATACAAAATACCTATGAAATAATATAAATTCATATCGATTTAAATTAAGAAAATACCAATAAAATAATGTAATTTTGGATGAAAATATATATAGAAAATACACATAAAATAACCCAAATACAAATACAAATATACACATAAAATAATTTAAAATTGATTGAAATAAATATACAAAATAAACATAAAATAAGTTAAATTTGTAATGAAATATATATAAAAATACACATAAAATAATATAAATTTGTAAGAAAATATATATACAAATACACATTAAATAGCAAGAATTTGTATAAAATTTGAATCAAAATATATAAGAATACACACAATAAAATAACGTAAATTTTTATGAAAATTTATATAAAAAATACACATAAAATAATTTAATTAAATACGTAGAAAAATATATATACATAATAAACATAAAATAATGTAAATTTGTATGAAAATATATAAACAAATAAACATAAAATATATATATATATATATATATATATATATATATATATATATATATATATATATATATTTATATATATATATATATATATATATATATATATATATATATATATATATATATACAAAATAAGCATTAAATAATGTAAATAAGTATAAAAAATATATATACAAAATACACATAGAATAATGTTAAATCGTATCAAAATATATAAACAGAATATCAATAAAATAATGTAAATTTGTATGAAAATAAAGATCCAAAATATCCATATAATAACGCGTATTTGCATAAAAATATATATATACAAAAATCCAAAATACAAAAATAAATATACAAAATGCACGTATAAAAATAAATTGAAAATAGATATGGAAAATACATATGAATAATGTAAATTTGTATCAAAATATATATACGAATACTCATAAAATAGAGTAAATCTCTATGAAAATATACATACAAAATACATATTAAATAATGTAAAAAAGTATAAAAATATATATACCAAATACACCTAAAATAATGTAAATTCGTATCAAAATAAATAAACAAATTTCCGATGAAAGAACGTATATGTGTAGGAAAATAAATATAGAAAATACACATAAAATACCGAAAATTTGTATAAAAATATATACAAAAAAAAAAAAAACAATAATTTGAATTTGTATGAAAATAGATATACAAAATACACATATAATTAGTTAAATTTCTATTTAAAAACATGTACAAAATACACATAAAATAATGTAAATTTGTATGAAATGAACACAAATACACATAAAATAACGTACATTTGTATAAAAGATATAAACAAAATACACATACAATAATGTAAAATCGCATCAAAATATATACACAGAATATCAATAAAATAATATAAATTTGTATGAAAATAAATAAACAAAATACCATAAAAGAAATGTGTATTTGAAAAAATATAAATATACAAAATACACATACAAAATAAACATAAAATAAGATAAATTTGTAATAAAAATGAATGTACAAAATACACATAAAACAATGTAAATTTGTTTCAAAATATATATACAAATACACATAAAATAACGTGAGTTTCTATAGAAATATATATACAAAATAAATATGAAATGATGTAAATACGTATAAAATATATATACAAAATACATATAAAATAATGTAAATTGTATCAAAATAAATCAACAATATCAATATAATTTGTATAAATATAAATATACAAAATACATAAAATAACCTAAATATATATAATACTATATAAAAATACACAGAAATAATTAAATTTGTATGAAAATAAATATATAAAATACACATAAAATAAGCTAAATTTTAATTGAAATATATATACAAAATACATAAAATAAAGCAAATTTGAATCAAAATATTTATATAAATACACTTATAATAACGTAAATTTGTATAAAATATATATACAAAATACAAATTAAATAATGTAAATATGTATAAAAATATATAAAAATACACATATAATAATGTTATTCGAATGAAAATAAATAAACAAAATATTAATAAAATAATGTAAATTTGTATGAAAAAACATATACAAAATACACATAAAATAACGTAATATTCTATTAAAATATATGTAAAATACACATAAAATTTAAATTTGTATAAAAAATATATACAAAATACACATTAGATAATGTAAATGAGTATAAAAATATGTATACAAAATACATATGAAATAATGTAAAATTGTATCAAATTAAATTAAGAAAATACCAATAAAATAATTTAATTTTGAATTAAAATATATATACAAAATAAATATAAAATAACCTAAATACATTTAAATACACATAAAATAATTAAAAATTTAATGAAATAAATATACAAAATAAACATAAAAAAAGGTAAATTAATAATGAATTGAATGTAAAAATACACATAAAATAATATAAATTTGTATGAAAATATATATACAAATACACATAAAATAACATGAATTTGTATAAAATTAGTGTCAAAATATATACGAATACACACAATAAAACAACGAAAATTTTTAAGAAAATGTATATACAAAATACACAAAATAATTTAAATACGTAGAACATTATATATCCAAAATACACATAAAATAATGTAAATTCGTATCAAAATAGACAAAATTCCAATAAAAGAATGTATATTTGTAGGAAAATATATATACAAAATACAAATAAAAGAACTAAAATTTGTATGAAAATATATACAAAAATACACACACAAAAAAAAAAAAATTGTTTGAAAATAGATATGCAAAATACACAAAAAATTAGGAAAATTTGTATTGAGATACATATACAAAATACACATAAAATAAAGTAAGTTTCTTTGAAAATATATAAACAAATACACATAAAATAACGTAAATTTGGATAAAATATATATACAAAATAAATATTAAATAATGTACATATGTATGGAAAAAATACAGAATACACAAAAATAGATATGCAAAATACATATAAACAATGTAAATATGTTTCAAAATATATATACGAATACACATGAAATAAGGTATATTTCTTTAAAAATATATATACAAAATACACATAAAATTAAGTAAATACGTATAAAAAATGTATACAAAATACACATAAAATAATGTAAATCGTGTCAAAATAAATAAACAAAATACCAATAAAAGAATGTGTATTTGTATAAATATAAATATACAAAATAGACTATAATTAACGTAAATTTGTTTAAAACTATACACGAAAATACACAAAAGTAATTAAATTTGTATGAGAATAGATATACAAAATACACATAAAATAAGCTAAATTTGAATTCAAATATACATACAAAGAATATAAAATAATGTAAATTTGTATCAAAATATCTAAAAAATACACATATAATAAAGTGAATTTGTATAAAAATATAAACAAAATACTCATTAAATAATGTAAATACGTATAAAAATTTTTTTACAAAATACACATATAATAATGCAAATTGTATCAAAATAAATAAACAAAATACCAATAAAATAATGTAAATTTTCATTAGAAAACATATACAAAATTCTCAAAATAACGCAACTTTCTATAAAATATATGTACAAAATGCACATTAAATAAAGTAAATTTGCATAAAAATATATATACATACACATTAAATAATGTACATGCGTATAAAATATGTATACAAAATACCTATGAAATAATCTATATATGTATATATACGTATACGTATATATGTAGGAAAATATATACAAAATACAAATAAAATAAGTAAATTTGTATAAAATATATACAAAATACACAAAATAATTTAAATTTATTTGAAAATAGATATACAAAATACACATAAAATTAGGCAAATTTGTATTGAAATACATATACAAAATACACTAAAATAATGTAAATTTTATAAAATATATAAACGAATACACATAAAATAACGTAAATTTGGATCAAATATATATACAAAATAAACATTAAATAATGTAAATATGTATAAAAAATATATATACAAAATACACATAGAATAATGTTAAATCGTATCAAAATAAATAAACACAATATCAAAGAAATAATGTAAATTTGTATGAAAATAAAGATGCAAAATAACCATATAATAACGCATATTTGCATAAAAATATATATACAAAAATGCACATAAAATAATTTAATTTTTATTAAATAAATATACAAAATGTACATACAATAAAGTACATTTGTATTGAAATAGATATGAAAATACACATAAATAATGTAAATTTGTATCAAAATATATATCCGAATACACAAAGATGCAAAATATCCATAAAATAACGGATTTTTTTATAAAATATATATATACCAAAATACACATAAAATATTTAAATATGCATTAAAATAAATTTAAAAAATGCACATTCATTAATGTAAATTTGTATTGAAATAAATATGCAAAATACATATAAAACAATGTAAATTTGGTTCAAAATATATATACGAATACACAAAATAACGTAGATTTCTATACAAAATACATAAAATAATGTAAATTAGTATCAAACTATTTATACAAATAAAAGAATGAGTATTTGTATAAATAAAAATATACAAAATACACATAAAATAACGTAAATCTGTATAAAACTTTATACAAAAATACACAAAAGTAATTAAATTTGTATGAAAATAGATATTGAAAATACATTTAAAATAAGCTAAATTTGTATTGAAATATATATTTACAAAATACATAAAATAATGTAAATTTGTATCAAACAATTTAAACAAATACACATAAAATAACGTATATTTGGAAAAAAAATATATAAACAAAATACACATTAAATAATGTAAATACGTATTAAAAATATGTACAAAATACACATATAATCATGTAACTCGTATCAAAATAAATAAACAAATACCATTAAAATAATGTAAATTTCTATGAGAAAACATATACAAAATACACATAAAATAACGCAATTTTCTAAAAAAAATATATGTACAAAAATGCACATAAAATAAAGAAAATTTGAATAAAAATATATATATAAAACACACATTAAATAATGTAAATGCGTATAAAAATATGTATACAAAATACCTATGAAATAATCTAAATTCTTGTCGAATTAAATTAACAAAATATCAATAAAATAATGTAATTTTTGGATGAAAATTTATATAGAAAATACACATAAAATAACCTAAATACAAATACAAATATACACATATAATAATTCAATATTAAATGAAATAAATATACAAAATCAACATAAAATAAGGTAAATTTGTAATGAAATATATGTACAAAATACGCATAAAATAATGTAAATTTATATGAAAATATATATACAAATACACATAAAATAACATGAATTTGTATAAAAATATATATTCAAAATAAATATTAAATAATGTAAATGAGTATAAGAATATATATACAAAATACATATAAAATAATGTAAATTCGTATCAAAATAAATCAACAAAATACCAATAAAATAATATAAATTTGAATGAAAAGAAATTTATAAAATACACATAATATAGCTAAAATTTGTATTAAAAAATATACAAAAATACATAGAAATAATTTGAATTTGTATGAAAATAGATATACATGATACGCGTAAAACTAGGTAAATTTCTTTTGAAATATATATACAAAATACCCATAAAATATTGTAAATTTGTGTCAAAATATGTAAACAAATACACATAAAATAATGTAAATTTGTATGAAAATAATATACAAAATACACATAGAATAAAGTCAAATCGTATCAAAATGAATGAGCAGAATATCAATAAAATAATGTAAATTTGTATGAAAATAAATATGCAAAATACCCATGAAATAAAGCATATTTTTATATAAATACATATACACAATTAAATAATGTAAATTCGCGTCAAAATAAATAAACAAAATATCAATACAAGAATGTGTATTTATATGAAAATAGATATACAAAATACACATAAAATAGCATAAATTTGTATAAAACTATTTACAAAAATACAAAAAAATAATTTAAATTTGTATGAAAATAAATATACAAAATACACATAAAGTTAGGTAAATTTGTATTTAAATACATATACAAAATACACTTAAGATAATGTAAATCTGAATGAAAATATATAAACAAATACACTTAAAATAACGTAAAATTGTATAAAATATATATACAAAATACACATTAAGTAATGTAAATATATATAAAAAAATATATACAAAACACAAATAGAATAATGTAAAATCGTATCAAAATAAATGCACAGAATGTTAAAATAATGTAAATTTGTATGAAAATTAAGAAGCAAAATACCCATAAAATACGCATTTTTTATAAAAAAAATATACATACCAAAATACACATAAAATAATTGAATTTGTATTAAGATAAATTTACAAAATGCACATACAATAAGGTAAATCTGTATTTAAATAGATATGCAAAATACATATAAACAATGTAAATTTGTTTCAAAATATATATACGAATACACATAAAATAAGGTAGATTATAAGAATATATATACAAAATACACATAAAATTAATTAAATACGTATAAAAAAATGTATACAAAATACACATAAAATAATGTAAATTCGTATCAAAATAAATATACTAAATACCAATACAAGAATTTTTATTTGTATAAATATAAAAATACAAAATACACATTAAATTTGTATAAATCTATACACAAAAATACACAAAAGTAACTAAATTTGTGTGAAAATGGATATACAAAATACACATAAAATAAGCTAAATTTGAATTGAAATATATATATATACAAAGTACATAAAATAAAGTAAATTTGTATCAAAATATTTATAAAAAGACATATAATAAAGTGGATTTGTATAAAAATATATAAACAAAATACTTATTAAATAATGTAAATACGTTTAAGAAATTTGTACAAAATACACATATAATAATATAATTCGTATCAAAATAAATAAACAAAATACCAATAAAATAATGTAAATTTGTATTAGAAAACATACCCAAAATACACATAAAATAACGCAAATTTCTATAAAAATATATGTACAAAAATGCACATAAAATAAAGTAAATTTGCATAAAAATATATATACAAAACACACATTAAATAACGTACATGCGTATAAAAATATGTATACAAAATACCAATTAAACAATCTAAATTCGTATCGAATCAAATTAGCAAAATCCCAAAAAAATAATGGACTTTTGGATGAAAATATAGATAGAAAATACACATAAAATAACCTAAATACAAATACAAATATACACAAAATAATTTAAAATTGAATGAAATAAATATACAAAATAAACATAAATAAGGTAAATTTGTAATGAAATATATGTACAAAATACACATAAAATAATATAAATTTGTATGAAAATATATATACAAATACACATAAAATTACATGAATTAGTATAAAAATATATATTCAAAATAAACATTAAATAATGTATAAAAATATATATACAAAGTACATATAAAAAAATGTAAATTCTTATCAAAATAAATCAACAAAATACCAATAAAATAATATATATTTGAATGAAAATAAATTTACAAAATAAACATAACATAAGTAAAATTTGTATAAAAATATATAAAAAATACCCAGAAATAATTTCAATTTGTATGAAAATAGATATACAAAATACACATAAAACTAGGTAAATTACTTTTGAAATATATATACAAAATTCCCATTAGATATTGTAAATTTGTGTCAACATATATCAACAAATACACGTAACGTAACGTAACGTAAATTTGTATAAAATATATATATATATATATATATATATATATATATATATATATATATATATATATATATATATATATATATATATATATATATATATATATATATATATATATATATATATATACAAAATACATTAAATTAAGGAAAAATGTATAAAAAAAATATATACAAAATACACATAGATTAATGTAAAATCGTATCAAAATAAATGAACAGAATATCAATAAAATAATGTAAATTTCTATGAAAATAAAGATGCAAAAATAGCCATAAAATAACGCATATTTGTATAAAAATATATATACAAAAATACACATGAAATAAGTAAATTTGTATTAAAATAAATATACGAAATGCACATACAATAAGGTAAATTTTTATTGAAATAGATATGCAAAATACACATAAAATGATGTATATACGTATAAAAATATATATACAAAATACACATAAAATAAGGTAAATTCGTATCAAATTCAATAAATTAAATTTCAATAATAGAGTGTATATATGTAGGAAAATCAATATACAAAATAATATATAAAAAACTAAAATTTTTATTAAAATACATACAAAAAAACACAAAAATAATTTCAAATTGTATGAAAATAGATATACAAAATCCACATAAAATTAGGTAAATTTGTATTGAAATACATATACAAAACACACATAAAATAAAGTAAATTTGTATGAAAATATATAAACAAATAGACATAAAGTAACGTATGTTTGTATAAAATATATATAGAAAATGCACATTAAATAATGTAAATATGTAAAATAAAATGTATACAAAATACACATAGAACAATGTAAAATCGTAACAAAATAAATACACAGTATATCAATCAAATAATGTAAATTTGTATGAAAATAAAGATGCAAAATACCCATTCAAAAAAAACATATTTTTATAAAAACATATATACAAAAACTCACATCAAATAATTAAATTTTATTAAAATAAATATACAAAATGCACATACAATATGATAAATTTGTATTGAAATAGATATGAAAAAAACATACATCAAACAAAGTAAATTTGTTTCAAAATATATATACGAATACACATAAAAAAACGTAAATTTCTATAAAAATAAAAATAAAAAATACACTTAAAATGATATAAATACGTATAAAAAAAAAAAATATATATATATATATATATATATATATATATATATATATATATATATATATATATATATATATATATATATATATATATATATATATATATATATATATATAATACACATAAAATAATGTAAATTCGTACCAAAATAAATAAACAAAATACCAATAGAAGAATGTGAATTTGTATGGAAATAAATATACAAAATAAACATAAAATAACGTAAATTTGTATAAAACTATATACAAAAATACACAAAAGTAGTTTAAATTTGTATGAAAATAGATATACAAAATAAACATAAAATAAACTAAATTTGTATTGAAATATATATACAAAATACATAAAATAATGTAAATTTGTATCAAAATATTTTAACAGATGCGCATAAAATAACGTAAATTTGTTTTAAAATATACAAAATACACATTAAATAATGTAAATATGTATAAAAATATATATACAAAACATAAATAGAATAAGGTAAGATCGTATCAAAATAAATACACAGAATATTAGTAAAACAATGTAAATTTGTATGAAAATAAAGATGCAAAATACATATTAAATAACGCATTTTTTATAAAAAATATATATACCAAAATACACATAAAATATTTAAATTTGTCTTACAATAAATATACAAAATGCACATACAATAAGGTAAATTTGTATTGAAATAGATATGGAAAATACATATAAAACAATGCAAATTTGTTTCAAAATATATATAAGAATACATATAAAATAACGCAGATTTCTATAAAAATATATATACAAAATACACATAAAATGAAATAAATACGTATAAGAAAATGTATACAAAATACACATAAAATAATGTAAATTCGTATAAAAAAAATACCAATGAAAGAATGTGTATTTGTATAAATATAAATATACAAAATACACATAAAATAACGTAAATTTGTATAAAACTATATACGAAAATACACAGAAGTAATTAAATTAGTATGAAAATAGATATACAAAATACACACAAAATAAGCTCAATTTCAATTGAAATATATGTAACAAATACATAAAATAAAGTAAATTTGTATCAAAATATTTCTACAAATACCTCTATCATTACGTAAATTTTAAATAAAAATATATAAAAAAATACACATTAAATAATGTAAATACGCATAAAAAAATATGTACAAAATACACATATAATCATGTAATTCGTATCAAAATAAATAAACAAAATCCCAATAAAATAATGTAAATTTTTATGAGAAAACATATACAAAATACACATAAAATAACTCAAATTTCTATAAAAATATATGTACAAAAATGCACATAAAATAAATTTGCATTAAAAAATATATACAAAACACACATTACATAATTTAAATGAGTATAAACATATGTAAACAAAATACCTATGAAATAATCTAAATTCGTATCGAATTAAATTAAGAAAATACCAATAAAATAATGTAATTTTGGATAAAAATATTTATAGAAAATACACATAAAATAACCTAAATACAAATACAAATATACACATAAAATAATTTAAAATTGAATGAAATAAATATACGAAATAATCATAAAATAAGGTAAATTTGTAATGAAAAATATGTAAAAATACACATAAAATAATATAAATTTGTATGAAAATATATATACAGATACACATAAAATAACATGAATTTGTATAAAATTTGTATTAAAATAAATACGAATACACACAATAAAATAATGTAAATTTTTATTAAAATATATATACAAAATACACATAAAATAATGTAAATACGTAGAAAAATATATGTATACAAAATACACATAGAATAATATAAACTCGTATAAAAATAAATAAACAAAATTATAATATTTGTAGGAAAATATATGTACAAAATACAAATAAAATAACTAAAATTTGTATAAAAATAAATACAAAAATACACAAAAATAATTTTAATTTGTTTGAAAATAGATATGCAAAATACACATAAAGTTAGGCAAATTTGTATTGAAATACATATACAAAATACACATAAAATAATGTAAATTTGTATGAAAATACACATAAAATAACGTAAATTTGGATAAAATATATATACAAAATATACATTAAATAATGTAAATATGTATAAAAATATATATACAAAATACACATAGAATAATGTTAAATCGTATCAAAATAAATAAACAGAATATCAATAAAATAATTTAAATTTGTATGAAAATAAAGATGCAAAATACCGATATAATAACGCATATATGCATAAAAATATATATACAAAAATACACATGAAATAATTCAATTTGTATTGAAATAAATATACAAAATGCATATACAATAAAGTAAATTTGTATTGAAATACATATGCAAAATACACATCAATAATGTAAATTTGTATCAAAATATATGTACGAATACATATAAAATAGAGTAAATTTCAATGAAAATATACATACAAAATACATATAAAATGATCTAAGTAGTATAAAAATATATATACCAAATACACCTAGAATAATGTAAATTTGTATCAAAATAAACAAACAAAACTCCGATAAAAGAATGAATATTTTTAGGAAAATAAATATACAAAATACAAATAAAATAACGAAAATTTGTATAAAAATATATACAAATTTTTTTTTTTTTATGAAAATTGATATACAAAATACACATATAATTAGTTAAATTTGTATTTAAATACATGTACAAAATACACATAAAATAATGAAAATTTGTATGAAATGAAAACAAATACCCTTAAAATAACGTACATTTGTATTAAATATATATACAAAATACACATAGAATAATGTAAAATCGTATTAAAATAAATACACAAAATATCAATAAAATAATGTAAATTTGTAAGAAAATAAAGATGCAAAATACCCATAAAATAAAGCATATTTTTATAAAAATACATATACATAAATACACATTCAATAATTAAATTTGTAGTAAAATTAACAGACAAAATGCACATACAAAAAGGTAAATTTTTATTAAAAAAATATGCAAAATACACATAAAACAAAGTAAATTTGTTTCAAAATATATATACGAATACACATAAAATAACGGAGACTTCTATAGAAATATATATACAAAATACACTTGAGATGCTGTAAATACGTATAAAAATATATATACAAACTAGACATTAAATAATGTAAATTCGTGTAAAAAAAAATCAATAAAAGAATGTGTATTTTTATGAAAATAGATATACAAAATACACATGAAATAACGTAAATTTGTATAAAACTATATACAAAAATACACAAAAATAATTTAAATTTGTTTGCAAATAAATATACAAAATACACATAAAAGTAAGTAAATTTGTATTGAAATACATTTACAAAATACAAATAAAATAATGTAATTTTGAATGAAAATACATAAAGAAATACACTTAAAAAAGCGTAAATTTGTATGAAATATATAAAGAAAATACACATTAAGTAATGTAAATATTTATAAAAAAATATATACAAAACCCAAATAGAATAATGTAAAATCGTATCAAAATAAATACACAGAATATTAATAGAGTAAAGTAAATTTGTATGAAAATAAAGGAGCAAAATACCCATAAAATAACGCATTTTTTTTATAAAAATATATATACCAAAATATATATAATTTTTTTTAATTTGTATTAAAATAAATATACAAAATGCACATACAATAAGGTAAATTTATATTGAAATAGATATGCAAAATACATTTAAAACATTGTAAAATTTGTTTCAAAATATATATACGAATACACATAAAATAACGTAGATTTCTATAAAAATATATTTACAAAATTCACATAAAATGAAGTAAATACGTATAAAAAAATTTATACAAAATACACTTAAAATATTGTAAATTCGTATCAAAATAAATAAACAAAATACCAATAAAAAAATGTGTATTTGTATAAAAATAAATATACAAAATACACATAAAATAACGTAAATTTATATAAAACTATATACAAAAATACACAAAAGTAGTTAAATTTGTATGAAAATAGATATACAAAATACACATAAATATATATATATTTATATATATATATATATATATATATATATATATATATATATATATATATATATATATATATATATATATATATATATATATATATATATATATATATATATATATACAAAATACATCAAATAATGTAAATTTGTATCAAAATATTTATACAAATACACATATAATAACGTAAATTTGTATAAAAAACACATAAACAAAATACACATTTAATAAAGTAAATACGTATAAAAAAATATGTACAAAATACTCATATAATCATGTAATTCGTATCAAAATAAATAATCAAAATACCAATAATATAATGTAAATTTATATGAGAAAACATATACAAAATACACATACAAAATGAACAAAGAATATAGTAAATTTGTATTGAAATGGATATGCAAAACACACATAAAACAAGGTAATTTTTTTCAAAATATTTATACGAATACACATAAAAAAAGTAATTTTCTATAAAAATATATATAAAAAATACATACAAAAATACACAAAAATAATATAAATTTGTATGAAAATAGATATACAAAATACACATAAAATTAGGTAAATTTGTATTGAAATACATATACAAAATACACATAAAATATTGTAAATTTGAATGAAAATATATAAACAAATAAACTTTAAATAACGTAAATTTGTATAAAATATATATACAAAATACACATTAAATAATGCAAATATGAATGAAAAAAATATATACAAAACACAAATAGAATAGGGTAAAATCGTATCAAAATAAATACACAGAATATTAATAAAATAATGTAAAATTGTATGAAAATATAGATGCAAAATACCCATAAAACACGGCATTTTTTAGATATATATATATATATATATATATATATATATATATATATATATATATATATATATATATATATATATATATATATATATATATATATATATATATATATATATATATATATATATATATATATATATATATATATATATATATATATATATATATATATATATATATACCAAAATACACATAAAATATTTAAATTTGTATTAAAATAAATATACAAAATACACATTCATTAAGGTAAATTTGTATTGAAATAGATATGCAAAATACATATAAAACTATGTAAATTTCTTTAAAAATATATATACGAATATACAAAATAACTGAGATTTTTATAAAAATATATATAAAAAATACATATAAAATTTAGTAAATACGTATAAAAAAATGTATACAAAATACACATCTAAATTTATGTGAAAATATTTATACAAATACACATAAAATAACATGAATTTGTAAAATTTATATCAAAATATATACGAATACACTCAAGAAAATAAGGTAATTTTTTATGAAAATGTATAAACAAAATACACATAAAATAATTTAAATACGTAGAAAAGTATATATACAAAATACACATAAAATAATGTAAATTCGTATCAAAATAAATAGACAAAATTCCAATAAAAGAATGTATATTTGTAGGAAAATATATATACAAAATACAAATAAAATATCTAAAATTTGTATAAAAATATATACAAAAATACACAAAAATAGTTTAAATTAGTTTGAAAATAGATATGCAAAATACACATAAAATTAGGCAAATTTGTATGAAAATACATATACAAAATACATATAAAATAATGTAGATTTGTATGAAAATATATTAACAAATGCACATAAAACAACGTAAATTTGGATAAAATATATATACAAAATAAACATTAAATAATGTAAATATGTATAAAAAAATATATACAAAATACTCATAGAATAATGTTAAATCGTATCAAAATAAATAAACAGAATATCAATAAAATAATGTAAATTTGTATGAAAATAAAGATGCAAAATACCCATATAATAACGCATATTTGCATAAAAATATATATATAAAAATATACAAAATAATTCAACTTGTATTAAAATAAATATACAAAATGCACATACAATAAAGTAAATTTGTAATAAAATAGATATGCAAAATACACATAAATAATGTAAATTTGTATCTAAAGATATATACGAACACACATAAAATTGAGTAAATTTCTATGAAAATATGCATACAAAATACATATAAAATGATGTAAATAAATATAAAAATATATATTCCAAATACCCCTAAAATAATGTAAACTCGTATCAAAATAAATAAACAAAATTCCGATAAAAGAAAGTATATTTGTAGGAAAATAAATATACAAAATACACATAAAATAGCGAAAATTTGTATAAAAATATATACAAAAAAAAACACAAAAATAATGTCAATTTGTATGAAATAGATTTACAAAATACACATATAATTAGTTAAATTTGTATTTAAATACATGTTCAAAATACACATAAAATAAGGTAAATTTGTATGAAATGAAAACAAATACACATAAAATAACATACATTTGTATAAAATATATATACAAAATACACATAGAATAATGTAAAATCGTATCAAAATAAATACACAGAGTATCAATAAAATAATGTAAATTTGTATGAAAATAAAGATGCAAAATACCCATAAAATAAAGTACATTTTTATAAAAATACACATACAAAAATACACATAGAATAATTAAATTTGTATTAAAATTAATATACAAAATGCACATACAATAAGGTAAATTTGTATTGAAAAAATATGTAAAATGCACATAAAACAGTGTGAATTTGTTTCAAAATATATATACGAACACTCATAAAATAACGTAGATTTCTATAGAAATATATATACAAAATACACATGAAATGATGTAAATACGTACAAAAATATATATACAAAATACACATTAAATAATGTAAATTCGCGTCAAAATAAATAAACAAAATATCGATAAAAGAATGTGTATTTGTATGAAAATAGATATGCAAAATTCACATAAAATAACCTAAATTTGTATAAAAAATATATACAAAAATACACAAAAATAATTTAAACTTGTATGAAAATAAATATACAAAATACACATAAAATTCGGTAAATTTGTTTTAAAATACGTATACAAAATACACATATAATAATGTAAATTTGAATGAAAATACATAAACAAATACACATAAAATAACGTAAATTTGTGTAAAATATATATATAAATTACAAATTAAATAATGTAAATATGTATAAGAAAATATACCCAAAACACAAATAGAATAATGTAAAATCGTATCAAAATAAATGCACAGAATATTAATAAAATAATGTAAATTTGTATGAAAATAAAGAAGAAAAAAACTCATAAAATAACGCATTTAAAAAAAATAGATTTACCAAAATACACATAGAAGATTTGAATTTGTATTAAAATAAATATACAAAATACACATACACTAATTTAAATTTGTATTGAAATAGATATGCAAAATACATATAAAACAATGTAAATTTGTTTCAAAATATATATACGAATACACATAAAATAACGTAGATTTCTATGAAAATATATATACAAAATACACGTAAAATGAAGTAAATACGTTTAAAAAAATGTATACAAAATACAGAATACACATAGAATAATGTTAAATCGAATCAAAATAAATACACAGAATATCAATAAAATAATGTAAATTTGTATGAAAATAAAGATGCAAAATACCCATAAAATAAAGCACATTTTAATAAAAATACATATACAAAAATACACATAGAATTATTAAATTTGTATTAAAATTGATATTTAAAATGCACATACAATAAGGGAAATTTATATTGAAAAAATATGCAAAATACATATAAAACAGTGTAAATTTATTTCAAAATATATATACGAATACATATAAAATAACGTAGATTTCTATAGAAATATATATACAAAATACACATGAAATGATGTAAATACGTATAAAAATATATATACAAAATACATATTAAATAATGTAAATTCGCGTCAAAATAAATAAACAAAATATCAATAAAAGAATGTGTATTTGTATGAAAATAGATATACAAAATACACATGAAATAACCTAAATTTGTATAAAACTATATACAATAATACACTAAAATAATTTAAATTTGTATGAAAAGAAATATACAAAATACACATAAAATTAGGTAAATTTGTATTGAAATACATATACAAAATACACATAAAATATTGTAAATTTGAATGAAAATATATAAACAAATACACTTAAAATATCGAAAATTTGTATAAAATATATATACAAAATACACATTAAATAATGTAAATATGTATAAAAAACTATATACAAAACACAAATAGAATAATGTAAAATCGTATCAAAATAAATACACAGAATATTAATAAAATAATGTAAATTTGTATGAAAATTAAGATGCAAAATACCCATAAAATAACGTATTTTTAATAAAAATATATATACCAAACACTCATAAAATATTTGAATTTGTATTAAAATAAATATACAAAATGCACATACAAAACGATAAATTTGTATGGAAAGAGATATGGAAAATACATATAAAACAATATAAATTTATTTCAAAATATATATACGAATACACATAAAAAAAACTTAGATTTCTATAAAAATATATATACAAAATACACATAAAATGAAGTAAACACGTATAAAAAAATGAATACAAAATACACATAAAATAATGTAAACTCGTTTCAAAATAAATAAACATAATACTAATAAAAGAATGTGTATTTGTATAAATATAAATATACAAAATACACATAAAATAACGTAAATTTATATAAAACTATATACAAAAATCCACAAGAGTAATTAAATTTGTATGAAAATAGATATACAAAATACACATAAAATAAGCTAAATTTGAATTGAAATATATATGCAGCATACATAAAATAATGTAAATTTGTATCAAAATATTTATACAAATTTCTCTAGAAATATATAAACAAAATACACATTAAATAATGTAAATACGTAAAAAAAGATATGTACAAAATATACAAATAATCATGTAATTCGTATCAAAATAGATAAACAAAATACCAATAAAATAATGTAAATTTGTATGAGAAAACATATACAAAATACACAAAAAATATCGCAAATTTCAATAACAATATATGTACAAAAATGCACATAAAATAAAGTAAATTTGCATAAAAATAAATATACAAAACACCTATTAAATAATGTAAATACTTAAAAAAATATGTATACAAAATACCTATGAAATAATCTAAATTCGTATCGAATTAAACTGACAAAATACCAATAAAATAATGTAATTTTGGATGAAAATATATATAGAAAATACACATAAAATAACCTAAATACAAATACAAATATATACATATAAAAAATTAAAATTCAATGAAATAAATATACAAAATAAACATAAAATAAGGTAAATTTGTAATGAAATATATGTAAAAATTCACATGAAATATCGTAAATTTGTATGAAAATATATATACAAAAACACATAAAATAACATGAATTTGAATAAAATTTGTATCAAATTATAAACGAATACGCACAATAAAATAAGGTAAATTTTTATGAAAATAGATATACAAAATACACGTAAAATAATGTATATACGTAGAAAAATATATGTAAAAAATACACATAAAATAATGTAAATTCGTATCAAAATAAATAAACAAAATTCCAATAAAAGAATGTATATTTGTAGGAAAATATATATACAAAAAACAAATAAAATAACTAAAATTTGTATAAAAATATTACAAAAATACACAAAAATAATTTAAATTTGTTTGAAAATAGAAATGCAAAATACACATAAAATTATGCAAATTTGTATTGAAATACATATACAAAACACACATAAAATAATGTAAATTTTTATGAAAATATATAAACAAATACACTTAAAATAACGTAAATTTGGATAAAATATATATACAAAATATACATTAAATAATTTAAATATGTATAAAAATATATATACAAAATACACATAGAATAATGTAAAATCGTATCAAAATAAATAAACAGAATATCAATCAAATTATGTAAATTTGTATGAGAATAAAGATGCAAAATACCCATATAATAACGCATATTTGTATAAAAATATATATACAAAAATACATATAAAATAATTAAATTTGTATTAAAATAAATATATAAAATGCACATACAATAAAGTAAATTTGTATTGAAATAGATATGCAAAATACACATCAATAATGTAAATTTGTATCAAAAATTATATACGAATACTCATAAAATAGAGTAAATTTCTATGAAAATATACATACAAAATACATATAAAATGATGTAAATAAATATAAAAATATATATACCAAATATACCTCAAATAATGTAAATTCGTATCAAAATAAATAAACAATATTCCGATAAAAGAACGTATATTTGTAGGAAAATAAATACACAAAATACTAATAAAATAACGAAAATTTACATAAAAAGATATACAAAAATACACAAAAATAATTTCAATTTCTATAAAAATAGATATACAAAATACACATATAATTAGTTAAATTTGTATTTAAATACATTTACAAAATACACATAGAATAATGTAAAATCGAATTAAAATAAATACACAGAATATCAATAAAAAAATGTAAATTTGTATGAAAATATAGATTCAAAATACCCATAAAATAAAGCATATTTTTATAAAAATACATATATAAAAATACACATAGAATAATTAAATTTGTATTAAAATTAACATACAAAATGCACATACAATAAGGAAAATTTGTATTGAAAAAATATGCAAAATACACATAAAACAGTGTAAATTTCTTTCAAAATATATATACGAATACACATAAAATAACGTAGATTTCTATTGAAATATATATACAAAATACATATGAAATGATGTAAATACGTATAAAAATATATATACAAAATACACATTAAATAATGTAAATATGTATAAAAAATATATATACAAAACACAAATAGAATAATGTAAAATCGTATCAAAACATATACACAGAATATTAATAAAATAAATTTGTATGAAAATTAAGATGCAAAATACCTATAAAATAACGCATTTTTTTTATAAAATTATAGATACCAAAATACACATAAAATATTTGTATTAAAATAAATATACAAAATGCACATAAAATAAGGTTAATTTGTATTGAAATAGATATGCAAAATACATATAAAATAATGTAAATTTGTTTCAAAATATATATACGAGTACACATAAAATATCGTAGATTTCTATAAAAATACATATACAAAATATACATAGAATTAAGTAAATACGTATAAAAAATGTATACAAAATACACATAAAATAATGTAAATTCGTATAAATATAAATAAACAAAATACCAATAAAAGAATGTGTATTTGTAAAAATATAAATATACAAAATGCACATAAAATAACGTAAATTTATATAAAACTATTTACAAAAATACACAGAAGTAATTAAATTTGTATGAAAATAGATATACAAAATACACACAAAATAAGCTTAATTTGAATTGAAATATATATATCTATATCTATATATATCTATATCTATATCTATATCTATATCTATATCTATATCTATATATCTATATCTATATCTATATCTATATCTATATATATATATATATATATATATATATATATATATACAAAATACATAAAATAAAGTAAATTTGTATAAAAATACTTTTACAAATACACATATAATAACGTAAATTTGTATAAAAATATATAAACAAAATACACATTAAATAATGTAAATACGTATAAAAAAATTATGTACAAAATACACATATAATCATGTAATTCGTATCAAAATAAATAAACAAAATACCAATAAAATAAAGTAAATTTTTATGAGAAAACATTTAAAAAATACACATAAAATAACGCAAATTTCTATAAAAATATATGTACAAAAATGCACATAAAATAAATTTGCATTAAAAAATATATACAAAACACACATTACATAATGTAAATGAGTATAAAAATATGTATACAAAATGCCTATGAAATAATCTAAATTCGTATCGAATTAAATTAAGAAAATACCAATAAAATAATGTAATTTTGAATGAAAATATATATAGAAAATACACATAAAATAACCTAAATACAAACACAAATATACACATAAAATAATTTAAAATTGAATGAAATAAATATACAAAATAAACATAAAATAAGGTAGATTTGTATGAACATACAATAAGGTAAATTTGTATTGAAATAGATATGCAAAATAAATATAAAACAATATAAATTTGTTTCAAAATATATATACGAATACACATAAAATAACGTAGATTTCTATAAAAGTATATATACAAAATACACATAAAACGAAGGAAATACATATAAAAAAATGTATAAAAAATACACTTAAAATAATGTAAATTCGTATCAAAATAAATCAACAAAATACCAATAAAATAATGTGTATTTGTATAAATATAAATATACCAAATACACATAAAACAACGTAAATTTATATAAAACTATATACAAAAATACACAGAAGTAATAAAATTTGTATGAAAATAGATATAGAAAATACACACAAAATAAGCTAAATTTGAATTGAAATATATATACAAAATACATAAAATAATGTAAATTTGTATCAAAATATTTATACAAATACACATATAATTACTTAAATTTGTCTAAAAATATATAAACAAAATACACATCAAATAATGTAAATACGTATAAAAAAATTATGCACAAAATACACATATAATCATGTAATTTGTATCAAAATAAATAAACAAAATACCAATAAATTAATGTAAATTTGTATGAGAAAACATCTACAAAATACACATAAAATAACGCAAATTTCTATAAAAATATATGTACAAAAATGCACATCACATAAAGTAAATTTGCATAAAAATATATACACTAAAAACACATTAAATGATGTAAATGCGTATAAAAATATGTATACAAAATACCTATGAAATAATCTAAACTCGTATCGAATTAAATTAACAAAATATCAATAAAATAATGGAATTTTGGATGAAATTGTATAGAGAAAATACATATAAAATAATAATGTAAATTTGTATCAAAATATATACGAATACACACAATAAAATAACGTATATTTTCATGAAAATATGTATACAAAATACACATAAAATAATGTAAATACGTAGAAAAATATATATACAAAATACATATAAAATAATGTAAATTCGTATCAAAATAAATAAACAAAATTACACTAAAAGAATGTATATTTGTAGGAAAATATATATACAAAATACAAATAAAATAACTAAAATTTGTATAAAAATATATACAAAAATACACAAAAAAAATTTAAATTTGTCTGAAAATAGATATGCAAAATACACATAAAATTAGGCAAATTTGCATTGAAATACATATACAAAATACACATAAAATAATGTAAATTTTGTAAGAAAATATAAACAAATACACATAAAGTAAATTTCCATAAAATATATATACATAATATACATCAAATAATGTAAATATGTATGAAATATATATACAAAATACACATAGAATATTGTAAATTCGTATCAAAATAAATAAACAGAATATCAATAAAATAATGTAAATTTGTATATGAAAATAAAGATGCAAAATACCGATAAAATAGAGCATATTTTAATAAAAATATACATACAAAATACAATTTGAATAATTAAATTTGTATTAAAATTAATATACAAAATGCACATACAATAAGGTAAGTTTGTATTGAAAAAATATGAAAAATACAAATAAAACTGTAAATTTGTTTCAAATATATATACGAATACACATAAAATAACGTAGATTTCTCTAGAAATATATGTACAAAATACACATGAAATGATGTAAATGCGTATAAATATATATATACAAAATACACATCAAATAATGTAAATTCGCTTCAAAATAAATAAACAAAATATCAATAAAAGAATGTGTATTTGTATGATAATAGATATACAAAATACATATATAATAACCTAAATTTGTATAAATCTATATACATAAATACACAAAAATAACTTAAATTTGTATGAAAATAAATATGCAAAATACACAAAATTAGTTAAATTTTTATTTAAATACATATACAAAATACACTTAAAATAATGTGAATTTGAATGAAAATATATAAACAAATACACTTAAAATGATGTAAACTTGTATAAACTATGTATACAAAATATACCTTCAATAATGTAAATATGTATAAAAAAAATATATACAAAACACAAATAGAATAATGTAAAATCGTTTAAAAATAAATACACAGAATATTAATAAAATAATGTAAATTTATATGAAAATTAAGATGCAAAATACCCATAAAATAACGAATTTTTTTTATAAAAAAAATGTATATAACAAAAGACACATAAAATATTTGAATTTGTATTATAAAAATATATATACAAAATACACATAAAATGCAGTAAATACGTATAAAAAATGTAAACAAAATACACATAAAATAATGTAAATTCGAATCAAAATAAATAAACAAAATACCAATAAAAGAATGTGTATTTGTATAAATATAAATGTACAAAATACACATACAAAATAAACATAAAATAAGGTAAATTTGTAATTAAATATATGTACAAAATACACATAAAATAATGTAAATTTATATGAAAACATATATACAAATACACATAAAACACCATGAATTTGTATAAAAAGATATATTCAAAATAAATATCAAATAATGTAAATGCGAATAAAAATATATATACAAAGTACATATAAAATAATGTAAACTCGTATCAATATAAATCAACAAAATACCAATAAAATAATATATATTTGAATGAAAATAAATTTACAAAATACACATTACATAACTAAAAATTATATTGAAATATATACAAAAATACAAAGAAATAATTTGAGTTTGTATGAAAATAGACTAGGTAAACTAGGTAAATTTCTTTTGAAATGTATATACAAAATAGACATAAAATATTGTAAATTTGTGTCAAAATATATAAAGAAATACATATAAAATAACGCAAATTTGTATGAAAAATATATACAAAATACACATAGAATAATGTCAAATCGTATCAAAATGAATGAGCAGAATATCAATTAAATAATGTAAATTTGTATGAAAATAAAGATGCAAAATAGCCATAAAATAAAGCATATGTTTATAAAAATACTGATACAAAAATACACATCGAATAATTAAATTTGTATTAAAATTGATATACAAAATGCGTATATAATTAGGTTAATTTGTATTGAAAAAATATGCAACATACACGTTTACTCATACAAATTTATATTATTTTATTTGTATTTTGTTTATTTATTTTGATACGAATTACATGATTATATGTGTATGTTGTACATATTTTTTTATACGTATTTACATTATTTAATGTGTATTTTGTTTATATATTTTCATACAAATTTACGTTATTATATGTGTATTTGTATAAATATTATGATACAAATTTACTTTATTTCATGTATTTTGTATATATATTTCAATTCAAATTTAGCTTATTTTGTGTGTATTTTGTATATCTATTTTCATACAAATTTAACTACTTCTGTGTATTTTTGTATATAGTTTTATATAAATTTACGTTATTTTATGTGTATTTTGTATATTTATATTTATACAAATACACATTCTTTTATTGGTATTTTGTTTATTTATTTTGATACGAATTTACATTATTTTATGTGTATTTTGTATACATTTTTTTATTCGTATTTACTTCATTTTATGTGTATTTTGTATATATATTTTTTTAGAAATCTACGTTATTTTATGTGTATTCGTATATATATTTTGAAACAAATTTACATTGTTTTATATGTATTTTGCATATCTATTTCAATACAAATTTACCTTTTTGTATGTGTTTTTTGTATATTTATTTTAATATAAATTTAATTTTTTTATGTGTATTTTGGTATATATATTTTCATAAATAAAAAAAAATGCGTTATTTTATGGGTATTTTGCTTCTTTATTTTCTTACAAATTTACATTATTTTATTAATATTCTGTGTATTTATTTTGATACGATTTCACATTATTCTATTTGTGTTTTGTACATATTTTTTTATACAAATTTACGTTATTTTAAGTGTATTTGTTTATGTATTTTCATTCAAATTTACATTATTTTATGTGTATTTTGTATATGTATTTCAATACAAATTTACCTAATTTTATGTGTATTTTGTATATTTATTTTCATACAATTTTAAAATATTTTTGTGTATTTTTGTATATAGTTTGATACAAATTTAGGTTATTTTATGTGTATTTTGTATATCTATTTTCATACAAATACACATTCTTTTATTGATATTTTGTTTATTTATTTTGACGCGAATTTACATTATTTAATGTGTATTTTGTATATATATTTTTATACGTATTTACATCATTTCATGTGTATTTTGTATAGCTTTAAACAAATTTACATTATTTAATGTGTATTTTGTATATCTATATTTATAAATACACATTCTTTTATTGGTATTTTGTTTATTTATTTTGATACGAATTTACATTATTTTTTTTTATACTTTCTTATACGTATTTACTTAATTTTATGTGTTTTTTGTATATATATTTTTTATAGAAATCTACCTTATTTCTTGTGTATTTGTATATATATTTTGAAACAAATTTACATTGTTTATATGTATTTTGCATATCTATTTTTGTGTATTCTGTATTTATTTTTGGTATACATATTTACATTATTTAATGTTTATTTTGTTTATATATTTTATTCAAATTTACGTTATTTTATGTGTATTTGTTTATATATTTTCAAACAAACTTACTTTATTTAAGAGTATTTTGTATATGTATTTCAATACAAATTTTCCTAATTTTATGTGTATTTTGCATATCTATTTTCAAACAAATTTAATTTATTTTTGTGTATTTTTGTGTATATTTTCAAACAAATTTTATTTCTTTTATATGTACTTTGTATATATATTTTCCTACAAATATACATTCTTTTATTGGAAATTTTTTCATTTATTTTGATACGGATTTACATTATTTTATGTGTATTTTGTATATATAATGTTCTACGTATATAAATTATTTTGTGTATTTTGTATATACATTTTCATAAAAATTTACGTTATTTTATTGTGTGTTTTCGTATATATTTTGATACAAATTTTATACAAATTAATGTTATTTTATGTTTATTTGTATATATATTTTCATACAAATTTATATTATTCTATGTGTATTTTTACATTTATTTCATTATTAATTTACCTTTTTTATGTTTATTTTTTATATTTATTTCATTAAATTTTAAATTATTTTATGTGTATATTTGTAATTGTATTTAGGTTATTTATTTTTATTTTCTAAATATATTTTCATTCAAAATTACAATATTTTATTGGTATTTTCTTAATTTAATTCTATACGAATTTAGATTATTTCATAGGTATTTTGTATAAATATTTTTATACTCATTTACATTATCTAATGTGTGTTTTGTATATATATTTTTATGCAAATTTATTTTATGTGCATTTCTGTACATATATTTTTATAGAAATTTACGTTATTTTATGTGTATTTTGTATGTTTTCTGATACAAATTTACATTATTTTATTGGTATTTTGTTTATTTATTTTCATACGAATTACATGATTATATGTGTATTTTGTAAATATTTTTTTATACGTATTTACATTATTTAATGTGTATTTTGTTTATATATTTTTATACAAATTTACGTTATTATATGTGTATTTGTATAAATATTTTGATACAAATTTGCTTTATTTTATGTATTTTGTATATATATTTTAATTTAAATTTAGCTTATTTTGTGTGTATTTTATATATCTATTTCCATACAAATTTAATTATTTCTGTGTATTTTTGTATATAGTACTATATAAATTTACGTTATTTTATGCGTATTTTTTATATTTATATTTATACAAATACACATTCTTTTATTGCTATTTTGTTTATTTATTTTGATACGAATTTATATTATTTTATGTGTATTTTGTATACATTTTTTATACGTATTTACTTCATTTTATGTGTATTTTGTATATTTATTTTCATAGAAATCTACGTTATTTTATGTGTATTCGTATATATATTTTGAAACAAATTTACATTGTTTTATATGTATTTTGCATATCTATTTCAATACAAATTTAAATTAGTGTATGTATATTTTGTATAATTATTTTAATACAAATTTAAATTTTTTGTGTATTTTGGTATATCTATTTTTATCAGTAAATGCGTTATTTTATGGGTATTTTTCTTCTTTATTTTCATACAAATTTACATTATTTAATTAATATTCTGTGTATTTATTTTGATACGATTTTACAATATTTTATTTGAGTTTTCTATATATTTTTTTATACATATTTTATACACGATTTTACATTATTCTATGTGTCTTTTGTATATACATTTTATACAAATGTATGTTACTTTATTTGTATTTGTTTTCATTTCATACAAATTTACATTATTTTATGTGTATTTTGTACATGTATTTAAATACAAATTTAACTAATAATATGTGTATTATGTATTATTTTCATAAAAAAATTTTTTTATTTGTATATATTTTTATACAATTTTTCGCTATTTTATGTGTTTTTTGTATATTTATTTTCCAACAAATATACGTTCTTTTATCGAATTTTGTTTATTTATTTTGATACGAATTTACCTTATTTTAGGGGTATTTTGTATGCATATTTTCATAGAAATTTACTGTGTTTTATGTGTATTCGTATATATCTTTAGATACAAATTTACATTATTTATGTGTATTTTGCATATATATTTTAATATAAATTTTCTTTATTGTATGTGCATTTTTTTATTTATTTTAATACAAATTTAATTATTTTATGTATATTTTTGTATATTTATTTTTATTATATATTCATTATTTTATTGATATTTTGTTTATTTATTTTAATACGAGTTAACATTATTCTATGTATATATATATATATATATATATATATATATATATATATATATATATATATATATATATATATATATATATATATTTAATTTGTATTTTTTATATATATTTTTTAATCCAAATTTACGTTATTTTATGTGTATTTCTTTATATATTTTCTTACAAATTTACATTATTTTATGTGTATTTTGCATATCTATTTTCAAACTAATTTAACTTATTTTTGTGTATTTTTGTATATATTTTTATGCAAATTTTAGTTATTTTATTTGTATGTTGTATATATATTTTCCTACAAATATACATTCTTTTATTGGAATTTTGTCTATTTATTTTGATACGAGTTTACATTATTTTATGTGTGTTTTGGTTATATACTTTTCTACGTATTTAAATTATTTTATGTGAATTTTGTATACACATTTTCATAAAAATTTACGTTATTTTCTGGTGTGTATTCGTATATATTTTCATACAAATTTTATACAAATTCATGTTATTTTATGTGTATTTGTATAAATTTAGATGTATATTTTGTATATATATTTTTATAGAAATCTACGTTATTTTGTGTCTTCGTATATATATTTTTCAGCAAATTTACATAGTTTTATATGTATTTTGCATATCTATTTCAATACAAATTTACCTTAATAAATGTGCATTTTGTATATTTATTTTAATACAAATTTAAATATTTTATGTGTATTTTGGTATATATATATATATATATATATATATATATATATATATATATATATATATATATATATATATATATATATATATATATATATATATATATATATATATATATATATATATATATATATATATATATATATATATATATATATATATCCTAAAAAATGACTTATTTTATGGGTATTTTGCATATATATTTTCACACAATTTTACATTATTTTATTAATATTCTGTGTATTTATTTTGATACGATTTTACCCTATTCTATTTGTGTTTTGTATATATTTTTTTCATTCATATATGCATTATTTAATGTGTATTTTGTATATATATTTTATACAAATTTACGCTATTTAAATTTTTTTTTGTTTATATATTTTCATTCAAATTTACATTATCTTATGTGTATTTTGTATTCATAGTTTATACAAATTTGAGTTTGTATGAAAATAGCTATAGAAAATACACATAAAATAGCCTAAAATTATATAAAACTATATACAAAAATACACAAAAATAATTTAAATTTGTATGAAAATAAATATACAAAATACAAATAAAACTAGCTAAATTTGTATTGAAATACATATACAAAATACACATAAAATAATGTAAATATGAATAAAAATACATAAACAAATACACTTAAAATAACGTAAATTTGTATAAAATATATATACAAAATACAAATTAAATAATGTAAATATGTATAAAAAAATATACACAAAACACAAATAGAATAATGTAAAATCGTATCAAAATAAAAACACAAAATATTAATAAAATAATGTAAATTTGTATGAAAATAAAGGAGCAAAATACCCAATAAATAACGCCTTTTTTTATAAATATATATATATACAAATATACACATAAAAAAAAAATATGTATTAAAATAAATATACAAAATACACATACAATAAAGTAAATTTGTATTAAAATAGATATGCAAAATACATATAAAACAATGTAAATTTGTTTCAAAATATATATACGAATACACATAAAATAACGTAGATTTCCATAAAAATATATATACAAAATACACATAAAATGATGTAAATACGTATAAAAAATGTATACAAAATACACATAATTTAATTTAAATTCGAATCAAAATAAATAAACAATATACCAATAAAAAAGTGTATTTGTATTAATATAAATATACAAAATACACATAAAATAACGTAAATTTATATAAAACTATATACAAAAATACACAGAAGTAATTAAATTTGTATGAAAATAGATATACAAAATGCACACAAAATAAGCTAAATTTGAATTGAAATATATATACAAAATACATAAAATAAAGTAAATTTGTATCAAAATTTTTATACAAATACACATATAATACGTAAATTTGTAAAAAAATATATAAACAAAATACACATTAAATACTGTAAATACTTATAAAAAAATATGTACAAAATACACATATAATCATGTAATTCCAATCAAAATAAATAAACAAAATACCAATGAAATAATATAAGTTTGTATGAGAAAACATAAACAAAAAACACATAAAATAACGCAAATTTCTATTAAAATATATGTACAAAAATGCACATCAAATAAATTTGCATAAAAATATATATACAAAATACAGATTAGATAATGTAAATGAGTATAAAAATATGTATACAAAATACCTATGAAATAATCTAAATTCGTTTCGATTTAAATTAAGAAAATACAAATAAAATAATGTAATTTTGGATGAAAATATATATAGAAAATACACATAAAATAACCTAAATACAAACACAAATATACACATAAAATAATTTAAAATTGAATGAAATAAATATACAAAATAAACATAAAATAAGGTAAATTTGTAATGAAATATATGTAAAAATACACATAAAATAATATAAATTTGTAAGAAAATATATATACAAATACACATTAAATAACAAGAATTTGTATAAAATTTGTATCAAAATATATACGAATACACACAATAAAATAACGTAAATTTTTATGAAAATGTATAAAAAAAATACACATAAAATAATTTAAATACGTAGAAAAATATATATACAAAATACACATAAAATAATGTAAATTTGTATGAAAATGTATAAACAAATACACATAAAATAATGTAAATTTGCATAAAATATATATACAAAATAAACATTAAATAATATAAATATGTATAAAAAATATATACAAAATACACATAGAATAATGTTAAATCGTATCAAAATAAATAAACAGAATATCAATAAAATAATGTAAAGTTGTATGAAAATAAAGATCCAAAATATTCATATAAGAACGCATATTTGCATAAAAATATATATACAAAAATACAATATACAAAAATAAATATACAAAATGCACGTAAATTTGTATTGAAATAGATATGCAAAATACACATCAATAATATAAATTTGTATGAAAATATATATACGAATACTCATAAAATAGAGAAAATTTCTATGAAAATATGCATAAAAAATAGATATACAAAATTCACATATAATTAGTTAAATTTGTATTTAAATACAAAAAAAGCATAAAATTATGTAAATTTGTATGAAATGAAAACAAAAACACATAAAATAACGTATATTTTATATAAAATATATATACAAAATGCACATAGAATAATGTAAAATCATATCAAAATAAATACACAGAATATCAATAAAATAATGTAAATTTGTATGAAAATAAAGATGCAAAATACCCATAAAATAAAGCATATTTTTATAAAAATACATATACAAAAATAACATAGAATAATCAAATTTGTATTAAAATTAATATACAAAATGCACATACAATAAGGTAAATTTGTATTGAAAAAATATGCAAAATACACATAAAACAAAGTAAATTTCTTTCAAAATATATATACGAATACACATAAAATAACGTAGATTTTTATAGAAATATATATACAAAATACACATGAAATGATGTAAATACGAATAAAAATATATATACAAAATATACATTAAATAATGTAAATTCGTGTTAAAATAAATTAACAAAATATCATGAAAAGAATGTGTATTTGTATGAAAATAGATATACAAAATACAAATAAAATAACCTAAATTTGTATAAAACTATATACAAAAATACACAAAAATAATTTAAACTTGTATGAAAATAAATATACAAAAAACACATAAAATTAGGTAATTTTGTTTTGAGATACATATACAAAATACACATAAAATAATGTAAATTTGAATGAAAATATATAAACATATACACATAAAATAACGTAAATTTGTATCAAATTTATATACAAATACACATTAAATAATGTAGATATGTATAAAAAAAATAGATACAAAACACAAATAGAATAATGTAAAATCGTATCAAAATAAATACACAAAATATTAATAAAATAATGTAAATTTGTATGAAAATTAAGATGCAAAATACCCATAAAATAACACATTTTTTATAAAAATATATATACGAAAACACATAAAATATTTGATTTTGTATTAAAATAAGTATACAAAATGCACATACAATAAGTTAAATTTGTATTGAAATAGATACGCAAAATACATATAAAACAATGTAAATTTGTTTCAAAATATAGAAAGGAATACACATAAAACAACGTAGATTTCTATAAAAATATATATACAAAATACAGATATAATTAAGTAAATACGTATAAAAAAATGTATACAAAATACACATAAAATAATGTAAACTCGTATCAAAATAAATAAACAAAATACTAATAAAAGAATGTGTGTTTGTATAAATATAAATATACAAAATACGCATAAAATAACGTAAATTTATATAGAACTATATACAAAAATACATAGAAGTAATTAAATTTGTATTAAAATAGATATACAAAATACACATAAAATAAGCTAAATTTGAATTGAAATATATATACAAAATACATAAAATAATGTAAATTTGTATCAAAATACATATAAAAATACACATATAATAACGTAAATTTGTATAAAAATATATAAACAAAATACACATTAAATAATGTAAATACGTATAAAAAATATGTTCAAAATACACAAATAATCATGTGTATTTGTTTATATTTTTTCATACAAATTTACACTATTTTATGTGAGCTTTGTATATGTATTTCAATACAAATTTGCCTAACTTTATGTGTATTTTGAATATCTATTTTCAAACAAATTCAAATTATTTTTGTGTATTTTTGTATATATTTTTATACAAATTTTAGTTATTTTATTTGTATTTTGTATATATATTTTCCTACAAATATACATTCTTTTATTGGAATTTTGTGTATTAATTTTTTTACGAATTTACATTATTTTATGTGTATTTTGTATATATATTTTTCTACGTATTTAAATTATTTTGTGTATTTTATATATACATTTTCCTACAAATTTACGTTATTTTATTGTGTGTATTCGTATATAATTTGATACAAATTTTATACAAATTCTTGTTATTTAATGTGTATTTGTATATATATTTTCATACAAATTTATATTATTTTATGTGTATTTTTACATATATTTCATTACAATTTTACCTTATTTTATTTTTATTTTGTATATTTATTTCATTCAATTTTAAATTATTTTATGTGTATATTTGTATTTGTATTTAGGTTATTTTATGTGTATTTTCTATATATATTTTCATCTAAAATTACATTATTTTATTGGTATTTTTTTAATTTAACTCGATACGAGTTTAGATTATTTCATAGGTATTTTGTATACATATTTTTATACTCATTTACATTATCTAATCTGTGTTTTGTATATATTTTTATGCAAATTTATTTGATGTGCATTTTTGTACATATATTTTAGCTGTATTTTGTATATCTATTTTCATACATATTTAATTACTTCTGTGTATCCTTGTATATTGTTTTATAAAATTTACCTTATTTTATGTGCATTTTGTATATTTATATTTATACAAATACACATTCTTTTTTTGGTATTTTGTTTATTTATATTTATACGAATTTACATTATTTTGTGTGTATTTTGTGTACATTTTTTTATACGTATTTACTTAATTTTATGTGTATTTTGTATATGTATTTTTATAGAAATCTACGTTATTTTATGTGTATTCGTATATATATTTTGAAACAAATTTACACTATTTTATATGTATTTTGCATATGTATTTCAATACAAATTTACCTTATTGTATGTGTATTTTATATATTTATTTTAATACAAATTCAAATATTTTATGTGTATTTTGTTATCTATAATTTTACAAAAAAGGCGTTATTTTATAGGTATTTTGCATCTTAATTTTCATACAAATTTACATTATTTTATTAATATTCTGTGTATATATTTTGATACGATTTTTCATTATTCTATTTGTGCTTTGTATACATTTTTTTATACATATTTACATTATTTAATGTGTATTTTGAATATATATTTCATATAAATTTACGTTATTTTATGTGTATTTGTTTATTTATTTTCATTCAAATTTACATTATTTCACGTGTATTTTGTATATGTATTTCAATACAAATTTACCAAATTTTATTTGTATTTTGTATATTTCTTTTCATACAAATTTAAACTATTTTTGTGTATTTTTGTATATAGTTTTATAGAAATTTAGGTTACTTTATGTACGCATTTACATTATTTAATGTGTGTTTTGTATATATATTTTTATGCAAATTTACTTTATTTTAGGTACATTTTTGTACATATATTTTTCTAAAAAATTGCTCTATTTTATATGTATTTGTATATGTTTTCTCATACAAATTTACATTATTTTATTGCTATTTTGTTTATTTAGTTTGATACGAATTACATGATTATATGTGTATTTTGTACATATTTTTTATACGTATTTACATAACTTAATGTGTATTTTGTTTATATATCTTTAAACAAATTTACGTTATTATATGTATTTTTATAAATATTTTATACAATTTTACATTATTTTATGTATTTTGAATATACATTTCAATTCAAATTTAGCTTATTTTATCTATATTTTGTATAAATATTTTCATACGAATTTAATTACATCTGTGTATTTTTGTATATAGTTTTATACAAATTTACGTTATTTTATGTGTATTTTGTATATTTATATTCATACAAATACACATTCTTTTATTGGTATTTTGTTTATTTATTTTGATACGAACTTACATTATTTTATGTGAATTTTGAATACATTTTCTTATACGTATTTACTTCATTTAATGTGTATTTTGTATATATATTTTTATAGAAATCTACATTATTTTATGTGTATTCTTATATATATTTTGAAAGAAATTTACATTGTTTTATATGTATTTTGCATATCTATTTCAATACAAATTTACCTTATTGTATGTGCAATTTGTATATTTATTGTAATACAAATTTAAATATTTTATGTGTATTTTGGTGTATATATTTTCTTTGAAAAATGCGTTATTTAATGGGTATTTTGCATCTTTATTTTCATACAAATTTACATTGTTTTATTAATATTCTGTGTATTTATTTTGATACAATTTTACATTATTCTATTTGTGTTTTGTATATATTTTTTTTATACATATATACATTATTTAATGTGTATTTTGTATATTTTAAAACAAATTTACGTTATTTTATGCGCATCTGTTAAAATATTTTCATACAAATTTACATTATTTTATGTATTTTGTATATATATTTCAATACAAATTTAGTTTATTTTATGTATATTTTGTATATCTATATTCATTCGTATCAAAATCAATAAACAAAATAGCAATAAAATAATGTAGATTTGTATGAGAAAACATATACAAATACACATAATATAAGGCAAATTTCTAAAAAAATATATGTAAAAAAAATGCACATAAAATAAAGTAAATTTGCATGAAAATATATATACAAAACACACATTAAATAATGTAAATGCGTACATAAAAAAACCTAAATTTGGTTAAAACTATGTTCAAAAATACACAAAAATAATAAAAATTTGTATGAAAAAAAATATACAAAATACACATAAAATTAGGTAAATTTGTATTGAAATACATATAGAAAATACACATAAAATAATGTAAATTTGAATGAAAATATATAAACAAATACACTTAAAATAACGTAAATTTGTATAAAATATATATGCAAGATACACATTAAATAATGTAAATGTGTATAAAAAAATATATTAAAAAAAGAAATAGAATAATGTAAAATCGTATCAAAATAAATACACAGAATATCAATAATAAAATGTAAATTTGCATGAAAAGAAAGATGCAAAATTCCCATAAAATAGCGCATTTTTTATTAAAATATATATACCAGAAAACACATAAGATATTTAAATTTGTATTGAAATAAATATACAAAATGCATATACAGTAAGGTAAATTTGTATTGAAATAGGTATTCAAAAATACATATAAAACAATGTAAATTTGTTTCAAAATATATATACGAATACATAAAATAACGTAGATTTCTAAAGAAATATATATACAAATTACATATGAAATTATGTAAATACGTATAAAAATATATATACAAAATACATATTAAGTAATGTAAATTCGTGTCAAAATAAATAAACAAAATATCATGAAAATAATGTGTATTTGTATGAAAATAAATAATAGATAATAAATTTGTATAAAATATATATGCAAGATACACATTAAATAATGTAAATATGTATAAAAAAGTATATACTAAACACAAATAGAATAATGTAAAAATCGTATCAAAATAAATACACCGAATATTAATAAAATAATGTAAATTTTTATGATAATAAAGATACAAAATTCCCATAAAATAGCGCATTTCTTATAAAAATATATATACCAAAATACACATAAAATATTTAAATTTGTATTGAAATACATATACAAAATGCACATACAATAAGGTAAATTTGTATTGAAAGAGATATGCAAAAATACATATAAAGCAATGTAAATTTGTTTCAAAATATATATACGAATACACATAAAATAACGTAGATTTCTATAAAAATATATATACAAAATACACATAAAATTAAGTAAATACGTATAAAAAATGTATACAAAATACACATAAAATAATGCAAATTCGAGTTAAAATAAATAAACAAAATACCAATAAAAGAATATAAATATACAAAATACACATACAAAATAAACAAAAATAAGGTAAATTTGTAATAAAATATATGTACAAAATACATATAAAATAATGTAAATTTATTTGAAAATATATATACAAATACACATAAAATACCATGAATTTGTATAAAAATATATATTCAAAATAAATATTAAATAATGTAAATGCGTATAAAAATATATATACAAAGTACATATAAAATAATGTAAATTCGTATCAATATAAAAATCAACAAAACACCAATAAAATAATATATATTTGAGAGAAAATAAATTTACAAAATTCACATAACATAACTAAAATTTGTATTAAAATATATACAAAAATACACAAAAATAATTTGAGTTTGTATGAAAATAGATATACAAAATACACATAAAACTAGGTAAATTTCTTTTGAAATACATATACAAAATACACATAAAATAACGTAAATTTGTATAAACATATATTCAAAAATAAACAAAAATAGTTTAAACTTGTATGAAAATAAATATACAAAATACACATAAAATTAGGTAAATCTGTATTGAAATACATATACAAAATACACATAAAATAATGTAAATTTGAATGAAAATATATAAACAAATACACTTAAATTAACGTAAATATGTATAAAATATATATACAAAATGCTCATTAAGTAATGTAAATATGTATATATATTTACAAAACACAAATATAATAATGTAAAATTGTATGAAAATAAATACACAGAATGTTAATAAAATAATGTAAATTTGTATGAAAATTAAGATGAAAAATAACCTTAAAATAATGCATTTTTTATTAAAATATATTACCAAAATACCCATAAAATATTTGAGTTTGTATTAAAACAAAAATACAAAATGAACATACAATAAGGTAAATTTGTATTGAAATAGATATGCAAAATAAATATAAAACAATATAAATTTGTTTCAAAATATATATACAAATACACATAAAATAACGTAGATTTCTATAAAAATATATATACAAAATACACATAAAATGAAGGAAATACATATTAAAAAAAAAATTATACAAAATACATTTAAAATAATGTAAACTCGTATCAAAATAAATCAACAAAATACCAATAAAAAAATGTGTATTTGTATAAATATAAATATACAAAATACACATAAAATAACGTAAATTTATATAAAACTATATACAAAAATACACAGAAGTAATAAAATTTGTATGAAAATAGATATACAAAATACACACAAAATAAGCTAAATTTGAATTGAAATATATATACAAAATACATAAAATAATGTAAGTTTGTATCAAAATATTTATACAAATACATATATAATAACTTAAATTTGTCTAAAAATGTATAAACAAAATACACATTAAATAATGTAAATACGTATAAAAAATATGTACAAAATACACATATAATCATGTAATTCGTATCAAAATAAATAAACAAAATACCAATAAATTAATGTAAATTTGTATGAGAAAACATCTACAAAATACACATAAAATAACGCAAATTTCTATAAAAATATATGTATAAATACATAAATATATATATATATATATATATATATATAGATATATATATATATATATATATATATATATATATATATATATATATATATATATATATATATATATATATATACATATACATATATATATATATACAAAAAACACATTAAGTTATGTAAATGCGTATAAAAATATGTATACAAAATACCTATGTAATAATCTAAACTCATATCGAGTTAAATTAACAAAATATCAATAAAATAATGCAATTTTGGATGAAATTGTATAGGGAAAATACACATAAAATAATAATGTAAATTTGTATCAAAATATATACGAATACACACTATAAAATAACGTAAATTTTAATGAAAATATGGATACAAAATACACATAAAATAATGTAAATACGTAGAAAAATATATATACAAAATACACATAAAATAATGTAAATTCGTAGCAAAATAAATAAACAAAATTACACTGAAAGAATGTATATTTATTGGAAAATATATATACAAAATACAAATAAAATAACTAAAATTTGTATAAAAATATATACAAAAATACACAAAAATAATTTAAATTTGTTTGAAAATAAATATGCAAAATACACATAAAATTAGGCAAATTTGTATTGAAATACATTTACAAAATACACATAAAATAATGTAGATTTGAATGAAAATACATAAACAAATACACTTAAAATAACGTAAATTTGTATAAAATATATATAGAAAATACACATTAAGTAATATGTATGTATAAAAAAAATATATACAAAACCCAAATAGAATAATGTAAAATCGAATCAAAATAAATACACAGAATATTAATAAAATAAAGTAAATTTGTATGAAAATAAAGGAGCAAAATACCCATAAAATAACGCATTTTTTTTATAAAAATATATATACCAAAATACATATAAAAAATTTAAATTTGTATTAAAATAAATATACAAAATGCACATACAAAAAGGTAAATTTATATTGAAATAGATATGCAAATACATATAAAACAATGTAAAATTTGTTTCAAAATATATATACGAGTACACATAAAATAACGTAGATTTCTATAAAAATATATTTACAAATTACACATAAAATGAAGTAAATACGTATAAAAAAATGTATACAAAATACACATAAAATAATGTAAATTCGTATCAAAATAAATAAACAAAACACCAATAAAAAAATGTGTATTTGTATAAAAATAAATATACAAAATACACATAAAATAACTTAAATTTATATAAAACCATATAGAAAAATACACAAAAGTAGTTAAATTTGTATGGTCACCCTACTATAGAATGGATATCAAAATGTTAGAATCTATGAAAATAAGGATGCAAAATACCCATAAAAAAACGCATATTTGTATAAAAATATATATACAAAAATACACATAAAATAATTAAATTTGTATTAAAATACATATGCAAAATGCACATACAATAAGATAAATTTGTATTGAAATAGATATGCAATATATATATATATATATATATATATATATATATATATATATATATACATATATATATATATATATATATATATATATATATATAGATATATATATATATATATATATATATATATATATATATATATATATATATATATATACATATATATATACATATATATATATATATATATATATATTTTATATATATATATATACAAAATATATATATATATATATATATTTATATATATTTATACAAATACATTATTTATGTGTATTTTATATATATTTTATATAAATTTACCTTTTTATGTGTTTTGTATATATATTTTGAAATAAATTTAAATTGTATTGTGTTTTGTATATATTTACAAATTTACCATATTGTTTGTTCATTTTGTATATTAATTTTGAAACAATTTTAATCATTCTTTGTGTATTTATGTAAATGTATTTTTATAAAAATATGCTTTATTTTATGGGTATTTTGCATCTTTATTTTCATACAAATTTACATTATTTTATTGTCATTCTGTGTATTCATTTTGATACAATTTTACATTATTCTACGTGTATTTACTATATAAATTTTATAAAAATGTAAGCAAATTTAAATTGAAATATATATACAAAATACATAAAATAATGTAAATTTGTATCAAAATATTTATACAAATACACATATAATAACGTAAATTTTAAAAAAAATATATAAACAAAATACACATTAAAAAATGTAAATACGTATAAAAAATATGTACAAAATACACATATAATCATGTAATTCGTATCAAAATAAATAATCAAAATACCAATAAAATAATGTAAATTTGTGTGAGAAAACATATACAAAATACACACAACGCAAATTTCTATAAAAATATATGTACAAAAAGGCACATAAAATAAAGAAAATTTGCTTAAAAATATATATACAAAACACACATTAGATAATGTAAATGAGTAAAAAAATATGTATTCAAAATACCTATGAAATAATCTAAATTTGCATCGAATTAAATTAAGAAAATACTTCTAAAATAAAGTAGTTTTGGATGAAAATATATATAGAAAATACACATAAAATAACCTAAATACAAATACAAATATACACATAAAATAATATAAAATTAAATGAAATATATATAAAAAATAAATAAAATCGTATCAAAAATAAATACACAGAATATTAATAAAATAATGTAAATTTGTATGAAAATAAAGATGCAAAATAGCTATAAAATAACGCTTTTTTTTAAATATATATACCAAAATACACATATAATATTAAAATTTGTATTAAAATAAATATAAAAAATGCACATAGAATAAGGTAAATTTGTATTGAAATAAATATGCAAAATACATATAAAACAATATAAATTTGTTTCAAAATATATATACGAATACACATAAAATAACGTAGATTTCTTTAAAAATATATACAAAATACACATAAAATGAAGTAAATACGTATAAAAAAATGAATACAAAATACACATAAAATAATGTAAAAACGTATCAAAATAAATAATCAAAATACCAATAAAAGAATGTGTATTTGTATAAATATAAATATACAAAATACTCATAAAACATCGTAAAAAACACACAGAAGTAATTAAATTTGTATGAAAATAGATATACAAAATACAGCTAAAATAAGCTAAATTTGAATTGAAATGTATATACAAAATACATAAAATAATGTAAATTTGTATCAAAATATTTATACAAATACATATAATAACGTAGATTTGTTTAAAATATATAAACAAAATACACATTAAGTAATGTAAATACGTATAAAAAATATGTACAAAATACACTTATAATCAAGTAATTCGTATCAAAATAAATAAACAAAATAGCAATAAAATAATGTAAATTTCTATAAAAATATATGTACAAAAATACACATAAAATAAAGTAAATTTGCATAAAAATATATATACAAAACACACATTAAATAATGTAAATGCGTACATAAAATAAACTAAATTTGTATAAAACTATATACAAAAATACACAAAAATAATTTAAATTTGCATGAAAAGAAATATACAAAATACACATAAAATTAGGTAAATTTGTATTGAAATACATATACAAAATACACATCAAATAATGTAAATTTTAATGAAAATATGTAAACAAATACACTTAAAATAACGTAAATTTGTATAAAATATATATGCAAGATACACATTAAATAATGTAAATGTGTATAAAAAAATATATACAAAAAACAAATAGAATAATGTAACATCGTATCAAAATAAATACACAGAATATCAATTAAATAATGTAAATTTGTATGAAAATAAAGATGCAAAATTACCAAAAAATATCGCATTTTTAAATATATATACCAAAATACACATAAAATATTTAAATTTGTATTGAAATAAATATACAAAATGCACATACAATAAGGTAAATTTGAATTGAAAGAGATATGCAAAAATACATATAAAGCAATGTAAATTTGTTTCAAAATATATATACGAATACAAATAAAATAACGTAGATTTCTATAAAAATATATATACAAAATACACATAAAATTAAGTAAATATGTATAAAAAAATGTATACAAAATACACATAAAATAATGTAAATTCGAATTAAAATAAATAAACCAAATACCAATAAAAGAATGAGTATTTGGATAAATATAAATATACAAAATACACATACAAAATAAACATAAAATAAGGTAGATTTGTAATAAAATATATGTACAAAATACACATAAAATAATGTAAATTTATATGAAAATATATATACAAATACACATAAAAAATCATGAATTTGTATAAAAATTATATATATTTAAAATAAATATTAAATAATGTAAATGCGTATAAAAATATATATACAAAGTACATATAAAATAATGTAAATTCGTATCAATATAAATCAACAAAACACCAATAAAATAATATATATTTGAGTGAAAATAAATTTACAAAATACACATAACATAACTAAAATTTGTATTAAAATATATACAAAAATACATAAAAATAATCTGAGTTTGTATGAAAATAGATATACAAAATACACATAAAACTAGGTAAATTTCTTTTGAAATACATATACAAAATACATATAAAATAACGTAAATTTGTATAAAACTATATACAAAAATACACAAAAATAATTTAAATTTGTATGAAAATAAATTTACAAATTTGTATTGAAATACATATACAAAATACACATAAAATAATGTAAATTTTAAAGAAAATATATAAACAAATACACTTAAATTAACGTAAATTTGTATAAAATATATATACAAAATACTCATTAAGTAATGTAAATATGTACAAAAAAATTTTGTACAAAACACAAATAGAATAATGTAAAATCGTATCTAAATAAATACACAGAATGTTAATAAAATAATGTAAATTTGTATGAAAATTAAGATGCAAAATAGCTATAAAATAACGCATTTTTTTTAAATATATATACCAAAATACACATAAAATATTAAAATTTGTATTAAAATAAATATAAAAAATGCACATAGAATAAGGTAAATTTGTATTGAAATAGATATGCAAAATACATATAAAACAATATAAATTTGTTTCAAAATATATATACGAATACACATAAAATAACGTAGATTTCTATAAAAATATATACAAAATACACATAAAATGAAGTAAATGCGTATAAAAAAATGAATACAAAATACACATAAAATAATGTAAAAACGTATCAAAATAAATAAACAAAATACCAATAAAAGAATGTGTATTTGTATAAATATAAATATACAAAATACTCATAAAATATCGTAAATTTGTATAAAACTATATACAAAAATACACAGAAGTAATTAAATTTGTATGAAAATAGATATACAAAATACAGCTAAAATAAGCTAAATTTGAATTGAAATGTATATACAAAATACATAAAATAATGTAAATTTGTATCAAAATATTTATACAAATACATATAATAACGTAGATTTGTTTAAAAATATATAAACAAAATACACATTAAGTAATGTAAATACGTATAAAAAACATATAATCAAGTAATTCGTATCAAAATAAATAAACAAAATAGCAATAAAATAATGTAAATTTCTATAAAAATATATGTACAAAAATGCACATAAAATAAAGTAAATTTGCATAAAAATATATATACAAAACACACATTAAATAATGTAAATGCGTACATAAAATAAACTAAATTTGTATAAAACTATATACAAAAATACACAAAAATAATTTAAATTTGCATGAAAAGAAATATACAAAATACACATAAAATTAGGTAAATTTGTATTGAAATACATATACAAAATACACATCAAATAATGTAAATTTGAATGAAAATATGTAAACAAATACACTTAAAATAACGTAAATTTGTATAAAATATATATGAAAGATACATATTAAATAATGTAAATGTGTATAAAAAAATATATACAAAAAAGAAATAGAATAATGTAACATCGTATCAAAATAAATACACAGAATATCAATTAAATAATGTAAATTTGTATGAAAATAAAGATGCAAAATTACCAAAAAATATCGCATATTTTTATAAAAATATATATACAAAAATACACATTTTAAATAATTAAATTTGTATTAAGATGAATATACAAAATGCACATACAATAATGTAAATTTGTATTGAAATAGATATGCAAAATACACATAAAACAAAGTAAAAGTTGTTTCAAAATATATATACGAATGCACATAAAATAACGTAAATTTCTAAAAAAAAATATATACAAAATACACATAAAATTATGCAAATACGTATAAAAATATATATACAAAATACACATAAAATAATGTAAATTCAATTAAAATAAATAAACAAAATATCAATAAAAGAATGTGTATTTGTATGAAAATAGATAAATATACAAAATATATATACAAAATACACATTAAATAATGTAAATATGTATAAAAAATATATACAAAAACAAATAGTATAATGTAAATTCGTATCAAAATAAATATACAAATACAATAAAAATAATGTAAATTTGTATGAAAATAAAGATAAATTCCCATTAAATAATGTAAATGTGTATAAAAAATATTTATACAAAATACACATAAAATATTTAAATTTGCATTGAAATAAATATACAAAATGCACATACAATAAGGTAAATTTGTATTGAAAGAGATATGCAAAAATACATATAAAACAATGTAAATTTGTTTCAAAATATATATACGAATACAAATAAAATAACGTAGATTTCTATAGAAATATATATACAAAATACACATAAAATTAAGTAAATACGTATAAAAAAATGTATACAAAATACACATAAAATTATGTAAATTCGAATTAAAATAAATAAACCAAATACCAATAAAAGAATGTGTATTTGGATAAATATAAATATACAAAATACACATACAAAATAAACATAAAATAAGGTAGATTTGTAATAAAATATATGTACAAAATACACATAAAATAATGTAAATTTATATGAAAATATATATACAAATACACATAAAACACCATGAATTTGTATAAAAATATATATTCAAAATAAATATTAAATAATGTAAATGCGTATAAAAATATATATACAAAGTACATATAAAATAATGTAAATTCGTATCAATATAAATCAACAAAACACCAATAAAATAATATATATTTGAGTGAAAATAAATTTACAAAATACACATAACATAACTAAAATTTGTATTAAAATATATACAAAAATACATAAAAATAATTTGAGTTTGTATGAAAATAGATATACAAAATACACATAAAACTAGGTAAATTTCTTTTCAAATACATATACAAAATAAACATAAAATAACGTAAATTTGTATAAAACTATATACAAAAATACACATAAATAATTTAAATTTGAATGAAAATAAATATACAAAATACACATAAAATTAGGTAAATTTGTATTGAAATACATATACAAAATACACATAAAATAATGTAAATTTGAAAGAAAATATATAAACAAATACACTTAAATTAACGTAAATTTGTATAAAATATATATACAAAATACTCATTAAGTAATGTAAATATGTATAAAAAAAATATTTACAAAACACAAATAGAATAATGTAAAATCGTATCGAAATAAATACACAGAATGTTAATAAAATAATGTAAATTTGTATGAAAATTAAGATGCAAAATAACCATAAAATAACACATTTTTTATTAAAATATATTACCAAAATACACATAAAATATTTGAATTTGTATTAAAATAAAAATACAAAATGAACATACAATAAGGTAAATTTGTATTGAAATAGATATGCAAAATAAATATAAAACAATATAAATCTGTTTCAAAATATATATACGAATACACATAAAATAACGTAGATTTCTATAAAAATATATATACAAAATACACATAAAATGAAGGAAATACATATAAAGAAATGTATACAAAATACACTTAAAATAATGTAAATTCGTATCAAAATAAATCAACAAAATACCAATACTAAAATGTGTATTTGTATAAATATAAGTATACAAAATACACATAAAATAACGTAAATTTATATAAAACTATAAAAAAAATACACAGAAGTAATAAAATTTGTATGAAAATAGATATACAAAATACACACAAAATAAGCTAAATTTGAATTGAAATATATATACAAAATACATAAAATAATGTAAATTTGTATCAAAATATTTATACAAATACACATATAATAACTTAAATTTGTCTAAAAATGTATAAACAAAATACACATTAAATAATGTAAATACGTATAAAAAAATGTGTACAAAATACACATATAATCATGTAATTCGTATCAAAATAAATAAACAAAATACCAATAAATTAATGTAAATTTGTATGAGAAAACATCTACAAAATACACATAAAATAACGCAAATTTCTATAAAAATATATGTACAAAAATGCACATAAAATAAAGTAAATTTGCATAAAAATATATATACAAAAAACACATTAAATAATGTAAATGCGTATAAAAATATGTATACAAAATACCTATGAAATAATCTAAACTCGTATCGAATTAAATTAACAAAATATCAATAAAATAATGCAATTTTGGATGAAATTGTATAGGGAAAATACACATAAAATAATAATGTAAATTTGTATCAAAATATATACGAATACACACAATAAAATAACGTAAATTTTAATCAAAATATATATACAAAATACACATAAAATAATGTAAATACGTAGAAAAATATATATACAAAATACACATAAAATAATGTAAATTCGTATCAAAATAAATAAACAAAATTACACTAAAAGAATGTATATTTATTGGAAAATATATATACAAAATACAAATAAAATAACTAAAATTTGTATAAAAATATATACAAAAATACACAAAAATAATTTAAATTTGTTTGAAAATAGATATGCAAAATACACATAAAATTAGGCAAATTTGTATTGAAATACATATACAAAATACACATAAAATAATGAATATTTGTATGAAAATATATTAACAAATACACATAAAATAAAGTAAATTTCCATAAAATATATGTAAAATCGTATCAAAATAAATACACAAAATATCAATAAAATAATGTAAATTTGTATGAAAATAAAGATGCAAAATACCCATAAAATAAAGCATATTTTTATAAAAATACATATACATAAATACACATTCAATAATTAAATTTGTAGTAAAATTAATATACAAAATGCACATACAATTAGGTAAATTTTTATTAAAAAAATATGCTAAATACACATAAAACAATGTAAATTTGTTTCAAAATATATATACGAATACACATAAAATAACGCAGATTTCTATAGAAATATATATACAAAATACACTTGAGATGCTGTAAATACGTATAAAAATATATATACAAAATAGACATTAAATAATGTAAATTCGTGTCAAAATAAATAAACAAAATATTAGTAAAAGAATATGTATTTGTATGAAAATAGATATACAAAATACACATAAAATAACGTAAATTTGTATAAAACTATATACAAAAATACACAAAAATAATTTAGATTTGTTTGAAAATATATATACAAAATACACATAAAACTAGGTAAATTTGTATTGAAATACATTTACAAAATACACAAAATAATGTAAATTTGAATGAAAATACATAAACAAATACACTTAAAATAACGTAAATTTGTATAAAATATATATACAAAACACACATTAAGTAATGTAAATATGTATAAAAAAAAATATATACAAAACCCAAATAGAATAATGTAAAATCGTATCAAAATAAATACACAAAATATTAATAAAATAATAAAAATTTGTATGAAAATAAAGGAGCAAAATACCCATAAAATAACACATTTTTTATTAAAATATATATACCAAAATACATATAAAAAATTAGAATTTGTTTTAAAATAAATATACAAAATTCATATACAATAAGGTAAATTTATATTGAAAAAGATATGCAGAATACATATAAAACAATGTAAAATTTGTTTCAAAATATATATACGAATACACATAAAATAACGAAGATTTCTATAAAATACACATAAAATGAAGTAAATACGTATAAAAAAATGTATACAAAATACACATAAACTAATGTAAATTCGTATCAAAATAAATAAACAAAATACCAATAAAAAAAGTGTATTTGTATAAAAATAAATATACAAAATACACATCAAATAACGTAAATTTATATAAAACTATATACAAAAATACACAAAAGTAGTTAAATTTGTATGAAAATAGATACAAAATACACAAAATAAATTAAATTTGAATTGAATATATATATATATATATATATATATATATATATATATATATATATATATATATATATATATATATATATATATATATATATATATATATATATATATATACAAAATACATCAAATAATGTAAATTTGTATCAAAATATTTATACAAATACACATATAATAACGTAAATTTGTATAAAAACACATAAACAAAATACACATTAAATAATGTAAATACGTATAAAAAAATATATACAAAATACACATATAATCATGTAATTCGTATCAAAATAAATAAACAAAATACCAATAATATAATGTAAATTTGTATGAGAAAACATATACAAAATACACATAAAATAACGCTAATTTCTTTAAAAATATATGTACAAAAATGCACATCAAATAAAGTAAATTTGCATCAAAATATATATACAAAACACACATTAAATAATGTAAATGCGTATAAAAAAATGTATAAAAAATACCTTTGAAATAATCTAAATTCGTATCGAATTAAATTAACAAAATACCAATAAAATAATGTAGTTTTGGATGAAAATATATATAGAAAATACACATAAAATAACCTAAATACAAATACAAATATACACATAAAATAATTTAAAATTGCATGAAATGAATATATGAAACAAACATAAAATAAGGTAAATTTGTAATGAAATATATGTAAAAATACACATAAAATAATTTAAATTTGTATGAAAATATATATTCAAATACACATAAAATAACATGAATTTGTATAAAATTTGTATCAAAATATAAACTAAGGCACATAATAAAATAACGTAAATTTTTATGAAAATATATGTCCAAAATACATATAAAATAATGTAAATACGTAGAAACATATATATACAAAATACACATAAAGTAATGGAAATTCGTATCAAAATAAATAAACAAAATTGCAATAATAGAATGTATATTTGTAGGAAAATATATATACAAAATACAAATAAAATAACTAAAATTTGTATAAAAATATATACAAAAATACGCAAAAATAATTTAAATTTGTTTGAAAATAGATATGCAAAATACACATAAAATTAGGCAAATTTGTATTGAAATACATATATGAAACACATAAAATAATGTAAATTTGTATGAAAATATATAAACAAATACACATAAAATAACGAAAATTTGGATAAAATATATATACAAAATATACATTAAATGATGTAAATATGTATAAAAATATATATACAAAATACACATAGAATAATGTTAAATCGTATCAAAATAAATAAACAGAATATCAATAAAATAATGTAAATTTGTAAGAAAATAAAGATGCAAAATACTCATATAATAACGCATATTTGTATAAAAAATATATATAGAAAAATATATGTAAAATAATTAAATTTGTATTATAATAAATATACAAAATGCACATACAATAAAGTAAATTTGTATTGAAATAGATATGCAAAATAAACATCAATAATGTAAATTTGTATCAAAATATATTTACGAATATTCATAAAATAGAGTAAATTTCTATGAAAATATACAAACAAAATACATATAAAATGATGTAAATAAGTATAAAAATATATATACTAAATATACCTCAAATAATGTAAATTAGTATCAAAATAAATAAACAAAATTTCGATAAAAGAACGTATATTTGTAGGAAAATAAATATACAAAATACACATAAAATAAAGAAAATTTATATAAAAATATATACAAAAATACACAAAAATAATTTCAATTTGTATGAAAATAGATATACAAAATACACATATAATTAGTTAAATTTGTATTTAAATACATGTACAAAATACACATAAAATAATGTAAATTTGTATGAAATGAAAAAAAATACACATAAAGTAACGTACATTTGTATAAAATATATATACAAAATACACATAGAATAATGTAAAATCCTATCAAAATAAATACACAGAATATCAATAAAATAATGTAATTTTGTATGAAAATAAAGATGCAAAATACCCATAAAATAAAGCATATTTTTATAAAAATACATATACAAAAATACACATAGAATAATTAAATTTGTATTAAAATTAATATACAAAATGCACGTACAATAAGGTAAATTTGTATTGAAAAAATATGCAAAATGCACATAAAACAATGTATATTTGTTTCAAAATACATATACGAATACACATAAAATAACGTATATTTCTATAGAAATATATATACAAAATACACATGAAATGACGTAAATACGTATAAAAATATATATACACAATACACATTAAATAATGTAAATTCGCATCAAAATAAATAAACAAAATATCAATAAAAGAATGTGTATTTGTATGAAAATAGATATACAAAATACACATAAAATATTGTAAATTTGTATAAAACTCTATACAAAAATACACAAAAAATAATTTAAATTTCTATTGAAATACATATACAAAATACACATAAAATAGAGTAAATTTGAATGAAAATATATAAACAAAAACACTTAAAATAACGTAAATTTGTATGAAATATACATAGAAAATGCACATTAAATATTTATTTTATGTGTATATTTGTATTTGTAAATACGTAGAAATACGTAGAAAAATACGTAGAAAAATATATATACAAAATACACATAAAATAATGTAAACTCGTATCAAAATAAATAAACAAAATTATAATAAAAGAATGTATATTTGTAGGAAAATATATATACAAAATACAAATAAAATATCTAAAATTTGTATAAAAATAAATACAGAAATACACAAAAATAATTTAAATTTGTTTGAAAATACACATAGAGTTAGGCAAATTTGTATTAAAGTATATATACAAAATATACATAAAATAATGGAAATTTGTATGAAAATATATAAACAAATACACATAAAATAACGTAAATTTGGATAAAATATATATACAAAATATACATTAAATAATGTAAATATGTATAGAAATATATATACAAAATACACATAGAATAATGTTAAATCGTATCAAAATAAATAAACAGAATATCAATAAAATAATTTAAATTTGTATAAAAAAATAAAGATGCAAAATACCCATATAATAACGCATACATGCATAAAAATATATATATATATATATATATATATATATATATATATATATATATATATATATATATATATATATATATATACAAAAATACACATGAAATAATTAAATTTGTATTGAAATAAATATTCAAAATGCATATACAATAAAGTAAATTTGTATTCAAATACATATGCAAAATACACATCAATAATGTAAATTGTATCAAAATATATAAACGAATACACATAAAATAGAGTAAATCTCTATGAAAATATACATACAAAATACATATAAAATGATGTAAATAGTATGAAAATATATATACGAAATACACCTAAAATAATGTAAATTCGTATCAAAATAGACAAACAAAATTTCGATAAAAGAACGTATATTTGAAGGAAAATAAATATACAAAATACACATAAAACAATGTAAATTTGTATAAAAATTTATACAAAAAAAACAAAAATAATTTCAATTTTTATGAAAATTGATATACAAAATACACATATAATTAGTTAAATTTGTCTTTAAATACATGTATAAAATACACATAAAATAATGAAAATTTGTATGAAATGAAAACAAATACACATAAAATAACGTACATCTGTATTAAATATATATACAAAATATTGTATCAAATTAAATACTAAAAATATTAATAAAATAATGTAAATTTGTATGAAAATAAAGATGCAAAATACCCATAAAATAAAGCATATTTTTATATAAATATATATATACATAAATACACATAATACCAATGAAATAATGTAATTTTGTATGAGAATACATATACAAAATACACATAAGATAACGCAAATTTCTTTTAAAATATATGTACAAAAATGCACATAAAATAAAGTAAATTTGCATAAAAAATATATATACAAAACACACATTAAATAATGTACATGCGTATATAATATGTATACTAAATACCTATCAATTAATCTAAATTCGTATCGAGTTAAATTAACAAAATACCAATAAAATAATGAAATTTTGGATGAAAATATATATAGAAAATACACATAAAATAACCTAAATACAAATACAAATATACACATAAAATAATTTAAAATTGAATGAAATTAATACACAAAATAAACATAAAATAAGGTAAATTTGTAATGAAATATATGTACAAAATACACATAAAATAATGTAAATTTTTATGAAAATATATATACAAATACACATAAAATAACATGAATTTGTATAAAAATATATTTTCAAAATAAACATTAAATAATGTAAATGCGTTTAAAAATATATATACAAATTACATATAAAGTAGATTCATATCAAAATAAATCAACAAAATACCAATAAAATAATATATATTTGAATGAAAATAAATTTACAAAATACACATAACATAAGTAAAATTTGTATTAAAATATATACAAAAATACCCAGAAATAATTTGAATTTATATGAAAATAGATATACAAAATACACATAAAACTGGGGTATATATATATATATATATATATATATATATATATATATATATATATATATATATATATATATATATATATATATATATATATATATATATATATATATATATATATATATATATATATATATATATATATATATATATATATATATATATATAAAATACCCACAAAATATTGTAAATTTGTGTCAAAATATTCACCAAATACACAAAAAATATCGTAAATTTGTATAAAATATATATACAAAATACACATTAAATAATGGAAAACTGTATAAAAATATATATACAAAATACGCATAGAATAATGTAAAATCGTATCAAAATAAATGAACAGAATATCAATAAAATAATATAAATTTCTATGAAAATAAAGATGGAAAATACCCATAAAATAACGCATATTTGTATAAAAATATATATACAAAAATACACATAAAATAATTAAATTTGTATTAAAATACATACGCAAAATGCACATACAATAACATTAATTTGTATAAAATATATAAACGAATACACATATATGCAAAATACACATCAAATAATATAAATTTGTATTAAAATATGTATACGAAAACACATAAAATAGCGTAAATTTCTATGAAAATATATATAAAAAAATACACATAAAATGATGTAAATACGAATAAAAATATATATACAAAATACACCTAAAATAATGTAAATTCGTATCAAATTCAATAAACTAAATTTCAATGAAAGAATGTATATATGTAGGAAAATAAATATACAAAATAATATATAAAATAACTAACATTTGTATAAAAATACATACAAAAATACACAAAAATAATTTCAATTTGTATGAAAATACAAATACAAAATACACATAAAATCAGATAAATTTGTATTGAAATACATATAAACAATACACATAAAATAATGTAAATTTGTATGAAAATATATAAGAAAATAGACATAAAGTAAAGTATATAAGTATAAAATATATATAGAAAATGCACATTAAATAATATAAATATGTAAAATAAAATATATACAAAATACACATAGAACAATGTTAAATCGTATCAAAATAAATGCACAGAATATCAATAAAATAATGTAAAATTGTAAGAAAATAAAGATGCAAAATAATCATATAAAAACCATATTTTTATGAAAATATATATACAAAAATACATATCAAATAGTTAAACTTGTATTAAAATAAATATACAAAATACACATACAATATGGTAAATTTGTATTGAAATAGATATGCAAAACACACATCAAACAATGTAAATTTGTTCCAAAATATATATACGAATAAACTTAAAAAAACGTAAATTTCTCTAAAAATATATATAAAAAATACACATAAAATGATGTAAATAGGTATAAAAATATATATACAAAATACACATAAAATAATGTAAATTCGTACCAAAATAAATAAACAAAATACCAATAGAAGAATGTGAATTTGTATTAAAATAAATATACAAAATATACATAAAATAACGTAAATTTGTATAAAACCCTATACAAAAATACACAAAAGTAATTTAAATTTGTATGAAAATAGATATACAAAATATGTATAAAATAAAATAAATTTGTATTGAAATATATATAAAAAATACATAAAATAATGTATATTTTTATCAAAACAATTAAGCAAATACGCATAAAATAACGTAAATTTGTTTTAAAATATATATAAATATACAAAATATACATAAAATAAAGTAAATTTGTATAAAACTCTATACAAAAATACACAAAAAGTAATTTAAATTTGTATGAAAATTAATATACAAAATACACATAAAACTAGGTAAATTTGTATTGAAATACAGATACAAAATACACATAAAATAATGTAAATTTGAATAAAAATATATAAACAAATACACTTAAAATAACGTAAATTTGTTTGAAATATAGCTATATAGAAAACACACATTAAATAATGTAAATTTGTATGAAAATAAAGATGCAAAATACCCATAAAACAACGCATTTTTTATGAAAATATATATACCAAAACACACATAAAATATTTAAATTTGTATTACAATAAATATACAAAATGCACATACAATTAGGTAAATTGTATTGAAATAGATATTCAAAATACATAAAAAACAATGTAAATTTGTTTCAAAATATATATACGAATACACATAAATTAACGTAGAATTCTATAAAAATATATATACAAAATACACATAAAATGAAGTGTAAGAAAATGTATACAAAATACACATAAAATAATGTAAATTCGTATCAGAATAAATAAACAAAATGCCAATAAAAGAATGTGTACTTGTATAAATATAAATATACAAAATACACATAAAATAACGTAAAATTGTAAAAAAAACTATATACAAAAATAAACAAAAATAATGATATTTATATGAAAATAGATATTATATGTATTTCAATTAAAATTTGCCTAATTTTATGTGTAGTTTGCATATCTATTTTCAAACAAATTTATATTATTTTTGTGTATTTTTGTATATATTTTTATACAAATTTTAGCTATTCTATTTGTATTTTGTATATATATTTTCCTACAAATATACATTCTTTTATTGGAATTTTGTTTATTCATTTTGATACGAATTTACATTATTTTATGTGTATTTTAAATATGTATTTTTCTACGTATTTACATTATTTTATGTGTATTTTGTATATATATTTTCATAAAAATTTACGTTATTTTATTTAGTGTATTCTTATATGTTTTAATACAAATTTATATTATTTTATGTGTATTTAGCATATCTATTTCAATAAAAATTTATCTTATTGTATGTGTATTTTGTATATTTATTTTAATACAAATTTAATTATTTGATGTGTATTTTTGTATATATATATTTTTTTAAATGAGTAATTTTATGGGTATTTTACATCTTTGTTTTCATTTTTACATTACTTTATTGATATTCTGTACATTTATATTGATACAAATTTACATTACTCTAGGTGTATTTTGTATATATTTCAACATATTTACATTATTTTATTTGTATTTTGTATTTTTCTACGTATTTACATTATTTTATGTGTATTTTGTAGATATATTTTTCACATACAAATTCATGTTATTTTATGTGTATTTGTATACATATTTTCATACTAATTTATATTATTTTATGTGTATTTTTACATATATTTCATTACAAATTTACCTTATTTTATGTTTATTTTTTTGTTCATTTTATTTTAAATTATTTTATGTGTATATTTGTATTTGTATGTACGTTATTTTATGTGTTTTCTATATATATATTTTCATCCAAAATTACATTATTTTATTGGTATTTTCTTAATTTAATTCGATACGAATTTAGATTATTTCATAGGTATTTTGTATACATATTTTTTTACTCATTTACATTATCTAATGTGTGTTTTGTATATATATTCTTATGCAAATTTACTTTATTTTATGTGCATTTTTGTACATATATTTTTATAGAAATTTGCGTTATTATATGTGTATTTTGTATATGTTTTCTCACACAAATTTACATTATTTTATTGGTATTTTCTTTATTTATTTTGATACGAGTTACATGATTATATGTGTATTTTGTACATATTTTTTTACACGTATTTACATTATTTAATGTGTATTTTGTTCATATATTTTTTTAAAAAATTACGTTATTCTATGTGTATTTGTATAAATATTTTGATACAAATTTACATTATTTTATATATTTTGTATATATATATATATATATATATATATATATATATATATATATATATATATATATATATATATATATATATATATATATATATATATATATATATATATATTTCAAATCAAATTTATCTTACATTTTTATAAAATATATATACAAAATACACATGGAATAATGTAAAATTGTATCAAAATGAATACACAGAATGTCAATAAAATAATGTAAATTTGTATGAAAATAAAGATGCAAAATACCCATAAAATAAAGCATATTTTTATAAAAATACATATACAAAAATACACATAGAATAATTAAATTTATATTAAAATTAATATACAAAATGAACAAACAATATGGTAAATTTGTATTGAAATAGATATGCAAAACACACATAAAACAAGGTAAATTTATTTCAAAATATATATACGAATACACATAAAAAAACGTAATTTTCTATAAAAATAAATATAAAAAATACATACAAAAATACAAAAAAATAATTTAAATTTGTATGAAAATAAATATACAAAATACACATAAAATTAGGTAAATTCGTATTGAAATACATATACAAAATACACATAAAATAATGTAAATTTGAATGAAAATATATAAACAAATACACTTTAAATATCGTTAATTTGTATGAAATATATATACAAAATACACATTAAATAATGCAAATATGAATTAAAAAAATATATACAAAACACAAATAGAATAGGGTATAATCGTATCAAAATAAATACTCAGAATATTAATAAAAAATGTAAAATTGTATGAAAATAAAGATGCAAAATACCCATAAAATAACGCATTTTTTAGAAAATATATATACAAAATACATAAAATAATAAATTTGTATTAAAATAAATATACAAAATGCATATTCAATAAGGTAAATTTGTATTGAAAAGATATACAAAATACATATAAAACTATGTAAATTTGTTTAAAAATAAATATACGAATACAAAAAATAATGTAAATTTCTATAAAAATATATATAAAAATACACATAAAATTAAGTAAATACTTATAAAAAATATATACAAAATACACAAAAATATTTAAATTAGTTTGAAAATACATATACAAAATACACATAAAATTAGGCAAATTTATTGAAATAGATATACAAAATATCATAAAATAATGTAAATTTGTATGAAAATATATTAAATACACATAAAACATAAATTTGGAAAAATATATATACAAAATACACATTAAATAATGTAAATATGAATAAAAAATATATACAAAACACAAATAGAATAAAGTAAAATCGTATCAAAGTAAATAAACAGAATATCAATAAAATAATATAAATTTGTATGAAAATAAAGATGCAAAATACCCATAAAATATCGCATATTTTTATAAAAATATATATCCAAAAGTACATATAAAATAATTTAATTTGTATTAAAATAAATATACAAAATGCACATACAATAAGGTATATTTGTATTTAAATAAATATGCAAAATACACATGAAACAACGTAAATTTGTTTCAAAATATATATGCGAATACACATAAAATAACGTAAATTTCTATAAAAATATATATACAGAATACACATAAAATGATGTAAATACTTATAAAAATATATATACAAAATACACATAAAATAATGTAAATACGTATAAAAAAAAATAGCAATAAAAGAAAGTTTATTAGTATAAAAATAAATATACAAAATACACATAAAATAACTTAAATTTATATAAAAAAATATACAAAAATACAAATAAGAATTAAAATATGTATTAAAAAAGATATACAAAATACACATAAAATAAGCGAAATTTGTATATAATATATGTACAAAATACACATAAAATAATGTAAATTTGTATGAAAATATTTATACAAATACACATAAATAACATAAATTTCTATAAAAACATATATACAAAATACACATAGAATAATGTAAAATCGTATCAAAATAAATACACAGATTCGTATCAATAAAATAATGTAAATTTGTATGAAAATAAAGATACAAAATACATAAAATAAAGTATGTTTTCATAAAATACATATACATAAATACACATTCAATAATTAAATTTGTATAAAATTAATATACAAAATGCACATTAAATAATGTAAATTTTATTAAAAAAAATATACAAAATACACATAAAATAATGTAAATTTGTTTCAAAATATATATGAATACACATAAAATAACGCAGATTTCTATAGAAATATATATATACAAAATACACATAAAATAATGTAAATACGTATAAAATATATATACAAATACACATCAAATAATATAAATTCGTATGAAAATAAATAAACAAAATAAATTTAAAAAATGTGTATTTGTATGAAAATATATATACAAAATACACATAAAATAACCTAAATTTGTATGAAAATATATACAAAATACACATAAAATAATTTAAATTTGTATGAAAATAAATATACAAATACACATAAAATTATGTAAATTTATTGAGATACATATACAAAATATACATAAAATAATGTATATTTGAATAAAAATACCTAAACAAATACACTTAAAAAACCGTAAATTTGTATAAAATATATATACAAAATACAAATTAAATAATGTAAATATGTATAAAAAAATATATACAAAACGCAAACAGAATAATGTAAAATTGTATAAGAATAAATACACAGAATATTAATAAAATAATGTAAATTTGTATGAAAATAAAGAAGCAAAATACCCATAAAATAACGCATTTTCTTATAGAAAATACACATACACTAATTTAGATTTGTATCGAAATAGATATACAAAATACATATAAAACAATGTAAATTTGTTACAAAATATATATACGAATACACATAAAATAACGTAGATTTTATATGAAAATATATATACAAAATACACATAAAATGAAGTAAATACGAATAAAAAAATGTATACAAAATACAAATTAAAATAATGTTAATTCGTATTAAAATAAATAAACAAAATACCAATAAAAGAATGTGTATTTGTATAAATATAAATATAAAAAATATGCATAAAATAACATAAATTTATATAATACTATATACAAAAATACACAGAAATAATTAAATTTGTATGGAAATAGATATATAAAATACACAGAAAATAAGCTATATTTGAATTGAAATATATATTCAAAATACATAAAATAAAGCAAATTTATTTAAAAATATTTATACAAATACACATATAATAACGTAAATTTGTATAAAAATATATAAACAAATACACATTAAATAATGTAAATACGTATAAAAAAATATGTACAAAATACACATATTATCATGTAATTCCTATCAAAATAAATAAATTTACTTCATTTTATGTGTATTTTGTATATATTTTTATAGAAATCTACGTTATTTTATCTGTATTCATATATATATTTTGAAACAAATTTACACTATTTTATATGTATTTTGCATATCTATTTCAATACACATTTACCTTATTGTATGTGCATTTTGTATATTTCTTTTAATACAAATTGAAATATTTTATGTGTATATTGGTATCTATAATTTTATGAAAATGCGTTATTTTATAGGTATTTTGCATCTTAATTTTCATACAAATTTACATAATTTTATTAATATTCTGTGTATATATTTTGATAAGATTTTACATTATTCTATTTGTTTTACATTATTTAATGTGTATTTAGAATATATTTCATACAAATTATGTCAATTATGTGTATTTGTTTATATATTTTCATTCAAATTTTACATTATTTCATGTGTATTTTTGTATAATAAATTAATTTTATTTTTTGTGTATTTTGTATATTTCTTTTCATACAAATTTAAAAAAAAATTGTGTATTTTTGTATATAGTTTTATACAAATTTAGGTTATTTTATGTACGCATTTAAATTATTTATTGTATGTTTTGTATATATATTTTTATGCAAATTTACTATATTTTACGTGCATTTTTGTACATATATTTTTTAAAAAATTTGCGTTGTTTTATATGTATTTGTATATGTTTTCTCATACAAATTTACATTATTTTATTGCTATTTTGTTTATTTAGTTTGATACGAATTACATGATTATATGCGTATTTTGTACATATTTTTTATACGTAAATGTGTATTTTGTAAATATTTTTTTATACATATTTACATTATTTAATGTTTATTTTGTATATATATTTTATCCAAATTTACGTTGTTTTATGTGTATTTGTTAATATATTTTCATACAAATTTACATTATTTTATGTGTATTTTGTATATGTATTTTAATATAAATTTGTCTAATTTTATGTGTATTTTGCAAATCTATTTTCAAACTAATTTAAACTTTTTTTGTGTATTTTTGAATATATTTTTATACAAATTTTTGATATTTTATTTGAATTTTGGATATATATTTTCCTACAAATATACATTCTTTTATTGGAGTTTTGTCTATTTATTTTGATACGAATTTACAATATTTTATGTGTATTTGAATATATACTTTTTCTACGTATTTAAATTATTTTATGTGTATTTTGTTTAATTATTTTCATAACAATTTACGTTATTTTCTTGTGTGTATTCGTATATATTTTGATACAAATTTCATACAAATTCATGTTATTTTATGTGTATTTGTATAAATATTTTCATACAAATTTAGATGTGTATTTGGTATACATATTTTTTTAGAAATAGTTATTTTATGTGTATTCGTATATATATTTAAACAAATTTACATGTTTTATATGTATTTGCATATCTATTTTAAACAAATTTAATGAATGCATTTTGTATATTTTTTTTAATACATTATTTATGTATATATATATATATTATCTGTATATATATATATATATATATATATATATATATATATATATATATATACGAGTATATATATACGAGTATATATATATATATATATATATATATATATATATATATATATATATATATATATATATATATATATATATATATTATTTTTTTCTTCTTAAAAAATGCCTTATTTTATGGGTATTTTGCATCTTTATTTTCATACAATTATACATTATTTTATTAATATTCTGTGTATTTATTTTGATACGATTTTACCCTATTCTATTTGCGTTTTGTTTATATTTTTTTCATTCATATTTGCATTATTTAATGTGTATTTTGTATATGTACTTTATACAAATTTACGTTATTTAAATTGTAATTGTTTATATATTTTCATTCAAATTTATATTATTTTATGTGTATTTTGTATATGTATTTTAATATAAATTTACCTAATTTTATGTGTATTTTGTATATTTATTTTCATACAAATTTAAATTATTTTTGTGTATTTTTGTATGTATTTTTAATATATATTTTTATAGAAAATTACGTTTTTTTATGTGTATTCGTATATATTTTTTGAAATAAATTTACTTTGTCTTATGTGTGTTTTGCATATCTATTTCAATATAAATTTACCATATTGTTTGTTCATTTTCTATATTAATTTTGAAACAAATTTAATTATTCTTTGTGTATTTTTGTATATGTATTTTTATAAAAATATGCTTTATTTTATGGGTATTTTGCATCTTTATTTTCATACAAATTTACAATATTTTATTGACATTCTTTGTATTTATTTTGATACAATTTTACATAATTCTATGTGTATTTTGTATATATATTTTATAAAAATGTAAGCAAATTTGAATTGAAATATATATACAAAATACATAAAATAATGTAAATTTGTATCAAAATATTTATACAAATACACATATAATAACGTAAATTTTTAAAAAAATATATAAACAAAATACACATTAAAAAATGTAAATACGTATAAAAAAATATGTCCAAAATACATATATAATCATGTAATTCGTATCAAAATAAATAAACAAAATACCAATAAAATAATGTAAATTTGTGTGAGAAAACATATACAAAATACACATAAAATAACGCAAATTTCTATAAAAATATATGCACAAAAATGCATATAAAATAAAGTAAAATTACATAAAAATATATATACAAAACACTCATTAGATAATGTAAATGAGTAAAAAAATATATATTCAAAATACCTATGAAATAATCTAAATTCGTATCGAATTAAATTAAGAAAATACCAATAAAATAATGTAATTTTGGATGAAAATATATATAGAAAATACACATAAAATAACCTAAATACAAATACAAATATACACATAAAATATTTATATACGAATACACATAAAATAACGTAGATTTCTATAAATATATATACAAATTACACATAAAATGAAGTAAATACGTATAAAAAAATAAATACAAAATACATATAGAATAATGTAAAAACGTATCAAAATAAATAAACAAAATACCAATAAAAGAATGTGTATTTGCATGAATATAAATATACTATATATTCATAAAATATCGTAAATTTGTATAAAACTATATACAAAAATACACAGGAGTAATTAAATTTGTATGAAAATAGATATACAAATTACAGCTAAAATAAGCTAAATTTGAATTGAAATGTTATACAAAATATATAAAATAATGTAAATTTGCATCAAAATATTTATACTAATACATATAATAACGTAGATTTGTTTAAAAATATATAAACAAAATACACATTAAGTAATGTAAATACGTATAAAAAATATACAAAATACACATATAATCATGTAATTCGTACCAAAATAAATAAACAAAATAGCAATAAAATAATGTAAATTTGTATGAGAAAACATATACAAATAACGCAAATTTCTATAAAAATATATGTACAAAAATGCATATAAAAGAAAGTAAATTTGCATAAAAATACATATACAAAACACACATTAAATAATGTAAATGCGTACATAAAATAACTTAAATTTGTTTAAAATTATATACAAAAATACACAAAATTATTTAAATTTGTATGAAAAGAAATATACAAAATACACATAAAATTAATTACATTTATATTGAAATACATATACAAAATACATATCAAATAATGTAAATTTGAATGAAAATATATAAACAAATGCACTTAAAATAACGTAAATTTGTATAAAATATATATGCAAGATACACATTAAATAATGTAAATGTGTATAAAAAAAATATATAGAAAAAACAAATAGAATAATGTAAAATCGTATCAACATAAATACACCGAATATTAATAAAATAATGTAAATTTGTATGAAAAAAAAGATGCAAAATTCCCATAAAATAGCGTATTTCTTATAAAAATATATATACCTAAATACACATAAAATATTTAAATTTGTATTGAAATAAATATACAAAATGCACATACAATAAGGTAAATTTGTATTGTATTATTGTATATTGTATCAAAATATATATACGAATACAAATAAAATAACGTAGATTTCTATAAAAATATATATACAAAATACACATAAAATAAAGTAAATACGTATAAAAAAAATGTATACAAACTACACATAAAATAATGTAAATTCGAATTAAAATAGATAAACAAAATACCAATAAAAGAATGTGTATTTGGATAAATATAAATATACAAAATACACATACAAAATAAACATAAAATAAGGTAGATTTGTAATAAAATATATGTACAAAATACACATAAAATAATATAAATTTATATGAAAATATATATACAAATACACATAAAATACCATGAATTTGTATAAAAATATATATTCAAAATAAATATTAAATAATGTAAATGCGTATAAAAGTATATATACAAAGTACATATAAAATAATGTAAATTCGTATCAATATAAATCAACAAAACACCAAAAAAATAGTATATATTTGAATGAAAAAAATTTGCAAAATACAAATAACATAACTAAAATTTGAATTAAAATATATACAGAAAAACATAGAAATAATTTGAGTTTGTATGAAAATAGATATACAAAATACATATAAAGCTAGGTAAATTTCTTTTGAAATGTATATACAAAATACCCATAAAATATTGTAAATTTGTGTTAAAATATATAAGCAAATAATAATAAAATAACTTAAATTCTTATTAAAAATATATATAAACTACACATAGAAGAATGTCAATTCGTATCAAAATGAATAGCAGAATATCAATAAAATAATGTAAATTTGTATGAAAATAAAGATATAAATATATATAAATAAAGCATATATTTATATAAATACTGATACAACAATACATATCGAATAATTAAATTTGTATTATAATTAATATACAAAATGCGTATATAATAAGGTAAATTTGTATAAAAAAATATGCAACATACACGTTTTTATCATACAAATTTAAATTATTTTTTTTGTATTTTTTTTATTTATTTTTATAAGAATTAAATGATTATATATATATATATATATATATATATATATATATATATATATATATATATATATATATATATATATATATATATATATATATATATATATATATATATATATATATATATATATGTATCTATATATATATATATATATATATATATATATATATATATATATATATATATATATATAGAAATCTAATTTATTTTATTTGTATTAGTATATATATTTTTAAAAAAATATAAATTATTTTATGTGTATTTTGTAAATGTATTTCAATACAAATTTACCTTATTGTATGTGCATTTTGTATATTTATTTCAATACAAATTTAAATATTTTATGTGTTTTTTGGTATATATATTTTTATAAGAAATGCGCTATTTGATGGGAATTTTGCATCTTTATTTTCATACAAATTTACATTATTTGATTAAAATTCGGTGTATTTATTTTGACACGAGTTTACATTATTTAATATGTATTTTGTATATATATTTTTATACGTATTTCCATAATTTCATATGTATTTTGTATATATATTTCAATAGAAATCTACTTTATTTTATTTGTATTCGTATATATATTTTGAAAGAAATTTACATTGTTTTATATGTATTTTTGAATATCTCTTTCAATACAAATTTACCTTACTGTATATGCATTTTGTATATTTATTTCAATACAAATTTAAATATTTTATGTGTATTTTGGTATATATATTTTTATAAAAAATGCGATATTTTTTGGGAATTTTGCATCTTTATTTTCATACAAATTTACATTATTTTATTGATATTCTGTGTATTTATTTTGATACGATTTTACATTATTCTATTTGTTTTTTGTATATATTTTTTTATACACATTTACATTATTTAATGTGTATCTTGCATATATATTTTATACAAATTTACGTTATTTTAAGTGTATTTGTTTATATATTTTCATTCAAATTTACATTATTTGATGTGTATTTTGTATATGTATTTCAATACAAATTTACCTAATTTTATGTGTATTTTGTATATTTCTTTTCATACAAATTTAAATTTTTTGTGTGTATTTTTATATAGTTTTATACAAATTTAGGTTATTTTATGTACGCATTTACATTATTTAATGTGTGTTTTGTATATATATTTTTATGCAAATTTACTTTATTTTATGTGCATTTTTGTACATATATTTTTATAGAAATTTGCGTTATTTGTATATATTTTGAAACAAATTTACATTATTTTATTGCTATTTTGTTTATTTATTTTGATACGAATTACATGATTATATGTGTATTTTGTACATATTTTTTATACGTATTTACATTACTTAATGTGTATTTTGTTTATATATTTTTAAACAAATCTACGTTATTATATGTATTTGTATAAATATTTTGATACAAATTTACATTATTTTATGTATTTTGTATATACATTTCAATTCAAATTTAGCTTATTTTAGCTGTATTTTGTATATCTATTTTCATACAAATTTAATTACTTCTGTGTATTTTTGTATATAGTTTTATACAAATTTACGATATTTTATGAGTATTTTGTATATTTATATTTATACAAATACACATTCTTTTATTGGTATTTTGTTTATTTATTTTGATACGTTTTTACATTATTTTATGTGTATTTTGTATTTATTTTTTTATACGTATTTACTTCATTTTATGTGTATTTTGTATATATTTTTATAGAAATCTACGTTATTTTATGTGCATTCGTATATATATTTTGAAACAAATTTACATTGTTTTATATGTATTTTGCATATCTATTTCAATACAAATTTACCTTATTGTATGTGCATTTTTTATATTTATTTTAATACAAATTTTAATATTTTATGTGTATTTTGGTATATATATTTAAAAAAAAATGCGTTATTTTATAGCTATTTTGCATCTTTATTTTCATACAAATTTACATTATTTTATTAATATTCTGTGTATTTATTTTTGATACGATTTTGTTTATTTTTTATATTTATTTCATTCAATTTTATATTATTTTATGTGTATATTTGTATTTGTATTTAGGTTATTTTATGTGTATTTTCTATATATATTTTCATCCAAAATTACATTATTTTATTGGTATTTTCTTAATTTAATTCGATACGAATTTAGATTATTTCATAGGTATTTTGAATACATATTTTTTTACTCATTTACATTATCTAATGTGTGTTTTGTATATATATTTTTATGCAAATTTACTTTATTTTATGTGCATTTTTGTACATATATTTTTATAGAAATTTGCGTTATTTTATGTGTATTTTGTATATGTTTTCTCACACAAATTTACATTATTTTATTGGTATTTTGTTTATTTATTTTGATACGAATTACATGATTATATGTGTATTTTGTACATATTTTTTTATACGTATTTACATTTTTTAATGTGTATTTTGTTTATATATTTTTTTTTTAAATTACGTTATTATATGTGTATTTGTATAAATATTTTGATACAAATTTACATTATTTTATGTATTTTGTATATATATTTCAATTCAAATTTGCTTACATTTTTATAAAATATATATACAAAATACACATAGAATAATGTAAAATTGTATCAAAATAAATACACAGAATGTCAATAAAATAATGTAAATTTGTATGAAAATAAAGATGCAAAATACCCATAAAATAAAGCATATTTTTATAAAAATACATATACAAAAATACACAAAGAATAATTAAATTTGTTTCAAAATTAATATACAAAATGAACAAACAATATGGTAAATTTGTATTGAAATAGATATGCAAAACACATAAAACAAGGTAAATTTATTTCAAAATATATATACGAATACACATAAAAAAACGTAATTTTCTATAAAAATATATATAAAAAATACATACAAAAATACACAAAAATAATTTAAATTTGTATGAAAATAAATATACAAAATACACATAAAATTAGGTAAATTTGTATTAAAATACATATACAAAATACACATAAAATAATGTAAATTTGAATGAAAATATATAAACAAATACACTTTAAATAACGTAAATTTGTATAAAATACATATACAAAATACACATTAAATAATGCAAATATGAATGAAAAAAATATAAACAAAACACAAATAGAATAGGGTAAAATCGTATCAAAATAAATACACAGAATATTAATAAAATAATGTAAAATTGTATGAAAATAAAGATGCAAAATACCATTAAAATAAGGCATTATATATATATATATATATATATATATATATATATATATATATATATATATATATATATATATATATATATATATATATATATATATATATATATATATATACCAAAATACACATAAAATATTTAAATTTGTATTAAAATAAATATACAAAATGCACATTCATTAAGGTAAATTTGTATTGAAATAGATATGCAAAATACATATAAAACGTAGATTTCTATAAAAATATATATACAAAATATACATAAAATTAAATAAATATGTATAAAAAAATGTATAAAAAATACACATCTAAATTTGTATGAAAATATTTATGCAAATACACATAAAATAACATGAATTTGTATAAAATTTGTATCAAAATATATACGAATACACACAAGAAAATAACGTAAATTTTGATGAAAATAATTAAACAAAATACACATAACATAATTTAATTACGTAGAAAATCATATATTTAAAATACACATAAAATAATGTAAATTCGTATCAAAATAAATAGATAAAATTCCAATAAAAGAATGTATATTTGTAGGAAAATATATATACAAAATACAAATAAAATATCTAAAATTTGTATAAAAATATATACAAAAATACACAAAAATAGTTTAAATTAGTTTGAAAATAGATACGCAAAATAAACATAAAATTAGGCAAATTTGAATTAAAATACATATACAAAATACTCATAAAATAATGTAAATTTGTATGAAAATATATTAACATACACATAAAACAACGTAAATTTGAATAAAATATATATACAAAATAAACATTAAATAATGTAAATATGTATAAAAAAATATATATACAAAATACACATTTACGTATAAAAAATATGTACAAAATACACATATAATCATGTAATTCGTATCAAACTAAATAAACAAAATAGCAATAAAATAATGTAAATTTGTATGAGAAAACATATACAAATACATATAAAATAACGAATTTTTTTTTTAAAATATATGTACAAAAATGCACGTAAAATAAAGTAAATTTGCATAAAAATATATATACAAAACACACATTAAATAATGTAAATGCGTACATAAAATAACCTAAATTTGTATAAAACTATATACAAAAATACACAAAAATAATTTAAATTTGTATGAAAAGAAATATACAAAATACACATAAAATTAGGTAAATTTGTATTGAAATACATATACAAAATACACATGAAATAATGTAAATTTGAATGAAAATATATAAACAAATACTCATAAAATAACGTAAATTTACACATTAAATATTAAATAATATAAATATGTTTAAAAAAATATATACAAAAAACAAATAGAATAATGTAAAATCGTATCAAAATATATACACAGAATATTAATAAAATAATGTAAATTTGTATGAAAATTAAGATGCAAAATACCTATAAAATAACGCATTTTTTATAAAATTATAGATACCAAAATACACATAAAATATTTGAATTTGTATTAAAATAAATATACAAAATGCACATACAATAAGGTAAATTTGTATTGAAATAGATATGCAAAATACATATAAAATAGTGTAAATTTGTTTCAAAATATATATACGAATACACATAAAATAACGTAGATTTCTATAAAAATATATACAAAATACACATAAAATGAAGTAAATTTATTTATTTTGATACGAATTACATGATAATATGTGTATTTTGTACATATTTTTTTATACGTATTTACATTATTTAATGTGTATTTTGTTTATATATTTTTATACAAATTTACGTTATTATATGTGTATTTGTATAAATATTTTGATACAAATTTGCTTTATTTTATGTATTTTGTATATATATTTCAATTCAAATTTAGCTTATTTTGTGTGTATTTTATATATCTATTTCCATACAAATTTAATTATTTCTGTGTATTTTTGTATATAGTATTATATAAATTTACGTTATTTTATGCGTATTTTTTATATTTATATTTATACAAATACACATTCTTTTATTGGTATTTTGTTTATTTATTTTGATACGAATTTACATTATTTTATGTGTATTTTGTATACATTTTTTTATTCGTATTTACTTCATTTTATGTGTATTTTGTATATATATTTTCATAGAAATCTACGTTATTTTATGTGTATTCGTATATATATTTTGAAACAAATTTACATTGTTTTATATGTATTTTGCATATCTATTTCAATACAAATTTAAATTAGTGTATGTGTATTTTGTATAATTATTTTAATACAAATTTAATTTTTTTATGTGTATTTTGGTATATATATTTTTATAAGAAAATGCGTTATTTTATGGGTATTTTTCTTCTTAATTTTCATACAAATTTACATTATTTTATTAATATTCTGTGTATTTATTTTGATACGATTTTACAATATTCTATTTGTGTTTTCTATATTTTTTTATACATATTTACATTATTTAGTTTGTATTTTGTATATATATTTTATACAAATTTACGTTATTTTAAGTGTATTTGTTTATGTATTTTCATTCAAATTTACATTATTTTATGTGTATTTTGTATACGTATTTCTACACAAATTTACCTAATTTTATATATATTTTGTATATTTATTTTCATACAAGTTTAAATTATTTTTGTGTATTTTTGTATATATTTTATACAAATTTAGGTTATTTTATGTGTATTTTGTATATCTATTTTCATACAAATACACATTCTTTTATCGATATTTTGTTTATTTATTTTGACGCGAATTTACATTATTTAAAGTGTATTTTGTATATATTTTTATACGTATTTACATAATTTCATGTGTTTTTGTATATATATTTCTATAGAAATCTACGTTATTTTATGTGTGTTCGTATATATATTTTGAAACAAATTTACACATTATTCTATTTGTTTTTTGTATATACTTTTTTTATACATATTTACATTATTTAATGTGTATCTTGCATATATATTTTATACAAATTTATTATCTATTATCTATTTTCATACAAATACACATTCTTTTCATGATATTTTGTTTATTTATTTTGACACGAATTTACATTATTTAATATGTATTTTGTATATATATTTTTATACGTATTTACATAATTTCATATGTATTTTGTATATATATTTCTATAGAAATCTACGTTATTTTATGTGTATTCGTATATATATTTTGAAACAAATTTACATTGTTTTATATGTATTTTTGAATATCTCTTTCAATACAAATTTACCTTACTGTATATGCATTTTGTATATTTATTTCAATACAAATTTAAATATTTTATGTGTATTTTGGTATATATATTTTAATAAAAAATGCGCTATTTTATGGGAATTTTGCATCTTTATTTTCATACAAATTTACATTATTTTATTGATATTATGTGTATTTATTTTGATACGATTTTACATTATTCTATTTGTTTTTTGTATATATTTTTTTTATACACATTTACATTATTTAATGTGTATCTTGCATATATATTTTATACAAATCTACTTTATTTTAAGTGTATTTGTTTATATATTTTCATTCAAATTTACATTATTTGATGTGTATTTTGTATATGTATTTCAATACAAATTTACCTAATTTTATGTGTATTTTGTATATTTCTTTTCATACAAATTTAAATTATTTTTGTGTATTTTTGTATATAGTTTTATACAAATTTAGGTTATTTTATGTACGCATTTACATTATTTAATGTGTGTTTTGTATATATATTTTTATGCAAATTTACTTTATTTTATGTGCATTTTTGTACATATATTTTTATAGAAATTTGCGTTATTTGTATATGTTTTCTCATACAAATTTACATTATTTTATTGCTATTTTGTTTATTTATTTTGATACGAATTACATGATTATATGTGTATTTTGTACATATTTTTTATACGTATTTACATTACTTAATGTGTATTTTGTTTATATATTTTTAAACAAATCTACGTTATTATATATATTTGTATAAATATTTTGATACAAATTTACATTATTTTATGTATTTTGTATATACATTTCAATTCAAATTTAGCTTATTTTAGCTGTATTTTGTATATCTATTTTCATACAAATTTAATTACTTCTGTGTATTTTTGTATATAGTTTTATACAAATTTACGATATTCTATGTGTATTTTGTATATTTATATTTATACAAATACACATTCTTTTATTGGTATTTTGTTTATTTATTTTGATACGATTTTACATTATTTTATGTGTATTTTGTATTCATTTTTTATACGTATTTACTTCATTTTATGTGTATTTTGTATATATTTTTATAGAAATCTACGTTATTTTATGTGTATTCGTATATATATTTTGAAACAAATTTACATTGTTTTATATGTATTTTGCATATCTATTTCAATACAAATTTACCTTATTGTATGTGCATTTTTTATATTTATTTTAATACATATTTTAATATTTTATGTGTATTTTTGTATATATATTTTATATATATTTTGCATCTTTATTTTCATATAAATTTACATTATTTTATTAATATTCTGTGTATTTATTTTTGATACGATTTTACATTATTCTATTTGTGTTTTGTATATATTTTTTTATACATATTTACATTATTTAATGTGTATTTTGTATATATATTTGATACAAATTTACGTTATTTTAAGTGTATATGTTTATATATTTTCATTCAAATTTACATTATTTTATGTGTATTTTGTATATGTATTTCAATACAAATTTACCTAATTTTATGTGTATTTTGTATATTTATTTTCATACAAATTTAAATTATTTCTGTGTATTTTTGTATATAGTTTTATACAAATTTAGGTTATTTTATGTGTATTTTGTATATCTATTTTCATACAAATACACATTCTTTTATTGATATTTTGTTTATTTATTTTGACACGAATTTACATTATTTAATGTCTATTTTGTATATATATTTTTATACGTATTTACAGCATCTCAAGTGTATTTTGTATATATATTTCTATAGAAATCTGCGTTATTTTATGTGTATTCGTATATATATTTTGAAACAAATTTACATTGTTTTATGTGTATTTTGCATATTTTTTTAATAAAAATTTACCTTATTGTATGTGCATTTTGTATATTAATTTTACTACAAATTTAATTATTGAATGTGTATTTATGTATATGTATTTTTATAAAAATATGCTTTATTTTATGGGTATTTTGCATCTTTATTTTCATACAAATTTACATTATTTTATTGATATTTTGTGTATTTATTTTGATACGATTTTACATTATTCTATGTGTATTTTGTATATATATTTAATACAAATGTACGTTATTTTATGTGTATTTGTTTTCATTTCATACAAATTTTCATTATTTTATGTGTATTTTGTACATGTATTTAAAGACAAATTTAACTAATTATATGTGTATTTTGTATATCAATTTTCATAAAAATTGAATTTTTTTTTTGTATATATTTTTATACAAATTTTCGTTATTTTATGTGTATTTTGTATATTTATTTTCCTACAAATATACGTTCTTTTATCGGAATTTTGTTTGTTTATTTTGATACGAATTTACATTATTTTAGGTGTATTTCGTATATATATTTTTATACTATTTACATCATTTTATATGTATTTTGTATGTATATTTTCATAGAAATTTACTCTATTTTATGTGTATTCGTATATATATTTTGATACAATTTACATTATTGATGTGTATTTTGCATATGTATTTCAATACAAATTTACTTTATTGTATATGCATTTTGTATATTTATTTCAATACAAATTTAATTATTTCATGTGTATTTTTGTATATATATTTTTATGCATATATGCGTTATTATATGGGTATTTTGCATCTTTATTTTCATACAAATTTAAATTATTTTATTGATATTCTGTTTATTTATTTTGATACGATTTAACATTATTCTATGTGTATTTTGTATATATATTTTTATACATATTTACATTATTTAATGTATATTTTGTATATATATTTTATCCAAATTTACGTTATTTTATGTGTATTTGTTTATATATTTTCATACAAATTTACATTATTTTATGTGTATTTTGTATATGTATTTCAATACAAATTTGCCTAACTTTATGTGTATTTTGCATATCTATTTTCAAACAAATTTAAATTATTTTTGTGTATTTTGTATTTATACAAATTTTAGTTATTTTATTTGTATTTTGTATATATATTTTCCTACAAATATACATTCTTTTATTATAATTTTGTTTATTTATTTTGATACGAGTTTACATTATTTTATGTGTATTTTGTATATATATTTTTCTACGTATTTTTCTACGTATTTCTACGTATTTATAAATACAAATATACACATAAAATAAATATTTAATGTGTATTTTCTATATATATTTCATACAAATTTACGTTATTTTAAGTGTATTTGTTTATATATTTTCATTCAAATTTACATTATTTTATGTGTATTTTGTATATGTATTTCAATAGAAATTTACCTAATTTTATGTGTATTTTGTATATATATTTTTATACAAATTTAAATTATTTTTTGTGTATTTTTGTATAGAGTTTTATACAAATTTACAATATTTTATGTGTATTTTGTATATCTATTTTCATACAAATACACATTCTTTTATTGAATTTTGTTTATTTATCTTGATGCGAATTTACATTATTTAATGTGTATTGTGTATATATATTTTTATACGTATTTACGTCATTTCATGTGTATTTTGTATATATATTTCTATAGAAATATACGTTATTTTATGTGTATTCGTATATGTATTTTGAAACAAATATACATTGTTTTATGTGCATTTTGCATATTTTTTCAATACAAATTTACCTTATTGTACGTGCATTTTGTATATTAATTTTAATACAAATTTAATTATTCTATGTGTATTTTTGTATATGTATTTTTATAAAAATATGCTTTATTTTATGGGTATTTTGCATCTTTATTTTCATACAAAATTACATTATTTTATTGATATTCTGTGTATTTATTTTGATACGATTTTACATTATTCTATGTATATTCTGTATATATATATATATATATATATCTATATATAAATATATATATATATCTATATATATATCTATATATTTATATAAATATATATATATATATATATATATATATTTATATATCTATATATCTATTTTCATACAAATCGAAATTAATTTTGTGTATTTTAGTATATATTTTTATTCAAATTTACATTATTTTATGTGTGTTTTGTACATGTATTTAAATACAAATTTAACTAATTATATGTGTATTTTGTATATCTATTTTCATTATTTTAGGTGTATTTGATATATATATTTTTATACTTATTTACATAATTTTATATGTATTTTGAATATATATTTTCATAGAAATTTACTCTATTTTATGTGTATTCGTATATATATTTTGATACAAATTTACATTATTTATGTGTATTTTGCATATCTATTTCAATACAAATTTTCTTTATTGTATGTGCCTTTTGTATATTTATTTTAATACAAATTTAATTATTTTATGTGTATTTTTGTATATATATTTTTAAACAAATATGCGTTATTATATGGGTATTTTGCATCTTTATTTTCATACAAATTTACATTATTTTATTGATATTCTGTTTATTTATTTTGATACGATTTTACGTTATTCTGTGTATTTTGTATATATATTTTTAGACATATTTACATTATTTAATGTATATTTTGTATATATATTTTATGGAAATTTACGTTATCTTATGTGTATTTGTTTATATATTTTCATACAAATTTACATTATTTTATGTGTATTTTGTATATGTATTTCAATAAAAATTTGCCTAATTTCATGTGTATTTTGCATATCTATTTTCAAACAAATTTAAATTATTTTTGTGTATTTTTGTATATATTTTTATACAAATTTTTGTTATTTTATTTGTATTTTGTATATATATTTTCCTACAAATATACATTCTTTTAGTGGAATTTTGTTTATTTATTTTGATACGAATTTACATTATTTTATGTGTATTTTGTATATATATTTTTCAATGTATTTACATTATTTTATGTGTATTTTATATATATATTTTCATAAAAAATTACGTTATTTTATTGTGTGTATTCGTATATATTTTGATAAAAATTTTGATTATTTTATGTGTTTTTTGCATATCTATTTCAATAAAAATCTACCTTATTGTATGTGTATTTTGTATATTTATTTTAATACAAATTTAATTATTTTATGTGTATTTTTGTATATATTTTTTTTAAATATGAGTTATTTTATGGGTATTTTGCATCTTTATTTTTATAAATTTTTACATTACGTACATATCTTTTATACGTATTTACATTATTTAATGTGTATTTTGTTTATATATTTCTATACAAATTTACGTTATTATATGTGTATTTGAATATATATTTTGATACAAATTTACATTATTTTATGTATTTTCTATATTTATTTCAATTCTAATTTAGCTTATTTTATGTTTCTTTTGTATATCTATTTTCATACAAATTTAATTATTTTTGTTTATTTTTGTATATAGTTTTATACAATTTTACGTTATTTTATGTGTATTTTGTATATTTATATTTATACAAGTACACATTCTTTTATTGACATTTTGTTTATTTATTTTGATACGAATTTATATTATTTTATGTATATTTTGTATACATTTTCTTATACGTATTTACTTCATTTTATGTGTATTTTGTATATATATTTTTATAGAAATCTACGTTATTTTATGTGTATTCGTATATATATTTTGAAAGAAATTTACATTGTTTTATATGTATTTTGCATATCTATTTCAATACAAATTTACCTTATTGTATGTGCATTTTGTATATTTATTGTAATACAAATTTAAATATTTTATGTGTATTTTGGTATATATATTTTCATAAAAAATGCGTTGTTTTATGGGTATTTTGCATCTTTATTTTCATAGAAATTTACATTATTTTATTAATATTCTGTGTATTTATTTTGATACTATTTTACATTACATTACATTTGTATATACATATTTACATTATTTAATGTGTATTTTGTATATATATTTCATACAAATTTACGTTATTTTAAGTGTATTTGTTTATATATTTTCATTCAAATTTACATTATTTTATGTGTATTTTGTATATGTATTTCAATACAAATTTACCTAATTTTATGTGTATTTTGTATATTAATTTTCATACAAATTTAAATAATTTTTTGTGTATTTTTGTATAGAGTTTTATACAAATATACAATATTTTACGTTTATTTTGTATATCTATTTTCATACAAATACACATTCTTTTATTGATATTTTGTTTATTTATTTTGACACGAATTTACATTATTTAATGTGTATTGTGTATATATATTTTATACGTATTTACGTCATTTCATCTATTTTTTGTATATATATTTCTATAGAAATCTACGTTATTTTATGTGTATTCGTATATATATTTTGAAACAAATATACATTGTTTTATGTGTATTTTGCATATTTTTTCAATACAAATTTACCTTATTGTATGTGCATTTTGTATATTAATTTTAATACAAATTTAATTATTCTATGTGTATTTTTGTATATGTAATTTTATAAAAATATGCTTTATTTTATGGGTATTTTGCATCTTTATTTTCATACAAATTTACATTATTTTATTGATATTCTGTGTATTTAATTTGATACGATTTTACATTATTCTATGTATATTTTGTATATATATTTTATACAAATGAACGTTATTTTATGTGAATTTTTTTTTATTTCATACAAATTTACATTATTTTATGTGTATTTTGTACATCTATTTAAATACAAATTTAACTTATTATATGTGTATTTTGTATATCTATTTTCATAGAAATTGAAATTAATTTTGTGTATTTTTGTATATATTTTCATACAAATTTTCCTTATTTCCTACAAATATACGTTCTTTAATCGGAATTTTGTTTATTTATTATGATACGAATTTACATTATCTTAGGTGTATTTGGTATATATATTTTTATACTATTTACATCATTTTATATGTATTTTGTATGTATATTTTCATAGAAATTTACTCTATTTTATGTATTCGTATATATATTTTGATACAAATTTACATTATTGATGTGTATTTTGCATATCTATTTCAATACAAATTTACTTTATTGTAGGTGCATTTTGTATATTTATTTCAATACAAATTTAATTATTTCATGTGTATTTTTGTAAATATATTTTTATGCATATATACGTTATTATATGGCTATTTTCCATCTTTATTTTCATACAAATTTACATTATTTTTCTGATATCCTGTTTATTTATTTTGATACGATTTTACATTATACTGTGTATTTTCTATATATATTTTTATACATATTTTCATTATTTTATGTATATTTTGTATATATATTTTATGGAAATTTACGTTATTTTATGTGTATTTTTTATATATTTTCATACAAATTTACATCATTTTATATGTATTTTCTATATGTATTTTCATAGAAATTTACTCTATTTTATGTGTATTCGTATATATATTTTCATACAATTTACATTATTGATGTGTATTCTGCATATGTATTTCAATCCAAATTTACTTTATTGTATATGCATTTTGTATATTTATTTCAATACAAATTTAATTATTTCATGTGTATTTTTGTATATATATTTTTATGCATATATGCGTTATTATATGGGTATTTTGCATCTTTATTTTCATACAAATTTAAATTATTTTATTGATATTCTGTTTATTTATTTTGATACGATTTAACATTATTCTATGTGTATTTTGTATATATATTTTTATACATATTTACATTATTTAAAATATATTTTGTATATATATTTTATCCAAATTTACGTTATTTTATGTGTATTTGATTATATATTTTCATACAAATTTACATTATTTTATGTGTATTTTGTATATGTATTTCAATATAAATTTGCCTAACTTTATGTGTATTTTGCATATCTATTTTCAAACAAATTTAAATTATTTTTGTGTATTTTTGTATTTATTTTTATACAAATTTTAGTTATTTTATTTGTATTTTGTATATATATTTTCCTACAAATATACATTCTTTTATTATAATTTTGTTTATTTATTTTGATACGAGTTTACATTATTTTATGTGTATTTTGTATATATATTTTTCTACGTATTTTTCTACGTATTTCTACGTATTTACAAATACAAATATACACATAAAATAAATATTTAATGTGTATTTTCTATATATATTTCATACAAATTTACGTTATTTTAAGTGTATTTGTTTATATATTTTCATTCAAATTTACATTATTTTATGTGTATTTTGTATATGTATTTCAATAGAAATTTACCTAATTTTATGTGTATTTTGTATATATATTTTTATACAAATTTAAATTATTTTTTGTGTATTTTTGTATAGAGTTTTATACAAATTTACAATATTTTATGTGTATTTTGTATATCTATTTTCATACAAATACACATTCTTTTATTGAATTTTGTTTATTTATCTTGATGCGAATTTACATTATTTAATGTGTTTTGTGTATATATATTTTTATACGTATTTACGTCATTTCATGTGTATTTTGTATATGTATTTCTATAGAAATATGCGTTATTTTATGTGTATTCGTATATGTATTTTGAAACAAATATGCATTGTTTTATGAGCATTTTGCATATTTTTTCAATACAAATTTACCTTAATGTACGTGCATTTTGTATATTAATTTTAATAAATTTAATTATTCTATGTGTATTTTTGTATATGTATTTTTATAAAAATATGCTTTATTTTATGGGTATTTTGCATCTTTATTATCATACAAAATTACATTATTTTATTGATATTCTGTGTATTTATTTTGATACGATTTTACATTATTCTATGTATATTCTGTATATATATATATATATATATATATATATATATATATATATATATATATATATATATATATATATATATATATATATATATATATATATATATATATATTTCATACAAATGTACATTATTTTATGTGAATTTGTTTTCATTTCATACAAATTTACATTATTTTATGTGTGTTTTGTACATGTATTTAAATACAAATTTAACTAATTATATGTGTATTTTGTATATCTATTTTCATACAAATTGAAATTAATTTTGTGTATTTTTGTATATATTTTTATTCAAATTTTCGTAATTTTATGTGTATTTTGTATATTTATTTTCCTACAAATATACGTTCTTTTATCGGAATTTTGTTTATTTATTTTGATACGAGTTTTCATTATTTTAGGTGTATTTGATATATATATTTTTATACTTATTTACATAATTTTATATGTATTTTGAATATATATTTTCATAGAAATTTACTCTATTTTATGTGTATTCGTATATATATTTTGATACAAATTTACATTATTTATGTGTATTTTGCATATCTATTTCAATACAAATTTTCTTTATTGTATGTGCCTTTTGTATATTTATTTTAATACAAATTTAATTATTTTACGTGTATTTTTGTATATATATTTTTAAACAAATATGCGTTATTATATGGGTATTTTGCATCTTTATTTTCATACAAATTTACATTATTTTATTGATATTCTGTTTATTTATTTTGATACGATTTTACGTTATTCTGTGTATTTTGTATATATATTTTTAGACATATTTACATTATTTAATGTATATTAGGTATATATATTTTCTGGAAATTTACGTTATCTTATGTGTATTTGTTTATATATTTTAATACAAATTTACATTATTTTATATGTATTTTGTATATGTATTTCATTAAAAATTTGCCTAATTTCATGTGTATTTTGCATATCTATTTTCAAACAAATTTAAATTATTTATATGTATTTTTTTATATATTTTTATACAAATTTTGGTTATTTTATTTGTATTTTGTATATATATTTTCCTACAAATATACATTCTTTTAGTGGAATTTTGTTTATTTATTTTGATACGAATTTACATTATTTCATGTGTATTTTGTATATATATTTTTCAATGTATTTACATTATTTTATGTGTATTTTAAATATATATTTTCATAAAAAATTACGTTATTTTATTGTGTGTATTCGTATATATTTTGATAAAAATTTATATTATTTTATGTGTTTTTGCATATCTATTTCAATAAAAATCTGCCTTATTGTATGTGTATTTTGTTTTTCTATTTTAATACAAATTTAATTATTTTATGTGTATTTTTGGATATATTTTTTTTTAAAGATGAGTTATTTTATGGGTATTTTGCATCTTTATTTTTATAAATTTTTACATTACGTAAATATCTTTTATACGTATTTTCATTATTTAATGTGTATTTTGTTTATATATTTCTATACAAATTTACGTTATTATATGTGTATTTGAATATATATTTTGATACAAAATTACATTATTTTATGTATTTTCTATATTTATTTCAATTCTAATTTAGCTTATTTTATGTTTGTTTTGTATATCTATTTTCATACAAATTTAATTATTTTTTTTTATTATTGTATATAGTTTTATACAATTTTACGTTATTTTATGTGTATTTTGTATATTTATATTTATACAAGTACACATTCTTTTATTGACATTTTGTTTATTTATTTTGATACGAATTTAAATTATTTTATGTGTATTTTGTATACATTTTCTTATACGTATTTACTTCATTTTATGTGTATTTTGTATATATATTTTTATAGAAATCTCCGTTATTTTATGTGTATTCGTATATATATTTTGAAAGAAATTTACATTGTTTTATATGTATTTTGCATATCTATTTCATCACAAATTTACCTTATTATATGTGCATTTTGTATATTTATTGTAATACAAATTTAAATATTTTATGTGTATTTTGGTATATATATTTTCATAAAAAATGCGTTGTTTTATGGGTATTTTGCATCTTTATTTTCATAGAAATTTACATAATTTTATTAATATTCTGTATATTTATTTTGATTTTGATTTTTTGTGCATATTTACATTATTTAATGTGTATTTTGTATATATATTTCATACAAATTTACGCTATTTTAAGTGTATTTGTTTATATATTTTCATTCAAATTTACATTATTTTATGTGTATATTGTATATGTATTTCAATACAAATTTACCTAATTTTATGTGTATTCTGTATATTAATTTTCATACAATTTTAAATAATATTTTGTGTATTTTTGTATAGAGTTTTATACAAATATACAATATTTAATGTGTATTTTGTATATCTATTTTCATACAAATACACATTCTTTTATTGATATTTTGTTTATTTATTTTGACACGAATTTACATTATTTAATGTGTATTGTGTATATATATTTTTATACGTATTTACGTCATTTCATCTATTTTTTGTATAGATATTTCTATAGAAATCTACGTTATTTTATGTGTATTCGTATATATATTTTGAAACAAATATACATTGTTTTATGTGTATTTTGCATATTTTTTCAATACAAATTTAGCTTATTGTATGTGCATTTTGTATATCAATTTTAATACAAATTTAATTATTCTATGTGTATTTTTGCATATGTAATTTTATAAAAAATGCTTTATTTTATGGGTATTTTGCATCTTTATTTTCATACAAATTTACATTATTTTATTGATATTCTGTGTATTTAATTTGACACGATTTTACATTATTCTATGTATATTTTGTATATATATTCTATACAAATGAACGTTATTTTATGTGAATTTTTTTTTATTTCATACAAATTTACATTATTTTATGTGTATTTTGTAACATCTATTTAAATACAAATTTAACTTATTATATGTGTATTTTGTATATCTATTTTCATAGAAATTGAAATTAATTTTGTGTATTTTTGTATATATTTTCATACAAATTTTCCTTATTTTATGTGTATTTTGTATATTTGTTTTCCAACAAATATACGTTCTTTAATCGGAATTTTGTTTATTTATTATGATACGAGTTTACATTATCTTAGGTGTATTTGGTAAATATATTTTTATACTATTTACATCATTTTATATGTATTTTGTATGTATATTTTCATAGAAATTTACTCTATTTTATGTATTCGTATATATATTTTGATAGAAATTTACATTATTGATGTGTATTTTGCATATCTATTTCAATACAAATTTACTTTATTGTAGGTGCATTTTGTATATTTATTTCAATACAAATTTAATTATTTCATGTGTATTTTTGTAAATATATTTTTATGCATATATACGTTATTATATGGCTATTTTCCATCTTTATTTTCATACAAATTTACATTATTTTTCTGATATCCTGTTTATTTATTTTGAAACGATTTTACATTATACTGTGTATTTTATATATATATTTTTATACATATTTTCATTATTTTATGTATATTTTGTATATATATTTTATGGAAATTTACGTTATTTCATGTGTATTTTTTATATATTTTCATACAAATTTACATCATTTTATATGTATTTTCTATATGTATTTCAATACAAGTTTGCCTAGTTTTATATGTATTTTGCATATCTATTTTCAAACAAATTTTATTTTTTTTGTTTATTTTTGTATATATTTTTATACAAATTTTTGTTATTTTATTTGTATATATATATATATATATATATATATATATATATATATATATATATATATATATATATATATATATATATATATATATATATATATATATATATATATATATATATATATATATATATATATATATATATATATATATATATATATATATATATATATATATATATTCCTACAAATATACATTATTTTATTAGAATTTTGTTAATTTATTTTGATACGAGTTTACATTATTTTATGTGTATTTTGTATATATATTTTTTTTACGTATTTACGTTATTTTATGTGTATTTTGTATATATATTTTTATAAATATTTACGTTATTTTATTGTGTGTATTCGTATATATTTTGATACAAATTTACATTATTTTATGTGTATTTTGCATATCTATTTCAATACAAATTTACCTTATAGTATGTGTATTTTGTATATTTATTTTAATACAAATTTAATTATTTTATGTGTATTTTTCTATATATTTTTTTTAAATATGAGTTATTTTACGTGTATTTTGTATATCTATTTTCATACAAATTTAATTACTTTTGTGTATTTTTGTATATACTTATATATCAATTTACGTTATTTTATCTGTATTTTGTATATATATATATTTATGCAAATACACATTCTTTTATTAGTATTTTGTTTATTTATTTTGATACGAGTTTACATTATTTGATGTGTATTTTGTACACATTTTTTTTTATACGTATTTACTTCATTTTATGTGTATTTTGTATATATATCTTTATAAAAATCTGCGTTATTTTATGTGTATTCGTATATATATTTTGAAACAAATTTACATTGTTTTATATGTATTTTACATATCTATTTCAATACAAATTTACCTTATTGTGTTTGCATTTCGTATATCTATTTTAAAACAAATTCGAATATTTTATGTGTTTTTTGGTATATATATTTTTATAAAAAATGCGCTATTTTTGGGGTATTTTGCCTCTTCATTTTCATATAAATTTACATTATTTTATTAATATTCTGTGTATTTATTTTGATACGATTTTACATTATTCTATTTGTGTTTTGTATATATTTTTGTAGATATATTTACATTATTTAATGTGTATTTTGTATATATATTTTATACAAATTTACGTTAATTTAAGTGTATTTGTTTATATATTTTCATTCAAATTTACATTATTTGATGTGTTTTTTGTAAATGTATTTCAATACAAATTTACCTAATTTTATGTGTATTTTGTATATTTATTTTCATACAAATTAAAATTATTTTTGTGTATTTTTGTATATAGTTTTATACAAATTTAGGTGATTTTATGTGTATATTGTATATCTATTTTCATACAAATACACATTCTTTTATTGATATTTTGTTTATTTATTTTAACGCGAATTTACATTATTTAATGTGTATTTTATATATATATTTTTATACGTGTTTACATCATTTAATGTGTATTTTGTATATATATTTCTATAGAAATCTACGTTGATTTATGATTATTCGTATATAGATTTTGAAACAAATTTACACTGTTTTATAAGTATTTTGCATATTTTTTCAATACAAATTTACCTTATTGTATATGCATTTTGTATATTAATTTTAATACAAATTTAATTATTCTATGTCTAATTTTGTATATGTATTTTTTTTTAAATATGTTTTATTTTATGGGTATTTTGCATCTTTATTTTCATACAAATTTAAATTATTTTATTGATATTCTCTGTATTGATTTTGATTCGATTTTACATTATTCTATGTGTATTTTGTATATATATTTTATACAAATGTACGTTACTTTATGTGTGTTTGTTTTCATTTCATACAAATTTACATTATTTTATGTGTATTTTGTACATGTATTTAATTACAAATTTAACTAATTATATGTGTATTTTGTATATCTATTTTCATACAAATTGAAATTATTTTTGTGTATTTTTGTATATATTTTTATATAAATTTTCGTTATTTTATGTGTATTTTGTATATTTATTTTCCTACAAATATACTTTCTTTTATCGGAATTTTGTGTATTTATTTTGACACGAATTTACATTATTTGAGGTATATTTGGTATATATATTTTTATACTTATTTACATCATTTTATATGTATTTTGTATGAATATTTTCATAGAAGTTTACTCTATTTTATGAGTATTCGTATATATATTTTGATACAAATTTACATTATTGATGTGAATTTTCCATATCTATTTCAATACAAATTTATTTTATTGTATGTGGATTTCGTATATTTATTTTCATACAAATTTACATTATTTTATTGATATTCTGTTTATTTATTTTGATAGGATTTAACATTATTCTATGTGTATTTTGTATATATATGTTTATACATATTTACATCACTTAATGAATATTTTGTATATATATTTTATCCAAATTTACGTTATTTTATGTGTATATGTTTATATATTTTCATACAAATTTACATTGTTTTATGTGTGTTTTGTATATGTATTTCAATACAAATTTGCCTAATTTTATGTGTATTTTGCATATCTATTTTCAAACAAATTTAAATAGTTTTTGTGTATTTTTGTATATATTTTTATACAAATTTTAGTTATTTTATTTGTATTTTGTATATATATTTTCCTACAAATATACATTCCTTTATTGGAATTTTGTTGATTTATTTTGATACGAATTTACATTACTTTATGTGTATTTTGTATATATATTTTTCTACGTATTTACATTATTTTATATGTATTTTGTATAAATATTTTCATAAAAATTTACGTTATTTTATTGTGTATATTCGTATATATTTTGATACAAATTTTATACAAATTCATGTTATTTTATGTGTATTTGAATATATATTTTCATAAAAATTTACATTATTTTATATGTATTTTTACATATATTTCATTACAAATCTACATTATTTCATGTTTATTTTATATATTCATTTCATGCAATTTTAAATTATTTTATGTGTATATTTGTGTTTGTATTTAGGTTATTTTATGTGTATTTTTTAAATATATTTTCATCCAAAATTACATTATTTTATGGGTATTTTGCTAATTTAATTCGATACGAATTTAGATTATTTGAAAGGTATTTTGTATACATGTTTTTATACTCATTTACATTATTTAATGTGTGTTTTGTGTATATATTTTTATGCAAATCTATTTTATGTGTATTTGAATATATATTTTCATAAAAATTTACATTATTTTATGTGTATTTTTACATATATTTCATTACAAATTTACATTATTTCATGTTTATTTTATATATTCATTTCATGCAATTTTAAATTATTTTATGTGTATATTTGTATTTGTATTCAGGTTATTTTATGTGTATTTTTTATATATATTTTTATCAAAAATTACATTATTTTATGGGTATTTTGTTAATTTAATTCGATACGAATTTAGATTATTTCAAAGGTATTTTGTATACATGTTTTTATACGCATTTACATTATTTAATGTGTGTTTTGTATATATATTTTTATGCAAATTTACTTTATTTTATGTGCATTTTTGTACATATATTTTTAAAGAAATTAGCGTTATTTTATTTGTATTTTGTATATGTTTTCTCATACAAATTTACATTATATTACTGGTATTTTTTTTATTTATTTTGATACGAATTACATGATTATATGTGTATTTTGTACATATTTTTTTATACGTATTTACATTACTTAATGTGTATTTTGTTTATTTGTTTTTATACAAATTTACGTTATTACATGTGTATTTGTATAAATATTTTCATACAAATGTACATTATTTTGATGTATTTTGTATATATATATTTCAATTCAAACTTCGCTTATTTTATGTGTATTTTGTATATCTATTTTCATACAAATTTTACTACTTTTGTGTATTTTTGTATATAGTTTTATATAAATTTACGTTATTTTATGTGTATTTTGTATATTTATATTTATACATATACACATTCTTTTATTGGTATTTTGTTTATTTATTTTGATACGAATTTACATTATTTTATGTGTATTTAGTATACATTTTTTTATACGTATTTACTTCATTTTATGTGTATTTTGTATATATAATTTTATAGAAATCTACGTTATTTTATGTGTATTAGTATTTATATTTTAAAACAATTTACATTGTTTGATATGTATTTTGCATATCTATTTTAATATAAATTTACCTTATTGTATGTGCATTTTCTATATTTATTTTAATATAAATTTTTTTTTTATAGGTATTTTGGAATATATATTTTAAAAAAAATGCATTATTTTATGTTTTTTTGCTTCTTTATTTTCATACAAATTTACATTTTTTATTAATATTCTGTGTATTTATTTTGATACGATTTTACATTATTCTATTTGGGTTTTGTATAGATTTTTTTTATATATTTATATATATATATATATATATATATATATATATATATATATAGATATATATATATATATATATATATATATATATATATATATATATATATATATATATATATATATATATATAGATATATATATATATATATATATATATATATATTTATATATATATATATATATATATAAATATATATATATAAATATATATATAAATATATATATATATATATTTATATATATATTTATATTTATTATGTATATATATTTTTATAAATTTACATTATTTATATTTTGTATATTTTCTCAACAAATTTACATTTATTTATATGTTTTTTGTTTATATATTTTTATACAATTACATTATTTTATGTGTACTTTGTATATATATATTATACGTACTTACGTTATTTGATGTGTATTTTGTATGTATATTTTTATTGAAACTTATTTTATCTTATGTGTATTTGTATATACATTTTGATACAAATTTACATTATTATGTGTGTATTTTGTATTTTGTTTATTTATTTTTATACGATTTTACATTATTCTATGTATATTTTGTATATATTTTTTTATATATATTTACATTATTTAATGTGTATTTTGTATGTATATTTTAGACAAATTTACGTTATTTTAAGTGTATTTGTTTATATATTTTCATTCAAATTTACATTATTTTAAGTGTATTTTGAATATGTATTAAAATACAAATTTACCAAATTTTATGTGTATTTTGTATATTTATTTTCATACAAATTTAAATTATTTTTGTGTATTTTTGTATATAGTTTTATACAAATTTATGTTATTTCATGTGTATTTTGTATATCTATTTTCATATAACTACACATTCTTGTATTGATATTTTGTTTATTTATTTTGACGCGAGTTTACATTATTTAATTGTGTATATGTATTTTTATAAAAATATGCTTTATTTCATGGGTATTTTGCATCTTTATTTTCATACGCATTTACATTATTTAATATTTATTTTGAATATCTATTTTTATACAAATTCATGGTATTTTATGTGTATTTGTATATATATTTTCATATAAATTTACATTATTTTATGTGTATTTTGTACATATATATCATTACAAATTTAACTTATTTTATGTTTATTTTGTATGTGTATTTTGTATATTTATATATACAAATTTACATATTTATTTTTATGTGTATTTTGTATACATTTTTTTATACGTATTTACTTAATTTTATGTGTATTTTGTATATATATTTTTTTAGAAGTCTATGTTATTTTATGTGTATTCGTATATATATTTTGAAATGAATTTACATTGTTTTATATGTATTTTTGCATATCTCTTTCAATACAAGTTTACCTTATTGTATGTGCATTTTGTATATTTATTTCAATACAAATTTAAATATTTTATGTGTATTTTGGTATATATATTTTTATAAGAAAATGCGTTATTTTATGGGTATTTTTCTTCTTTATTTTCATACAAATTTACACTATTTTATTAATATTCGGTGTATTTATTTTGATACGATTTTACATTATTCTATTTGTTTTTTGTATATATTTTTTTTATATATATTTACATTATTTAATGTGTATGTTGCATATATATTTCATACAAATTTATTATCTATTATTTATTTTCATACAAATACACATTCTTTTCATGATATTTTGTTTACTTATTTTGACACGAATCTACATTACTTAATATGTATTTTGTATATATATTTTTATACGTATTTACATAATTTCATGTGTATTTTATATATATATTTCTATAGAAATCTACGTTATTTTATTATATGTTTTCTCATACAAATTTACATTATTTTATTGCTATTTTGTTTATTTATTTTGATTCGAATGAAAATAGATATACAAAATATATATAAAATAAACTAAATTCTTATTGAAATATATTTACAAAATACATAAAATAATGTTAATTTGTATCAAAATATTTTAACAGATGCGCATAAAATAACGTAAATTTGTTTTAAAATATACAAAATACACATTAAATAATGTAAATATGAATAAAAAAAAATACAAAACACAAATAGAATAATGTAAAATCGTATCAAAATAAATACACAGAATATTAATAAAACAATGTAAATTTGTATGAAAATAAAGATGCAAAATACCCATTAAATAACGCATTTTTTATAAAAATATATATACCAAAATAAACATGAATAATTAAAATTTGTATTACAATAAATATACAAAATGCACATACAATAAGGTAAATTTGTATTGAACACACATAAAATAACGTAGATTTCTATAAAAATATATATACAAATTACACATAAAATGAAGTAAATACGTACAAGAAAATGTATACAAAATACACATAAAATAATGTAAATTCGTATCAAAATAAATAAACAAAATACCAAGAAAAGAATGTGTATTTGTATAAATATAAATATACAAAATACACATAAAATAACGTAAATTTGTATAAAACTATATACAAAAATACACAGATGTAATTAAATTCGTATGAAAATATTTATACAAAATACAGATAAAATAAGCTAAATTTGAATTGAAATGTATATACAAAATACATAAAATAATGTAAATTTGTATCAAAATATTTATAAAAATACATATAATAACGTAAATTACACATTAATACACATTAAGTTATGTAAATACGTATAAAAAATATGTACAAAATACACATATAATCATGTAATTCGTATCAAACTAAATAAACAAAATAGCAATAAAATAATGTAAATTTGTATGAGAAAACATATACAAATACATATAAAATAACGCGAATTTAAAAAAATATATATATACAAAAATGCACGTAAAATAAAGTAAATTTGCATAAAAATATGTATACAAAACACACATTAAATAATGTAAATGCGTACATAAAATAACCTAAATTTGTATAAAACTATATACAAAAATACACAAAAATAATTTAAATTTGTATGAAAAGAAATATACAAAATACACATGAAATAATGTAGATTTGAATGAAAAAATATAAACAAATACACATTAAATAACGTAGATTTGTATGAAATATATATTCAAAATACACATTAAATAATGTAAATATATATAAAAAAATATATACAAAACACAAATAGAATAATGTAAAATCGTATCAAAATATATACACAGAATATTAATAAAATAATGGAAATTTGTATGAAAATTAAGGTGCAAAATACCCATAAAATAACGCATTTTTTATAAAATTATAGATACCAAAATACACATAAAATATTTGAATTTGTATTAAAATATATATACAAAATGCACATACAATAAGGTAAATTTGTATTGAAATAGATATGCAAAATACATATAAAATAGTGTAAACTTGTTTCAAAATATATATACGAATACACATAAAATAACGTAGATTTCTTTAAAAATACATATACAAAATACACTTAAAATTAAGTAAATACGTATAAAAAAAATGTATACAAAATACACACAAAATAATGTAAATTCGTATAAATATAAATAAACAAAATACCAAAAAAAGAATGTGTATTTGTATATATATAAATCTTCAAAATGCACATAAAATAAGGTAAGTTTATATAAAACAATATACAAAGATACACAGAAGTAAATAAATTTGTATGAAAATAGATATGCAAAATACACACAAAATAAGCTTAATTTGAATTGAAATATATGTACAAAATACATAAAAAATAAAATAATGTAAATTTTTATGGTAATAAAGATGCAAAATGCCCATAAAATAGCGCATTTCTTATAAAAATATATATACCAAAATACACATAAAATATTTAAATTTGTATTGAAATACATATACAAAATGCACATACAATAAGGTAAATTTGTATTGAAAGAGATATGCAAAAATATACATAAAGCAATGTAAATTTGTTTCAAAATATATATACGAATACACATAAAATAACGTAGATTTCTATAAAAATATATATACAAAATACACATAAAATTAAGTAAATACGTATAAAAAAAATGTATACAAAATACATATAAAATAATGCAAATTCGAATTAAAATAAATAAACAAAATACCAATAAAAGAATGTGTATTTGGATAAATATAAATATACAAAATACACATACAAAATAAACAAAAAATAAGGTAAATTTGTAATAAAATATATGTACAAAATTCACATAAAATAATGTAAATTGATATGAAAATATATATTCAAATACACATAAAATACCATGAATTTGTATAAAAATATATATTCAAAATAAATATTAAATAATGTAAATGCGTATAAAAATATATATACAAAGTACATATAAAATAATGTAAATTCGTATCAATATAAATCAACAAAACACCAATAAAATAATATATATTTGAGTGAAAATAGATTTACAAAATACACATAACATAACTAAAATTTGTATTAAAATATATACAAAAATACATAAAAATAATTTGAGTTTGTATGAAAATAGATATACAAAATACACATAAAACTAGGTAAATTTCTTTTGAAATACATATACAAAATACACATAAAATAACGTAAACTTGTATAAAACTATATACAAAAATTCACAAAAATAATTTAGATTTGTATGAAAATCAATATACAAAATGCACATAAAATAATGTAAATTTGAATGAAAATATATAAACAAATACACTTAAATTAACGTAAATTTGAATAAAATATATATACAAAATACTCATTATGTATGTATAAAAAAAATATTTACAAGACACAAATAGAATAATGTAAAATCGTATCAAAATAAATACACAGAATGATAATAAAATAAAGTAAATATGTATAAAAAATATTTACAAAACACAAATAGAATAATGTAAAATCGTATCAAAATAAATACACAGAATGTTAATAAAATGAAGTAAATTTGTATGAAAATTAAGATGCAAAATACCCATAAAATAACGCATTTTTTATTAAAATATATTACCAAAATACACATAAAATATTTGAATTTGTATTAAAATAAAAATACAAAATGAACATACAATAAGGTAAATTTGTATTGAAATAGATATGCTAAATAAATATAAAACAATATAAATTTGTTTCAAAATATATTTACGAATACACATAAAATAACGTAGATTTCTGTAAAAGTATATATACAAAATACACATAAAACGAAGGGAATACAAATAAAAAAAAATGTATACAAAATACACTTAAAATAATGTAAATTCGTATCAAAATAAATCAACAAAATACCAATAAAAGAATGTGTATTTGTATAAATATAAATATACAAAATACACATAAAACAACGTAAATTTAAATAAAACTATATACAAAAATACACAGAAGTAATAATATTTGTATGAAAATAGATATACAAAAGACACACAAAATAAGCTAAATTTGAATTGAAATATATATACAAAATACATAAAATAATGAAAATTTGTATCAAAATATTTATACAAATACACATATAATAACTTATATTTGTCTAAAAATATATAAACAAAATACACATTAAATAATGTAAATACGTATAAAAAAATATCTACAAAATACACATATAATCATGTAATTCGTATCAAAATAAATAAACTAAATACCAGTAAATTAATGTAAATTTGTATGAGAAAACATCTACAAAATACACATAAAATAACGCAAATTTCTATAAAAATATATATACAAAAATGCACATAAAATAAAGTAAATTTGCATAAAAATATATATACAAAAAACACATTAAATGATGTAAATGCGTATAAAATTATGTATACAAAATACCTATGAAATAATCTAAACTCGTATCGAATTAAATTAACAAAATATCAATAAAATAATGCAATTTTGGATGAAATTGTATACGGAAAATACATATAAAATAATAATGTAAATTTGTATTAAAATATATACGAATACACACAATAAAATAACGTAAATTTTAATGAAAATATATATACAAAATACACATAAAATAATGTAAATACGTAGAATAATATATATACAAAATACACATAAAATAATGTAAATTCGTATCAAAATAAATAAACAAAATTACACTAAAAGAATGTATATTTGTAGGAAAATATATATACAAAATACAAATAAAATAACTAAAATTTGTATAAAAATATATACAAAAATACACAAAAATAATTTAAATTTGTTTGAAAATATATATGCAAAATACACATAAAATTAGGCAAATTTGTATTGAGATACATATACAAAATACACATGAAATAATGTAAATTTCTATGAAAATATATAAACAAATACACATAAAATAAAGTAAATTTCCATAAAATATATATACATAATATACATTAAATAATGTAAATATGTATGAAATATATATACAAAGTACACATAGAATATTGTAAAATCGTATCAAAATAAATAAACAGAATATCAATAAAATAATGTAAATTTGTATATGAAAATAAAGATGCAAAATACCGATAAAATAAAGCATATTTTAATAAAAATACGTATACAAAAATACACTTTGAATAATTAGATTTGTATTAAAATTAATATACAAAAAGCACATACAATAAGGTAAATTTGTATTGAAAAAATATGTAAAATACAAATAAAACTATAAATTTGTTTCAAATATATATACGATTACACATAAAATAACGTAGATTTCTATAGAAATATATGTACAAAATACACATGAAATGATGTAAATACGTATAAAAATATATATACAAAATACACATTAAATAATGTAAATTCGCCTCAAAATAAATAAACAAAATATCAATAAAAGAATGTGAATTTGTATGAAAATAGATATACAATATACATATAAAATAACCTAAATTTTTTTAAATCTATATACATAAATACACAAAAATAACTTAAATTTGTATGAAAATAAATATACAAAATACACATAAAATTAGGTAAATTTGTATTTAAATACATATACAAAATGCACTTAAAATAATGTAAATATGAATGAAAAAATATAAACAAATAAACTTAAAATGATGTAAATTTGTATAAACTATGTATACAAAATATACATTAAATAATGTAAATATGTATAAAAAAATATATATACAAAACACAAATAGAATAATGTAAAATCGTTTAAAAATAAATACAGAGAATATTATTAAAAAATGTAAATTTGTATGAAAATTAAGATGCAAAATACCCATAAAATAACGCATTTTTTATAAAAATATATATAACAAAATACACCTAAAATATTTGAATTTGTATTAAAATAAATATACAAAATGCACATACAATAAGGTAAATTTGTATTGAAATAGATATGCAAAATACATATAAAACAATGTAAATTTATTTCAAAATATATATACGAATACACATAAAATAACGTAGATTTCTATAAAAATATATATACAAAATACACATAAAATGAAGTAAATACGTATAAAAAAATGTATACAAAATACACATAAAATAATGTAAATTCGAATCAAAATAAATAAACAAAATACAAATAAAAGAATGTGTATTTGTATAAATATAAATGTACAAAATACACATACAAAATAAACATAAAATAAGGTAAATTTGTAATGAAATATATGTACAAAATACACATAAAATAATGTAAATTTATATGAAAATATATATACAAATACACATAAAATACCATGAATTTGTTTAAAAATATATACTCAAAATAAATATTAAATAATGTAAATGCGTATAAAAATATATATACAAAGTACATATAAAATAATGTAAATTCGTATCAATATAAATAAACAAAATACCAATAAAATAATATATATTTGAATGAAAATAAATTTACAAAATACACATAACATAACTAAAATTTGTATTGAAATATATACAAAAATACATAAGAATAATTTGAGTTTGTATGAAAATAGATATACAAAATACACATAAAACTAGGTAAATTTCTTTTGAAATATATATACAAAATACCCACAATATATTGTAAATTTGTGTCAAAATATATAAACAAATACACATAAAATAACGTAAATTTGTATGAAAAATATATACAAAATACACATAGAATAATGTCAAATCGTATCAAAATGACTGACCAGAATATCAATAAAATAATGTAAATTTGTATGAAAATAAAGATGCAAAATAACCATAAAATAAAGCATATTTTTATAAAAATACATATACAAAAATACACATAGAATAATTAAATTTGTATTAATATTAATATACAAAATGCATATACAATAAGGTAAATTTGTATTGAAAAAATATGCAAAATACACATAAAAGTGTTAATTTGTTTAAAAATCTATATACGAATACACATAAAATAACGTAGATTTCTATAGAAATATATATACAAAATACACATGAAATTATGTAAATACGTGTAAAAATATATATACAAAATACATATTAAATAATGTAAATTCGCGTCAAAATAAATAAACAAAATATCAATAAAAGAATGTGTATTTGTATGAAAATAGATATACAAAATACACATAAAATAACCTAAATTTGTATAAAACTATATACAAAAATACACAAAAATAATTTAAATTTGTATGAAAATAAATATACAAAATACACATAAAATTAGGTAAAATTGTATTGAAATGCATATACAAAATACACATAAAATAATGGAAATTTGAATGAAAATATATAAACATATACACTTAAAATAACGTAAATTTGTATCAAATATATATACAAAATACACATTAAATAATGTAAATATGTATAAGAAAATATATACAAAACACAAATAGAATAATGTAAAATCGTATCAAAAATAAATACACAGAATATTAATAAAATAATGTAAATTTGTATGAAAATAAAGATGCAAAATAGCCATAAAATAACGCATTTTTTATAAAAATATATATACCAAAATATACATAAAATATTAAAATTTGTATTAAAATAAATATAAAAAATGCACATACAATAAGGTAAATTTGTATTGAAATAGATATGCAAAATACATATAAAACAATGTAAATTTGTTTCAAAATATATATACGAATACACATAAAATAACGTAGATTTCTATAAAAATATATACAAAATACACATAAAATGAAGTAAATACGTATAAAAAAATGAATACAAATACACATAAAATAATGTAAAATCGTATCAAAATAAATAAACAAAATACCAATAAAAGAATGTGTATTTGTATATATATAAATATACAAAATACACATAAAATATCGTAAATTTGTATAAAACTATATACAAAAATACACAGAAGTAATTAAAATTGTATGAAAATAGATATACAAAATACACATAAAATGAAGTAACTTTATTTTATGTGTATTTTGTATATATAATTTGAAACAAATTTTACATTGTTTAATATGTATTTTGCATATCTATTTCAATATAAATTTACCTTATTGTATACAAAAATACACAAAAATAATTTAAATATGTATGAAAAGAAATATACAAAATACACGTAAAATTAGTTAAATTTGTATTGAAATACATATACAAAATACACATCAAATAATGTAAATTTGAATGAAAATATATAAACAAACACACTTAAAATAACGTAAATTTGTATGAAATATATATGCAAGATACACATTAAATAATGTAAATGTGTATAAAAAAATATATATAAAAAACAAATAGAATAATGTAAAATCGTATCAAAATAAATACACAGAATATCAATAAAATAATGTAAATTTGTATGAAAATAAAGATGCAAAATTCAGAAAAAATATCGCATCTTTTATGAAAATATATATATTTGTATCAAATATATATACAAAATACACATTAAATAATGTAAATATGTATAAGAAAAATATATACAAAACACAAATAGAATACTGTAAAATCGTATCAAAAATAAATACACAGAATATTAATAAAATAATGTAAATTTGTATGAAAATAAAGATGCAAAATAGCCATAAAATAACGCATTTTTTATAAAAATATATATACCAAAATATACATAAAATATTAAAATTTGTATTAAAATAAATATGAAAAATGCACATACAATAAGGTAAATTTGTATTGAAATAGATATGCAAAATACATATAAAACAATGTAAATTTGTTTCAAAATATATATACGAATACACATAAAATAACGTAGATTTCTATAAAAATATATACAAAATACACATAAAATGAAGTAAATACGTATAAAAAAATGAATACAAATACACATAAAATAATGTAAAATCGTATCAAAATAAATAAACAAAATACCAATAAAAGAATGTGTATTTTCTATAATATAAAATATACAAATAAAACATAAAATATCGTAAATTTGTATAAAACTATATACAAAAATACACAGAAGTAATTAAATTTGTATGAAAATATATATACAAAATACAGCTAAAATAAGCTAAATTTGAATTGAAATGTACATACAAAATACATAAAATAATGTAAATCTGTATCAAAATATTTATACAAATACATATAATAACGTAGATTTGTTAAAAAATATATAAACAAAATACACATTAAGTAATGTAAATACGTATAAAAAATATGTACAAAATACACATATAATCATGTAATTCGTATCAAAATAAATAAACAAAATAGCAATAAAATAATGTAAATTTGTAAGAGAAAACATATACAAATAACGCAAATTTCTATAAAAATATATGTACAAAAATGCACATAAAATAAAGTAAATTTGCATAAAAATATATATACAAAACACACACTAAATAATGTAAATGCGTACATAAATAACCTAAATTTGTATAAAACTATATACAAAAATACACAAAAATAATTTAAATTTGTTTGAAAAGAAATATACAAAATACACATAAAATTAGGTAAATTTGTATTGAAATACATATACAAAATACACATCAAATAATGTAAATTTGAATGAAAATATATAAACAAGTACACTTAAAATAACGTAAATTTGTATAAAATATATATGCAAGATACACATTAAATAATGTAAATGTGTATAAAAAAATATATACAAAAAACAAATAGAATAATGAAAAATCGTATCAAAATAAATACACTGAATATCAATAAAATAATGTAAATTTGTATGAAAATAAAGATGCAAAATTCCCAAAAATTATCGCATTTTTTATAAAAATATATATACCAAAATACACATAAAATATTTAAATTTGTATTGAAATAAATATAGAAAATACATATACAGTAAGGTAAATTTGTATTGAAAGAGATATTCAAAAATACATATAAAACAATGTAAATTTGTTTCAAAATATATATACGAATACACATAAAATAAAGTAGATTTCTATAGAAATATATATACAAAATACATATGAAATTATGTAAATACGTATAAAAATATATATACAAAATACATATCAAATAATGTAAACTCGTGTCAAAATAAATAAACAAAATATCATGAAAAGAATGTGTATTTGTATGAAAATAGATAATAGATAATAAATTTGTATAAAATATATATGCAAAATACACATTAAATAATGTAAATATGTATAAAAAAGTATATACAAAAAACAAATAGAATAATGTAACATCTTATCAAAATAAATACACCGAATATTAATAAAATAATGTAAATTTGTATGAAAATAAAGATGCAAAATTCCCATAAAATAGCGCATTTCTTATAAAAATATATATACCAAAATACACATAAAATATTTAAATTTGTATTGAAATAAATATACAAAATGCACATACAATAAGGTAAATTTGTATTGAAAGAGATATGCAAAAATACATATAAAACAATGTAAATTAGTTTCAAAATATATATACGAATACAAATAAAAAAACGTAGATTTCTATAAAAATATATATACAAAATACACTTAAAATTAAGTAAATACGTATAAAAAAAATGTATACAAAATACACATAAAATAATGTAAATTCGAATTAAAATAAACAAACAAAATACCAATAAAAGAATGTGTATTTGGAAAATATAAATATTCAAAATACACATACAAAATAAACATAAAATAAGGTAGATTTGTAATAAAATATATGTACAAAATACATATAAAATAATGTAAATTTATATGAAAATATATATAGAAATACACATAAAATACCATGAATTTGTATAAAAATATATATTCAAAATAGATATTAAATAATGTAAAAGCGTATAAAAATATATATACAAAGTACATATAAAATAATGTAAATTCGTATCAATATAAATCAACAAAACACCAATAAAATAATATATATTTGAATGAAAATAAATTTACATAATACACATAACATAACTAAAATTTGTATTAAAATATATACAAAAATACATAGAAATAATTTGAGTTTGTATGAAAATAGATATACAAAATACACATATAACTAGGTAAATTTCTTTTGAAATGTATATACAAAATACCCATAAAATATTGTAAATTTGTGTCAAAATATATAAACAAATACACATAAAATAACGTAAATTTGTATGAAAAATATATACAAAATACACATAGAATAATGTCAATTCGTATCAAAATGAATGAGCAGAATATCAATAAAATAATGTAAATTTGTATGAAAATAAAGATGCAAAATACCCAAAAATTAAAGCATATGTTTATAAAAATACTGATACAAAAATACACATCGAATAATTAAATTTGTATTAAAATTAATATACAAAATGCGTATATAATAAGGTAAATTTGTATTGAAAAAATACAAAAATACAAAAATATATTCAAAAAACAAATAGAATAATGTAAAATCGTATCAAAATAAATACACCGAATATTAATAAAATAATGTAAATTTGTATGAAAATAAAGATGCAAAATTCCCATCAAATAGCGCATTTCTTATAAAAATATATATACCAAAATACACATAAAATATTTAAATTTGTATTGAAAGAAATATACAAAATGCACATACAATAAGGTAAACTTCTATTGAAAGAGATATGCAAAAATACATATGAAACAATGTAAATTTGTTTCAAAATATATATACGAATACACATAAAATAACGTAGATTTTTATAAAAATATATATACAAAATACACATAAAATTAAGTAAATACGTATAAAAAAATGTAAACAAAATACACATAAAATAATATAAACTCGAAACAAAATAAATAAACAAAATACCAATAAAAGAATGTGTATTTGTATCAATATAAATGTACAAAATACACATACAAAATAAACATAAAATAAGGTTAATTTGTAATGAAATATATGTACAAAATACACATAATATAATGTAAATTTAAATGAAAATATATATACAAATACACATAAAATACCATGAATTTGTATAAAATTATATATTCAAAATAAATATTAAATAATGTAAATGCGTATAAAAATATATATACAAAGTACATATAAAATAATACAAATTTAATTATTCTATGTGTATTTTTGTATATGTATTTTCATAAAAAAAATGCTTTATTTTATGAGTATTTTGCATCTTTATTTTCATACAAATTTACATTATTTTATTGATATTCTGTGTATTTATTTTGATACGATTTTACATTATTCTATGTATATTTTGTATATATATATCATACAAATGAACGTTATTTTATGTGAATTTGTTTTCATTTCATACAAATTTACATTATTTTATGTGTATTTTGTACATGTATTTAAATGCAAATTTAACTAATTATATGTGTATTATGTATATCTATTTTCATACAAATCGAAATTAATTTTGTGTATTTTAGTATATATATTTTATGTGTATTTTGTATATTTATTTTCCTACAAATATACGTTCTTTTATCGGAATTTTGTTTATTTATTTTGATACGAATTTTCATTATTTTAGGTGTATTTGATATATATATTTTTATACTTATTTACATAATTTTATATGTATTTTGAATATATATTTTCATAGAAATTTACTCTATTTTATGTATATTCGTATATATATTTTGATACAAATTTACATTATTTATGTGTATTTCGCATATCTATTTCAATACAAATTTTCTTTATTGTATATGCCTTTTGTATATTTATTTTGATACAAATTTAATTATTTTATGTGTATTTTTGTATATATATTTTTAAACAAATATGCGTTATTATATGGGTATTTTGCATCTTTATTTTCATACAAATTTACATTATTTTATTGATAGTCTGTTTATTTATTTTGATACGATTTTACGTTATTCTGTGTATTTTGTATATATATTTTTAGACATATTTACATTATTTAATGTATATTTTGTAAATATATTTTATGGAAATTTACGTTATCTTATGTGTATTTGTTTATATATTTTCATACAAATTTACATTATTTTATGTGTATTTTGTATATGTATTTCAATTAAAATTTGCCTAATTTCATGTGTATTTTGCATATCTATTTTCAAACAAATTTAAATTATTTTGGTGTATTTTTTGTATATATTTTTATACAAATTTTTGTTATTTTATTTGTATTTTGTATATATATTTTCCTACAAATATACATTCTTTTAGAGGAAATTTTGTTTATTTATTTTGATACGAATTTACATTATTTTATGTGTATTTTGTATATATATTTTTCTATGTATTTACATTATTTTATGTGTATTTTGTATATATATTTTCATAAAAATTTACGTAATTTTATTGTGTGTATTCGTATATATTTTGAAAAAAAATTTCATTATTTTATGTGTTTTTTGCATATCTATTTCAATAAAAATCTACCTTATTGTATGTGTATTTTGCATATTTATTTTAATACAAATTTATTTATTTTGTGTTTTTTTCCATATATTTTTTTTTAAATATGAGTTATTTTATGGGTATTTTGCATCTTTAATTTTATAAATTTTTACATTACGTACATATCTTTTATACGTATTTACATTATTTAATGTGTATTTTGTTTATATATTTTTTACAAATTTACGTTATTATATGTGTATTTGAATATATATTTTGATACAAATTTACATTATTTTATGTATTTTCTATATTTATTTCAATTAAAATTTAGCTTATTTTATGTGTCTTTTGTATATCTATTTTCATACAAATTTAATTATTTTTGTTAATTTTTGTATATAGTTTTATACAATTTTACGTTATTTTCTGTGTATTTTGTATATTTAGATTTATACAAGTAAACATTCTTTTATTAGCATTTAGTTTATTTATTTTGATACGAATTTACATTATTTTATGTGTATTTTGTATACATTTTCTTATACGTATTTACTTCATTTTATGTGTATTTTGTATATATATTTTTATATAAATCTACGTTATTTTATGTGTATTCGTATATATATATTTTGAAAGAAATTTACATTGTTTTATGTGTATTTTGCATATATATTTCAATACAAATTTACCTTATTGTATGTGCATTTTGTATATTTATTGTAATACAAATTAAAATATTTTATGTGTATTTTGGTATATATATTTTCATAAAAAATGCGTTGTTTTATGGGTATTTTGCATCTTTATTTTCATACAAATTTACATTATTTTATTAATATTCTGTGTATTTATTTTGACACTATTTTACATTATTCTATTTGTGTTTGGTATATATTTTTTTATACATATTTACGTTCTTTAATGTGTATTTTCTATATATATTTCATACAAATTTACGTTATTTTAAGTGTATTTGTTTATATATTTTCATTCAAGTTTACACTATTTTATGTGTATTTTGTATATGTATTTCAATAGAAATTTACCTAATTTTATGTGTATTTTGTATATATATTTTTATACAAATCTATATTATTTTTTGTGTATTTTTGTATAGAGTTTTATACAAATTTACAATATTTTATGTGTATTTTGTATATCTATTTTCATACAAATACACATTCTTTTATTGATATTTTGTTTATTTATTTTGATGCGAATTTACATTATTTTATGTGAGTTTTGTATATGTATTTAAATACAAATTTGCCTAACTTTATGTGTATTTTGCATATCTATTTTCAAACAAATTTAAATTATTTTTGTGTATTTTTGTATATATTTTTATAAAAATTTTAGTTATTTTATTTGTTTTTTGTATATATATCTTCCTACAAATATACATTCTTTTATTGGAATTTTGTGCATATAATTTTTTACGAATTTACATTCTTTTATGTGTATTTTGTATATATATTTTTCTACGTATCTAAATTATTTTATGTGTATTTTATATATACATTTTCATAAAAATTTACGTTATTTTATTGTTTGTATTCGTATATATTTTGAAACAAATTTTATACAAATTCATGTTATTTTATGTGTATTTGTATATATATTTTCATAGAAATTTATATTATTTTATGTGTATTCTTACATATATTTTATTACAAATTTACCTTATTTTATGTTTATTTTGTATATTTATTTCATTCAATTTTAAATTATTTAATGTGTATATTTGTATTTGTATTTAGGTTATTTTATGTGTGTTTTCTATATATATTTTCATCCAAAATTACATTCTTTTATTGTTATTTTCTTAATTTAACTCGATACGAATTTAGATTATTTCATAGGTATTTTGTATACATATTTTTATACTCATTTACATTTTCTAATGTGTGTTCTGTTTATATTTTTTATGCAAACTAATTTTATGTGCATTTTTGTACATATATTTTTATAGAAACTTAAAACGTTATTTTATGTGTATTTTGTACATTTTTTCTCATACAAATTTACATTATTTAAGAAGTTTTTTGTGTATTTATTTTGATACGAATGACTTGATTATTTGTGTATTTTGTAAATATTTTTTTATACGTATTTACATTACTTAATGTGTATTTTGTTTATATATTTTTTTACAAATTTACGTTATTATATGTGTATTTGTTAAAAATATTTTGAAACGAATTTACTTTATTATATGTATTTTGTATATATATTTCAATTCAAATTTAGCTTATTTTGTGTGTATTTTGTATATCTATTTTCATACAAATTTAATTACTTCTGTATATTTTTGTATATAGTTTTATACAAATTTACGTTATTTTATGTGCATTTTGTATATTTATATATATACAAATACACATTCTCTTATTGGTATTTTGTTTATTTATATTTATACGCATTTACATTATTTTATGTGTATTTTGTATACATTTTTGATTCGTATTTACCTAATTTTATTTGTATTTTGTATATATATATTTATAGAAATCTACGTTATTTAATTTGTATTTGTATATATATTTTGAAACAAATTTACATTGTTTTATATGTATTTTGCATATCTATTTCAATACAAATTTACCTTATTGTATGTGCATTTTGTATATTTATTTTAATACAAATTCAAATATTTTATGTGTATTTTGGTATATATAATTTTATAAAAAATGCGTTATTTTTTAGGTATTTTGCATCTTAGTTTTCATACAAATGTACATTATTTTATTAATATTCTGTGTATATATTTTGATAAGATCTTATATTATACTATTTGTGTTTTGTATATATTTTTTTATACATATTTTCATTATTTAATGTGTATTTTTTATATATATTTTATTCAAATTAACGTTATTTGAAGTGTATTTGTTTATATAATTTCATTCAAATTTACAATATCTTAAGTGTATTTTGTATATGTATTTCAATACAAATTTACCTAATTTTATGTGTATTTTGTATATTTATTTTCATACAAATTTAAATGATTTTTGTATTTTTTTGTATATACATATAGAGGAAATTTCTATGAAAATATATATTCAAAATACATATAAAATTATGTAAATAAGTATAAAAATATATATATCAAATACACCTAAAGAAATGAAAATTCGTATCAAAATAAATAAACAAAACTCCGATAAAAGAACGTATATTTGTAGGAAAATAAATATACAAAATACACATAAAATTACGAAAATTTGAATAAAAATATATACAAAAAAACAAAAAAATAAATTTCAATTTGCATGAAAATAAATATACAAAATACACATATAATTAGTTAAATTTGTATTTAAATACATGTACAAAATACACATAAAATAATGTAAATTTGTATGAAATGAAAACAAATTCGCATAAAATAACGTATATTTGTATAAAATAGATATACAAAATATACATAGAATAATGTAAAATCGTATCAAAATAAATACACAGAATATCAATAAAATAATGTAATTTTCTATGAAAATAAAGATGCAAAATACCCATAAAATAAAACTTTTTTTTTTAAATACATATACAAGAATACACATAGAATAACTAAATTTGTATTAAAATTAATATACAAAATGCACGTACAATAAGGTAAATTTGTATTGAAAAGATATACAAAATGCACATAAAACAATATATATATATGTTTCAAAATATATATACGAATACACATAAAATAACGTATATTTCTATAGAAATATATATACAAAATACACATGAAATGACGTAAATACGTATAAAAATATATATTCACAATACACATTAAATAATGTAAATTCGCATCAAAATAAATAAACAAAATATCAATAAAAGAATGTATATTTGTATGAAAATAGATATACAAAATACACATAAAATATTGTAAATTTGTATAAAACTCTATACAAAAATACACAAAAAATAATTTAAATTTGTATAAAAATATATATACAAAATACACATAAAATTAGGTAAATTTATATTGAAATACATATTCAAAATACACATAAAATAATGTAAATTTGAATGAAAATATATAAACAAATACACTTAAAATTACGTAAATTTTTATGAAAATATATATACAAAATACACATAAAATAATGTAAATATATAGAAAAATATATATACAAAATACACATAAAATAACAAAAATTTGTATAAAAATATATACAAAAATACACAAAAATAATTTAAATTTGTTTGAAAATAGATATGCAAAATACACATGAAATTAGGCAAATTTTTATTGAAATACATATACAAAATACACATAAAATAATGTAAATTTGTATGAAAATATATAAACAAATACACATAAGATAACGTAAATTTCCATAAAATATATGTACAAAATATACATTAAATAGTGTAAATATGTCTTAAAATATATATACAAAATACACAGAATAACGTAAAATCGTATCAAAATAAATAAACAGACTATCAATAAAATAATGTAAATTTGTATGAAAATAAAGATGCAAAATACCCATATAATAACGCATATTTGTTTAAAAATATATATACAAAAATACACATAAAATAATTAAATTTGTATCAAAATAAATATACAAAAGGCACATACAATAAAGAAAATTTGTATTGAAATAGATATGCGAAATACACATAAATAATGTAAATTTGTATCAAAATATATATAACCACACAAAAAACATAGAGTATATATCTATCAAAATATATATTAAAAATATATATAATACTTTATAAACATATATAATATATATATATATATATATATATATATATATATATATATATATATATATATATATATATATATATATATATATATATATATATATATATATATATATATATATATATATATATATATATATATATATATATATATATATATATATATATATATATATATATATATATATATATTTATATAAATATATATATATATATATATATATATATATATATATATATATATATCAGATACACCTAATATAATGAAAATTCGTATCAAAATAAATAAACAAAATTCCGATAAAAGAACGTATATTTGTAGGAAAATAAATATACAAAATACACATAAAATTACGAAAATTTGAATAAAATATATACTAAAATACACAAAATTAATTTCGATTTGTATGAAAATAGATATACATAATACACATATAATTAGTTAAATTTGCATTTAAATACATATAGAAAATACACATAAAATAATGTAAATTTGTATGAAATGAAAACAAATTCACATAAAATAACGTTCATTTGTATGAAATATATATACAAAATATACATAGAATAATGTAAAATCGTATCAAAATAAATACACAGAATATCAATAAAATAATGTAAATTTGTATGAAAATAAAGATGCAAAATACTCATAAAATAAAGCATTTTTTTTATGAAAATACATATACAAAAATACACATAGAATAATTAAATTTGTATTATATATATATATATATATATATATATATATATATATATATATATATATATATATATATATATATATATATAGATAGATAGATAGATATATATATAGATATATATATATAGATATAGATATAGATATAGATATATATATGTATATATATATTTCTATAATACATATACAAAATACACATAAAATAATGTAAATTTGAATGAAAAGACATAAACAAATACACTTAAAATAACGTAAATTTGTATAAAAAAATATATACAAAACACAAATAGAATAATGTAAAATCGTATTCAAATAAATACACAGAATATTAATAAAATAATGTAAATTTGTATGAAAATAAAGAGGCAAAATACCCATAAAATAACGCATTTTTTTTATTTATAAAAATATATATACAAAAATACACATAAAAAAACTAAATTTGTATTAAAATAAATATATAAAAAACACATACAATAAGGTAGATTTGTATTGAAAGAGATATGCAACATACATAAAAAACAATGTAAATTTGTTTCAAAATATATATACGGATACACATAAGATAACGTAGATTTCTATAAAAATATATATACAAAATACACATAAAATGAAGTAAATACGTATAAAAAATGTATACAAAATACACATAAAATAATGTAAATTCGTATCAAAATAAATATACAAAATACCAATGAAAGAATGTGTATTTGTATAAATATAAATATACAAAATACACATAAATTAACGTAAATTTATATAAAACTATATACAAAAATACACAAGTATTTTAATTTGTATGAAAATAGATATACAAAATAAGGTAAATTCGTTTCAAATTCAATAAACAAAATCCAGATAAAAGAACGTATATTTGTAGAAAAAATAAATATACAAAATACACATAAAATAACGAAAATTTGTATGAAAATATATAAAAAAATAAACAAAAATAGTTTCAATTTCTATGAAAATAAATATACAAAATACACATGTATTTTGTATATCTATTTTCACACAAATTTAATTACTTTTGTGTATTTTTGCATATAGTTTTATATTAATTTACGTTATTTTATTTGTATTTTGTATATTTATATTTATACAATACACATTCTTTTATTATTATTATGTTTATTTATTTTGATACGAGTTTACATTATTTTATATGTATTTTGTATACCTTTTTTTATACGTATTTAATTCATTTTATGTGTATTTTGTATATTTATTTTCATAGAAATCTACGTTATTTTATGTGTACTCGTATATATATTTTGAAAAAAATTTACATGGTTTTATATGTATTTTGCATATCTATTTCAATACAAATATACCTTATTGTATTTGCATTTTGTATATATATTTTAATACAAATTCAAATATTTTATGTGTGTCTTGGTATATATTTTTATAAAAAATGCGTTATTTTATGGGTATTTTGCATCTTAATTTTCATACAAATTTACATTATTTTATTAATATTCTGTGTATTTATTTTGATACGATTTTATATTATTCTAGTTGTGTTTTGTATATATTTTTTTATACATATTTACATTATTTAATGTGTATTTTTTATATATATTTTATAGAAATTTACGTTATTTTAAGTGTATTTGTTTATATATTTTCATTCAAATTTACATTATTTTAAGTGTATTTAGTAAATGTATTTCAATACAAATTTACCTAATTTTATGTGTATTTTGTATATTTATTTTCATACAAATTAAAATTATTTTTGTGTCTTTTTGTATATAGTTTTATACAAATTTAGGTGATTTTATGTGTATATTGTATATCTATTTTCATACAAATACACATTCTTTTATTGATATTTTGTTTATTTAATTTGACGCGAATTTACATTATTTAATGTGTATTATATATATATATATATATATATATATATATATATATATATATATATATATATATATATATATATATATATATATATATATATATATATATATATATATATATATATATATATATATATATATTTTTTTTTTATACGTCTTTACATCATTTGATGTGTATTTTGTATATATATTTCTATAGAAATCTACGTTGATTTATGAGTATTCGTATATAGATTTTGAAATAAATTTACACGGTTTTATGTGTATTTAGCATATTTTTTCAATACAAATTTACCTTATTGTATATGCATTTTGTATATTTATTTTAATACAAATCTAATTATGCTATGTGTATTTTTGTATATGTATTTTTATAAAAATATGCTTTATTTTATGGGTATTTTGCATTTTTTTTTCATACAAATTTACATTATTTTATTTATATTCTGTTTATTTTTTTTTAAACAATATTACATTATTCTATGTGTATTTTGATATCTATTTTTATACGGATTTACTTAATTTTATGTGTATTTTGTATATATATTTTTATAGAAATCTACGTTATTTTATGTGTATTCGTATATATATTTTGAAACAAATTTACATTGTTTTATATGTATTTTTGCATATCCCTTTCAATACAAGTTTACCTTATTGTATATGCATTTTGTATATTTATTTCAATACAAATTTAAATATTTAATGTGTATTTTGGTATATATTTTTTTATAAGAAAAGCGCTATTTGATGGGAGTTTTTCATCTTTATTTTCATACAAATTTACATTATTTTATTAATATTCGGTGTATTTATTTGGATACGATTTCATATTATTCTATTTGTTTTTTGTATATATATTTTTTATACATATTTACACTATTTAATGTGTATCTTGCATATATATTTCATACAAATTTATTATCTATTATTTATTTTCATACAAATACACATTCTTTTCATGATATTTTGTCTATTTATTTTGACACGAATTTACCTAGATATGTATTTTGTATATATATTTTTATACGTATTTACATAATTTCATGTGTATTTTGTATATATATTTCTATAGAAATCTACGTTATTTTATGTGTATTCGTATATATATTTTGAAACAAATTTACTTTGTTTTATATGTATTTTTGAATATCTCTTTCAATACATATTTACCTTACTGTAGATGCATTTTGTATATTTATTTCAATACAAATTTAAGTATTTTATGTGTATTTTGGTATATATATTTTTACAAAAAAATGCGCTATTTTATGGGAATTTTGCATCTTTCTTTTCATACAAATTTACATTATTTTATTGATATTCTGTTTATTTATATTGATAGGATTTTACATTATTCTATTTCTTTTTTGTATATATTTTTTATACACATTTACATTATTTAATGTGTATCTTGCATATATATTTTATACAAATTTACGTTATTTTAAGTGTGTTTGTTTATATGTTTTCATTCAAATTTACATTGTTTTATGTGTATTTTGTATATATATTCCAAAACAAATTTACCTAATTTTATGTGTATTTTGTATATTTATTTTCATACAAATTTTAAATATTTTTGTGTATTTTTGTATATAGTTTTATACAAATTTAGGTTATTTTATGTACGCATTTACATTATTTAATGTGTGTTTTGTATATATATTTTTATGCAAATTTACTTTATTTTATGTGCATTTTTGTACATATATTTTTTTTGAAATTTGCGTTATTTTATGTGTATTTGTATATGTTTTCTCATACAAATTTACATTATTTTATTGCTTTTTTGTTTATTTATTTTGATACGAATGAAAATAGATATACAAAATATACATAAAATAAACTAAATTTGTATTGAAATATATATACAAAATACATAAAGTAATGTAAATTTGTATCAAAAAATATATACAAAACACAAATAGAATAATGTAAAATCGTATGAAAATCAATACACAGAATATTAATAAAACAATGTAAATTTGTATGAAAATAAAGATGCAGAATATCCATTAAATAACGCATTTTTTATAAAAATATATATACCAAAATATACATGAAAAAAATAATTTGTATTAAAATAAATATACAAAATACACATACAATAATGTAAATCTGTATTGAAATAGATATGCAAAATACATATAACCCAATGTAAATTTGTTTCAAAATATATATACGAATAAACATAAAATAACGTAGATTTGTATAAAAATATATATACAAAATACACATAAAATGAAGTAAATACGTATAATAAAATGTATACAAAATACACATAAAATAATGTAAATTCGTATCAAAATAAATAAACAAAATACCAATAAAAGAATGTGTATTTGTATAAATATAAATATACAAAATACACATAAAATAACGTAAATTTGTATAAAACTATATACAAAAATACACAGAAGTAATTAAATTCGTATGAAAATAGATATACAAAATACAGATAAAATAAGCTAAATTTGAATTGAAATGTATATACAAAATACATAAAATAATGTAAATTTGTATCAAAATATTTATAAAAATAGCGCATTTCTTATAAAAATATATGTACCAAAATACACATAAACTATTTAAATTTGTATTGAAATAAATATACAAAATGCACATACAATAAGGTAAACTTCTATTGAAAGAGATATGCAAAAATACATATAAAACAATGTAAATTTGTTTCAAAATATATATACGAATACACATAAAATAACGTAGATTTCTATAAAAAATATATATACAAAATACACATAAAATTAAGTAAATACGTATAAAAAGATGTAAACAAAATACACATAAAATAATGTAAATTTGTAATGAAATATATGTACAAAATACACATAAAATAATGTAAATTTATATGAAAATATATATACAAATACACATAAAATACTATGAATTTGTATAAAATTATATATTCAAAATAAATATTAAATAATGTAAATGCGTATAAAAATATATATACAAAGTACATATCAAATAATGTAAATTCGTATCAATATAAATCAACAAAATACCAATAAAATAATATATATTTGAATGAAAATAGATTAACAAAATACACATAACATAACTAAAATTTGTATTGAAATATATACAAAAATAGATATTCAAAATACACATAAAACTATGTAAATTTCTTTTGAAATATATATACAAAATACACATAAAATATTGTAAATTTGTGTCAAAATATATAAACAAATACACATAAAATAACTTAAAATAACGTAAATATGTATCAAATATATATACAAAAAACACATTAAATAATGGAAATATGTATAAAAAATATATATACAAAACACAAATAAAATAATGTAAAATCGTATCAAAATAAATACTGAAAATATTCATAAAATAATGTAAATTTGTATGAAAATTAAGATGCAAAATACCCATAAAATAACGCATTTTTTATAAAAATATATATACGGAAAAACATAAAATATTTGATTTTGTATTAAAATAAATAGATATACAAAATACACATAAAATAAGCTAAATTTGAATTCAAATATATATTCAAAATACATAAAATAATGTAAATTTATATCAAAATACTTATACAAATACACATATAATAACGTAAATTTGTATAAAAATATATAAACATAATACACATTAAATAATGTAAATACGTATAAAAAAATGTACAAAATACACAAATAATCATGTAATTCGTATCAAAATAAATAGACAAAATTCCAATAAAATAATGTAAATTTCTATGAGAAAACATATACAAAATACACATAAATAACGCAAATATCAATAAAAATATATATAATATAAAATATTTTTATACATATTTGAAATATTTAATGTATATTTTGTATATATATTTTATCCAAATTTACGTGATTTTATATGTATTTGTTTATATATTTTCATACAAATTTACATTATTTTATGTGAGTTTTGTATATATATTTCAATACAAATTTGCCTAACTTTATGTGTATTTTGCATATCTATTTTCAAACAAATTAAATTTATTTTTGTGTATTTTTGTATATATTTTTATACAAATTTTAGTAATTTGATTTGTTTTTTGTATATATATTTTCCTACAAATATACATTCTTTTATTGGAATTTTGTGTATTTAATTTTTTACGAATTTACATTATTTTATGTGTATTTTGTATATATATTTTTCTACGTATTTAAATTATTTTATGTGTATTTTATATATACATTTTCATAAAAATTTACGTGATTTTATTGTGTGTATTCGTATATATTTTGAAACAAATTTTATACAAATTCATGTTATTTTATGTGTATTTGTATATATATTTTCATACAAATTTATATTATTTTATGTGTATTCTTACATATATTTTATTACAAATTTACCTTATTTTATGTTTATTTTGTATATTTATTTCATTAAATTTTAAATTATTTAATGTGTATTTTTGTATTTGTATTTAGGTTATCTTAGGTTATCTTTAGGTTACCTTATTTTTTGTTTATTTTGTATATTTATTTCATTCAATTTTAAATTATTTTATGTGTATATTTGTATTTGTTTTTAGGTTATTTTATGTGTATTTTGTATATATATTTTCATCCAAAATTACATTATTTTATTTGTATTTTCTTGATTTAATTCGATACGAATTTAGATTATTTCATAGGTATTTTGTATACATATTTTTATACTCATTTACATTATCTAAAGTGTGTTTTGTATATATATTTTTATGCAAATTTATTTTATGCTCATTTTTGTACATATATTTTTATAGAAATTTGCGTTATTTTATGTTTATAGTTTTATATAAATTTACGTTATTTTATGTGCATTTTGTATATTTATATTTATACAAATACAAATTTTTTTATTGGTATATTGTTTATTTACATTTATACGAATTTACATTATTTTATGTATATTTTGTATACATTTTTTTATACGTATTTACTTAATATTATGTGTATTTTGTATATGTATTTTTATAGAAATCTACGTTATTTTATGTGTATTCGTATATATATTTTTAAACAAATTTACATTATTTTATATGTATTTTGCATATCTATTTCAATACAAATTTAACTTATTGTATGTGCATTTTGTATATTTATTTTAATACAAATTCAAATATTTTATGTGTATTTTGGTATCAATAATTTTATAAAAAATGCGTTATTTTATAGGTATTTTGCATCTTAATTTTATACAAATTTACATTGTTTTATTAATATTCTGTGTATATATTTTGATACGATTTTTACATTATTCTATTTGTGTTTTGTATATATTTTTTTATACATATTTACATTATTTAATGTGTATTTTGAATATATATTTCATACAAATTTACGTTAATATATGTGTATTTGTTTATATATTTTCTTTCAAATTTACATTATTTTATGTGTATTTTGTATATGTATTTCACTACAAATGAACATAATTTTATGTGTATTTTGTATATTTCTTTTCATACAAATTTAAATTATTTTTGTGTATTTTTGTATATAGTTTTATACAAACTTAGGTTATTTTATGTACGCTTTTACATTATTTAATGTGTGTTTTGTATATATATTTTTATCCAAAGTTACTTTATTTTACGTTCATTTTTGGACATATATTTTTATAGAAATTAGCGTTATTTTATATGTATTTGTATATGTTTTCTCATACAAATTTACATTATTTTATTGATATTTTGTTTATTAAGTTTGATTCGAATTACATAATTATATGTGTATTTTGTACATATTTTTTATACGTATTTACATTACTTAATGTGTATTTTGTTTATATATTTTTAAACAAATATACGTTATTATATGTATTTTTATAAATATTTTGATACAAATTTACATTATTTTATGTATTTTGTATATACATTTCAATTCAAATTTAGCTTATTTTATCTGTATTTTGTATATCTATTTTCATACGAATTTAATTACTTGTGTGTATTTTTGTATATAGTTTTATACAAATTTACGTTATTTTATGTGTATTTTGTATATTTATATTTATACAAATACACATTCTTTTATTGGTATTTTGTTTATTTATTTTGATACGAATTTACATTATTTTATGTGTATTTTGTATACATTTTCTTATACGTATTTACTTCATTTTATGTGTATTTTGTATATATATTTTTATACAAATCTACGTTATTTTATGTGTATTCGTATATATATTTTGAAACAAATTTACATTGTTTTATATGTATTTTGCATATCTATTTCAATACAGATTTACCTTATTGTATGTGTATTTTGTATATTTATTTTAATACAAATAAATTTTTTCATGTGTATTTTGGTATATATATTTTATAAAAAAATGCGTTATTTAATGGGTATTTTGCATCTTTATTTTCATACAAATTTACATTGTTTTATTAATATTCTGTGTATTTATTTTGATACGATTTTACATTATTCTATTTGTGTTTTGTATATATATTTTTATACATATTTACATTATTTAATGTGTATTTTGTATATTTTAAAACAAATTTACGTTATTTTATGCGCATCTGTTAAAATATTTTGATACAAATTTACTTTATTTTAGGTACTTTGTATATATATTTCAATACAAATTTAGTTTATTTTATGTATATTTTGTATATCTATTTTCATTCGTATCAAAATAAATAAACAAAATAGCAATAAAATAATGTAAATTTGTATGAAAAAACATATACAAATACACATAAAATAACGCAAATTTCTAAAAAAATATATGTACAAAAATGCACATAAAATAAAGTAAATTTGCATAAAAATATATATACAAAACACACATTAAATAATGTAAATGCGTACATAAAATAACCTAAATTTGTATAAAACTATATACAAAAATACACAAAAATATTTAAAATTTGTATGAAAAGAAATATACAAAATACACATAAAATTAGGTAAATTTGTATTGAAATACATATACAAAATACACATAAAATAATGTAAATTTAAATGAAAATATATAAACAAATACACTTAAAATAACGTAAATTTGTATAAAATATATATGCAAGATACACATTAAATAATGTAAATGTGTATAAAAAAATATATATACAAAAAAGAAATAGAATAATGTAAAATCCTATCAATATAAATAAACAGAATATCAATAAAATAATGTAAATTTGTATGAAAAGAAAGATGCAAAATTCCCATAAAATAGCGCATTTTTTATAAAAATATATATACCAAAATACACTTAAAATATTTAAATTTGTATTGAAATAAATATACAAAATGCATATACAGTAAGGTAAATATGTATTGAAAGAGATTTTAAAAAATACATATAAAACAAAGTAAATTTGTTTCAAAATATATATACGAATACACATAAAATAACGTAGATTTCTATAGAAATATATATACAAAATACACATGAAATTATGTAAATACGTATAAAAATATATATACAAAATACATATCTAGGTAAATTCGTGTCAAAATAATTAAACAAAATATCATGAAAAGAATGTGTATTTGTAGGAAAATAAATAATAGATAATAAATTTGTATGAAATATATATGCAAGAGACACATTAAATAATGTAAATATGTATAAAAAAAATATATACAAAAAACAAATAGAATAATGTGAAATCGTGTCAAAATAAATACACCGAATATTAATAAAATAATGTAAATTTGTATGAAAATAAATATGCAAAGTTCCCATCAAATAGCGCATTTCTTATAAAAATATATATACCAAAATACACATAAAATATTTAAATTTGTATTGAAATAGATATACAAAATGCACATACAATAAGGTAAACTTCTATTGAAAGAGATATGCATAAATACATATAAAACAATGTAAATTTGTTTCAAAATATATATACGAATACACATAAAATAACGTAGTTTTCTATAAAAATATATATACAAAATACACATAAAATTAAGTAAATACGTATAAAAATAGATATACAAAATACACATAGAATAATGTAAAATGGTTTAATAAAAATAAACAGAATATAAATAAAATAATGTAAATTTGTATGAAAATTAAAATGCAAAATACCCATAAAATAAAGCATATTTTTTATAAAAATAGATATACAAAAATACACATAGCATAATTAAATTTGTATTAAAATTAACATACAAAATGCATATACAATAAGGTAAATTTGTATTAAAAAATATGCAAAATACACATAAAACTGTGTAAATTTATTTCAAAATCTATATACGAATACTCATAAATCAACGTAGATTTCTAATGAAATATATATACAAAATACACATCAAATGATCTAAACACGTATAAATATATATATATATATATATATATATATATATATATATATATATATATATATATATATATATATATATATATATATATATATATATATATATATATATATATATATATATATATATATATATATATATATATATATATATTAAATAATGTAAATTCGCGTCAAAATAAATAAACAAAATATCAATAAAAGAATGTGTATTTGTATGAAAATAGATTTACAATATACACATAAAATCAACTAAATTTGAATAAAACTGTATACAAAAATACACAATTTTTTTTTTAATTTGTATGAAAATAAATATACAAAATACACATAAAATTAGGTAAATTTGTATTGAAATACATTTACAAAATACACATAAAATAATGTAAATTTGAATGAAAATATATAAACAAATACACTTAAAATAACGTAAATTTATATAAAAAATATATAAAAAATACACATTAAATAATGTAAATAGGTATAAAAAAATATATACAAAACAGAAATAGAATAATATAAAATAGTATCAAAATAAATACTCAGAATATTAATAAATTAATGTAAATTTGTATGAAAATTAAGATGCAAAATACCCATAAAATAACGCATTTTTTTTATAAAAATATATATACCAAGACACACATAAAATATTTGAATTTGTATTAAAATAAATATACAAAATGCACATACAATAAGGTAAATTTGTATTGAAATAGATATGCAAAATACATATAAAACCATGTAAATTTTTTAAAAATATATATAAGAATACACATAAAATAACGTAGATTTCTATGAAAATAAATATACAAAATACACATAAAATGAAGTAAATACGTATAAAAAAAGGTATACAAAATACACATAAAATAATGTAAACTCGTATCAAAATAAATAAACAATATACTAATAAAAGAATGTGTATTGTATAAATATAAATATACAAAATACAAATAAAATAACGTAAATTTATATAAAACTATATGCAAAAATACACAAAAGTAAATAAATTTGTGTGAAAATAGATATACAAAATACATGTGTATTTTGTATATTTTTTTTCATATAAATTGAGATTATTTTTGTTTATTTTTTTATATATTTTCATAAAAATTTTCGTTATTTTTTTCTAAATATACGTTCTTTTATCTGAATTTTGTTTATTGAATTTGAAACGAATTTACCTTATTTTGTATATCTATTTTCATACAAATTAAAATACTTTTGTGTATTTTTGTATATAGTTTTATATAAATTGACGTTATTTTATGTGTATTTTGTATATTTATATTTATACAAATACACATTCTTTTATTGTTTTTTTTTATTTATTTTGATACGAATTTACATTATTTTATGTGTATTTTGTATACATTTTTTCATACGTATTTACTTCATTTTATGTGTATTTTGTATATATATTTTTATAGAAATCTACGTTATTTTATGTGTATTCGTATATATATTTTGAAACAAATTTACATTGTTTTATATGTATTTTGCATATCTATTTCAATAGAAGTTTACCTTATTGTATGTGTTTTTTATATATTTATTTTAATACAAATTTAATTTTTTTGTGTATTTTGGTATATATATTTTTATAAATGAAAAAATGCGTTATTTTAGGTGTATTTTGCCTCTTTATTTTCATACAAATTTACATTATTTTATTAATATTCTGTGTATTTATTTTGATACGATTTTACATTATTCTATTTGTGTTTTGTATATATTTTTTTATACAAATTTACGTTATTTTAAGTGTATTTGTTTATGTCTTTTCATTCAAATTTACATTATTTTCTGTCTATTTTGTATATGTATTTCAATACAAATCTACCTAATTTTATGAGTATTTTGTATATTTATTTTCATACAAATTTAAAATATTTTTGTGTATTTTTGTATATAGTTTGATACAAATTTAGGTTATTTTATGTGAATTTTGTATATCTATTTTCAAACAAATACACATTCTTTTATTGATATTTTGCTTATTTATTTTGACGCGACTTTACAGTATTTAATGTGTATTTTGTATATATATTTTTATACATATTTACATCATTTCATGTGTATTTTGTATATATATTCCTATAGAAATCAACGTTAATTTATGTGTATTCGTATATATATTTTGAAACAAATTTACACTGTTTTATGTGCATTTTGCGCTTTTTTTTCAATACAGATTTACCTTATTGTATGTGCATTTTGTATATTAATTTTAATACAAATTTATTTATTCTATGTGTATTTTTGTATATGTATTTTTAAAAAAAATATGCTTTATTTTATGGGTATTTTGCATCTTTATTTTCATACAAATTTAAATTATTTTATTGATATTCTGTGTACTTATTTTGATACGATTTTACATTATTCTATGTATAACAAAAATAAATACAGAATACACAAAAATAGATATGCAAAATACATATAAACAATGTAAATTTGTTTCAAAATATATATACGAATACACATGAAATAAGGTAGATTTCTGTAAAAATATATATACAAAATACAGATTAAAATTAAGTAAAAATGTATAAAAAATGTATACAAAATACACATTAAATAATGTAAATTAGTATCAAAATAAATAAACAAAAAACCAATAAAAGAATGTGTATTTGTATAAATATATATATACAAATACACATTAAATAATATAAATTTGTTTAAAACTATACAAAATACACATGAAATGATGTAAATACGTATGAAAATATATATACAAAATACACATTAAATAATGTAAACTCGCGTCAAAATAAATAAACAAAATATCAATAAAAGCATGTGTATTTGTATGAAAATAGATATACAAAATAGGCATAAAATAACCTAAATTTGTATCAAACTATATACAAAAATACACAAAAATATTTTAAATTTGTATGAAAATAAATATACAAAATACACATAAAATTAGGTAAATTTGTATTGAAATACATACACAAAATACACATAAAATAATGTAAAATTGATTGAAAATACATAAACAAATACACTTAAAATAACGTAAATTTGTATAAAAAAAATATGTACAAAACACAAATAGAATAATGTAACATCGTATCAAAATAAATACACAGAATATTAATAAAATAATGTAAATTTGTATGAAAATAAAGAAGCAAAATACCCGTAAAATAACGCATTTTTTTTAATTATAAAAATATATATACCAAAATACACATCAAAAAATTAAATTTGTATTAAAATAAATATACAAAAAACACATACAATAAGGTAAATTTGTATTGAAATAGATATGCAAAATACATATAAAACAATGTAAATTTTTTTCATAATATATATACGAATACACATAAAATAACGTAGATTTCTATAAAAATATATATACAAAATACACATAAAATGAAGTAAATACGTATAAAAAAATGTATACAAAATACACATAAAATAATGTAAATTCGTATCAAAATAAATAAACAAAATACCAATAAAAGAATGTATATTTGTATAAATATAAATAAAGAAAATACACATAAAATAACGTAAATTTATATAAAACTATATACAAAAATACACAGAAGTAATTAAATTTGTATGAAAATATATACAAAATACAGACAAAATAAGCTAAACTTGAATTGAAATATATATACAAAATACATGAAATAAAGTAAATTTGTATCAAAATATTTAAACAAATACACATATAATAACGTAAATTTGTATGAAAATATATAAACAAAATACACATTAAATAATGTAAATACGTATAAAAAAATATGTACAAAATACACATATAATCATGTAATTCGTATCAAAATAAATAAACAAAATATCAATAAAATAATATAAATTTGTATGAGTAAACGTGTATGTTGCATATTTTTTCAATACAAATTTACCTTATTATATACGCATTTTGTATATTAATTTTAATACAAATTTAATTATTCGATGTGTATTTTTGTATCTGCATTATTATAAACATATGCTTTATTTTTTGGGTATTTTGCATCTTTATTTTCATACAAATTTACATTATTTTATTGATATTCTGCTCATTCATTTTGATACGAATTGACATTATTCTATGTGTATTTTGTATATATTTTTCATACAAATTTACGTTATTTTATGTGTATTTGTTTATATATTTTGACACAAATTTACATTATTTTATGAGTATTTTGTATATACATTTCAAAAGAAATCTACCTAGATTTATGTGTATTTTGTATATCTATTTTCATACAAACTCAAATTATTTCTAAGTACTTTTGTATATATTTTAATACAAATTTTAGTTATGTTATGTGTATTTTGTAAATTTATTTTCATTCAAATATATATTAATTTAATTTAAATTTGTATGAAAAGAAATATACAAAATACACATAAAATTCGGTTAATTTGTATTGAAATAAATATACAAAATACACATAAAATAATGTAAATTTGAAAGAAAATATATAAACAAATACACATATAATAATGTAAATTTGTATGAAATATATATTCAAAATACACATTAAATAATGTAAATATGTATAAAAAAATATATACAAAACACAAATAGAATAATGTAAAATCGTATCAAAATATATACACAGAATATTAATAAAATAATGTAAATTTGTATGAAAATTAAGATGCAAAATACCTATAGAATAACGCATTTTTTATAAAATTATTGATACCAAAATACACATAAAATATTTGAATTTGTATTAAAATAAATATACAAAATGCACATACAATAAGGTAAATTTGTATTGAAATAGATATGCAAAATACATATAAAATAATGTAAATATGTTTCAAAATATATATACGAATACACATAAAATAACGTAGATTTCTATAAAAATACATATACAAAATACACATAAAATTAAGCAAATACGTATAAAAAATGTATACAAAATACACATAAAATAATGTAAATTCGTATAAATGTAAATAAACAATATACCAATAAAAGAATGTGTATTTGTATAAATATAAATATACAAAATGCACATAAAATAACGTAAATTTATATAAAACTATATACATAAAATAACGCAAATTTCTATAAAAATATATGAACAAAAATGAACATAAAATAAAACAAAACAAAACACACTTTAGATAATGTAAATGAGTATAAAAATATGTATACAAAATACCTATGAAATAATCTAAATTCGTATCGAATTAAATTAAGAAAATACGAATAAAATAATGTAATTTTGGATGAAAATATATATACAAAATACACATAAAATAAGCTAAATACAAATACAAATATACACATAAAATAATTTAAAATTGAATGAAATAAATATACAAAATAAACATAAAATAAGGTAACCTAAAGATAACCTAAGATAACCTAAATACAAATACAAAAATACACATTAAATAATTTAAAATTGAATGAAATAAATATACAAAATAAACATAAAATAAGGTAAATTTGTAATAAAATATATGTAAGAATACATATAAAATAATATAAATTTGTATGAAAATATATATACAAATACACATAAAATAACATGAATTTGTATAAAATTTGTTTCAATATATATACGAATACACACAATAAAATAACGTAAATTTTTATGAAAATGTATATATAAAATACACATAAAATAATTAAAATACGTAGAAAAATATATATACAAAATACACATAAAATAATGTAAATTCGTAAAAAATTAAATACACAAAATTCCAATAAAAGAATGTATATTTGTAGGAAAATATATATACAAAAAACAAATAAAATAACTAAAATTTGTATAAAGATATATACAAAAATACACAAAAATAGTTTAAATTTGTTTGAAAATAGATATGCAAAATACACATAAAGTTAGGCAAATTTGTATTGAAATTCATTTACAAAACTCACATAAAATAATGTAAATTTGTATGAAAATATATAAACAAATACATATAAAATTACGTAAATTTCGATAAAATATATATACAAAATATACATTAAATATTTGAAATATGTATAAAAATATATTATATTATATATATTTTTATTGATCTTTGCGTTATTTATGTGTATTTTGTATATGTTTTCTCATAGAAATTTACATTATTTTATTGGTATTTTGTCTATTTATTTTGATACGAATTACATGATTATTTGTGTATTTAGTACATTTTTTATATACGTATTTACATTATTTAATGTGTATTTTGTTTATATATTTTTATACAAATTTACGTTATTATATGTGTATTTGTATAGGTATTTTGATACAAATTTACATTATTTTATGTATTTTGTATATATATTTCAATTCAAATTTAGCTTATTTTATGTGTATTTTGTATATCTATTTATTTTAATACAAAATCAAATATTTTATGTTTTTTCGTATATATATTTTTATAAAAAATGCGTTATTTTATGGGTATTTTGCATCTTAATTTTCATACAAATTTACATTATTTTATTAATATTTTCTGTATTTATTTTGATACGATTTTACATTATTTTATTTGTGTTTTGTATATATTTTTTTATACATATTTACATTATTTAATGTGTTTATACGTATTTGATACATATTTACGTTATTTTAAGTTATTTAATGTGTATTTGTTTATATATTTTGACATATATTCTATATATATTTCAAAAGAAATTTACCTAGTTTTATGTGTATTTTGAATATCTATTTTCATACAAATTCAAATTATTTTTATGTATTTTTGTATATATTTCAATACAAATTTTAGTTATGTTATGTGTATTTTGTAAATCTATTTTCATTCAAATATATATTATTTTATTGGTATTTTGTTGATTTATATTGATACGAATTTACATTATTTTATATGTACTTTGTATTTATATTTTTATACGCATTTACATTATTTAATATTTATTTTTAATACATTATTTTATGCAAATTCATGGTCTTTTATGTGTATTTGTATGTATATTTTCATATAAATTTACATTATTTTATGTGTATTTTGTACATATATTTCGTTACAAATTTACCTTATTTTATGTTTATTTTGTATGTGTATTTTGTACATTTATAGGTATACAAATACACATTCTTTTATTGGTATTTTGTTTATTTATTTTGATTCGAATTTACATTATTTTATGTGTATTTTGTTAACATTTTTTTATACGTATTTACTTAATTTTATGTGTATTTTCTATATATTTTTTTATAGAAATCTAAGTTATTTTATGTGTATTCGTATATATATTTCGAAACAAATTTACATTGTTTTATATGTATTTTTGCATATCTCTTTCAATAGAAGTTTACCTTATTGTATGTGCATTTTGTATATTTATTTCAATACAAATTTAAATATTTTATGTGTATTTTGGTATATATATTTTTATTAGAAATGCGCTATTTGATGGGAATTTTGGATCTTTATTTTCATACAAATTTACATTATTTTATTAATATTCGGTGTATTTATTTTGATACGATTTTACATTATTTTATTTGTTTTTTGTATATATTTTTTTTATACATATTTACATTATTTAATGTGTATCTTGCATATATATTTCATACAAATTTATTATCTATTATTTATTTTCATACAAATACACATTCTTTTCATGATATTTTGTTTATTTATTTTGACACGAATTTACATTACTTGATATGTATTTTGTATATATATTTTTATACGTATTTACATAATTTCATGTGTATTTTGTATATATATATTTCTATAGAAATCTACGTTATTTTATGTGTATTCGTATATATATTTTGAAACAAATTTACATTGTTTTATATGTATTTTTAAATATCTCTTTCAATACAAATTTACCTTACTGTATATGCATTTTGTATATTTATTTCAATACAAATTTAAATATTTTATGTGTATATATTCTCTGTATTTATTTTGATACGATTTTACATTATTCTATTTCTTTTTTTTATATATTTTTTTATACACATTTACATTATTTAATATGTATCTTGCATATATATTTTATACAAATTTACGTTATTTAAGTGTATTTGTTTATATATTTTCATTCAAATTTACATTATTTTATGTGTATTTTGTATATGTATTTCAATACAAATTTACCTAATTTTATGTGTATTTTGTATATTTCTTTTCATACAAATTTTAATTATTTTTGTGTATTTTTGTATATAGTTTTATACAAATTTAGGTTATTTTATGTAGGCATTTACATTATTTAATGTGTGTTTTGTATATATATTTTTATGCAAATTTACTTTATTTTATGTGCATTTTTGTAAGTTTGTATTGACATAGACATGCAAAATACATATAAAACAATGTAAATTTGTTTCAAAATATATATACGAATACACATAAAATAACGTAGATTTCTATAAAAATATATACAAAATACACATAAAATGAAGTAAATACGTATGAAAAAATGAACACAAAATACACATAAAATAATGTAAAATCGTATCAAAATAAATAAATAAAATACCAATAAAAGAATGTGTATTTGTATAGATATAAATATACAAAATACACATAAAATATCGTAAATTTGTATAAAACTATATACAAAAATACAGAGAAGTAATTAAATTTGTAGGAAAATAGATATATAAAATACAGCTAAAATAAACTAAATTTGAATTGAAATATATATACAAAATACATAAAATAATGTAAATTTATATCAAAATGTTTATACAAATACATATAATAACGTAGATTTGTTTAAAAATATATAAACAAAACACACATTAAGTAATGTAAATACGTATAAAAAATATGTACAAAATACACATATAATCATGTAATTCGTATCAAAATAAATAAACAAAATAACAATAAAATAAAGTAAATTTGTATGAGAAAACATATACAAATACGCAAATTTCTATAAAAATATATGTACAAAAATGCACATAAGATAAAGTAAATTTGCATAAAAATATATATACAAAACACACATTAAATAATGTAAATGAGTACATAAAATAACCTAAATTTGTATAAAACTATATACAAAAATACACAAAAATAATTTAAATTTGTATGAAAAGAAATATACAAAATACACGTAAAATTAGGTAAATTTGTATTGAAATACATATACAAAATACACATCAAATAATGTAAATTTGAATGAAAATAATTAAACAAACACACTTAAAATAACGTAAATTTGTATAAAATATATATGCAAGATACACATTAAATAATGTAAATGTGTATAAAAAAATATATACAAAAAACAAACAGAATAATGTAAAATTGTATCAAAATAAATACACAGAATATCAATAAAATAATGTAAATTTGTATGAAAATAAAGATGTAAAATTCCCAAAAAATATCGCATTTTTTATAAAAAATATTTATACCAAAATACACATAAAATATTAAAATTTTTATTGAAATAAATATACAAAATGCATATACAGTAAGGTAAATTTGTATTGAAAGATATATTCAAAAATACATATAAAACAATGTAAATTTGTTTCAAAATATATATACGAATACACATAAAATAATGTAAACTTGTATCGAAATAAATAAAAAAATACTAATAAAAGAATGTGTATTTGTATAAATTTGTATAAATATACAAAATACACATAAAATAACGTAAATTGATATAAAAGTATATACAAAAATACACAAAAGTAATTAAATTTGTATGAAAATAGATATACAAAATACACATAATATAACTCATATTAAAAAAAAATATATACGAAAATACACATAAAATACTTAAATTTGTATTAAAATAAATATACAAAATGCACATACTATAAGGTAAATTTGTATTGAAATAGATATGCAAAATACACATAAAATAATGTAAATTTGTATCAAAATAGTTACGAATACACACAATAAAATAACGTAATTTTTTATGAAAATATATAAACAAAATACACATTAAATAATGTAAATACGTAGAAAAATATATATACAAAATACATATAAAATAATGTAAATTCGTATCAAAAGAAATCAACAAACTTCCAATAAAAGAATGCATATTTGTAGGAATATATATATATATATATATATATATATATATATATATATATATATATATATATATATATATATATATATATATATATATATATATATATATATATATATATATATATATATATATATATATATATATATATATATATATATATATATATATATATATATATATATATATATATATATATATATATATTCTAAATTCATATCGAAATAAATGAACAAAATACCGATAAAATAATGTAATTTTGAATGAAAATATATATAGAAAATACACGTAAAATAACGTATATATAAATAAATATATACACATAAAATGATTTGAATTTGAATGAAAATAGATATAAAAATAAACATAAAATAAGGCAAACTTGTAATGAAATATATATACAAAATACACATAAAATAATGTAGATTTGTTTCAAAATATATATACGAATACACATAAAATAACGTAGATTTCTATAGAAATATATATACAAAATACACATTAAATGATGTAAATACGTATAAAAATATATATACAAAATACACATTAAATAATGTAAATTCGTGTCAAAATAAATAAGGAAAATATCAATAAAAGAATGTGTATTTGTATGAAGATACATATACAAAATACACATAAAATAACGTAAATTTGTATAAAACTATATATAAAAATACACAAAAATAAATTAAATTTGTATGAAAATAAATATACAAAATACACATAAAATTAGGTAAATTTGTATAGAAATACATATACAAAATACACATAAAATAATGTAAATTTGAATGAAAATATATAAACAAAAACACTTAAATTAACGTAAATTTGTATAAAAAATAAATACAAAATGCTCATTAAATAATGTAAATATGTATAAAAAATACATATATACAAAACACAAATAGAATAATGTAAAATCATATCATAATAAATACACAGAATGTAAATAAAATAATGTAAATTTGTATGAAAATAAAGATGCAAAATACCCATAAAATAACGCATTTTTTTTAAATATACAAAATACACATGAAAGGATGTAAATACGTATAAAAATATATATACAAAATACACATTAAATAATGTAAATTCGCGTCAAAATAAATAAACAAAATATCAATAAAAGAATGTGTATTTGCATGAAAATAAATATACAAAATACACATAAAATAACCTAAATTTGTATCAAACTATATACAAAAATACACGAAAATATTTAAAATTTGTATGAAAATAAATATACAAAATACACATAAAATTAGGTAAATTTGTATTGAAATACATACACAAAATACACATAAAATAATGTAAATATGAATGAAAATACATAAACAAATACACTTAAAATAACGTAAATTTGTATAAAAAATATGTACAAAACACAAATAGAATAATGTAAAATTGTATCAAAATAAATACACAGAATATTAATAAAATAATGTAAATTTGTATGAAAATAAAGAAGCAAAATACCCATAAAATAACGCATTTTTTTTTATAAAAATATATATACAAAAATACACATAAAAAAATTAATTTGTATTAAAATAAATATACAAAATACACATACAATAAGGTAAATCTGTATTGAAATAGATATGCAAAATACATATAAAACAATGTAAATTTGTTTCAAAATATATATACGAATACACATAAAATAACGTTGATTTGTATAAAAATATATATACAAAATACACATAAAATAATGTAAATTCTTATCAAAATAAATAAACAAAATACCAATAAAAGAATGTGTATTTGTATAAATATAAATATACAAAATACACATAAAATAACGTAAATTTGTATAAAACTATATACAAAAATACACAGAAGTAATTAGATTCGTATGAAAATAGATATACAAAATACAGATAAAATAAGCAAAATATGAATTGAAATATATATCCAAAATACATGAAATAAAGTAAATTTGTATCAAAATATTTATACAAATACACTTATAATAAGGTAAATTTGTATGAAAATATATAAATAAAATACACATTAAATAATGTAAATACGTGTAAAAAAATATGTACAAAATACACATATAATCATGTAGTTCGTATCAAAATAAATAAACAAAATACCAATAAAATAATATAAATTTGTATGAGTAAACGTGTATGTTGTATATTTTTTCAATACAAATTTACCTTATTATATACGCATTTTGTATATTAATTTTAATACAAATTTAATTATTCGATGTGTATTTTTGTATCAGTATTTTTATAAACATATGCTTTATTTTATGGGTATTTTGCATCTTTATTTTCATACAAATTTACATTATTTTATTGATATTCTGCTCATTCATTTTGATACGAATTGACATTATTCTATGTGTATTTTGTATATATTTTTCATACAAATTTACGTTATTTTATGTGTCTTTGTTTATATATTTTGACAAAAATTTACAATATTTTATGGCTATTTTGTATATACATTTCAAAAGAAATTTACCTAGTTTTATGTGTATTTTGTATACTATTTTCATACAAACTCAAAATATTTCTAAGTATTTTTGTATATATTTTAATACAAATTTTAGTTATGTTATTTGTATTTTGTAAATTTATTTTCATTCAAATATATATTATTTTATTGGTGTTTTGTTGATTTATATTGATACGAATTTACATTATTTTATATGTACTTTGTATATATATTTTTATACGCTTTTACATTATTTAATATTTATTTTGAATATATATTTTTAAACAAATTCATGGTATTTTATGTGTATTTGTATATATATTTTCATATAAATTTACATTATTTTATGTGTATTTTGTACATATATTTTATTACAAATCTACCTTATTTTATGTTTATTTTGTATGTATATTTTGTATATTTATATTTATCCAAATACACATTCTTTTATTGGTATTTTGTTTATTTATTTTAATTCGAATTTACATTATTTTATGTGTATTTTGTATACATTTTTTATACGTATTTACTTAATTTTATGTGTATTTTGTATATATATTTTTATAGAAAACTACGTTTTTTAATTTGTATTCGTATATATATATTTTGAAACAAATTTACATTGTTTTATATGTATTTTTGCATATCTCTTTCAATATAAATTTACCTTATTGTATGTGCATTTTGTATATTTATTTCAACACAAATTTAAATATTTTATGTGTATTTTGGTATATATATTTTTATAAGAAATGCGCTATTTTTGGGGAATTTTGCATCTTTATTTTCATACAAATTTACATTATTTTATTAATATTCCTTGTATTTATTTTGATACGATTTTACATTATTCTATTTATTTTTTGTATATACTTTTTTATACATATTTACATTATTTAATGTGTATCTTGCATATATATTTTTATACAAATTTATTATCTATTATCTATTTTCATACAAATACACATTCTTTTCATGATATTTTGTTTATTTATTTTGACACGAATTTACGTTATTTGATATGTATTTTGTATATATATTTTTATACGTATTTACATAATTTCATATGTATTTTGTATATATATTTCTATAGAAATCTACTTTATTTTATGTGTATTCGTATATATATTTTGAAACAAATTTACATTGTTTTATATGTATTTTTGAATATCTCTTTCAATACAAATTTACCTTACTGTATATGCGTTTTGTATATTTATTTCAATACAAATTTAAATATTTTATGTGTATTTTGGTATATATATTTTTATAAAAATGCGATAATTTTTGGGAATTTTGCATCTTTATTTTCATACAAATTTACATTAATTTATTGATATTCTGTGTATTTATTTTGATACGATTTTACATTATTCTATTTGTGTTTTGTATATATTTTTTTATACATATTTACATTATTTAATTAGTAATTTGTATATATACTTGATACAAATTTACGTTATTTTAAGTGTATATGTTTATATATTTTCATTCAAATTTCCATTATTTTATGTGTATTTTGTATATGTATTTCAATACAAATTTACCTAATTTTATGTGTATTTTGTATATTTATTTTCATACAAATTTAAATTATTTTTGTGTATTTTTGTATATAGTTTTATACAAACTTAGGTTATTTTATGAGTATTTTGTATATCTATTTTCATACAAATACACATTATTTTATTGATATTTTGTTTATTTATTTTGACGAGAATTTAAAATATTTAATGTGTATTTTGTATATATATTTTTATACGTATTTACATCATTTCATGTGTATTTTGTATATATATTTCTATAGAAATCTACGTTATTTTATGTGTATTCGTATATATATTTTTAAACAAATTTACACTTTTATGTGTATTTTGCATATTTTTTCAATACAAATTTACCTTATTGTATATGCATTTTGTATATTAATTTTAATACAAATTTAAATATTCTCTGTGTATTTTTGTATATGTATTTTTTTAAAAATATGCTTTATTTTATGGGTATTTTGCATCTTTATTTTCATACAAATTTACGTTATTTTATTGATATTCAGCTCATTCATTTTGATACGATTTGATATTATTCTATGTGTATTTTGTATATATTTTTCATACAAATTTACGTTATTTTATGTGTTTTTGTTTATATATTTTGACACAAATTTACAATATTTTATGGGTATTTTGTATATATATTTCAAAAGAAATTTACCTAGTTTTATGTGTATTTTGAATATCTATTTTCATACAAACTCAAATTATTTTTATGTATTTTTGTATATATTTCAATACAAATTTTAGTTATGTTATGTGTATTTTGTAAATCTATTTTCATTCAAATATATATTATTTTATTGGTATTTTGTTGATTTATATTGATACGAATTTACATTATTTTATATGTACTTTTTATATATATTTTTATACGCATTTACATTATTTAATATTTATTTTGAATATATAATTTTATAGAAATTCATGGTATTTTATGTGAATTTGTATATATATTTTCATATAAATTTACATTATTTTATGTGTATTTTGTACATATATTTCATTACAAATTTACATTATTTTATGTTTATTTTGTATGTGTATTTTGTACATTTATATTTATACAAATACACATTCTTTTATTGGTATTTTGTTTATTTATTTTGTTTCGAATTTATATTATTTTATGTGTATTTTGTTTACATTTTTTTATACGTATTTACTTAATTTTATGTGTATTTTGTATATATATTTTTATAAAAATCTACGTTATTTTATGTGTATGCGTATATATATTTTGAAACAAATTTACATTGTTTTATGTATTTTTGCATATCTCTTTCAATAGAAGTTTACCTTATTGTATGTGCATTTTGTATATTTATTTCAATACAAATTTAAATATTTTATGTGTATTTTGGTATATATATTTTTATAAGAAATGCGCTATTTGATGGGAATTTTGCATCTTTATTTTCATACAAATTTACATTATTTTATTAATATTCGGTGTATTTATTTTGATACGATTTTACATTATTCTATTTGTTTTTTGTATATATATATATATATTTTTTTATACATATTTACATTATTTAATGTGTATCTTGCATATATATTTCATTCAAATTTATTATCTATTATTTATTTTCATTCAAATACACATTCTTTTATTGATATTTTGTTTATTTATTTTGACACGAATTTACATTACTTAATATGTATTTTGTATATATATTTTTATACGTATTTACATAATTTCATGTGTATTTTGTATATATACTTCTATAGAAATCTACGTTATTTTATGTGTATTCGTATATATATTTTGAAACAAATTTACACTGTTTTATTTGTATTCTGCGTTTTTTTTCAATACAAATTTACCTTATTGTATGTGTGCATTTTGTATATTAATTTTGATACAAATTTAATTATTCTGTGTATTTTTGTATATGTATTTAAAAAAAAAAATGCTTTATCTTATGGGTATTTTGCATCTTTATTTTCATACAAATTTAAATTATTTTATTGATATTCTGTGTACCTATTTTGATACGATTTTACATTATTCTATGTATAACAAAAATAAATACAGAATACACAAAAATAGATATGCAAAATACATATAAACAATGTAAATTTGTTTCAAAATATATATACGAATACACATGAAATAAGGTACATTTCTATAAAAATATATATAGAAAATACACATAAAATTAAGTAAATACTTATAAAAAATATATACAAAATACACATAAAATAATGTAAATTAGTATCAAAATAAATAAACAAAATACCAATAAAAGAATGTGTATTTATACAAAATACACATAATAATATAAATTTATAAAATATATAAAATACACATGAAATGATGTAAATTCGTATAAACATATATATACAAAATAAATAAACAAAATATCATAAAAAGAATGTGTATTTGTATGAAAATAGATATACAAAATACACATAAAATAACCTAAATTTGTATCAAACTATATACAAAAATACACAAAAATATTTTAAATTTGTATGAAAATAAATATAAAAAACACACATAAAATTAGGTAAATTTGTATTGAAATACATACACAAAATACACATAAAATAATGTAAATTTGAATGAAAATACATAAACAAATACACTTAAAATAACATAAATTTGTATAAAAAATATGTACAAAACACAAATAGAATAATGTAAAATCGTATCAAAATAAATACACAAAATATTAATAAAATAATGTAAATTTGTATGAAAATAAAGAAGCAAAATACCCATAAAATAACGCATTTTTTTTATTTATAAAAATATATATACCAAAATACACATCAAAAAATTAAATTTGTATTAAAATAAATATACAAAAAACACATACAATAAGGTAAATTTGTGTTGAAATAGATATGAAAAATACATATAAAACAATGTAAATTTGTTTCAAAATATATATACGAATACACATAAAATAACGTAGATTTCTATAAAAATATATATACAAAATACACATAAAATGAAGTAAATACGTATAAATAAATGTATACAAAATACACATAAAATAATGTAAATTCGAATCAAAATAAATAAACAAAATAGGAATAAAAGAATGTGTATTTGTATAAATATAAATATACAAAATACACATAAAATAACGTAAATTTATATAAAACTATATACAAAAATACTCAAAAGTAATTAAATTTGTAAGAAAATATATACAAAATACACACAAAATAAGCTAAATTTGAATTGAAATATATATACAAAATACATGAAATAAAGTAAATTTGTATCAAAATATTTATACAAATACACATATAATAACGTAAATTTGTATGAAAATATATAAACAAAATACACATTAAATAATGTAAATACGTATAAAAAAATATGTACAAAATACACATATAATCATGTAATTCGTATCAAAATAAATAAACAAAATACCAATAAAATAATATACTAATAATACACATAAAATATTTAAATTTGTATTGAAATAAATATACAAAATGCATATACAGTAAGGTAAATTTGTATTGAAAGAGATATTCAAAAATACATATAAAACAATGTAAATTTGTTTCAAAATATATATACGAATACACATAAAATAACGTAGATTTCTATAGAAATATATATACAAAATACACATGAAATTATGTAAATACGTATAAAAATATATATACAAAATACATATTAAGTAATGTAAATTCGTGCCAAAATAAATAAACAAAATATCATGAAAAGAATGTGTATTTGTATGAAAATAAATAAAAGATAATAAATTTGTATGAAATATATATGCAAGATACACATTAATAATTATATGTGTATTTTGTATATCTATTTTCAAACAAATTGAAATCATTTATGTGTTTTTTTTGTATAAATTTTTATACAAATTTTCGTTATTTTATGTATATTTTGTATATTTATTTTCCTACAATTATACGTTCTTTCATTGGAATTTTGTTTATTTATTTTGATACGAATTTACATTATTTTAGGTGTATTTGGTATATATATTTTTTACTATTTACATAAGTTTATGTGTATTTTGTATGTATATTTTCATAGAAATTTACTCTATTTTATGTGTATTCGTATATATATTTTGATATAAATTTACATTATTGATGTGTATTTTACATATCTATTTCAATACAAATTTACTTTATTGTATATTTATTTAAATACAAATTTAATTATTTCATGTGTATTTTTGTATATATATTTTTATGCAAATATGCGTTATTATATGGGTATTTTTCATCTTTATTTTCATACAAATTTACATTATTTAATTGATATTCTGTTTATTTATTTTGATACGACTTAACATTATTCTATGTGTATTTTGTATATATATTTTCATACATATTTACATTATTTAATGTATATTTTGTATATATATTTTATCCAAATTTACGTTATTTTATGTGTATTTGTTTATATATTTTCATACAAATTTACATAGTTTTATACAAATTTACGTTATTTTATGTGTATTTTGTATATGTATTTTCATACAAATACACTTTTTTTATTGATATTTTGTTTATTTATTTTGACACGAATTTACATTATTTAATGTCTATTTTGTATATATATTTTTATACGTATTTACAGCATCTCAAGTGCATTTTGTATATATATTTCTATAGAAATCTACGTTATTTTATATGTATTCGTATATATATTTTGAAACAAATTTACATTGTCTTATGTGTATTTTGCATATTTAAAAAAAATAATTACCTTATTGTATGTGCATTTTGTATATTACTTTTAATACAAATTTAATTATTGAATGTGTATTTTTGTATATATATTTTTATAAAAATATGCTTAATTTTATGGGTATTTTGCACCTTTATTTTCATACAAATTTACGTTATTTTATTGATATTCTGTGTATTTATTTTGATACGATTTTACATTATTCTATGTGTATTTTTTTATATATATTTTATACAAATGTACGCTATTTTATGTGTATTTGTTTTAATTTCTTACAAATTTACATTATTTTATGTGTATTTTGTACATGTATTTAAAGACAAATTTAACTAATTATATGTGTATTTTGTATATCTATTTTCATACAAATTGAAATTATTTTTGTTTATTTTTGTATATATTTTCATACAAATTTTCGATATTTTATGTGCATTTTGTATATTTATTTTTCTACAAATATACGTTCTTTTATCTGAATTTTGTTTATTGAATTTGATACGAGTTTACTTTATTTTGTATATCTATTTTCTTACAAATTTAATTACTTCTGTGTATTTTTGTATATAGTATATACAATATATAATATAAATTTACGTTATTTTATGTGTATTTTGTATATTTATATTTATACAAATACACATTCTTTTATTGGTATTTTGTTTATTTATTTTGATACGAATTTACATTATTTTATGTGTATTTTTTATACATTTTTTTATACGTATTTGCTTCATTTTATGTGTATTTTGTATATATATTTTTATAGAAATCTACGTTATTTTATGTGTATTCGTATACATATTTTGAAACAAATTTATATAGTTTTATATGTATTTTGCATATCTATTTCTATACAAATTTACCTTATTGTAAGTGTTTTTTATATATTTAATTTAATACAAATTTATTTTTTTTATGTGTATTTTGGTATATACATTTTTATAAACAAAAAAAAAGCGTTATTTTATGGGTATTTTGCCTCTTTATTTTCATACAAATTTACATTATTTTATTAATATTCTGTGTATTTATTTTGATACGATTTTACATTATTCTATTTGTGTTTTGTATATATTTTTTTATACAAATTTACGTTATTTTAAGTGTATTTGTTTATGTATTTTCATTCAAATTTACATTATTTTATGTGCATTTTGTATATGTATTTCAATACAAATTTACCTAATTTTTTGTGTATTTTGTATATTTATTTTCATGCAAATTTAAAATATTTTTGTGTATTTTTGTATATAGTTTGATACAAATTTAGGTTATTTTATGTGTATTTTGAATATCTATTTTCATACAAATACACATTCTTTTATTGATATTTTGTTTATTTATTTTGACGCGAATTTACATTATTTAATGTGTATTTTGTATATATATTTTTATACGTATTTACATCATTTCATGTGTATTTTGTATTTATATTCCTATAGAAATCAACGTTATTTTATGTGTATTCGTATATATATTTTGAAACAAATTTACACTGTTTTATGTGTATCTTGCGTATTTTTTCAATACAAATTTACCTTATTGTATGTGCATTTCGTATATTAATTTTAATACAAATTTAATTATTCTATGTGTATTTTTGTATATGAATTTTTTTTTTTAAATATGCTTTATTTTATGGGTATTTTGCATCTTTGTTTTCATACAAATTTAAATTATTTTATTGATATTCTGTGTACTTATTTTGATACGGTTTTACATTATTCTATGTGTATTTTATACAAATGTACGTTATTTTATGTGTATTTGTTTTCATTTCATACAAATTTACATAATTTTATGTGTATTTTGTACATGTATTAAAATACAAATTTAACTAATTATATGTGTATTACAAATACAAATTCTTTTATTGGTATTTTGTTTATTTATTTTGATACGAATTTATATTATTTTATGTGTATTTTGTATGTATTTTTTTATACGTATTTACTTCATTTTATGTGTATTTTGTATATATATATTTTTATAGAAATGTACGTTATTTTATGTGTATTCGTATATATATTTTGAAACAAATTTACATTGTTTTATATGTATTTTGCATATCTATTTCAATACAAATTTACCTTATTGTATGGGTTTTTTATATATTTATTTTAATACAAATTTAATTTTTTTATGTGTATTTTGGTATATATATATTTTTATAAATAAAAAAAATGCGTTATTTTATGGGTATTTTGCCTCTTTATTTTCATACAAATTTACATTATTTTATTAATATTCTGTGTAGTTATTTTGATACGATTTTACATTATTCTATTTGTGTTTTGTATATATTTTTTTATACAAATTTACGTTATTTTAAGTGTATTTGTTTATGTATTTTCATTCAAATTTACATTATTTTATGTGTATTTTGTATATATATTTCAATACAAATTTACCTAATTTTATGTGTATTTTGTATATTTATTTTTATACAAATTTTAAATATTTTAGTGTATTTTTGTATATAGTTTGATGGAAATTTAGGTTATTTTATGTGTATTTTGTATATCTATTTTCATATAAATACACTTTCTTTTATTGATATTTTGTTTATTTATTTTGACGCGAATTTACATTATTTAATGTGTATTTTGTATATATTTTTTTATATGTATTTACCTCATCTCATGTGTATTTTGTATATATATTCCTATAGAAATCAACGTTATTTTATGTGTATTAGTATATATTTTTTGAAACAAATTTACACTGTTTTATGTGTATTTTGCGTATTTTTTCAATACAAATTAACCTTATTGTATGTGCATTTTGAATATTAATTTTAATACAAATTTAATTATTCTATGTGTATTTTTGTATATGTATTTTTAAAAAAAATATGCTTTATTTTATCGGTATTTTGCATGTTTATTTTCATACAAATTTAAATTATTTTATTGATATTCTGTGTTCTTATTTTGATACGATTTTACATTATTCTATGTGTATTTAGTATATATATTTTATACAAATGTACGTTATTTTATGTGTATTTGTTTTCATTTCATACAAATTTACATAATTTTACGTGTATTTTGTTCATGTATTTAAATACAAATTTAGCTAATTATATGTGTATTTTGTATATCTATCTTCATACAAATTGATATTATTTTTGTTTTTTTTTTGTATATATTTTTATACAAATTTTAGTTATTTTATGTGTATTTTGGGTATTTCTTTTCCTACAAATATACGTTTTTAATCGGAATTTTGTTTATTCATTTTGATACGAGTTTACATAATTTTAGGTGTATTTGATATATATATTTTTATACTTATTTACATCATTTGATATGTATTGTGTATGTATATTTTCATAGAAATTTACTCTATTTTAGGTGTATTCGTATATATATTTTGATACAAATTTACATTATTTATGTGTATTTTGCATATCTATTTCAATACAAATTTACTTTATTGTGTATATATATATATATATATATATATATATATATATATATATATATATATATATATATATATATATATATATATATATATATATATATATATATATATATATATATATATATATATATATATATATATATATTTATACATTATTTAATGTTTATTTTGAATATATATTTTTATACTAATTCATGTTATTTTATGTGTATTTGTATTTATATTTTCATACAAATTTATATTATTTTATGTGTATTTTGTACATATATTTCATTACAAATTTACCTTATTTATGTTTATTTTGTATATTTATTTCATTCAATTTTAAATTGTTTTATGTGTATATTTGTATTTGTATTTAGGTTATTTTATATGTATTTTCTATATATATTTTCATCCAAAATTCCATTATTTTTTTGGTATTTTGTTAATTTGATTCGATACGAATTTAGATTATTTCATTGGTATTTTGTATACATATTTTTATACGCATGTTTATTATTTAATGTGTGTTTTGTATATATATTTTTATGCAAATTTACTTTATTTTATGTGCATTTTTGTACATATATTTTTATAGAAATTTGCGTTATTTTATGTGTATTTTGTATATGTTTTCTCATACAAATTTACATTATTTTATTAGTATTTTGTTTATTTATTTTGATACGAATTACATTATTATATGTGTATTTTGTACAAATTTCTTATACGTATTTACATTATTTAAAGAGTATTTTGTTTATATATTTTTATACAAATCCACTTTATTATATGTGTATTTTTATAAATATTTTGATACAAATTTACATTATTTTATGTACTTTGTATATATATCTCAATTCAAATTTAGCTTATTTTATGTGTATTTTGTATATCCATTTTCATACAAATTTAGTTACTTTTCTGTATTTTTGTGTATAGTTTTATACAAATTTACGTTATTTAATGCGTATTTTGTATTTTTATATTTATACAAAGACACATTCTTGTATTGGTATTTTGTTTATTTATTTTGATACGAATTTAAATAATTTATGTGTATTTTGTATACATTTTTTTATACGGTTTTACTTAATTTTATGTGTATTTTGTATATATATTTTTATAGAAATCTACCTTATTTTATGTGTATTCGTATATATATTTTGAAACAAATTTACACTGTTTATATGTATTTTGCAAATCTATTTAAATACAGATTAACCTTATTGTATGTGCATTTTGTAAATTTATTTTAATACAAATTCAATTATTTTATGTGTATTTTGGTATATATATTTATATAAAAAATGCGTTTTTTATGGGTATTTTGCATCTTAATTTTCATACAAATTTACATTATTTTATTAACATTCTGTGTATTTATTTTGATACGATTTTACATTATTCTATTTGTGTTTTGTATATATTTTTTTTATATATATTTACATTATTTAATGTGTATTTTGTATATATATTTTATACAATTTTACGTTATTTTAAGTGTATTTGTTTATATATTTTCATTCAAATTTACATTATACACATAAAAAATTATTTTATGTGTATAAAATACACATATAATTAAGTAAATACGTATAAAAAAATGTATACAAAATACACATAAAATAATATAAACTCGTATCAAAATAAATAAACAAAATACTAATAAAAGAATGTGTGTTTGTATAAATATAAATATACAAAATACACATAAAATAACGTAAATTTATATAAAACTATATACAAAAATGCATTAAAGTAACTAAATTTGTATGAAAATAGATATACAAAATACACAAAATAAGCTAAATTTGAATTGAAATATATATACAAAATACATGAATTACTGTAACTTTGTGTCAAAATACTTATACAAATACACATATAATAACGTAAATTTGTATAAAAATATATAAACAAAATACACATTAAATAATGTAAAAATGTATTAAAAATATGTTCAAAATACACAAATAATCATGTAATTCGTATCAAAATAAATAGACAAAATACCAATAAAATAATGTAAATTTGTATGAGAAAACATATATAAAATACACATAAATAACGCAAATTTCAATAAAAATATATATAATATAATATATTTTTATACATATTTAAAATATTTAATGTATATTTTGTATATATATTTTATCCAAATTTACGTTATTTTATGTGTATTTGTTTATATATTTTCATACAAATTTACTTTATTTTATGTGAGTTTTGTATATGTATTTCTATACAAATTTGGCTAACTTTATGTGTATTTTGCATATCTATTTTCAAACAAATTTAAATTATTTTTGTGTATTTTGGTATATATTTTTATACAAATTTTAGTTATTTTATTTGTATTTTGTATATATATTTTCCTACAAATATACATTCTTTTATTGGAATTTTGTGTATTTATTTTTTTACGAATTTACATTATTTTATGTGTATTTTGTATATATATTTTTCTACGTATTTAAATTATTTTATGTGTATTTTATATATACATTTTCATAAAAATTTACGTTATTTTATTGTGTGTATTCGTATATATTTTGATACAAATTTTATACAAATTCATGTTATTTTATGTGTGTTTGTATATATATTTTCATACAAATTTAAATTATTTTATGTGTATTTTTACATATATTTCATTACAAATTTACCTTATTATATGCTTATTTTGTATATTTATTTTATTCAATTTTAAATTATTTAATGTATATATTTGTATATTTAGTTTATTCAATTTTAAATTATTTAATGTATATATTTGTATTTGTATTTAGGTTATTTTTGTGTGTTTTCTATATATATTTTCATCCAAAACTATATTATTTTATTGGTATTTTCTTTATTTAACTCGATACGAGTTTAGATTATTTCATAGGTATGTTGTATACATATTTTTATAGTCATTTACATTATGTAATGTGTGTTTTGTATATATTTTTTTATGCAAATTAATTTTATGTGCATTTTTGTACATATATTTTTATAGAAATTTGAGTTATTTTATGTGTATTTTGTATGTTTTCTCATACAAATTTACATTATTTTATTGTTTTTTTGTTTATTTATTTTGATACGAATTACATGATTATATGTGTATTTTCTACATATTTTTTTATACGTATTTACATTACTTAATGTGTATTTTGTTTATATATTTTTATACAAATTTACGTTATTATATGAGTATTTGTTAAAAATATTTCGATACAAATTTACTTAATTTTATGTATTTTGTATATATATTTCAACTCAAATTTAGCTTATTTTGTGTGTATTTTGTATATCTATTTTCATACAAATTTAATTACTTCTGTGTATTTTTGTATATAGTTTTATATAAATTTACGTTATTTTATGTGCATTTTGTATATTTATATTTATACAAATACACATTCTTTTATTGGTATTTTGTTTACATTATTTAATGTGTATTTTGTATACATTTTTTTTTACGTATTTACTTAATTTTATGTGTATTTTGTTATATATTTTTATAGAAATCTACGTTATTTTATGTGTATTCGTATATATATTTTGAAACAAATTTACATTGTTTTATATGTTTTTTGCATATCTATTTCAATACAAATTTACCTTATTGTATGTGCATTTAGTATATTTATTTTAATACATATTTAAGTATTTTATGTGTATTTTGGTATATATATTTTTATAAGAAATGCGCTATTTTATGGGACTTTTGCATCTTTATTTTCATACAAATTTACATTATTTTATTAATATTCGGTGTATTTATTTTGATACGATTTTACATTATTCTATTTGTTTTTTGTATATACTTTTTTATACATATTTACATTATTTAATGTGTATCTTGCATATATATTTTATACAAATTTATTATCTATTATCTATTTTCATACAAATACACATTTTTTTCATGATATTTTGTTTATTTATTTTGACACGGATTTACATTATTTAATATGTATTTTGTATATATATTTTTATACATATTTACATAATTTCATATGTATTTTGTATATATATTTCTATAGAAATCTACTTTATTTTATGTGTATTTGTATATATATTTTGAAACAAATTTACATTGTTTTATATGTATTTTTGAATATCTCTTTCAATACAAATTTACCTTACTGTATATGCATTTTGTATATTTATTTCAATACAAATTTAAATATTTTATGTGTATTTTGGTATATATATTTTTATAAAAAATGCGATATTTTTTGGGAATTTTACATCTTTATTTTCGTACAAATTTACATTATTTTTATATTTTTATACATATTTAAAATATTTAATGTATATTTTGTATATATATTTTATCCAAATTTACGTTATTTTATATGTATTTGTTTATATATTTTAATACAAATTTACATTATTTTATGTGAGTTTTGTATATGTATTTCAATACAAATTTGCCTAACTTTATGTGTATTTTGCATATCTATTTTCAAACAAATTTAAATTATTTTTGTGTATTTTTGTATATATTTTTATACAAATTATAGATATTTTATTTGTTTTTTGTATATATATTTTCCTACAAATATACATTCTTTTATTGGAAATTTGTGTATTTAATTTTTTACGAATTTACATTATTTTATGTGTATGTATATATTTTTCTACGTATTTAAATTATTTTATGTGTATTTTATATATACATTTTCATAAAAATTTACGTTATTTTATTGTGTGTATTCGTATATATTTTTAAACAAATTTTATACAAATTCATGTTATTTTATGTGTATTTGTATATATATTTTCATACAAATTTATATTATTTTATGTGTATTCTTACATATATTTTATTACAAATTTACCTTATTTTATGTTTATTTTGTATATTTATTTCATTTAATATAATCAAATTTAAATTTATTGTATATGCATTTTGTATATTAATTTTAATACAAATTTAATTATTCTATGTGTATTTTTCTATATGTATTTTTATAAAAATATGCCTTATTTTATGGGTATTTTGCATCTTTATTTTCATACAAATTTACGTTATTTTATTGTATTCTGCTCATTCATTTTGATACGATTTGACATTATTCTATGTGTATTTTGTATATATTTTTCATACAAATTTACGTTATTTTATGTGTATTTGTTTATATTTTTTGACACAAATTTACAATATTTTATGGGTATTTTGTATATATATTTCAAAAGAAATTTACCTAGTTTTATGTGTATTTTGAATATCTATTTTCATACAAACTCAAATTATTTTTATGTATTTTTGTATATATTTCAATACAAATTTTAGTTAGGTTATGTGTATTTTGTAAATCTATTTTCATTCAAATATATATTATTTTATTGGTATTTTGTTCATTTATATTGATACGAATTTACATTATTTTATATGTACTTTGTATATATATTTTTATACGCATTTACATTATTTAATATTTATTTTGAATATATAATTTTATACAAATTCATGGTATTTTATGTGTATTTGTATATATATTTTCATATAAATTTACATTATTTTATGTGTATTTTGTTCATATATTTCATTACAAATTTACCTTATTTTATGTTTATTTTGTATGTGTATTTTGTACATTTATATTTATACAAATACACATTCTTTTATTGGTATTTTGTTTATTTATTTTGTCTCGAATTTACATTATTTTATGTGTATTTTGTATATCTATTTTCATACAAATACACATTCTTTTCATCATATTTTGTTTATTTATTTTGACACGAATGAACATTATTTAATATGTATTTTGTATATGTATTTTTATACGTATTTACATTATTTCAAGTGTATTTTGTATATATATTTCTATAGAAATCTACGTTATTTTATGTGTATTCGTATATATATTTTGAAACAAATTTACATTGTTTTATGTGTATTTTGCATATTTCTTCAATACAAATTTACCTTATTGTATATGCATTTTGTATATTAATTTTAATACAAATTTGATTAATCTATGTGTATTTTTGTATATGTATTTTTTTTTAAATATGCTTTATTTTATGGGTATTTTGCATCTTTATTTTCATACAAATTTACATTATTTTATTGATATTCTGTGTATTTATTTTGATATGATTTTACATTATTCTATGTGTATTTTGTATATATATTTTATATAAAATGTATTTGTTTTCATTTCATACAAATCTACATTATTTTATGTGTTTTTTGTACATGTATTTAAATACAAATTTAACTAGTTATATGTGGATTTTGTATATCTATTTTGTATGTATATTTTCATTGAAATTTACTCTATTTTATGAGTATTCGTATATATATTTTGATACAAATTTACATTATTGATATGTATTTTGCATATCTATTCCAATACAAATTTTCTTTATTGTACGTACATTTTGTATATTTATTTTAATAAAAATTTAATTATTTTATATGTATTTTTGTATATATATTTTTATGCAAATATGCGTTATTATATGGATATTTTCCATCTTTATTTTCATACAAATTTACATTATTTTATTGATAATCTCTTTATTTATTTTGATTCGATTTAACATTATTCTATGTGTTTTTTGTATATATTTTTTTATACATATTTACATTATTTAATGTTCATTTTGTATATATTTTTGATCCAAATTTACATTATTTTATGTGCTTTTGTTTATATATTTTCATACATATTTACATTATTTTAGGTGTTTTTTGTATATATATTTTTCTACGTATTTAAATTATTTTATGTGTATTTTGTATATACATTTTCATAAAAGAATTACGTTATTTTATTGTGTGTATAAGTATATATTTTGATACAAATTTTATACAAATTCATGTTATTTGATGTGCATTTGTATATATATTTTTATTTATATTATTTTATGTGTATTTTTTCATATATTTTATTACAAATTTACCTTATTTTATGTTTATTTTGTATATTTATTTCATTCAATTTTAAATTATTTTATGTGTAGATTTGTATTTGTATTTAGGTTATTTTATGTGTATTTTGTATATATATTTTCATCCAAAATTACATTATTTTATTGGTATTTCTTAATTTAATTCGATACGAATTTAGATTATTTCATAGGTATTTTGTATACATATTTTTATACTCATTTACATTATCTAATGTGTGTTTTGTATATATATTTTTATGCAAATTTATCTAATGTTCATTTTTGTACATATATTTTTATAGAAATTTGCGTTATTTTATGTATATAGTTTATATAAATTTACGTTATTTTATGTGCATTTTGTATATTTATATTTATACAAATACACATTCTTTTATTGGTATATTGTTTATTTACATTCATACGAGTTTACATTATTTTATGTGTATTTTGTATACATTTTTTTATACGTATTTACTTAATTTTATGTGTATTTTGTATATGTATTTTTATAGAAATCTACGTTATTTTATGTGTATTCGTATATATATTTTGAAACAAATTTACATTATTTTATATGTATTTTCCATATCTATTTCAATACAAATTTACCATATTGTATGTGCATTTTGTATATTTATTTTAATACAAGTTCAAATATTTAAGTGTATTTTGGTATCAATAATTTTATAAAAAATGCGTTATTTTAAAGGTATTTTGCATCTTAATTTTCATTTTATATGTACTTTGTATATATATTTTTATATGCTCTTACATTATTTAATATTTATTTTGAATATATATTTTTATACAAATTCATGGTATTTTATGTGTATTTGTATATATATTTTCATATAAATTTACATTATTGTATGTGTATTTTGTACATATATTTTATTACAAATCAACCTTATTTTATGTTTATTTTGTATGTGTATTTTGTATATTTATATTTATCCAAACACACTTTCTTTTATTGGTATTTTGTTTATTTATTTTAATTCGAATTTACAATATTTTATGTGTATTTTGAATACTTTTTTTTATACGTATTTAGTTAATTTTATGTGTATTTTGTATATATATTTTTTTAGAAATCTACGTTTTTTTATTTGTATTCGTATATATATTTTGAAACAAATTTACATTGTTTTATATGTATTTTTGCATATCTGTTTCAATACAAATTTACCTTATTGTATATGCATTTTGTATATTTATTTCAATAAAAATTTAAAAATTTTATGTGTATTTTGGTATATATATCTTTATAAGAAATGCGCTATTTTATGTGAATTTTGCATCTTTATTTTCATACAAATTTACATTATTTTATTAATATTCGGTGTATTTATTTTGATACGATTTTACATTATTCTATTTGTTTTTTGTATATACTTTTTTTATACATATTTACACTATTTAATGTGTATCTTGCATATATATTTTGTACAAATATATCATCTATTATCTATTTTCATACAAATACACATTCTTTTCATGATATTTTGTTTATTTATTTTGACACGAATTTACATTATTTGATATGTATTTTGTATATATATTTTTATACGTATTTACATAATTTCATATGTATTTTGTATATATATTTCTATAGAAATCTACTTTATTTTATGTGTATTCGTATATATATTTTGAAACAAATTTACATTGTTTTATATGTATTTTTGAATATCTCTTTTAAAACAAATTTACCTTACTGTATATGCATTTTGTATATTTATTTCAATACAAATTTAAATATTTTATGTGTTTTTTGGTATATATATTTTTATAAAAAATGCGATAATTTTTGGGAATTTTGCATCTTTATTTTCATACAAATTTACATTATTTTATTGATATTCTGTGTATTTATTTTGATACGATTTTACATTATTCTATTTGTTTTTTGTATATATTTTTTTATACACATTTACATTATTTATTTTTTTTATTTATTTTTTTTTTTTTTTTACGTTGTTGCCTATTGCGCCGGTAGGCATCTTCCCGGTGGGGCCTGATGGTCGGCCCAAGGCTTCTTCCAGGTGGGGCCTGATGGTCGGCCCAGCCCGTTCTGGCGCAGGCGAGTGTTTATAGTGGCGCCATCTTGCATTGGCTCATCCTGCCCCCCGGAACTCGTTCTTGATTCGCTTGGACGGCTTCCTCTAGAGTCCGGGTTGATGGGTGGTCTTCAGGACAGCATGTGGGTAGTTTTAAGCCACTCGGCGGTGACTGAAAAATCCGAGTGGTAGCGTGAGGATTCGAACCCGCGTCGTCCATCACGCGGCGAATGTGGGTCCAGTACGCTATCACTTCGGCCACCGCCTATGTGTATCTTGCATATATATTTTATACAAATTTACGTTATTTTAAGTGTGTTTGTTTATATATTTTCATTAAAATTTACATTATTTGATGTGTATTTTTTAAATGTATTTCAATACAAATTTACCTAATTTTACGTGTATTTTGTATATTTCTTTTCATATAAATTTAAATTATATACCAAAATACACATAAAATATTTAAATTTGTATTGAAATAAATATACAAAATGCATATACAGTAAGGTAAATTTGTATTGAAAGAGATATTAAAAAATACATATAAAGCAATGTAAATTTGTTTGAAAATATATATACGAATACACATAAAATAACGTAGATTTCTATAGAAATATGTATACAAAATACACATGAAATTATGTAAATACGTATAAAAATATATATAGAAAATACATATTAAGTATTGTAAATTCGTGTCAAAATAGATAAACAAAATATCATGAAAAAAATGTGTATTTGTATGAAAATTAATAATAGATAATAAATTTGTATGAAATATATATGAAAGATACACATTAAATATTGTAAATATGTATAAAAAAAATTATACAAAGAACAAATAGAATAATGTAAAATCGTATCAAAATAAATACACCGAATATTAATAAAATAATGTAAATTTGTATGAAAATAAAGATGCAAAATTCCCATCAAATAGCGGATTTCTTATAAAAAATATATATACCAAAATACACATAAAATATTTAAATTTGTATTGAAATAAATATACAAAATGCACATACAATAAGGTAACCTTCTATTGAAAGAGATATGCAAAAATACATATAAAACAATGTAAATTTGTTTCAAAATATATATACGAATACACATAAAATAACGTAGATTTCTATAAAAATATATATACAAAATACACATAAAATTAAGTAAATACGTATAAAAAAATGTAAACAAAATACACATAAAATAATGTAAATTACAATCAAAAAAAATAAACAAAATACCAATAAAAGAATGTGTATTTGTATAAATATAATTGTACAAAATACATATAAATAAATATAAAATAAGGTAAATTTGTAATGAAATATATTTACAAAATACACATAAAATAATGTAAATTTATATGAAAATATATACAAATACACATAAAATACCATAAATTTGTATAAAATTATATATTCAAAATAAATATTAAATAATGTAAATGCGTATAAAAATATATATACAAAGTACATATAAAATAATGTAAACTCGTATCAATATAAATCAACAAAATACCAATAAAATAATATATATTTGAATGAAAATAGATTTACAAAATACACATAACATAACTAAAATTTGTATTGAAATATATACAAAAATACATAAAAATAATTTGAGTTTGTATGAAAATAGATATTCAAAATACACATAAAACTAGGTAAATTTCTTTTGAAATATATATATAAAATACCCATAAAATATTGTAAATTTGTGTCAAAATATAAACAAATACACATAAAATAACGTAAATTTGTATGAAAAATATATACAAAATACACATAGAATAATGTCAAATCGTATCAAAATGAATGAGCAGAATATCAATAAAATAACGTAAATTTGTATGAAAATAAAGATGCAAAATACTCATAAAATAAAGCATATTTTTATAAAAATACATATATAAAAATACACATAGAATAATTAAATTTGTATTAAAATTAATATAAAAAATGCATATACAATAAGGTAAATTTGTATTGAAAAAATATGCAAAATACACATAAAAGTGTAAATTTGTTTAAAAATCTATATACGAATACATATAAAATAACGTAGATTTATATAGAAATATATATATACAAAATACACATGAAATGATGTAAATACGTATAAAAATATATATACAAAATACACATTAAATAATTTCAATTCGCGTCAAAATAAATAAACAAAATATCAAAAAAAGAATGTGTATTTGTATATAAATAGATATACAAAATACTCATAAAATAACCTAAGTTTGTATAAAACTATATACAAAAATACACAAAAATAATTTAAATTTGTATGAAAATAAATATACAAAATACACATAAAATTAGGTAAATTTGTATTGAAATACATATACAAAATACACATAAAATAATGGAAATTTGAATGAAAATATATAAACATATGCACTTAAAATAACGTAAATTTGAATCAAATATATATACAAAATACACATTAAATAATGTAAATATGTATAAAAAAATATATACAAAACACAAATAGAATAATGTAAAATCGTATCAAAAATAAATACACAGAATATTAATAAAATAATGTAAATTTGTATGAAAATAAAGATGCAAAATAGCCATAAAATAACGCATTTTTTATAAAAATATATTTTCCAAAATACACATAAAATATTAAAATTTGTATTAAAATAAATATAAAAAATGCACATACTATAAGGTAAATTTGTATTGAAATAGATATGTATCAAATATATATACAAAATACCCATTAAATAATGTAAATATGTATAAAAAATATATATATACAAAACACAAATAGAATAATGTAAAATCGTATCAAAATAAATACACAGAATATTAATTAAATAATGTAAATTTGTATGAAAATAAAGATACAAAATAGCCATTAAATAACGCATTTTTTATAAAAATATATACCAAAATACACATAAAATATTAAAATTTATATTAAAATAAATATAAAAAATACACATACTATAAGGTAAATTTGTATTGAAATAGATATGCAAAATATATATAAAACAATGTAAATTTGTTTCAAAATATATATACGAATACACATAAAATAACGTAGATTTCTATAAAAATATATACAAAATACACATAAAATGAAGTAAATACGTATAAAAAAATGAATACAAAATACACATAAAAATCGTATAAAAAAAATAAAAAAAAATACCAGCAAAATAATGTGTATTTGTATAAATATAAATATACAAAATACACATAAAATATCGTAAATTTGTATAAAACTGTATACAAAAATACACAGAAGTAATTGAATTTGTATGAAAATATATATACAAAATATCAATAAAAGAATGTGTATTTGTATGAAAATTGATATAGAAAATACACATAAAATAACCTAAATTTGTATAAAACTATATACAAAAATACACAAAAATTATTTAAATTTGTATGAAAATAAATATACAAAATACACATAAAACTAGGTAAATTTGTATTGAAATACGTATACAAAATACACTTAAAATAATGTAAATTTGAATGAAAATATATAAACAAATACATTTAAAATAACGTAAATTTGTATAAAATATATATAAAAAATACTCAAGAGAATGTGTATTTGTATGAATATAAATATACAAAATGCACATAAAATAACGTAAATTTGTATAAAACTATATACAAAAATACACAGAAGTAATTAAATTTGAATGAAAATAGATATACAAAATACACACAAAATAAGCTAAATTTGAATTGAAATATATATACAAAATTCATAAAATAAAGTAAATTCGTTTCAAAATATTTTTAACAAATACACATACAATAACCTAAATTTGTAAAAAAATATATAAACAAAATACACATTTAGTAATGTAAATACGTATAAAAAAATATTTACAAAATACACAAATAATCAAGTCATTCGTATCAAAATAAATAAACAAAAAACTAGCTAAATAATGTAAAATTGTATGAAAAAACATATACAAAATACACATAAAATAACGTTTTAAGTTTCTATAAAAATATATGTACAAAAATGCACATAAAATTAGTTTGCATAAAAAAATATATACAAAACACACATTAGAGAATGTAAATGAGTATAAAAATATGTATACAAAATACCTATGAAATAATCTAAATTCGTATCGAGTTAAATTAAGAAAATAACAATAAAATAATGTAATTTTGGATGAAAATATATATAGAAAACACACATAAAATAACCTAAATACAAATACAAATATACACATTAAATAATATAAAATTGAATGAAATAAATATACAAAATAAACACAAAATAAGGTAAATTTGTAATAAAATATGTGTAAGAATACACATAAAATAATATAAATTTATATGAAAATATATATACAAATACACAAAAAATAACATGAATTTGTATAAAATTTGTTTCAAAATATATACGAATACACACAATAAAATAACGTTATTTTTTATGAAAATGTATATATAAAATACACATAAAATAATTTAAATACGTAGAAAAATATATATACAAAATACACATAAAATAATGTGAATTCGTAAAAAATTCAATACACAAAATTCCAATAAAAGAATGTATATTTGTAAGAAAATATATATATAAAAAACAAATAAAATAACTTAAATTTGTATAAAAATATATACAAAAATACACAAAAATAATTTAAATTTGTTTGAAAATAGATATGCAAAATACACATAAAGTTAGGCAAATTTGTATTGAAATACATATACAAAACTCACATAAAATAATGTAAATTTGTATGAAAATATATAAACAAATACATATAAAATAACGAAAATTTGGATAAAATACATATACAAAATATACATTAAATATTTTAAATATGTATAAAAATATATTATATTCTATATTTTTATTGACATTTGCGTTATTTATGTGTATTTTGTATATGTTTTCTCATAGAAATTTACATTATTTTATTGGTATTTTGTCTATTTATTTTGATACGAATTACATGATTATTTGTGTATTTTGTACATTTTTTTATACGTATTTACATTATTAAATGTGTATTTTGTTTATATATTTTTATACAAATTTACGTTATTATATGTGTATTTGTATAAGTATTTTGATACAAATTTACATTATTTTATGTATTTTGTAAATATATTTCAATTCAAATTTAGCTTATTTTATGTGTATTATGTATATCTATTTATTTTAATACAAAATCAAATATTTTATGTTTTTTCGTATATATATTTTTATAAAAAATGCGTTATTTTATGGGTATTTTGCATCTTAATTTTCATACAAATTTACATTATTTTATTAATATTTTCTGTATTTATTTTGATACGATTTTACATTATTTTATTTGTGTTTTGTATATAGTTTTTTATATATATTTACATTATTTAATGTGTTTTTTGTATATATATTTGATACAAATTTACGTTATTTTAAGTCAATATGTTTATATATTTTCATTCAAATTTACATTATTTTATGTGTATTTTGTATATGTATTTCAATACAAATTTACCTAATTTTATATGTTTTTTGTATATTTATTTTCATACAAGTTTAAATTATTTTTGTGTATTTTTGTATATAGTTTTATACAAATTTAGGTTATTTTATGTGTATTTTGTATATCTATTTTCATACAAATACACATTCTTTTCATGATATTTTGTTTATTTATTTTGACATCAATTAATATTATTTAATGTGTATTTTGTATATATATTTTTATACGTATTTACATTATTTCAAGTGTATTTTGTATATATATTTCTATAGAAATCTACGTTATTTTATGTGTATTCGTATATATATTTTGAAACAAATTTACATTGTTTTATGTGTATTTTGCATATTTTTTCAATACAAATTTACCTTATTGTATGTGCATTTTGTATATTAATTTTAATATAAATTTGATTAATCTATGTGTATTTTTGTATACGTATTTTTATAAAAATATGCTTTATTTTATGGGTATTTTGCATCTTTATTTTCATACAAATTTACATTATTCATTATTCTAATATTACATTATTCTGTGTATTTATTTTGATATGATTTTACATTATTCTATGTGTATTTTGTATATATATATTATATAAAATGTATTTGTTTTCATTTCATACAAATCTACATTATTTTATGTGTTTTTTGTACATAAATTTAAATACAAATTTAACTAATTATATGTGTATTTTGTATATCTATTTTGTATGTATATTTTCATAGAAATTTACTCTATTTTATGAGTATTCGTATATATATTTTGATACAAATTTACATTACTGATGTGTATTTGCATATCTATTTCAATACAAATTTACTTTATTGTACGTGCATTTTGTATATTTATTTTAATACAAATTTAATTATTTTATATGTATTTTTGTATATATATTTTTATGCAAATATGCGTTATTATATGGATATTTTGCATCTTTATTTTCATACAAATTTACATTATTTTATTGATATTCTCTTTATTTATTTTGATACGATTTAACATTATTCTATGTGTATTTTGTATATATTTTTTTATACATATTTACATTATTTAATGTTCATTTTGTATATATATTTTATCCAAATTTACATTATTTTATGTGTATTTGTTTATATATTTTCATACAAATTTACATTATTTTATGTGTTTTTTGTATATATATTTTTCTACGTATTTAAATTATTTTATATTTGTATATATATTTGTATATACATTTTCATAAAAAAATTCCGTTATGTTATTGTGTGTATAAGTATATATTTTGATACAAATTTTATACAAATTCATGTTATTTAATGTGTATTAGTATATATATTTTCATACAAATTTATATTATTTTATGTGTATTTTTTCATATATTTTATTAGAAATTTACCTTATTTTATGTTTATTTTGTATATTTATTTTATTCAATTTTAAATTATTTTATGTGTATATTTGTATTTGTATTTAGGTTATTTTATGTATATTTTGTATATATATTTTCATCAAAAATTACATTATTTTACTGGTATTTTCTTAATTTAATTCGATACGAATTTAGATTATTTCATAGGTATTTTGTATACATATTTTTATACTCATTTACATTATCCAATGTGTGTTTTGTATATATATTTTTATGCAAATTTATTTTATGTTCATTTTTGTACATATATTTTTATAGAAATATGCGTTACTTTATGTATATTGTTTTATATAGATTTACGTTATTTTATGTGCATTTTGTATATTTATATTTATACAAATACACATTCTTTTATTGGTATATTGTTTATTTACATTTATACGAATTTACATTATTTTATGTGTATTTTGTATACATTTTTTTATACGTATTTACTTAATTTTAAGTGTATTTTGTATATGTATTTTTATAGAAATCTACGTTATTTTACGTGTATTATTTTTAAACAAATTTACATTATTTTATATGTATTTTGCATATCTATTTCAATACAAATTTACCTTATTGTATATGCATTTTGTATATTTATTTTAATACAAATTGAAATATTTTATGTGTATTTTGGTATCAATAATTTAAAAAAAAAATGCGTTATTTTATAGGTATTTTGCATCTTAATTTTCATACAAATTTACATTATTTTATTAATATTCTGAGTATATATTTTGATATGATTTTACATTATTCTATTTGTGTTTTGTATATATATTTTTTTGTACATATTTACATTATTTAATGTGTATTTTGTATATATATTTCATACAAATTTACGTTATTATATGTGTATTTGTTTATATATTTTCTTTCAAATTTACATTATTTTATGTGTATTTTGTATATGTATTTCAATACAAATTAACCTAATTTTAAGTGTATTTTGTATATTTCTTTTCATACAAATTTAAATTATTTTAGTGTATTTTTGTATATAGTTTTATACAAATTTAGGTTATTTTATGTACGCATTTACATTATTTAATGTGTGTTTTGTATATATATTTTTATCCAAAGTTACTTTATTTTACGTTCATTTTTGGACATATATTTTTATAGAAATTAGCGTTATTTTATATGTAATTGTATATGTTTTCTCATACAAATTTACATTATTTTATTGATATTTTGTTTATTTAGTTTGATACGAATTACATGATTATATGTGTATTTTGTAAATATTTTTTATACGTATTTACATTACTTAATGTGTATTTTGTTTATATATTTTTAAACAAATTCACGTTATTATATGTATTTTTATAAATATTTTGATACAAATTTACATTATTTTATGTATTTTGTATATACATTTCAATTCAAATTTAGCTTATTTTATCTGTATTTTGTAAATCTATTTTCATACGAATTTAATTACTTATGTGTATTTTTGTATATAGTTTTATACAAATTTACGTTATTTTATGTGGTTTTTGTATATTTATTTACATTGTTTTATTAATATTCTGTGTATTTATTTCGATACGATTTTACATTATTCTATTTGTGTTTTGTATATATTTTTTTATACATATTTACATTATTTAATGTGTTTTTTGTATATTTTAAAACAAATTTACGTTATTTTACGCGCATCTGTTAAAATATTTTGATACAAATTTACATTATTTTATGTATTTTGAAAATATAATTCAATACAAATTTAGTTTATTTTATGTGTATTTTGTATATCTATTTTCATTCGTATCAAAATAAATAAACAAAATAGCAATAAAATAATGTAAATTTGTATGAGAAAACATATACAAATACACATAAAATAACGCAAATTTCTAAAAAAATATATGTACAAAAATGCACATAAAATAAATAAATTTGCATAAAAATATATATACAAAACACACATTAAATAATGTAAATGCGTACATAAAATAACCTAAATTTGTATAAAACTATATACAAAAATACACAAAAATATTTAAAATTTGTATGAAAAGAAATATACAAAATACACATAAAATTAGGTAAATTTGTTTTGAAATACATATACAAAATACACATAAAATAATGTAAATTTGATTGAAAATATATAAACAAATACACTTAAAATAACGTAAATTTGTATAAAATATATGTGCAAGATACAATTTAAATAATGTAAATGTGTATAAAAAAATATATACAAAAAAGGAATAGAATAATGTAAAATCCTATCAATATAAATACACAGAATATCAATAAAATAATGTAAATTTGTATGAAAAGAAAGATGCAAAATTCCCATAAAATAGCGCAATTTTTATAAAAATATATATACCAAAATACACATAAAATATTTAAATTTGTATTGAAATAAATATACAAAATTCATATACAGTAAGGTAAATATGTATTGAAAGAGATATTCAAAAATACATATAAAACAAAGTAAATTTGTTTCAAAATATATATACGAATACACATAAAATAACGTAGATTTCATTAGAAGTATATATACAAAATACACATAAAATTATGTAAATACGTATAAAAATATATATATAAAATACATATCTAAGTAAATTTGTGTCAAAATAAATAAACAAAATATCATGAAAAGAATGTGTATTTGTATGAAAATAAATAATAGATAATAAATTTGTATGAAATATATACGCAAGATACACATTAAATAATGTAAATATGTATAATAAAAATATATACAAAAAATAAATAGAATAATGTGAAATCGTATCAAAATAAATACACCGAATATTAATAAAATAATGTAAATTTGTATGAAAATAAAGATGCAAAATTCCCATCAAATAGCGCATTTCTTATAAAATTATATATACCAAAATACACATAAAATATTTAAATTTGTATTGAAATAAATATACAAAATGCACATACAATAAAGTAAACTTGTATTGAAAGAGATATGCAAAAATACATATAAAACAATGTAGATTTGTTTCAAAATATATATACGAATACACATAAAATAACGTAGATTTCTATAGAAATATATATACAAAATACACATGAAATTATGTAAATACGTATAAAAATATATATACAAAATACATATTAAGTAATGTAAATTCGTGTCAAAATAAATAAACAAAATATCATGAAAAGAATGTGTATTTGTATGAAAATAAATAATAGATAATAAATTTGTATGAAATATATATGCAGGATACACATTAAATAATGTAAATATGTATAAAAAAAATATATACAAAAAACAAATAGAATAATGTAAAATCGCATCAAAATAAATACACCGAATATTAATAAAATAATGTAAATTTGTATGAAAATAAAGATGCAAAATTCCCATCAAATAGCGCATTTCTTATAAAAATATATATACCAAAATACACATAAAATATTTAAATTTGTATTGAAATAAATATACAAAATGCACATACAATAAAGTAAACTTGTATTGAAAGAGATATGCAAAAATACATATAAAACAATGTAAATTTGTTTCAAAATATATATACGAATACACATAAAATAACGTAGATTTCTATAGAAATATATATACAAAATACACATGAAATTATGTAAATACGTATAAAAATATATATACAAAATACATATTAAGTAATGTAAATTCGTGTCAAAATAAATAAACAAAATATCATGAAAAGAATGTGTATTTGTATGAAAATAAATAATAGATAATAAATTTGTATTAAATATATATGCAGGATACACATTAAATAATGTAAATATGTATAAAAAAAATATATACAAAAAACAAATAGAATAATGTAAAATCGTATCAAAATAAATACACCGAATATTAATAAAATAATGTAAATTTGAATGAAAATAAAGATGCAAAATTCCCATCAAATAGCGCATTTCTTATAAAAATATATATACCAAAATACACATAAAATATTTAAATTTGTATTGAAATAAATATTCAAAATGCACATTCAATAAGATAAATTTGTATTGAAAGAGATATGCAAAAATACTTATAAAATAATGTAAATTTGTTACAAAATATATATAAGAATACAAATAAAATAACGTAGATTTCTATAAAAATATATATACAAAATACACATAAAATTAAGTAAATACATATAAAAAAATGTATACAAATTTATATTATTTTATTGATATTCTGTGTATTTATTATGATACGATTTTACATTATTCTATGTATATTTTGTATATATATTTTATACAAATGTACGTTATTTTATGTGAATTTGTTTAAATTTCATACAAATTTACATTATTTTATGTGTATTTTGTACATCTATTTAAATACAAATTTTACTTATTATATGTGTATTTTGTATATCTATTTTCATAGAAATTGAAATTAATTTTGTGTATTTTTGTATATATTTTTATACAAATTTTCCTTATTTTATGTGTATATTGTATATTTATTTTCTTACAAATATACGTTCTTTAATCGGAATTTTGTTGATATATTATGATACGAATTTACATTGTCTTAGGTGTATTTGGTATATATATTTTTTTACTATTTACATCATTTTATATGTATTTTGTATGTATATTTTCATAGAAATTTATTCTATTTTATGTATTCGTATATATATTTTGTTTATTTATTTTGATACGAATTTACATTATTTTATGTGTATTTTGTATATATTTTTTTATACGTATTTACTTCATTTTATGTGTATTTTGTATATATATTTTTATAGAAATCTACGTTATTTTATGTGTATTCGTATATATATTTTGAAACAAATTTACATTGTTTTATATGTATTTTGCATAAGTATTTCAATACAAATTTACCTTATTGTATGTGTTTTTTATATATTTATTTTAATACAAATTTAATTATTTTATGTGTATTTTGGTATATATATTTTTATAAATAAAAAAAATGCGTTATTTGATGGGTATTTTGCCTCTTTATTTTCATACAAATTTACATTATTTTATTAATATTCTGTGTATTTATTTTGATACGATTTTACATTATTCTAATTGTGTTTTGTATATATTTTTTTATACAAATTTACGTTATTTTAAGTGTATTTGTTTATGTATTTTCATTCAAATTTATATTATTTTATGTGTATTTTGTATATGTATTTCAATACAAATTTACCTAATTTTATGTGTATTTTGTATGTATATTTTCATAGAAATTTACTCTATTTTATGTTTACTCGTATATATATTTTGATACAAATTTACATTATTGATGTGTATTTTACATATCTATTTCAATACAAATTTACTTTATTGTATATTTATTTCAATATAAATTTAATTATTTCATGTGTATTTTTGTATATATATTTTTATGGAAATATGCGTTTTTATAAGGGTATTTTGCATCTTTATTTTCATACAAATTTACATTATTTAATTGATATTCTGTTTATTTATTTTGATACGATTTAACATTATTCTATGTGTATTTTGTATATATATTTTTATACATATTTACATTATTTAATGTATATTTTGTATATATATTTTATCCAAATTTACGTTATTTTATGTGTATTTGTTTATATATTTTCATACAAATTTACATAGTTTTGTACAAATTTACGTTATTTTATGTGTATTTTGTATATGTATTTTTATACAAATACACAATCTTTTATTGATATTTTGTTTATTTATTTTGACACGAATTTACATTACTTAATGTCTATTTTGTATATATATTTTTATACGTATTTACAGCATCTCAAGTGCATTTTGTATATATATTTCTATAGAAATCTACGTTATTTTATGTGTATTCGTATATATATTTTGAAACAAATTTACATTGTCTTATGTATATTTTGCATATTTTAAAAAAATAATTACCTTAATGTATGTGCATTTTGTATATTACTTTTAATACAAATTTAATTATTGAATGTGTATTTTTGTATATATATTTTTATAAAAATATGCTTAATATTATGGGTATTTTGCACCTTTATTTTCATACAAATTTACGTTATTTTATTGATATTCTGTGTATTTATTTTGATACGATTTTACATTATTCTATGTGTATTTTTTATATATATTTTACACAAATGTACTTTATTTTATGTGTATTTGTTTTAATTTCTTACAAATTTACATTATTTTATGTGTATTTTGTACATCTATTTAAATACAAATTTAACTAATTATATGTGTATTTTGTATATCTATTTTCATACAAATTGAAATTATTTTTGTTTATTTTTTAATATATTTTCATACAAATTTTCGTTATTTTATGTATATTTTGTATATTTATTTTTCTACAAATATACGTTCTTTTATCTGAATTTTGTTTATTGAATTTGATACGAGTTTACCTTATTTTGTATATCTATTTTCATACAAATTTAATTACTTCTGTGTATTTTTGTATATAGTTTTATATAAATTTACGTTATTTTATATGTATTTTGTATATTTATATTTATACAAATACACATTCTTTTATTGGTATTTTGTTTATTTATTTTCATACGTATTTACTTCATTTTATGTGTATTTTGTATATATATTTTTATAGAAATCTACGCTATTTTATGTGTATTCGTATACATATTTTGTAACAAATTTACATTGTCTTAGATGTATTTTGCATAACTATTTCAATACAAATTTACCTTATTATATGTGTTTTTTATATATTTATTTTAGTAGAAATTTACTTTTTTTATGTGTATTTTGGTATATATATTTTTATAAATAAAAAAATGCGTTATTTTATGGGTATTTTGCCTCTTTATTTTCATACAAATTTACATTATTTTATTAATATTCTGTGTATTTATTTTGATACGATTTTACATTATTCTATTTGAGTTTTGTATATATTTTTTTTATACAAATTAACGTTATTTTAAGTGTATTTGTTTATGTATTTTCATTCAAATTTACATTATTTTATGTGTATTTTGTATATGTATTTCCATACAAATTTACCTAATTTTATGTGTATTTTGTATATTTATTTTCATACAAATTTAAAATATTTTTGTGTATTTTTGTATATAGTTTGATACAAATCTAGGTTATTTTATGTGTATTTTGAATATCTATTTTCATACAAATACACATTCTTTTATTGATATTTTGTTTATTTATTTTGACGCGAGTTTATATAATTTAATGTGTATTTTGTATATATATTTTTATACGTATTTACATCATTTCATGTGTATTTTGTATATATATTCCTATAGAAGTCAACGTTATTTTATGTGTATTCGTATATATATTTTGAAACAAATTTACACTGTTTTATGTGTATTTTGCGTATTTTTTCAATACAAATTTACCTTATTGTATGTGCATTTTGTATATTAATTTTAATACAAATTTAATTATTCTATGTGTATTTTTGTATATGTATTTTTTTTTAAATATGCTTTATTTTATGGGTATTTTGCATCTTTGTTTTCATACAAATTTAAATTATTTTATTGATATTCTGTGTACTTATTTTGATACGGTTTTACATTATTCTATGTGTATTTTGTATATATATTTTATACAAATGTACGTTATTTTATGTGTATTTGTTTTCATTTCATACAAATTTACATAATTTTATGTGTATTTTGTACATGTATTAAAATACAAATTTAACTAATTATATGTGTATTACAAATACACATTCTTTTATTGGTATTTTGTTTATTTATTTTGATACGAATTTATATTATTTTATGTGTATTTTGTATGCATTTTTTTATACGTATTTACTTCATTTTATGTGTATTTTGTATATATATTTTTATAGAAATCTACGTTATTTTATGTGTATTCGTATATATATTTTGAAACAAATTTACATTGTTTTATGTGTATTTTGCATATCTATTTCAATACAAATTTACCTTATGGTATGGGTTTTTTATATATTTATTTTAATACAAATTTAATTTTTTTATGTGTATTTGGTATATATATTTAAAAAAAAAAAGCGTTATTTTATGGGTATTTTGCCTCTTTATTTTCATACAAATTTACATTATTTTATTAATATTCTGTGTATTTATTTTGATACGATTTTACATTATTCTATTTGTGTTTTGTATATAATTTTTTATACAAATTTACGTTATTTTAAGTGTATTTGTTTATGTATTTTCATTCAAATTTACATTATTTTATGTGTATTTTGATTATGTATTTCAATACAAATTTACCTAATTATATGTGTATTTTGTATATTTATTTTCATACAAATTTAAAATATTTTTGTGTATTTTTGTATATAGTTTGATGCAAATTTAGGCTATTTTATGTGTATTTTGTATATCTATTTTCATAAAAATACACTTTCTTTTATTGATATTTTGTTTATTTATTTTGACGCGAATTTACATTATTTAATGTGTATTTTCTATATATATTTTTATACGTATTTACATCATCTCATGTGTATTTTGTATATATATTCCTATAGAAATCAACGTTATTTTATGTGTTTTCGTATATATTTTTTGAAACAAATTTACACTGTTTTATGTGTATTTTGCGTATTTTTACAATACTAATTAACGTTATTGTATGTGCATTTTGTATATTAATTTTAATACAAATTTAATTATTCTATGTGTATTTTTGTATATGTATTTAAAAAAAAAGATATGCTTTATTTTATGGGTATTTTGCATCTTTATTTTCATACAAATTTAAATTATTTTATTGATATTCTGTGTACTTATTTTGACACGATTTTACATTATTCTATGTGTATTTAGTATATATATTTTATACAAATGTACGTTATTTTATGTGTATTTGTTTTCATTTCATACAAATTTACATAATTTTACGTGTATTTTGTACATGTATTTAAATACAAATTGATATTATTTTTTTTTTTTGTATATATTTTTATAAAAATTTTCGTTATTTTATGTGTATTTTGGGTATTTATTTTCCTACACATATACGTTTTTTATCGGAATTTTGTTTATTTATTTTGATACGAATTTACATTTTCTTAGGTGTATTTGATATATATATTTTTATACTTATTTACATTATTTGATATGTATTGTGTATGTATATTTTCATAGAAATTTACTCTATTTTAGGTGTATTCGTATTGCAATATTATTGTATATAGTTTTATAATTAAAATATATATACAAATACACTTTAAATAACATGAATTTGTATAAAATTTGTATCAAAATATATACTTATACACACAATAAAATAACGTAATTTTTTTATGAAAATGTATATACAAAATACACATAAAATAATTTAAATACGTAGAAAAATATATATACAAAAAACACATGAAATAATGTAAATATGTATGAAAATATATAAACAAATACACATAAAATAATGTAAATTTGGATAAAATATATATCATAAAATAATGTAAATTTGTATCAAAATAAATAAACAAAATACCAATAAAAGAATGTGTATTTGTTTTGTATCAAACTATATACAAAAATACACAAAAATATTTTAAATTTGTATGGAAATAAATATACAAAATACACATAAAATTAGGTAAATTTGTATTGAAATACATACACAAAATACACATAAAATAATGTAAATTTGTATAAAAAAAATATGTACAAAACAAAAATAGAATAATGTAAAATCGTATCAAAATAAATACACAGAATATTAATAAAATAATGTAAATTTGTATGAAAATAAAGAAGCAAAAGACCCATAAAATAACGCATTTTTCTATTTATAAAAATATATATACCAAAATACACATCAAAAAATTAAATTTGTATTAAAATAAATATACAAAAAACACATACAATAAGGTAAAATTGTATTGAAATAGATATGCAAAATACATATAAAACAATGTAAATTTGTTTCAAAATATATATACGAATACACATAAAATAACGTAGATTTCTATAAAAATATATATACAAAATACACATAAAATGAAGTAAATACGTATAAAAAAATGTATACAAAATACACATAAAATAATGTAAATTCGTATCAAAATAAATAAACAAAATACCAATAAAAGAATGTGTATTTGTATAAATATAAATATACAAAATACACATAAAATAACGTAAATTTATATAAAACTATATACAAAAATACACAGAAGTAATTAAATTTGTATGAAAATATATACAAAATACACACAAAATAAGCTAAATTTGAATTGAAATATATACAAAATACATGAAATAAAGTAAATTTGTATCAAAATATTTATACAAATACACATATAATAACGTAAATTTGTATGAAAATATATAAACAAAATACACATTAAATAATATAAATACGTATAAAGAAATATGTACAACATACACATATAATCATGTAATTCGTATCAAAATTAATAAACAAAATACCAATAAAATAATATAAATTTGTATGAGTAAACGTGTATGTCGCATGTTTTTTCAATACAAATTTACCTTATTATATACGCATTTTGTATATTAATTTTAATACAAATTTAATTATTCGATGTGTATTTTTGTATCTGTATTTTTATAAACATATGCTTTATTTTTTGGTTATTTTGCATCTTTATTTTCATACAAATTTACATTATTTTATTGATATTCTGCTCATTCATTTTTTATACGAATTGACATTATACTATGTGTATTTTGGGTATATTTTTCATACAAATTTACGTTATTTTATGTGTATTTGCTTATATATTTTGACACAAATTTACAATATTTTATGGGTATTTTGTATATACTTTTCAAAAGAAATTTACCTAGTTTTATGTGTATTTTGTATATCTATTTTCATACAAACTCAAATTATTTCTATGTATTTTTGTATATATTTTAATACATATTTTAGTTATGTTATGTGTATTTTGTAAATTTATTTTCATTCAAATATATATTATTTTATTGGTGTTTTGTTGATTTATATTGATACGAATTTACATTATTTTATATGTACTTTGTATATATATTTTTATACGCTTTTACATTATTTAATATTTATTTTGAATATATATTTTTATACAAATTCATGGTATTTTATGTGTATTTGTATATATATTTTTATATAAATTTACATTATTTTATGTGTATTTTGTACATATATTTTTTTACAAATCTACCTTATTTTATGTTTATTTTGTATGTGTATTTCTATATTTATATTTATCCAAATACACATTCTTTTATTGGTATTTTGTTTATTTATTTTAATTCGAATTTACATTATTTTATGTGTATTTTGTATACATTTTTTTATACGTATTTACTTAATTTTATGTGTATTTTGTATATATATTTTTATAGAAATCTACGTTTTTTTATTTGTATTCGTTTATATATTTTGAAACAAATTTACTTTGTTTTATATGTATTTTTGCATATCTCTTTCAATACAAATTTACCTTATTGTATGTGCATTTTGTATATTTATTTCAATGCAAATTTAAATATTTTATGTGTTTTTTGGTATATATATGTTTATAAGATTACGAAAATTTGAATAAAAATATATACAAAAAAACAAAAAAATAAATTTCAATTTGTATGAAAATAGATATACAAAATACACATATAATTAGTTAAATTTGTATTTAAATACATGTACAAAATACAAATAAAATAATGTAAATTTGTTTGAAATGAAAACAAATTCACATAAAATTCGCGTCAAAATAAATAAACAAAATATCAATTAAAGAATGTGTATTTGTATGAAAATAGATATACAAAATACACATAAAATAACCTAAATTTTTTTCAAACTATATACAAAAATAAACAAAAATATCTTAAATTTGTATGAAAATAAATATACAAAATACACATAAAATTAGGTAAATTTGTATTGAAATACATACACAAAATACACATAAAATAATGTAAATTTGAATGAAAATACATAAACAAATACACTTAAAATAACGTAAATTTGTATAAAAAAATATGTACAAATCACAAACAGAATAATGTAAAATCGTATCAAAATAAATACAGAGAATATTAATAAAATAATATAAATTTGTATGAAAATAAAGAAGCAAAATACCCATAAAATAACGCTTTTTTTTTATAAAAATATATATACCAAAATACACATCAAAAAATTAAATTTGTATTAAATTAAATATACAAAAAACACATACAATAAGGTAAATTTGTATTGAAATAGATATGCAAAATACATATAAAACAATGTAAATTTGTTTCAAAATATATATACGAATACATATAAAATAACGTAGATTTCTATAAAAATATTTATACAAAATACACATAAAATGAAGTAAATACTTATAAAAAAATGTATACAAAATACACATAAAATAATGTAAATTCGTATCAAAATAAATAAACAAAATACCAATAACAGAATGTGTATTTGTATAAATATAATATACAAAATACACATAAAATAACGTAAATTTATATAAAACTATATACAAAAATACACAGAAGTAATTAAATTTGTATGAAAATATATACAAAATACACACGAAATAAGCTAAATTTGAATTGAAATATATATACAAAATACATGAAATAAAGTAAATTTGTATCAAAATATTTATACAAATACACATATAATAACGTAAATTTGTATGAAAATATATAAACAAAATACACATTAAATAATGTAAATATGTATAAAAAAATATGTACAAAATACACATATAATCATGTAATTCGTATCAAAATAAATAAACAAAATACCAATAAAATAATATAAATTTGTATGAGTAAACGTGTATGTTGCATATTTTTCAATACAAATTAAACTTTTATGTATATTAATTTTAATACAAATTTAATTATTCGATGTGTATTTTTGTATCTGTATTTTTATAAACATATTCTTTATTTTTTGGGTATTTTGTCTCTTTATTTTCATACAAATTTACATTATTTTATTGATATTCTGCTCATTCATTTTGATAGGAATTGACATTATTCTATATGTATTTTGTATATATTTTTCATACAAATTTACGTTATTTTATGTGTATTTGTTTATATATTTTGACACAAATTTACAATATTTTATGGGTATTTTATATATACATTTCAAAAGAAATTTACCTAGTTTTATGTGTATTTTGAATATCTATTTTCATACAAACTCAAATAATTTCTATGTGTTTTTGTTTATATTTTAATACAAATTTTAGTTATGTTAAGTGTATTTTGTAAATTTATTTTCATTCAAATATATATTATTTTATTGGTGTTTTGTTGATTTATATTGATACGAATTTACATTATCTTATATGTACTTTGTATATATATTTTTATACGCTTTTCCATTATTTAATATTTATTTTGAATATATATTTTTATACAAATTCATGGTATTTTATGTGTATTTGTATATATATTTTCATATAAATTTACATTATTTTATGTGTATTTTGTACATATATTTTATTACAAATCTACCTTATTTTATGTTTATTTTGCATGTGTATTTTGTATATTTATATTTATCCAAATACACATTCTTTTATTGGTATTTTGTTTATTTATTTTAATTCGAATTTACGTTCTTTTAACGGAATTTTGTTTATTTATTTTTGATACGAATTTTAATTTTTTTAGGTGTATTTGATATGTATATTTTTATACTTATTTAAATAATTTTATATGTATTTTGAATATATATTTTCATAGAAATTTACTCTATATGTATATGTATAGAAAATACACATGAAATAATATAAATTCGTATCGAAATAAATGAACAAAATACCGATAAAATAATGTAATTTTGAATGAAAATATATATAGAAAATACACATAAAATAACGTAAATACAAATAAATATATACACATAAAATGATTTGAATTTGAATGAAAATAGATATAAAAATAAACTTAAAATAAGGCAGATTTATAATGAAATATATATACAAAATACACATAAAATAATGTAGATTTGTTTCAAAATAACGTAGATTTCTATAGAAATATATATACAGAATACACATGAAATGTTGTAAATACGTATAAAAATATATATACAAAATACACATTAAACAATGTAAATTCGTGTCAAAATAAATAATTAAAATATCAATAAAAGAATGAGTATTTGTATGAAAATACATATACAAAATACACATAAAATAACGTAAATTTGTATAAAACTATATATAAAAATACACAAAAATAAATTAAATTTGTATGAAAATAAATATACAAAATACACATGAAATTAGGTAAATTTGTAAAGAAATACATATACAAAATACACATAAAATAATGTAAATTTGAATGAAAATATATAAACAAATACACTTAAATTAACATAAATTTGTATAAAATATATATAAAAAATACTCATTAAATAATGTAAATATGTATAAAAAATATATATACAAAACACAAATAGAATAATGTAAAATCGTATTAAAATAAATACACAGAATGTAAATAAAATAATGTAAATTTGTATGAAAATAAAGATGCAAAATACCCATAAAATAACGCATTTTTTATAAATATACAAAATACACATGAAAGGATGTAAATACGTATAAAAATATATATACAAAATAAACATTAAATAATGTAAATTCGCATTAAAATAAATAATCAAAATGTTAATAAAAGAATGTGTATTTGTATGAAAATAAATATACAAAACACACATAAGATAACATAAATTTGTATAAAACTATATACAAAAATACACAAAAATAATTTAAATTTGTATGAAAATAAATATACAAAATACACATAAAATTAGGTAAATTTGTATTGAAATACTTATACAGAAACACATAAAATGCTGTAAATTTGAATTAAAATACATAAACAAATACACTTAAAATAACGTAAATTTGTATAAAAAAAAATATATAGAAAACACAAATAGAATAATGTAAAATCGTATCATAATAAATACACAGAATATTAATAAAATAATGTAAATTTGTATGAAAATAAAGAAGCAAAATACCCATAAAATAACACATTTTTTTTAAATATATATACAAAAATACACATAAAAAAATTTATTTGTATTAAAATAAATATACAAAATACACATACAATAAGGTAAATCTGCATTCAAATAGATATGCAAAATACATATAAAACAATGTAAATTTGTTTCAAAATATATATACGAATACACATAAAATAACGTAGATTTGTATAAAAATATATATACAAAATACACGTAAAATGAAGTAAATACGTATAAAAAAAATGTATACAAAATGCACATAAAATAATGTAAATTCGTATCAAAATAAATAAACAAAATACCAATAAAAGAATGTGTATTTGTATAAATATAAATATACAAAATACACATAAAATAACGTAAATTTGTATAAAACTATATACAAAAATACACAGAAGTAATTAAATTCGTATGAAAATAGATATAAAAAATACAGATAAAATAAGCTAAATTTGAATTGAAATGTATATACAAAATACATAAAATAATGTAAATTTGTATCAAAATATTTATAAAAATACATATAATAACGTAAATTTGTTTAAAAATATATAAACAAAATACACATTAAGTAATGTAAATACGTATAAAAAATATGTACAAAATACACATATAATCATGTAATTCGTATCAAACTAAATAAACAAAATAGCAATAAAATAATGTAAATTTGTATGAGAAAACATATACAAATACATATAAAATAACGCTAATTTCTATAAAAATATATGTCCAAAAATGAACGTAAAATAAATTAACTTTGGATAAAAATATATATACAAAACACACATTAAATAATGTAAATGCGTACATAAAATAACCTAAATTTGTATAAAACTATATACAAAAATACACAAAAAAATTTAAATTTGTATGAAAGGAAATATACAAAATACACATAAAATTAGGTTAATTTCTATTGAAATACATATACAAAATACACATAAAATAATGTAAATTTGAAAGAAAATATATAAACAAATACACATATAATAACGTAAATTTGTATGAAATATATATACAAAATATACATTAAATAATGTAAATATGTATAAAAAAATATATACAAAACACAAATAGAATAATGTAAAATCGTATCAAAATATATACACAGAATATTAATAAAATAATGTAAGTTTGTATGAAAATTAAGATGCAAAATACCTATAAAATAACGCATTTTTTATAAAATTATTGATACCAAAATGCACATAAAATATTTGAATTTGTATCAAAATAAATATACAAAATGCACATACAATAAGGTAAATTTGTATTGAAATAGATATGCAAAATACATATAAAATAATATAAATTTGTTTCAAAATATATATGCGAATACACATAAAATAACGTAGATTTCTATAAAAATACATATACAAAATACACATAAAATTAAGTAAATACGTATAAAAAAATGTATACAAAATACATATAAAATAATGTAAATTCGTATAAATATAAATAAACAATATAGCAATAAAAGAATGTGTATTTGTATAAATGTAAATATACAAAATGCACATAAAATAACGTAAATTTATATAAAACTATATACATAAAATAACGCAAATTTCTATAAAAATATATGTACAAAAATGAACATAAAATAAATTTGCATAAAAATATATATACAAAACACACATTAGATGATGTAAATGAGTATAAAAATATGTATAAAAAATACCTATGAAATAATCTAAATTCGTATCGAATTAAATTAAGAAAATACCAATATAATAATGTAATTTTGGATGAAAATATATATACAAAATACACATAAAATAACCTAAATACAAATACAAATATACACATAAAATAATTTAAAATTGAATGAAATAAATATTCAAAATAAACATAAAATAAGGTAAATTTGTAATGAAATATATGAAAAAATACACATGAAATAATATAAATTTGTATGAAAATATATATACAAATACACATTAAATAACATGAATTTGTATAAAATTTGTATCAAAATATATCCTTATACACACAATAAAATAACGTAGTTTTTTTATGAAAATGTATATACAAATTACACAAAATAATTTAAATACGTAGAAAAATATATATACAAAAAACACATAAAATAATGTAAATATGTATGAAAATATATAAACAAATACACATAAAATAATGTAAATTTGGATAAAATATATATACAAAATGAACATTAAATAATGTAAATATGTATAAAAGAAATATATACAAAAAACACATAGAATAATGTTAAATCGTATCAAAATAAATAAAGAGAATATCAATAAAATAATGTAAATTTGTATGAAAATAAAGATGCAAAATATCCATATAATAACGCATATTTGCATAAAAATATATATACAAAAATACATATAAAATAATTAAATTTGTATTAAAATAAATATACAAAATGCACGTACGATAAAGTAAATTTGTATTGAAATAGATATGCAAAATACACATTAATAATGTAAATTTGTATGAAAATATATATACGAATACTCATAAAATAGAGTAAATTTCTATGAAAATATACATACAAAATAGATATACAAAATACACATATAACTAGATAAATTTGTATTTAAATACATGTACAAAAAACACATAAAATAATGTAGATTTGTATGAAATAAAAACAAATACATTTTATATAAAAAATATATACAAAATACACATAGAATAATGTAAAAACATATCAAAATATATACACAAAATATCAATAAAATAATGTAAATTTGTATGAAAATAAAGATGCAAAATACCCATAAAATAAAGCATATTTTTATAAAAATACATATACAAAAATACACATAGATTAATCAAATTTGTATTAAAATTAATAGACAAAATGCACATAAAATAAGGTAAATTTGTATTGAAAAAATATGCAAAATACACATAAAACAATGTAAATTTGTTTCAAAATATATATACGAATACACATAAAACAACGCAGATTTCTATAGAAATATGTATACAAAATACACTTGAAATAATGTAAATACGTATAAAAATATATATACAAAATACACATTAAATAATGTTAATTCGTGTCAAAATAAATAAACAAAATATCATGAAAAGAATGTGTATTTGTATGAAAATAGATATACAAAATACACATAAAATAACCTAAATTTGTATAAAACTATATACAAAAATACACAAAAATAATTTAAACTTGTATGAAAATAAATATACAAAAAACATATAAAAATAGGTAAATTTGTATTGAAATACATATACAAAATACACAAAAAATAATGTAGATTTGAATGAAAATATATAAACATATAGACTTAAAATAACATAAATTTGTATCAAATATATAAACAAAAAAAACATTAAATAATGTAAATATGTATAAAAAAAATATATACAAAACACAAATAAAATAATGTAAAATCGTATCAAAATAAATACAGAAAATATTAATGAAATAATGTAAATTTGTATGAAAATTAAGATGCAAAATACCCATAAAATAACGCATTTTTTATAAAAATATATATACGAAAAAACATAAAATATTTGATTTTGTATTAAAATAAATAGATATACAAAATACATATAAAATAAGCTAAATTTGAATTGAAATATATATACAAAATACATAAAATAATGTAAATTTGTATCAAAATACTTATACAAATACACATATAATAACGTAAATTTATATAAAAATATATAAACAAAATACACATTAAATAATGTAAATACGTATAAAAAAATGTACAAAATACACAAATAATCATGTAATTCGTATCAAAATAAATAGACAAAATACCAATAAAATAATCTAAATATCTATGAGAAAACATATACAAAATACACATAAATAACGCAAATATCAATAAAAATATATATAATATAATATATTTTTATACATATTTAAAATATTTAATGTATATTTTGTATATATATTTTATCTAAATTTACGTTATTTTATATGTATTTGTTTATATATTTTAATACAAATTTACATTATTTTATGTGAGTTTTGTATATGTATTTCAATACAAATTTGCCTAACTTTATGTGTATTTTGCACATCTATTTTCAAACAAATTTAAATTATTTTTGTGTATTATAGTATATATTTTTATACAAATTATACTTATATTATTTGTTTTTTGTATATATATTTTCCTACAAATATACATTCTTTTATTGGAATTTTGTGTATTTAATTTTTTACGAATTTACATTATTTTGTGTATTTTGTATATATATTTTTCTACGTATTTAAATTATTTTATGTGTATTTTATATATACATTTTCATAAAAATTTACGTTATTTTATTGTGTGTATTCGTATATATTTTGAAACATTTTATACAAATTCATGTTATTTTATGTGTATTTGTATATATATTTTCATACAAATTTATATTATTTTATGTGTATTCTTACATATATTTTATTACAAATTTACCTTATTTTATGTTTATTTTGTATATTTATTTCATTTAATATAATCAAATTTAAATTTATTGTATATGCATTTTGTATATTAATTTTAATACAAATTTAATTATTCTATGTGTATTTTTCTATATGTATTTTTATAAAAATATGCTTTATTTTATGGGTATTTTGCATCTTTATTTTCATACAAATTTACGTTATTTTATTGATATTCTGCTCATTCATTTTGATACGATTTGACATTATTCTATGTGTATTTTGTATATATTTTTCATACAAATTTACGTTATTTTATGTGTATTTGTTTATATATTTTGATAAAAATTTACAATATTTTATGGGTATTTTGTATATATATTTCAAAAGAAATTTACCTATTTTTATGTGTATTTTGAATATCTATTTTCATACAAACTCAAATTATTTTTATGTATTTTTGTATATATTTCAATACAAATTTTAGTTAGGTTATGTGTATTTTGTAAATCTATTTTCATTCAAATATATATTATTTTATTGATATTTTGTTCATTTATATTTATACGAATTTACATTATTTTATATGTACTTTGTATATATATTTTTATACGCATTTACGTTATTTAATATTTATTTTGAATATATAATTTTATACAAATTCATGGTATTTTATGTGTATTTGTATATATATTTTCATATAAATTTACATTATTTTATGTGTATTTTGTTCATATATTTCATTACAAATTTACTTTATTTTATGTTTATTTTGTATGTGTATTTTGTACATTTATATTTATACAAATACACATTTTTTTATTGGTATTTTGTTTATTTATTTTGTTTCGAATTTACATTATTTTATGTGTATTTTGTTTACATTTTTTTATACGTATTTACTTAATTTTATGTGTATTTTGTATATATATTTTTATAGAAATCTACGTTATTTGATTTGTATTCGTACATATATTTTGAAACAAATTTACATTGTTTTATATGTACAATAAGGTAAATTTGTATTGAAATAGATATGCAAAATATATATAAAGCAATGTAAATTTGTTTCAAAATATGTATACGAATACACATAAAATAATGTAGATTTCTATAAAAAATATATATACAAAATACACCTAAAATGAAGTAAATACGTTTAAAAAAATGTATGCAAAATACACAGAGAATAATGTAAATTCGTATCAAAATAAATAAACAAAATACAAATAAAAGAATGTGTATTTGTATAAATATAAATATACAAAATACACAGAAAATAACGTAAATTTATATAAAACTATATACAAAAATACACAGAAGTAATTAAATTTGTATTAAAATATATACAAAATACACACAAAACAAGCTAAATTTGAATTGAAATATATAGACAAAATACATTAAATAAAGTAAATTTGTATCAAAATATTTATACAAATACACATATAATAACGTAAATTTGTATGAAAATATATAAACAAAACACACATTAAATAATGTAAATACGTATAAAAAAATGTGTACAAAATACACATATAATCATGTAATTCGTATCAAAATAAATAAACAAAATACCAATAAAATAATATAAATTTGTATGAGTAAACGTCTATAAATATAAATGTACAAAATACACAAACAAAATAAACATAAAATAAGGTAAATTTGTAATGAAATATATGTACAAAATACACATAAAATAATGTAAATTTATATGAAAATATATATAGAAATACACATAAAATACCATGAATTTGTATAAAATTATACATTCAAAATAAATATTAAATAATGTAAATGCGTATAAAAATATATATAAAAAGTACATATAAAATAATGTAAATTCGTATCAATATAAATCAACAAAATACCAATAAAATAATATATATTTGAATGAAAATAGATTTACAAAATACACATAACATAACTAAAATTTGTATTGAAATATATACAAAAATACATATAAATAATTTGAGTTTGTATGAAAATAGATATTCAAAATACACATAAAACTAGGTAAATTTCTTTTGAAATATATATACAAAATGCCCATAAAATATTGTAAATTTGTGTCAAAATATATAAACAAATACACATAAAATAACGTAAATTTGTATGAAAAATATATACAAAATACACATAGAATAATGTCAAATCGTATCAAAATGAATGAGCAAAATATCAATAAAATAACGTAAATTTGTATGAAAATAAAGATGCAAAATACCCATAAAATAAAGCATATTTTTATAAAAATACATATACAAAAATTTACATTATTTGATATGTATTTTGTATATATATTTTTATACGTATTTATATAATTTCATATGTATTTGGTATATATATTTCAATAGAATTCTACTTTATTTTATGTGTATTCGTTTATATATTTTGAAACAAATTTACATTGTTTTATATGTATTTTTGAATATCTCTTTTAATACAAATTTACCTTACTGTATATGCATTTTGTATATTTATTTCAATACAAATTTAAATATTTTATGTGTATTTTGGTATATATATTTTTATAAAAAATGCGATAATTTTTGGGAATTTTGCATCTTTATTTTCATACAAATTTACATTATTTTATTGATATTCTGTGTATTTATTTTGATACGATTTTACATTATTCTATTTGTTTTTTGTATATATTTTTTTATACACATTTACATTATTTAATGTGTATCTTGCATATATATTTTATACAAATTTACGTTATTTTAAGTGTATTTGTTTTTATATTTTTATTCAAATTTACATTTATTTTAATTCGAAATCACATTATTTTATGTGAATTTTTTATACATTTTTTTATACGTATTTACTTAATTTTATGTGTATTTTGTATATATATTTTTATAGAAATCTACGTTTTTTTATTTGTATTCGTATATATATTTTGAAACAAATTTACATTGTTTTATATGTATTTTTGCATATCTCTTTCAATACAAATTTACCTTATTGTATGTGCATTCTGTATATTTATTTCAATGCAAATTTAAATATTTTATGTGTATTTTGGTATATATATTTTTATAAGAAATGCGCTATTTTATGGGAATTTTGCATCTTTATTTTCATACAAATTTACATTATTTTATTAATATTCGGTGTATTTATTTTGATACGATGTTACATTATTCTATTTGTTTTTTGTATATACTTTTTTTATACATATTTACATTATTTTATGTGTATCTTGCATATATTTTTTATACAAATTTATTATCTATTATCTATTTTCATACATATACACACTATTTTCATGATATTTTGTTTATTTATTTTGACACGAATTTACATTATTTGATATGTATTTTGTATATATATTTTTATACGTATTTACATAATTTCATATGTATTTTGTATATATATTTCTATAGAAATCTACTTTATTTTATGTGTATTCGTATATATATTTTGAAACAAATTTACATTGTTTTATGTTTTTTTGAATATCTCTTTCAATACAAATTTACCTTACTGTATATGCATTTTGTATATTTATTTCAATACAAATTTAAATATTTTATGTGTATTTTGGTAAATATATTTTTATAAAAAATGCGATAATTTTTGGGAATTTTGTATCTTTATTTTCATACAAATTTACATTATTTTATTGATACTCTGTGTATTTATTTTATACGATTTTACATTATTCTATTTGTTTTTTGTATATATATTTTTTATACACATTTACATTATTTAATGTGTATCTTGCATATATATTTTATACAAATTTACGTTATTTTAAGTGTATTTGTTTATATATTTTCATTCAAATTTACATTATTTTATGTGTATTTTGTATATGTATTTCAATACAAATTTACCTAATTTTATGTGTATTTTGTATATCTTTTCAAACAAATTTAAATTATTTTTGTGTATTTTTGCATATAGTTTTATACAAATTTAGGTTATTTTATGTACCCATTTACATTATTTAGTGTATGTTTTGTATACATATTTTTTTGCAAATTTACTTTATTTTATGTGCATTTTTGTACATATATTTTTATAGAAATTTGCGTTATTTGTATATGTTTTCTCATACAAATTTACATTATTTTATTGCTATTTTGTTTATTTATTTTGATACGAATTACATGATTATATGTGTATTTTGTACATATTTTTTATACGTATTTACATTACTTAATGTGTATTTTGTTTATATATTTTTAAACAAATCTACATTATTATATGTATTTGTATAAATATTTTGATACAGATTTACATTATTTTATGTATTTTGTATGTACATTTCAATTAAATTTAGCTTATTTTAGCTGTATTTTGTATATATATTTTCATACAAATTTAATTACTTCTGTGTATTTTTGTATATAGTTTTATACAAATTTACGATATTTTATGTGTATTTTGTATATTTATATTTTTACAAATACATTCTTTTACTGGTATTTTGTTTATTTATTTTGATACGATTTTATGTATTTTTGTATTCATTTTTTATACGTATTTACTTCATTTTATGTGTATTTTGTATATATTTTTATAGAAATCTACGTTATTTTATGTGTATTCGTACATATATTTTGAAACAAATTTACATTGTTTTATATGTATTTTGCATATCTATTTCAATACAAATTTATATATTTACTTTATTTTATGTGCATTTTTGTACATATATTTTTTTTGAAATCTGCGTTATTTTATGTGTATTTGTATATGTTTTCTCATACAAATTTACATTATATTATTGCTCTTTTGCTGATTTATTTTGATACAAATGAAAATAGATATACAAAATATACATAAAATAAACTAAATTTGTATTGAAATATATATACAAAATACATAAAATAATGTAAATTTGTATCAAAATATTTTAACAGATGCGCATAAAATAACGTAAATTTGTTTTAAAATATACAAAATACACATTAAATAATGTAAATATGTATAAAAAAATATATACAAAACACAAATAGAATAATGTAAAATCGTATCAAAATAAATACACAGAATATTAATAAAACAATGTAAATTTGTATGAAAATAAAGATGCAAAATACCCATTAAATAACGCATTTTTTATAAAAATATATATAGCAAAATACACATGAAAAAATTAATTTGTATTAAAATAAATATACAAAATACACATAGAATAAGGTAAATCTGTATTGAAATAGATATGCAAAATACATATAAAACAATGTAAATTTGTTTCAAAATATATATACGAATACACATAAAATAACGTAGATTTGTATAAAAATATATATACAAAATACACATAAAATGAAGTAAATACGTATAAGAAAATGTATACAAAATACACATAAAATAATGTAAATTCGTATCAAAATAAATAAACAAAATAGCAATAAAAGAATGTGTATTTGTATAAATATAAATATACAAAATACACATAAAATAACGTAAATTTGTATAAAACTATATACAAAAATACACAGAAGTAATTAAATTCGTATGAAAATAGATATACAAAATATAGATAAAATAAGCTAAATTTGAATTGAAATGTATATACAAAATACATAAAATAATGTTGATTTGTATCAAAATATTTATAAAAATACCCATAAAATAACGCATTTTTTTTATTTATAAAAATATATATACCAAAATATACATAAAAAAATTAAATTTGTATTAAAATAAATATACAAAAAACACATACAATAAGGTAAATTTGTATTGAAACAGATATGCAAAATACATATAAAACAATGTAAATTTGTTTCAAAATATATATACGAATACACATAAAATAACGTAGATTTCTATAAAAATATATATACAAAATACACATAAAATGAATTAAATACGTATAAAAAAATGTATACAAAATACACATAAAATAATGTAAATTCGTATCAAAATAAATATACAAAATACCAATAAAAGAATGTGTATTTGTATAAATATAAATATACAAAAAATATATAAAATAACGTAAATTTATATAAAACTATATACAAAAATACACAGAAGTATTTTAATTTGTATGAAAATAGATATACAAAATAAGGTAAATTCGTTTCAAATTCAATAAACAAAATTCAGATAAAAGAACGTATATTTCTAGAAAAAATAAATATACAAAATACACATTAAATAACGAAAATTTGTATGAAAATATATAAAAAAATAAACAAAAATAATTTCAATTTGTATGAAAATAGATATACAAAATACACATGTATTTTGTATATCTATTTTCGTACAAATTTAATTACTTTTGTGTATTTTTACATATAGTTTTATATAAATTTACGTTATTTTATTTGTATTTTGTATATTTATATATATACAATACACATTCTTTTATTAGTATTTTGTTTATTTATTTTGATACGAGTTTACATTATTTTATGTGTATTTTGTATACCTTTTTTATAAGTATTTGCTTCATTTTATGTGTATTTTGTATATTTATTTTCATAGAAATCTACGTTATTTTATGTGTATTCGTATATATATTTTGAAAAAAATTTACATGGTTTTATATGTATTTTGCATATCTATTTCAATACAAATTTTCCTTATAGTATGTGCATTTTGTATATTTATTTTAATACAAATTCAAATATTTTATGTGTGTCTTGGTATAAATATTTTTATAAAAAATGCGTTATTTTATGGGTATTTTGCATCTTAATTTTCATACAAATTTACATTATTTTATTAATATTCTGTGTATTTATTTTGATACGATTTTATATTATTCTATTTGTTTTTTTGTATATATTCTTATATACATATTTACATTATTTAATGTGTATTTTTTATATACATTTTATACAAATTTACGTTATTTTAAGTGTATTTGTTTATATATTTTCATTCAACTTTACATTATTTTATGTGTATTTTGTAAATGTATTTCAAAACAAATTTACCTAATTTTATGTGTATTTTGTATATTTATTTTCATACAAATTAAAATTATTTTTGTGTATTTTTGTATATAGATTTATACAAATTTAGGTGATTTTATGTGTATATTATATATCTATTTTCATACAAATACACATTCTTTTATTGATATTTTGTTTATTTACTTTGACGCGAATTTACATTATTTAATGTGTATTATATATATATATATATATATATATATATATATATATATATATATATATATATATATATATATATATATATATATATATATATATATATATATATATATATATATATATATATATATATATATATATATATATATATATATATATATATATATATATATATATATATTTATACGTGTTTACATCATTTGATGTGTATTTTGTATATATATTTCTATAGAAATCTACGTTGATTTATGAGTATTCGTATATAGATTTTGAAACAAATTTACACTGTTTTATGTGTATTTTGCATACTTTTTCAATACAAATTTACCTTATTGTATATGCATTTTGTATATTAATTTTTATTCAAATTTAATTATGCTATGTGTATTTTTGTATATGTATTTTTATAAAAATATGCTTTATTTTATGGGTATTTTGCATTTTTATTTTCATACAAATTTACATTATTTTATTTATATTCTGTTTTTTTTTTTTTGAAACAATTTTACATTATTCTATGTGTATTTTGTATATCTATTTTTATACGTATTTACTTAATTTTATGTGTATTTTGTATATATATTTTTATAGAAATCTACGCTATTTTATGTGTATTCGTATATATATTTTGAAACAAATTTACATTGTTTTATATGTATTTTTGCATATCTCTTTCAACACAAATTTACCTTATTGTATGTGCATTTTGTATATTTATTTCAATACAAATTTAAATATTTTATGTATTTTGGTATATATATTTTATAAGAAATGCGCTATTTGATGGGAATTTTGCATCTTTATTTTCATACAAATTTACATTATTTTATTAATTTTCGGTGTATTTATTTTGATACGATTTCACATTATTCTATTTGTTTTTTGTATATATTTAATTAATACATATTTACATTATTTAATGTGTATCTTGCATCTTTTATCGTAATTTTGTTTATTTATTTTTATACGAATTTACATTATTTTAGGTGTATTTGATATGTATATTTTTATACTTATTTATATCATTTTATTTGTGTTTTGAATATATATTTTCATAGAAATTTACTCTATTTTATGGGTATTCGTATATATTTTGATACAAATTTACATTATTTATGTTTATTTTGCATATCTATTTCAATACAAATTTACCATATTGTATATGTATTTTGTATATTTATTTTAATACAAATTTAATTATTTTATGTGTATTTTTGTAAAAATATGCGTTATTATTTGGGTATTTTGCATCTTTATTTTCATACAAATTTACATTATTTTATTGATATTCTGTTTATTTATTTTGATACGATTTTACATTATTCTATGTGTATTTTGTATATATATTTTTATACACATTTACATTATTTAATGTATATTTTGTATATATATTTTATATAAATTTACGCTATTTTATGTGTATTTCTTTATATATTTTCATACAAATTTACAATATTTTATGTGTAATTTGTATATGTATTTCAATACAGATTTGCCTAATTTTATGTGTATTTTGCATATCTATTCTCAAACAAATTTAAATCATTTTTATGTATTTTTTATATATTTTTATACAAATTTTAGTTATTTTATTTGTATTTTGTATTTATATTTTCCTACAAATATACATTCTTTTAGTGGAATTTTGTTCATTTATTTGCATAAGAATTTACATAATTTTATGTGTATTTTGTATATATATTTTTCTACGTATTTACATTATTTTATGTGTATTTTTTATATATATTTTCATAAAAATTTGCGTTATTTTATTGTGTGTATTCGTATATGATTTGATACAAATTTACATTATTTTATGTTTATTTTGCATATCTATTTCAATATAGATTTACCTTATTGTATGTGTATTTTGTATATTCATTTTAATACAAATTTAATTACTTTATGTGTACTTTGTATACATTTTCTTATACGTATTTACTTCATTTAATGTGTATTTTGTATATATATTTTTATAGTAGTCTACGTTATTTTATGTGTATTGGTATATATATTTTGAAGCAAATTTACATTGTTTTATATGTATTTAGCATATCTATTTCAATATAAATCTACCTTATTGTATGTGCATTTTGTTTATTTATTGTAATACAAATTTAAAAAATTTATTATTTTGGTATATATATTTTTATAAAAAGAGTTTTATATAAATTTAAAATATTTTATGTGTATTTTGTATATCTATTTTCATACAAATACACATTTTTTATTGATATTTTGTTTATTTATTTTGACGCAAATTCACATTATTTAATGTATTGTGTATATATTTTATACGTATTTACGTCATTTCATGTGTATTTTGTATATATATTTCTATAAAAATATATGTTATTTTATGTGTATTCGTATATATATTTTGAAACAAATATACATTGTTTTATGTGCATTTTGCATATTTTTTCAATATATATTTACCTTATTGTACGTGCATTTTGTATATTAATTTTAATACAAATTTAATTATTCTATGTGTATTTTTGTATATGTATTTTCATAAAAAAATGCTTTATTTTATGGGTATTTTGCATCTTTATTTTCATACAAATTTACATTATTTTATTGATATTCTGTGTATTTATTTTGATACGATTTTGCATTATTCTATGTATATTTTGTATATATATTTCATACAAATGAACGTTATTTTATGTGAATTTGTTTTCATTTCATACAAATTTACATTATTTTATGTGTATTTTGTACATGTATTTAAATACAAATTTAACTAATTATATGTGTATTATGTATATCTATTTTCATACAAATTTAAATTAATTTTGTGTATTTTAGTATATATTTTTATTCAAATTTTCGTCATTTTATGTGAATTTTGTATATTTATTTTCCTACAAATATACGTTCTTTTATCGGAATTTTGTTTATTTATTTTGATACGAGTTTTCATTATTTTAGGTGTATTTGATATATATATATTTTTATACTTATTTACATAATTTTATATGTATTTTGAATATATATTTTCATAGAAATTTACTCTATTTTATGTGTATTCGTATATATATTTTGATACAAATTTACATTATTTATGTGTATTTCGCATATCTATTTCAATACAAATTTTCTTTATTGTATGTGCCTTTTGTATATTTATTTTGATGCAAATTTAATTATTTTATGTGTATTTTTGTATATATATTTTTAAACAAAAATGCGTTATTATATGGGTATTTTGCATCTTTATTCTCATACAAATTTACATTGTTTTATTGATTGTCTGTTTATTTATTTTGATACGATTTAACGTTATTCTGTGTATTTTGTATATATATTCTTAGACATATTTACATTATTTAATGTATATTTTGTACATATATTTTATGGAAATTTACGTTATCTTATGTGTATTTGTTTATATATTTTCATACAAATTTACATTATTTTATGTGATTTTTTATATGTATTTCAATAAAAATTTGCCTAATTTCATTTGTATTTTGCATATCTATTTTCAAACAAATTTAAATTATTTTTGTGTATTTTTGTATTATTTTTATACAATTTTTTTTTATTTTATTTGTATTTTGTATATATATTTTCCTACTCATATACATTCTTTTAGAGGAAATTTTGTTTATTTATTTTGATACGAATTTACATTATTTTACGTGTATTTTGAATATATATTTTTCTATGTATTTACATTATTTTATGTATATTTTGTATATATATTTCATAAAATTTACTTAATTTTATTGTGTGTATTCGTATATATTTTGATAAAAATTTTCATTATTTTATGTGTTTTTTGCATATCTATTTCAATAAAAATCTACCTTATTGTATGTGTATTTTGTATATTTATTTTAATACAAATTTAATTATTTTATGTGTATTTTTGTATATATTTTTTTTTAAATATGAGATATTTTATGGGTATTTTGCATCTTTAATTTTATAAATTTTTACATTACGTACATATCTTTTATACGTATTTACATTATTTAATGTGTATTTTGTTTATTTATTTTTATACAAATTTACGTTATTATATGTGTATTTGAATATATATTTTGATACAAATTTACATTATTTTATGTATTTTCTATATTTATTTCAATTCAAATTTAGCTTATTTTATGTGTCTTTTGTATATCTATTTTCATACAAATTTAATTATTTTTGTTTATTTTTGTATTAAGTTTTATACAATTTTACGTTATTTTATGTGTATTTTGTATATTTATATTTATACAAGTAAACATTCTTTTATTGGCATTTAGTTTATTTATTTTGATACGAATTTACATTATTTTATGTGTATTTTGTATACATTTTCTTATACGTATTTTCTTCATTTTAAGTGTATTTTGTATATATATTTTATAGACATCTACGTTATTTTATGTGTATTCGTATGTATATTTTGAAACAAATTTACATTGTTTTATATGTATTTTGCATATCTATTTCAATACAAATTTACCTTATTGTATGTGCATTTTGTATATTTATTGTAATACAAATTTAAATATTTTATGTGCATTTTGGTATATATTTTTTCATAAAAAATCCGTTGTTTTATGGGTATTTTGCATCTTTATTTTCATACAAATTTACATTATTTTATTAATATTCTGTTTATTTATTTTGATACTATTTTACATTATTCTATTTGTGTTTTGTATATTTTTTTATACATATCTACATTATTTAATGAGTATTTTCTATATATATCTCATACAAATTTTCGTTATTTTAAGTGTATTTGTTTATATATTTTATTCAAATTTATATTATTTTATGTGTATTTTGTATATGTATTTCAATAGAAATTTACCTAATTTCATGTGTATTTTGTATATATATTTTATACAAATTGAAATTATTTTTTGTGTATTTTTGTATAGAGTTTTATACAAATTTACAATATTTTATGTGTATTTTGTATATCTATTTTCATACAAATACACATTCTGTTATTGATATTTTGTTTATTTATTTTGATGCGAATTTACATTATTTAATGTGTATTGTGTATATATATTTTTATACGTATTTACGTCATTTCATGTGTATTTTGTATATATATTTCTATAGAAATATACGTTATTTTATGTGTAATCCTATATATATTTTGAAACAAATATACATTGTTTTATGTGCATTTTGCATATTTTTTCAATACAAATTTACCTTATTGTACGTGCATTTTGTATATTAATTTTAATACAAATTTAGCTTTTCTATGTGTATTTTTGTATATGTATTTTTATAAAAATATGCTTTATTTAATGGGTATTTTGCATCTTTATTTTCATAAAAAATTACATTATTTTATTGATATTCTGTGTATTTATTTTGATACGATTTTACATTATTCTATGTATATTTTGTATATTTATTTTATACCAATGTACGTTATTTTATGTGAATTTGTTTTCATTTCATACAAATTTACATTATTTTATGTGAATTTTGTACATGTATTTAAATACAAATTTAACTAATTATATGTGTATTTTGTATATCTATTTTCATACAAATATATATGTATATGTATAGAAAATACACATGAAATAATCTAAATTCGTATCGAAATAAATGAACAAAATACCGATAAAATAATGTAATTTTGAATGAAAAAATATATAGAAAATACACATAAAATAACGAAAATACAAATAAATATATACACATAAAATGATTTGAATTTGAATGAAAATATATATAAAAATAAACTTAAAATAAGGCAAATTTATAATGAAATATATGTACAAAATACACATAAAATAATGTAGATTTGTTTCAAAATATATATACGAATACACATAAAATAACGTAGATTTCTATAGAAATATATATACAAAATACACATGAAATGTTGTAAATACGTATAAAAATATATATACAAAATACACATTAAATAATGTAGATTCGTGTCAAAATAAATAATTAAAATATCAATAAAAGAATGTGTATTTGTATGAAAATACACATAAAATAACGTAAATTTGTATAAAACTATATATAAAAATACAGAAACATAAGTAAAATTTGTATGAAAATAAATATACAAAATACACATAAAATTAGGTAAATTTGTAAAGAAATACATATACAAAATACACATAAAATAATGTAAATTTGAATGAAAATATATAAACAAATACACTTAAATTAACATAAATTTGTATAAAATATATATAAAATATACTCATTAAATAATGTAAATATGTATAAAAAATATATATACAAAACACAAATAGAATAATGTAAAATCGAATTAAAATAAATAGACAGAATGTAAATAAAATAATATATATTTGTATGAAAATAAAGATGCAAAATACCCATAAAATAACGCATTTTTTATAAATATACAAAATACACATGAAAGGATGTAAATACGTATAAAAATATATTTACAAAATACACATTAAATAATGTAAATTCGCGTCAAAATAAATAAACAAAATGTCAATAAAAGAATGTGTATTTGTATGAAAATAAATATACAAAATACACATAAGATAACATAAATTTGTATAAAACTATATACAAAAATACACACAAATAATTTAAATTTGTATGAAAATAAATATACAAAATACACATAAAATTAGGTAAATTTGTAAAAAAAATACATATAAAACACATAAAATACTGTAAATTTGAATGAAAATACATAAACAAATACACTTAAAATAACGTAAATTTGTATAAAAAAATATATACAAAACACAAATAGAATAATGTAAAATCGTATCAAAATAAATACACAGAATATTAATAAAATAATGTAAATTTGTATGAAAATAAAGAAGCAAAATACCCATAATATAACGCATTTTTTTTAATATATATACAAAAATACACATAAAAAATTTATTTGTATTAAAATAAATATACAAAATACACATACAATAAGGTAAATCTGTATTGAAATAGATATGCAAAATACATATAAAACAATGTAAATTTGTTTCAAAATATATATACGAATACACATAAAATAACGTGGATTTGTATAAAAATACACGTAAAATGAAGTAAATACGTATAAAAAAAATATATACAAAATACACATAAAATAATGTAAATTCGTATCAAAATAAATAAACAAAATACCAATAAAAGAATGTGTATTTGTATAAATATAAATATACAAAATACACAAAAATAACGTAAATTTGTATAAAACTATATACAAAAATACACAGAAGTAATTAAATTCGTATAAAAATAGATATACAAAATAAAGATAAAATAAGCTAAATTTGAATTGAAATGTATATACAAAATACATAAAATAATGTAAATTTGTATCAAAATATTTATAAAAATACATATAATAACGTAAATTTGTTTAAAAATATATAAACAAAATACACATTAAGTAATGTAAATACGTATAAAAAATATGTACAAAATACACATATAATCATGTAATTCGTATCAAACTAAATAAACAAAATAGCAATAAAATAATGTAAATTTGTATGAGAAAACATATACAAATATATATAAAATAACGCTAATTTCTATAAAAATATATGTCCAAAAATGAACGTAAAATAAATTAACTTTGGATAAAACTATATATATACAAAACACACATTAAATAATGTAAATGCGTACATAAAATAACCTAAATTTGTATAAAACTATATACAAAAATACACAAAAATAATTTAAATTTGTATGAAAAGAAATATACAAAATACACATAAAATTAGGTTAATTTCTATTGAAATACATATACAAAATACACATAAAATAATGTAAATTTGAAAGAAAATATATAAACAAATACACATATAATAACGTAAATTTGTATGAAATATATATACAAAATACACATTAAATAATGTAAATATGAATAAAAAAATATATACAAAACACAAATAGAATAATGTAAAATCGTATCAAAATATATACACAGAATATTAATAAAATAATGTAAATTTGTATGAAAATTAAGATGCAAAATACCTATAAAATAACGCATTTTTTATAAAATTATTGATACCAAAATACACATAAAATATTTGAATTTGTATCAAAATAAATATACAAAATGCACATACAATAATGTAAATTTGTATTGAAAGAGATATGCAAAAATACATATAAAACTATGTAAATTTGTTTCAAAATATATATACGAATACAAATAAAAAAACGTAGATTTCTATAAAAATATATATACAAAATACACTTAAAATTAAGTAAATACGTATAAAAAAAATGTATACAAAATACACATAAAATAAAGTAAATTCGAATTAATTTAAATAAACAAAATACCAATAAAAGAATGTGTATTTGGATAAATATAAATATACAAAATACACATACAAAATAAACATAAAATAAGGTAGATTTGTAAAAAAATATATGTACAAAATACACATAAAATAATGTAAATTTATATAAAAATATATATACAAATACAGATAAAATACCATGAATTTGTATAAATATATATATTTAAAATAAATATTAAATAATGTAAAAGCGAATAAAAATATATATACAAAGTACATATAAAATAATGTAAATTCGTATCAATATAAATCAACAAAACACCAATAAAATAATATATATTTGAATGAAAATAAATTTACAAAATACACATAACATAACTAAAATTTGTATTAAAATATCTACAAAAATACATAGAAATAATTTGAGTTTGTATGAAAATAGATATACAAAACACACATAAAACTAGGTAAATTTCTTTTGAAATGTATATACAAAATACCCATAAAATATTGTAAATTTGTGTCAAAATATATAAACAAATACACATAAAATAACGTAAATTTGTATGAAAAATATATGCAAAATACACATAAAATAATGTCAATTCGTATCAAAATGAATGAGCAGAATATCAATAAAATAGTGTAAATTTGTATGAAAATAAAGATGCAAAATACCCAAAAAATAAAGCATATGTTTATAAAAATACAGATACAAAAATACACATCGAATAATTAAATTTGTATTAAAATTAATATACAAAATGCGTATATAATAAGGTAAATTTGTATTGAAAAAATATGCAACATACACGTTTACTCATACAAATTTATATTATTTTATTGGGTTTTGTTTATTTATTTTGATACGAATTACATGATTATATGTATATTTTGTACACATTTTTTTATACGTATTTACATTATTTAATGTGTATTTTGTTTATATATTTTCATACAAATTTATGTTATATGTGTATTTGTATAAATATTTTGATACAAATTTACTTTATTTCATGTATTTTGTATATATATTTCAATTCAAATTTAGCTTATTTTGTGTGTATTTTGTATATATTTTCATACAAATTTAATGACTTCTGTGTATTTATGTATATAGTTTTATATAAATGTACGTTATTTTATGTGTATTTTGTATATTTATATTTATACAAATACACATTCTTTTATTGGTATTTTTTTTATTTGTTTTGATACGAATTTACATTATTTTATGTGTATTTTGTATACATTTTTTTATACGTATTTACTTCATTTTGTGTACTTTGTATATATATATTTATAGAAATCTACGTTATTTTATGTGTATTCGTACACATATTTTGAAACAAATTTACATTGCTTTATATGTATTTTGCGTATCTGTTTCAATACAAATTTACCTTATTGTATGCGTTTTTTATATATTTATTTTAATACAAATCAAATTTTTTATGTGTATTTTGGTATATATATTTTTATAAAAAAAAAAAAAGTGTTATTTTATGGGTATTTTGCCTCTTTATTTTCATACAAATTTACATTATTTTATTAATATTCTGTGTATTTATTTTGATACGATTTTACATTATTCTATTTGTGTTTTATATATATTTTTTTATACAAATTTACGTTATTTTAAGTGTATTTGTTTATGTATTTTCATTCAAATTTACATTATTTTATGTGAATTTTGTATATGTATTTCCATACAAATTTACCTAATTTTATGTGTATTCTGTATATTTATTTTCATACAAATTTATAATATTTTTGTGTATTTTTGTATATAGTTTGATACAAATTTAGGTTATTTTATGTGTATTTTGAATATCTATTAAATATATATACAAAATACATATGAAATTATGTAAATACGTATAAAAATATATATACAAAATACATATCAAATAATTTAAATTCGTGTCAAAATAAATAAACAAAATATCATGAAAAGAATGTGTATTTGAATGAAAATAGATAATACATAATAATTTTGTATAAAATATATATGCAAGATACACATTAAATAATGTAAATATGTATAAAAAAGTATATACAAAAAACAAATAGAATAATGTAAAATCGTATCAAAATAAATACACCGAATATTAATAAAATAATGTAAATTTGTATGAAAATAAAGATGCAAAATTCCCATAAAATAGCGCATTTCTTATAAAAATATATATAACAAAATACACATAAAATTTTAAAATTTGTATTGAAATAAATATACAAAATGCATATACAATAAGATAAATTTGTATTAAAAGATATATGCAAAAATACATATAAAACAATGTAAATTTGTTTGAAAATATATATACGAATACAAATAAAAAAACGTAGATTTCTATAAAAATATATATACAAAATACACATAAAATTAAGTAAATACGTATAAAAAAATGTATTCAAAATACACATAAAATAATGTAAATTCGAATTAAAATAGATAAACAAAATACCAATAAAAGAATGTGTATTTGGATAAATATAAATATACAAAATACACATACAAAATAAACATAAAATAAGGTAGATTTGTAATAAAATATATGTACAAAATACACATACAATAATGTAAATTTATATGAAAATATATATACAAATACACATAAAATACCATGAATTTGTATAAAAATATATATTCAAAATAAATATTAAATAATGTAAGAGCGTATAAAAATATATATACAAAGTACATATAAAATGAAAATTAAGATGCAAAATACCTATAAAATAACGCATTTTTTATAAAATTATCGATACCAAAATACACATAAAATATTTGAACTTGTATTAAAATAAATATACAAAATGCACATACAATAAGGTAAATTTGTATTGAAATAGATATGTAAAATACATATAAAATAATGTAAATTTGTTTCAAAATATATATACGAATACACATAAAATAACGTAGATTTCGATAAAAATACATATAAAAAATACACATAATATTAAGTAAATACGTATAAAAAAATGTATACAAAATACACATAAAATAATGTAAATTCGTATAAATGTAAATAAACAATATACCAATAAAAGAATGTGTATTTGTATAAATATAAATATACAAAATGCACATAAAATAACGTAAATTTATATAAAACTATATACATAAAATAACGCAAATTTCTATAAAAATATATGTACAAAAATGAACATAAAATAAATTTGCATAAAAATATATATATACAAAACACACTTTAGATAATGTAAATGAGTATAAAAATATGTATACAAAATACCTATGAAATAATCTAAATTCGTATCGAATTAAATTAAGAAATACCAATAAAATAATGTAATTTTGGATGAAAATATATATACAAAATACACATAAAATAACCTAAATACAAATACAAGTATACACATAAAATAATTTAAAATTGAATGAAATAAATATACAAAATAAACATAAAATAAGGTAAATTTGTAATGAAATATATGAAAAAATACACATAAAATAATATAAATTTGTATGAAAATATATATACAAATAAACATTAAATAACATGAATTTGTATAAAATTTGTGTCAAAATATGTACTTATACACACAATAAAATAACGTAATTTTTTTATGAAAATGTATATACAAAATACACATAAAATAATTCAAATACGTAGAAAAATATATATACAAAAAACACATAAAATAATGTAAATTTGTATGAAAATATATAAACAAATACACATAAAATAATGTAAATTTGGATAAAATATATATACAAAATGAACATTAAATAATGTAGATATGTATAAAAAAAATATATACAAAATACACATAGAATAATGTTAAATCGTATCAAAATAAATAAAGAGAATATCAATAAAATAATGTAAATTTGTATGAAAATAAAGATGCAAAATATCCATATAATAACGCATATATGCATAAAAATATATATACAAAAATACATATAAAATAGTTAAGTTTGTATTAAAATAAACATACAAAATGCACGTACAATAAAGTAAATTTGAATTGAAATAGATATGCAAAATACACATCAATAAAGTAAATTTGTATCAAAATGTATATACGAATACTCATAAAATAGAGGAAATTTCTATGAAAATATACATACAAAATAGATATGCAAAATACACATATAACTAGTTAAATTTGTATTTAAATACATGTACAAAAAACACATAAAATAATGTAGATTTCTATGAAATGAAAACAAATACATTTTATATAAAATATATATACAAAATACACATAGAATAATGTAAAATCATATCAAAATAAATACACAGAATATCAATAAAATAATTTAAATTTGTATGAAAATAAAGATGCAAAATACCCATAAAATAAAGCATATTTTTATAAATATACATATACAAAAATACACATAGATTAATCAAATTTGTATTAAAATTAATATACAAAATGCACATACAATAAGGTAAATTTGTATTGAAAAAATATGCAAAATACACATAAAATAATGTAAATTTGTTTCAAAATATATATACGAATACACATAAAATAACGAAGATTTCTATAGAAATATATATACAAAATACACTTGAAATAATGTAAATACGTATAAAAATATATATACAAAATACACATTAAATAATGTTAATTCGTGTCAAAATAAATAAACAAAATATCATGAAAAGAATGTGTATTTGTATGAAAATAGATATACAAAATACACATAAAATAACCAAAATTTGTATAAAACTATATACAAAAATACACAAAAATAATTTAAACTTGTATGAAAATAAATATACAAAAAACATATAAAAATAGGTAAATTTGTATTGAAATACATATACAAAATACACATAAAATAATGTAAATTTGAATGAAAATATATAAACACATAGACTTAAAATAACGTAAATTTGTATCAAATATATATACAAAAAAAACATTAAATAATGTAAATATGTATAAAAAAATATATACAAAACACAAATAAAATAATGTAAAATCGTATCAAAAGAAATACAGAAAATATTAATAAAATAATGTAAATATGTATGGAAATTAAGATGCAAAATACCCATAAAATAGCGCATTTCTATAAAAATATAAATACGAAAAAACATAAAATATTTGATTTTGTTTTAAAATAAATAGATATACAAAATACACATAAAATAAGCTAAATTTGAATTGAGATATATATACAAAATACATAAAATAATGTAAATTTGTATCAAAATACATATACAAATACACATATAATAACGTAAATTTGTATAAAAATATATAAACAAAATACACATTAAATAATGTAAATACGTATAAAAAAATGTAAAAAATACACAAATAATCATGTAATTCGTATCAAAATAAATAGACAAAATACCAATAAAATAATGTAAATTTCTATGAGAAAACATATACAAAATACACATAAATAACGCAAATATCAATAAAAATATATATAATATAATATATTTTATACATATTTAAAATATTTAATGTATATTTTGTATATATATATTTTATCCAAATTTACGTGATTTTATATGTATTTGTTTATATATTTTCATACAAATTTACATTATTTTATGTGAGTTTTGTATATGTATTTCAATACAAATTTGCCTAACTTGATGTGTATTTTGCATATCTATTTTCAAACAAATTTAAATTATGTTGTGTATATTTGTATATATTTATACAAATTTTAGTTATTTTATTTGTTTTTGTATATATATTTTCCTACAAATATACATTCTTATATTGGAATTTTGTGTATTTAATTTTTACGAATTTACATTATTTTATGTATTTTGTATATATATTTTCTACGTATTTAAACTATTTTATGTGTATTTTATATATACATTTTCATAAAAATTTACGTTATTTTATTGTGTGTATTCGTATATATTTTGAAACATTTTATACAAATTCATGTTATTTTATGTGTATTTGTATATATATTTTCATACAAATTTATATTATTTTATGTGTATTCTTACATATATTTTATTACAAATTTACCTTATTTTATGTTTATTTTGAATATTTATTTCATTCAATTTTAAATTATTTAATGTGTATATTTGTATTTGTATTTAGGTTATTTTATGTGTGTTTTCTACATATATTTTCATCCAAAATTACATTATTTTATTATTATTTTCTTAATTTAACTCGATACGAATTTAGATTATTTCATAGGTATTTTGTATACATATTTTTATACTCATTTACATTATCTAATGTGTGTTTTGTATATATTTTTTTATGCAAACTAATTTTATGTGCATTTTTGTACATATATTTTTATAGAAACTTGAAACGTTATTTTATGTGTATTTTGTATATGTTTTCTCATACAAATTTACATTATTTAATTAGTTTTTGTTTATTTATTTTGATACGAAGGACTTGATTATTGGTGTATTTTGTAAATATTTTTTTTATACGTATTTACATTACTTAATGTGTATTTTCTTTATATATTTTTTTTACAAATTTACGTTATTATATGTGTATTTGTTAAAAATATTTTGAAACGAATTTACTTTATTTTATGTATTTTGTATATATATTTCAACTCAAATTTAGCTTATTTTGTGTGCTTTGTATATCTATTTTCATACAAATTTAATTACTTCTGTGTATTTTTGTATATAGTTTTATATAAATTTACGTTATTTTATGTGCATTTTGTATATTTATATTTATACAGATACACATTCTCTTATTGGTATTTTGTTTATTTATATTTATACGAATTTACATTATTTTACGTGTATTTTGTATACATTTTTGATTCGTATTTACTTAATTTTATTTGTATTTTGTATATATATATTTATAGAAATGTACGTTATTTTATGTGTATTCGTATATATATTTTGAAACAAATTTACATTGTTTTATATGTTTTTTGCATATCTATTTCAATACAAATTTACCTTATTGTATGTGCATTTTGTATATTTATTTTAATACAAATTCAAATATTTTATGTGTATTTTGGTATATATAATTTTATAAAAAATGCGTTATTTTATAGATATTTTGTTCATACAAATGTACATTATTTTATTAATATTCTGTGTATATATTTTGATACGATTTTATATTATACTATTTGTGTTTTGTATATATTTTTTTATACATATTTTCATTATTTAATGTGTATCTTGCATATATATTTTATACAAAAATGAAAATTCGTATCAAAATAAATAAACAAAATTCCGATAAAAGAACGTATATTTGTAGGAAAATAAATATACAAAATACTCATAAAATTACGAAAATTTGAATAAAAGTATATACAAAAAAACAAAAAAATAAATTTCAATTTGTATGAAAATTGATATACAAAATACACATATAATTAGTTAAATTTGTATTTAAATACATGTACAAAATACACATAAAATAATGTAAATTTGTATGAAATGAAAACAAATTCACATAAAATAACGTACATTTGTATAAAATAGATATACAAAATATACATAGAATAATGTCAAATCGTATCAAAATAAATGCACAGAATATCAATAAAATTATGTAATTTTGTATGAAATTAAAGATGCAAAATACCCATAAAATAAAGCATATTTTTTTTAAAATACATATACAAGAATACACATAGAATTATTAAATTTGTATTAAAATTAATATACAAAATGCAGGTACAATAAGGGAAATTTGTATTGAAAAAATATACAAAATGCACATAAAACAATGTATATTTGTTTCAAAATATATATACGAATACACATAAAATAACGTATATTTCTATAGAAATATATATACAAAATACACATGAAATGACGTTAATACGTATAAAAATATATATATACACAATACACATTAAATAATGTAAATTCGCATCAAAATAAATAAACAAAATATCAATAAAAGAATGTGTATTTGTATGAAAATAGATATACAAAATACACATAAAATATTGTAAATTTGTATAAAACTCTATTAAAAAAATACACAAAAATAATTTAAATTTGTATAAAAATATATATACAAAATACACATAAAACTAGTTAAATTTCTATTGAAATACATATACAAAATAAACATAAAATAATGTAAATTTGAATGAAAATATAAAGACAAATACACTTAAAATAACGTAAATTTGTATGAAATATATATAGAAAATACACATTAAATAATGTAAATATGTATAAAAAAAATATATACAAAACACAAATAGAATAATGTAAAATAGTATCAAAATAAATACACAGAATATTAAAATAATATGAATTTGTATGAAAATAAAGATGCAAAATACCTATAAAATAACGCATTTTTATGAAAATATATATACCAAAATACACATAAAATATTTAAATTTGTACAATAAATATATACACATACAATAAGGTAAATTTGTATTGAAATAGATATGCAAAATACACATAAAACAATGTAAATTTGTTTCAAAATATATATGAATACATAAAATAACGTAGATTTCTATAAAAATATATATACAAAATAAACATAAAATGAAGTAAATACGTATAAGAAAATGTATACAAAATACACATAAAATAATGTAAATTCGTATCAAAATAAATAAACTAAATGCCAATAAAAGAATGTTTACTTGTATAAATATAAATATACAAAATACACATAAAATAACGTAAAATTGTATAAAACTATATACAAAATAAACAAAAATAATTAAATTTGTATGAAAATAGATATACAAAAGACACATAAAATAAGCTAAATTTGAATTGAAATAAATATAGAAAATACATAAAATAATGTAAATTTGTATCAAAATATATATTCAAATACACATATATTAAAATTAATATACAAAATGCGTATATAATAAGGTAAATTTGTATCGAAAAAATATGCAACATACACGTTTACTCATACAAATTTATATTATTTTATTGGTATTTTGTTTATTTATTTTGATACGAATTACATGATTATATGTGTATTTTGTACATATTTTTTTATACGTATTTACATTATTTAATGTGTATTTTGTTTATATATTTTCATACAAATTTACGTTATTATATGTGTATTTGTATAAATATTTTTATACAAATTTACTTTATTTTATGTATTTTGTACATATATTTCAATTCAAATTTAGCTTATTTTGTGTGTATTTTGTATATATTTTCATACAAATTTAATTACTTCTGTGTATTTTTGTATATAGTTTTATATAAATTTACGTTTTTTATGTGTATTTTGTATATTTATATTTATACAAATACACATTCTTTTATTGCTATTTTGTTTATTTATTTTGATACGAATTTATATTATTTTATGTGTATTTTGTATACATTTTTTTATACGTATTTACTTCATTTTATGTGTATTTTGTATATATATTTTTATAGAAATCTACGTTATTATATGTGTATTCGTTTATATATTTTGAAACAAATTTACATTGTTTTATATGTATTTTGCATATCTATTTGAATACAAATATACCTTATTTTATGTGTTTTTTGTATAATTATTTTAATACAAATTTAATTTTTTGATGTGTATTTTGGTATATATATTTTTATAAATAAAAAAAATGCGTTATTTTATGGGTATTTTGCTTCTTTATTTTCATTCAAATTTATATTATTTTATTAATATTCTGTGTTTTTATTTTGATACGATTTTACATTATTCTAGTTGTGTTTTGTACATATTTTTTTTATACAAATTTACGTTATTTTAAGTGTATTTGTTTATGTATTTTGATTCAAATTTACATTATTTTATGTGAATTTTGTGTATGTATTTCAAAAGAAATTTACCTAATTTTATGTGTATTTTCTATATTTATTTTCATACAAATTTAAAATAATTTTGTGTATTTTTGTATATAGTTTGATACAAATTTAGGTTATTTTATGTGTATTTTGTATATCTATTTTCATACAAATACACATTCTTTTATTGATATTTTGTTTATTTATTTTGACGCGAATTTTATGTGAATTTGTTTTCATTTCATACAAATTTACATTATTTTATGTGTATTTTGTACATGTATTTAAATACAAATTTAACTAATTATATGTGTATTTTGTATATCTATTTTCATACAAATTGAAATTTTTTTTTTGTTTTTTTGTATATATTTTTATTCAAATTTTCGTAATCTTATAAAAATATATATACCAAAATACACATAAAATATTTAAATTTGCATTGAAATAAATATACAAAATGCACATACAATAAGGTAGATTTGTATTGAAAGAGATATGCAAAAATACATATAAAACAATGTAAATTTGTTTCAAAATATATATACGAATACAAATAAAAAAACGTAGATTTCTATAAAAATATATATACAAAATACACATAAAATTAAGTAAATACGTGTAAAAAAATGTATACAAAATACACATAAAATAATGTAAATTCGAATTAAAATAAATAAACAAAATACCAATAAAAGAATGTGTATTTGGATAAATATAAATATACAAAATACACATACAAAATAAACATAAAATAAGGTAGATTTGTAAAAAAATATATGTACAAAATACACATAAAATAATGTAAATTTATATAAAATATATGTACAAATACACATAAAATACCATGAATTTGTATAAAATATATATTCAAAATAAATATTAAATAATGTAAAAGCGTATAAAGCATATGTTTATAAAAGTACAGATACAAAAATACACATCGAATAATTAAATTTATATGAAAATTAATATACAAAATGCGTATATAATAAGGTAAATTTGTATTGAAAAATATACAACATACACGTTTACTCATACAAATTTATATTATTTTATTGGTATTTTGTTTATTTATTTTGATACGAATTACATGATTATATGTGTATTTTGTACATATTTTGTTATATGTATTTACATTATTTAATGTGTATTTTGTTTATATATTTTCATACAAATTTACGTTATTATATGTGTATTTGTATACATATTTTGATACAAATTTACTTTATTTCATGTTTTTTGTATATATATTTCAATTCAAATTTAGCTTATTTCGTGTGTATTTTGTATATATTTTCATACAAATTTAATTACTTCTGTGTATTTTTGTATATAGTTTTATATAAATTTACGTTATTTTATGTGTATTTTGTATATTTATATTCATACAAATACACATTCTTTTATTGGTATTTTGTTTATTTATTTTGATACGAATTTACATTATTTTATGTGTATTTTGTATACATTTTTTTATACGTATTTACTTCATTTTATGTGTATTTTGTATATATATTTCTATAGAAATCTACGTTATTTTATGTGTATTCGTATATATATTTTGAAACAAATTTACATTGCTTTATATGTATTTTGCATATCTATTCCAATACAAATTTACCTTATTGTATGTGTTTTTTGTATATTTATTTTAATACAAATTTAATTTTTTGATGTGTATTTTGGTATATATATTTTTATAAAAAAAATGCGTTATTTTATGGGTATTTTGCTTCTTTATTTTCATACAAATTTACATTATTTTATTAATATTCTGTGTATTTATTTTGATACGATTTTACATTATTCTATTTGTGTTTTGTACATATTTTTTTATACAAATTTACGTTATTTTAAGTGTATTTGTTTATGTATTTTGATTCAAATTTACATTATTTTATGTGTATTTTGTGTATGTATTTCAATACAAATTTACCTAATTTTATGTGTATTTAGTATATTTATTTTCATACAAATATAAAATATTTTTGTGTATTTTTGTATATAGTTTGATACAAATTTAGGTTATTTTATGTGTATTTTGTATATCTATTATCATACAAATACACATTCTTTTACTGATATTTTGTTTATTTATTTTGACGCGAATTTACATTATTTAATGTGTATTTTGTATATATATTTTTACACGTATTTACATCATTTCATGTGTATTTTGTATAGTTTTAAACAAATTTATATTATTTAATGTGTATTTTGTATATATATATTTATACAAATACACATTCTTTTATTCGTATTTTGTGTATTTATTTTGATGCTAATTTACATTATTTTATGTGTATTTTGTATACATTTTTTATACGTATTTACTTAATTTTATGTGTATTTTGTATATATATTTTTATAGAAATCTACCTTATTTCATGTGTATTCGTATATATATTTTAAAACAAATTTACATTGTTTATATGTATTTTGCATATCTATTTTTGTGTATTCTGTATTTATTTTTGTTATACATAGAATAATGTAAAATCGTATCAAAATAAGTACACAGAATATCAATAAAATAATTTAAATTTGTATGAAAATAAAGATGCAAAATACCCATAAGATAAAGCATTTTTTTTTTTTTAAATACATATACAAAAATACACATAGAATAATTAAATTTGTATTAAAATTAATATACAAAATGAACACATACAATAAGGTAAATTTGTATTGAAAAAAAAACGCAAAATACAAATAAAACAGTGTAAATTTGTTTCAAAATATATATACGAATACACATAAAATAACGTAGATTTCTATAGAAATATATATACAAAATACACATGAAATTATGTAAATACGTATAAAAATATATATATAAAATACATATTAAGTAATGTAAATTCGTGACAAAATAAATAAACAAAATATCATGAAAAGAATGTGTATTTGTATGAAAATAAATAATAGATAATAAATTTGTATGTAATATATACTCAAGATACATTTAAATAATGTAAATATGTATAAAAAAAAATATATACAAAAAACAAATAGAATAATGTAAAATCGTATCAAAATAAATACACCGAATATTAATAAAATAATGTAAATTTGTATGAAAATAAAGATGCAAAATTCCCATCAAATAGCGCATTTCTTATAAAAATATATATACCAAAATACACATAAAATATTTAAATTTGTATTGAAATAAATATACAAAATGTACATACAATAAGGTAAACTTCTATTGAAAGAGAAATGCAAAAATACATATAAAATAATGTAAATTTGTTTCAAAATATATATACGAATACACATAAAATAACGTATATTTCTATAAATATATATATACAAAATACACATAAAATTAAGTAAATACGTATAAAAAAATCTAAACAAAATACACATAAAATAATGTAAATTCGAAACAAAATAAATAAACAAAATACCAATAAAAGAATGTATATCTATTTATTTTAATACAAAATCAAATATTTTATGTTTTTTCGTATATATATTTTTATAAAAAATGTGTTATTTTATGGGTATTTTGCATCTTAATTTTCATACAAATTTACATTATTTTATTAATATTTTCTGTATTTATTTTGATACGATTTTACATTATTTTATTTATGTTTTGTATATATTTTTTATACATATTTACATTATTTAATGTGTTTTTTGTATATATATTTGATACATATTTACGTTATTTTAAGTTATTTTATGTGTATTTGTTTATATATTTTGACACAAATTTACAATATTTTATGGGTATTTTGTATATATATTTCAAAAGAAATTTACCTAGTTTTATATGTATTTTGAATATCTATTTTCATACAAACTCAAATTATTTTTATGTATTTTTGTATATATTTCAATACAAATTTTAGTTATGTTATGTGTATTTTGTAAATCTATTTTCATTCAAATATATATTATTTTATTGGTATTTTGTTGATTTATATTGATACGAATTTACATTATTTTATATGTACTTTGAATATATATTTTTATACGCATTTACATTATTTAATATTTATTTTGAATATATAATTTTATACAAATTCATGGTATTTTATGTGTATTTGTATATATATTTTCATATAAATTTACATTATTTTATGTGTATTTTGTACATATATTTCATTACAAATTTACCTTATTTTATGTTTATTTTGTATGTGTATTTTGTACATTTATATTTATACAAATACACATTCTTTTACTGGTATTTTGTTTATTTATTTTGTTTCGAGTTTACATTATTTTATGTGTATTTTGTTTACATTTTTTTATACGTATTTACTTAATTTTATGTGTATTTTGTATATATATTTTTATAGAAATCTACGTTATTTTATGTGTATTCGTATATATATTTTGAAACAAATTTACATTGTTATATATGTATTTTTGTATATCTCTTTCAATAGAAGTTTACCTTACTGTATGTGCATTTTGTATATTTATTTCAATATAAATTTAAATATTTTATGTGTATACATGTACAAAAAATACATAAAATAATGTAGATTTGTATGAAATGATAACAAATACATTTTATATAAAATATATATACAAAATACACATAGAATAATGTAAAATCCTATTAAAATAAATACACAGAATATCAATAAAATAATTTAAATTTGTATGAAAATAAAGATCCAAAATACCCATAAAATAAAACATATTTTTATAAAAATACATATACAAAAATACACATAGATTAATCAAATTTGTATTAAAATTATTATACAAAATGCACATACAATAAGGTAAATTTGTATTGAAAAAATATGCAAAATACACATAAAACAATGTAAATTTGTTTCAAAATATATATACGAATACACATAAAATAACGCAGATTTCTATAGAAATATATATACAAAATACACTTGAAATAATGTAAATACGTATAAAAATATATATACAAAATACACATTAAATAATGTTAATTCGTGTCAAAATAAATAAACAAAATATCATGAAAAGAACGTGTATTTGTATGAAAATAGATATACAAAATACACACAAAATAACCTAAATTTGTATAAAACTATAAACAAAAATACACAAAAATAAAATTTGGTAAATTTGTATTGAAATACATATACAAAATACACATAAAATAATGTAAATTTGAATGAAAATATATAAACATATAGACTTAAAATAACGTAAATTTGTATCAAATATATATATAAAAAACACATTAAATAATGTAAATATGTATAAAAAAATATATACAAAACACAAATAAAATAATGTAAAATCGTATGAAAATAAATACAGAAAATATTAATAAAATAATGTAAATTTGTATGAAAATTAAGATGCAAAATACCCATAAAATAACGCATTTTTTATAAAAATATATATATGAAAAAACATAAAATATTTGATTTTGTATTAAAATAAATAGATATACAAAATACACATAAAATAAGCTAAATTATATGAAAAATATACAAAATACATAGATTAATGTAAAATCGTATCAAAATAAATACACAGAATATCAATAAAATAATGTAATTTTGTATGAAAATAATGATGCAAAATACCCATAAAATAAAGCATATTTTTTTTAAAAATACATATACAAAAATACACATCGAATGATTAGATTTGTATTAAAATTAATATACAAAATGCACGTACAATAAGGTAAATTTGTATTGAAAAAATATACAAAATGCACATTAAAGCGTAAATTTGTTTAAAAATCTATATACGAATACACATAAAATAACGTTGATTTATAGAAATATATATACAAAATTGAAAATAGATATACAAAATACTCATAAAATAAAAGTTTGTATAAAAAAAAACAAAAAAAAAAAACAAATAATTTAAATTTGTAAATACATACACAAAATACACATAAAATAATGGAAATTTGAATGAAAATATATAAACATATACACTTAAAATAACGTAAATTTGTATCAAATATATATACAAAATACTAATGAAATAATGTAAATATATACAAAACACAAATAGAATAATATAAAATCGTATCAAAATAAATACACAGAATATTAATTAAATAATGTAAATTTGTATGAAAATAAAGATGCAAAATAGCCATAAAATAACGCATTTTTTATAAAAATATATATACCAAAATACACATAAAAAATTTGTATCAAAATAAATATAAAATGCACATAAATAGATATGCAAAATACATAAAACAATGTAAATTTGTTTCAAAATATATATGAATACACATAAAATAACGTTGATTTCTATAAAAAAATATATACAAAATACACATAAAATGAAGTAAATACGTATAAAAAAAATGAATACAAAATACACATAAAAATCGTATCAAAATAAATAAACAAAATACCAGTAAAAGAATGTGTATTTGTATAAATATAAATAAACAAAATACACATAAAATATCGTAAATTTGTATAAAACTATATACAAAAATACACAGAAAAAATACACATTCTTTTATTGGTATTTTGTTTATTTATTTTGTTTCGAATTTATATTATTTTATGTGTATTTTGTTTACATTTTTTTATACGTATTTACCTAATTTTATGTGAATTTTGTATATATATTTTTATAGAAATCTACGTTATTTTATGTATATTCGTATTTATATTTTGAAACAAATTTACAATTTTTTATATGTATTTTTGCATATCTCTTTCAACAGAAGTTTACCTTATTGTATGTGCATTTTGTATATTTATTTCAATACAAATTTAAATATTTTATGTGTATTTTGGTATATATATTTTTATAAGAAATGCGCTATTTGATGGGAATTTTGCATCTTTATTTTCATACAAATTTACATTATTTTATTAATATTCGGTGTATTTATTTTATACGATTTTACATTATTCTATTTGTTTTTTGTATATATTTTTTTTATATACATATTTACATTATTTAATGTGTATCTTGCATATATATTACATACAAATTTATTATCTATTATTTATTTTCATACAAATACACATTCTTTTCATGATATTTTCTTTATTTATTTTGTCACGAATTTACATTACTTAATATGTATTTTATATATATTTTTATACGTATTTACATAATTTCATGTGTATTTTGTATATATATTTCTATAGAAATCTACGTTATTTTATGTGTATTCGTATATATATTTTGAAACAAATTTACACTGTTTTATTTGTATTTTGCGTTTTTTTTTTCAATACAAATTTACCTTTTTGTATGTGTGCATTTTGTATATTAATTTTGATACAAATTTAATTATTCTATGTGTATTTTTGTATATGTATTTAAAAAAAAAATGCTTTATCTTATGGGTATTTTGCATCTTTATTTTCATACAAATTTAAATTGTTTTATTGATATTCTGTATACCTATTTTGATACGATTTTACATTATTCTATGTATAACAAAAATAAATACAGAATACACAAAAATAGATATGCAAAATACATATAAACAATGTAAATTTGTTTCAAAATATATATACGAATACACATAAAATAACGTAGATTTCTATAAAAATATATATACAAAATACACATAAAATGAAGTAAATACGTAAATTAGGTAAATTTGTATTGAAATACATACACAAAATACACATAAAATAATGTAAATTTGAATAAAAATGCATAAACAAATACACTTAAAATAACGTAAATTTGTATAAAAAAAATATGTACAAAACACAAATAGAATAATGTAAAATCGTATCAAAATAAATACACAGAATATTAATAAAATAATGTAAATTTGTATGAAAATAAAGAAGCAAAATACCCATAAAATAACGCATTTATAAAAATACATATATCAAAATACACATAAAAAAATTAAATTTCTATTAAAATAAATATACAAAAAACACATACAATAAGGTAAATTTGTATTGAAATAGATATGCAAAATACATATAAAACAATGTAAATTTGTTTCAAAATATATATACGAATACACATAAAATAACGTAGATTTCTATAAAAATATATATATACAAAATACACATAAAATGAAGTAAATACGTATAAAAAAATGTATACAAAAAACACATAAAATAATGTAAATTCGTATCAAAATAAATAAACAAAATACCAATAAAAGAATGTGTATTTGTATAAATATAAATATACAAAATACACATAAAATAACGTAAATTTATATAAAACTATATACAAAAATACACAGAAGTAATTAAATTTGTATGAAAATGTATACAAAATACACACAAAATAAGCTAAATTTGAATTGAAATATATACAAAATACATGAAATAAAGTAAATTTGTATCAAAATATTTATACAAATACACATATAATAACGTAAATTTGTATGAAAATATATAAACAAAATACACATTAAATAATGTAAATACGTATAAAAAATATGTACAAAATACACATATAATCATGTAATTCGTATCAAAATAAATAAACAAAATACCAATAAAATAATATAAATTTGTATGAGTAAACGTGTATGTTGCATATTTTTTCAATACAAATTTACCTTATTATATACGCATTTTGTATATTAATTTTAATACAAATTTAATTATTCGATGTGTATTTTTGTATCTGTATTTTTATAAACAAATGCTTTATTTTTTGGGTATTTTGCATCTTTATTTTCATAGAAATTTAAATTATTTTATTGATATTCTGCTCATTCTTTTTGATACGAATTGACATTATTCTATGTGTATTTTGTATATATTTTTCATACAAATTTACGTTATTTTATGTGTATTTGCTTATATATTTTGACACAAATTTACAATATTTTATGGGTATTTTGTATATACATTTCAAAAGAAATTTACCTAGTTTTATGTGTGTTTTGTATATCTATTTTCATACAAACTCAAACTATTTCTATGTATTTTTGTATATATTTTAATACAAATTTTAGTTATGTCTATTTTGTAAATTTATTTTCATTCAAATATATATTATTTTATTGGTGTTTTGTTGATTTATATTGATACGAATTTACATTATTTTATATGTACTTTGTATATATATTTTTATACGCTTTTACATTATTTAATACTTATTTTTAATATATATTTTTATACAAATTCATGGTATTTTATGTGTATTTGTATATATATTTTTATATAAATTTACATTATTTTATGTGTATTTTGTACATATTTTTTTTTACAAATCTACCTTATTTTATGTTTATTTTGTATGTGTTTTTTGTTCTTTTATTGGTATTTTGTTTATTTATTTTAATTCGAATTTACATTATTTTATGTGTATTTTGTATACATTTTTTTATACGTATTTACTTAATTTTATGTGTATTTTGTATATTAATTTTAATATATGTGCATTTGAATATATATTTTGATACAAATTTACATTATTTTATGTATTTTCTATATTTATTTCAATTCAAATTTAGCTTATTTTATGTCTTTTGTATATCTATTTTCATACAAATTTAATTATTTTTGTTTATTTTTGTATATAGTTTTATACAATTTTACGTTATTTTATGTGTGTTTTGTATATTTATATTTATACAAGTAAACATTCTTTTATTGGTATTTAGTTTATTTATTTTGATACGAATTTACATTATTTTATGTGTATTTTGTATACATTTTCTTATACGTATTCTTATAGAAATCTACTTTATTTTATGTGTATTCGTATATATATTTTGAAACAAATTTACATTGTTTTATGTGTATTTTGCATATCTATTTCAATACAAATTTACCTTATTGTATGTGCCTTTTGTATATTTATTGTAATACAAATTTAAATATTTTGTGTATTTTGGTATATATATTTTCATAAAAAATGCGTTGTTTTATGGGTATTTTGCATCTTTATTTTCATACAAATTTACATTATTTTATTAATATTCTGTGTATTTATTTTGATACTATTTTACATTATTCTATTTGTGTTTTGTATATATTTCTTTATACATATTTACATTATTTAATGTGTATTTTCTATATATATTTCATACAAATTTACGTTATTTTAAGTGTATTTGTTTATATATTTTCATTCAAATTTACATTATTTTATGTGTATTTTGTATATGTATTTCAATAGAAATTTAACTAGTTTTATGTGTATTTTGTATATATATTTTATACAAATTTAAATTATTTTTGTGTATTTTTTAATAGAGTTTTATACAAATTTACAATATTTTATGTGTATTTTGTATATCTATTTTCATACAAATACACATTCTTTTATTGATATTTTGTTTATTTATTTTGATGCGAATTTACATTATTTAATGTGTATTGTGTATATATATTTTTATACGTATTTACGTCATTTCATGTGTATTTTGTATATATATTTCTATAGAAATATACGTTATTTTATGTGTATTTGTATATATATTTTGAAACAAATATACATTGTTTTATGTGCATTTTGTATATTTTTTCAATACAAATATCCCTTATTGTACATGCATTTTGTATATTAATTTTAATACAAATTCAATTATTCTATGTGTATTCTTGTATATGTATTTTTAAAAAAAATATGCTTTATTTTATGGGTATTTTGCATCTTTATTTTCATACAAAATTGCATTATTTTATTGATATTCTGTGTATTTATTTTGATACGATTTTACATTATACTATGTATATTTTGTATATCTATTTTATACAAATGTACGTTATTTTATGTGAATTTGTTTTCATTTCATACAAATTTACATTATTTTATGTGTATTTTGTACATGTATTTAAATACAAATTTAACTAATTATATGTGTATTTTGTATATCTATTTTCATACAAATTGAAATTTATTTTTTTGTTTTTTTGTATATTCTTTTATTCAAATTTTCGTAATTTTATGTGTATTTTGTATATTTATTTTCCTACAAATATACGTTCTTTTATCGGAATTTTGTTTATTTATTTTGATACGAATTTTCATTTTTTTAGGTGTATTTGATATATATATTTCTATACTTATTTACATAATTTTATATGTATTTTGAATATATATTTTCATAGAAATTTACTCTATATGTATATACAAAAAAACACAAAAATAATCTAAATTTGTATGAAAATAAATATACAAAATACACATTAAATTAGGTAAATTTGTATTGAAATACATATGCAAAATACACTTAAAATAATGTAAATTTGAATGAAATTATATAAACAAATACACTTAAAATGACATTAATTTGTATAAAATATATATAAAAAATACACATTAAATAATGAAAATATGTATAAAAAATTATATACAAAACACAAATAGTATAATATAAAATCGTATCAAAATATATACACAGAATATTAATAAAATAATGTACATTTGTATGAAAACTATGATGCAAAATACCTATAAAATAACGCATTTTTTATAAAATTATATATACCAAAATACACATAAAATATTTGAATTTGTATTAAAATAAATATACAAAATGCACATACAATAAGGTAAATTTGTATTGAAATAGATATGCAAAAAACATATAAAACAATGTAAATTTGTTTCAAAATATATATACGAATACACATAAATAACGTAGATTTCTATAAATATATATATACAAAATACAAATAAAATTAAGTAAATACGAATCAAAAATGTATACAAAATACACATTAAATAATGTAAATTCGTATAAATATAAATAAACAAAATACCAATAAGAGAATGTGTATTTGTATAAATATAAATATACAAAATGCACATAAAATAACGTAAATTTGTATAATTAAATTTGTATGAAAATAGATATACAAAATACACACAAAATAAGATAAATTTGAATTGAAATATATATACAAAATACATAAAATAAAGTAAATTCGTTTCAAAATATTTTTAACAAATACACATATAATAACGTAAATTTGTAAAAAAAAAAAAATACACATTAAGTAATGTAAATACGTATAAAAAAATATTTACAAAATACACCAATAATCAAGTCATTCGTATCAAAATAAATAAACAAAAAACTAATTAAATAATGTAAATTTGTATGAGAAAACATATACAAAATACACATAAAATAACGTTTTAAGTTTCTATAAAAATATATGTACAAAAATACACATAAAATTAGTTTGCATAAAAAAATATATACAAAACACACATTAGATAATGTAAATGACTATAAAAATATGTAGACAAAATACCTATGAAATAATCTAAATTCGTATCGAGTTAAATTAAGAAAATAACAATAAAATAATGTAATTTTGGATGAAAATATATATAGAAAACACACATAAAATAACCTAAATACAAATACAAATATACACATTAAATAATTTAAAATTGAATGAAATAAATATACAAAATAAACATAAAATAAGGTAAATTTGTAATAAAATATATGTAAGAATACACATAAAATAATATAAATTTGTATGAAAATATATATACAAATACACATAAAATAACATGAATTTGTATAAAATGTTTCAAAATATATACGAATACACATAATAAAATAACGTAAATTTTTATGAAAACGTATATATAAAATACACATAAAATAGTTTAAATACGTAGAAAAATATATATACAAAATACACATAAAATAATGTAAATTCGTAAAAAATTAAATACTCAAAATTCCAATAAAAGAATGTATATTTGTAGGAAAATATATATACAAAAAACAAATAAAATAACTAAAATTTGTATAAAAATATATACAAAAATACACAAAAATAATTTAAATTTGTTTGAAAATAGATATGCAAAATACACATAAAGTTAGGCAAATTTGTATTGAAATACATATACAAAACTCACATAAAATAATGTAAATTTGTATGAAAATATATAAACAAATACATATAAAATCACGTAAATTTGGATAAAATATATATATATACAAAATATACATTAAATATTTTAAATATGTATAAAAATATATTATATTATATATATTTTTATTGATATTTGCGTTATTTATGTGTATTTTGTATATGTTTTCTCATAGAAATTTACATTATTTTATTGGTATTTTGTCTATTTATTTTGATACGAATTACATGATTATTTGTGTATTTTTTACATTTTTTTATACGTATTTACATTATTTAATGTGTATTTTGTTTATATATTTTTATACAAATTTACGTTATTATATGTGTATTTGTATAGGTATTTTGATACAAATTTACATTATTTTATGTATTTTGTATATATATTTCAATTCAAATTTAGCTTATTTTATGTGTATTTTGTATATCTATTTATTTTAATACAAAATCAAATATTTTATGTTTTTTCGTATTTATATTTTTATAAAAATCGCGTTATTTTATGGGTATTTTGCATCTTAATTTCCATACATATTTACATTATTTTATTAATATTTTCTGTATTTATTTTGATACGATTTTACATTATTTTATTTGTGTTTTGTATATATTTTTTTTATACATATTTACATTATTTAATGTTTTTTTGTATATATATTTGATACAAATTTACGTTATTTTAAGTCATGTTTATATATTTTCATTCAAATTTACATTATTTAATGTGTATTTTGTATATGTATTTCAATACAAATTTACCTATTTTTATATGTTTTTTGTATATTTATTTTCATACAAGTTTAAATTATTTTTGTGTATTTTTGTATATAGTTTTATACAAATTTAGGTTATTTTATGTGTATTTTGTGTATCTATTTTCATACAAATACACATTCTTTTCATGATATTTTGTTTATTTATTTTGACAGGAATTAACATTATTTAATGTGTATGTTGTATATATATTTTTATACGTATTTACATTATTTCAAGTGTATTTTGTATATATATTTCTATAGAAATCTGCGTTATTTTATGTGTATTCGTATATATATTTTGAAACAAATTTACATTATTTTATGTGTATTTTGCATATTTTTTCAATACAAATTTACCTTATTGTATGTGCATTTTGTTAATTATTTTTAATACAAATTTGATTAATCTATGTGTATTTTTGTATATGTATTTTTATAAAAATATGCTTTATTTTATGGGTATTTTGCATCTTTATTTTCATACAAATTTACATTATTTTATTGATATTCTGTGTATTTATTTTGGTATGATTTTACATTATTCTGTGTATTTTGTATATATATTTTATTTAAAATGTATTTGTTTTCATTTCATACAAATCTACATTATTTTATGTGTTTTTTGTACATGTATTTAAATACAAATTTAACTAGTTATATGTGTATTTTGTATATCTATTTTGTATGTATATTTTCATAGAAATTTACTCTATTTTATGAGAATTCGTATATATATTTTGATACAAATTTACATTATTGATGTGTATTTTGCATATCTATTTCAATAAAAATTTACTTTATTGTACGTGCATTTTGTATATTTATTTTAATACAAATTTAACTATTTTATATGTATTTTTGTATATATATTTTTATGCAAATATGCGTTATTATATGGATATTTTGCATCTTTATTTTCATACAAATTTATATTATTTTATTGATATTCTCTTTATTTATTTTGATACGATTTAACATTATTCTATGTGTATTTTGTATATTTTTTTATACATATTTACATTATTTAATGTTCATTTTGTATATATATTTTATCCAAATTTACATTATTTTATGTGTATTTGTTTATATATTTTCATACAAATTTACATTATTTTATGTGTTTTTTGTATATATATTTTTCTACGTATTTAAATTATTTTATGTGTATTTTGTATATACATTTTCATAAAAAAATTACGTTATTTTATTGTGTGTATAAGTATATATTTTGATACAAATTTTATACAAATTCATGTTATTTAATGTGTATTTGTATATATATTTTCATACAAATTTATATTATTTTATGTGTATTTTTTCATATATTTCATTACAAATTTACCTTATTTTATGTTTATTTTGTATATTTATTTCACTAAATTTTAAATTATTTGATGTGTATATTTGTATTTGTATTTAGGTTATTTTATGTGTATTTTGAATATGTATTTTCATCCAAAATTACATTATTTTATTGATATTTTCTTAATTTAATTCGATACGAATTTACATTATTTCATAGGTATTTTGTATACATATTTTTATACTCATTTACATTATCTAAAGTGTGTTTTGTATATATATTTTTATGCAAATTTATTTTATGTTCATTTTTGTACATATATTTTTATAGAAATTTGCGTTATTTTGTGTATATAGTTTTATATAAATTTGCGTTATTTTATGTGCATTTTGTATATTTATATTTATACAAATACACATTCTTTTATTGGTATATTGTTTATTTACATTTATACGAATTTACATTATTTAATGTGTATTTTGTATACATTTTTTTATACGTATTTACTTAATATTATGTGTATTTTGTATATGTATTTTTATAGAAATCTACGTTATTTTATGCGTATTCGTATATATATTTTGAAACAAATTTACATTATTTTATATGTATTTTGCATATCTATTTCAATACAAATTTACCTTATTGTATGTGCATTTTGTATATTTATTTTAATAAAAATTCAAATATTTTATGTCTATTTTGGTATCAATATTTTTATAAAAAATGCGTTATTTTATAGGTATTTTGCATCTTAATTTTCATACAAATTTACATTATTTTATTAATATTCTGTGTATATATTTTGCTACGATTTTACATTATTCTATTTGTGTTTTGTATATATTTTTTTTATACATATTTACATTATTTAATGTGTATTTTGATTATATATTTCATACAAATTTACGTTATTATATGTGCATTTGTTTATATATTTTCTTTCAAATTTACATTATTTTATATGTATTTTGTATATGTATTTCAATACAAATTAACCTAATTTTATGTGTATTTTGTATATTTCTTTTCATACAAATTTAAATTATTTTTGTGTATTTTTGTATATAGTTTTATACAAATTTAGGTTATTTTATGTACGAATTTACATTATTTAATGTGTGTTTTGTATATATATTTTTATCCAAAGTTACTTTATTTTACGTTCATTTTTGGACATATATTTTTATGGAAATTAGCGTTATTTTATATGTATTTGTATATGTTTTCTCATACAAATTTACATTATTTTATTGATATTTTGTTTATTTAGTTTCATACGAATTACATGATTATATATGTATTTTGTTCATATTTTTTATACGTATTTACATTACTTAATGTGTATTTTGTTTATATATTTTTAAACAAATTTACGTTATTATATGTATTTTTATAAATATTTTGATACAAATTTACATTATTTTATGTATTTTCTATATACATTTCAATTCAAATTTAGCCTATTTTATCTGTATTTTGTATATCTATTTTCATACGAATTTAATAACTTCTGTGTATTTTTGTAAATAGTTTTATAGAAATTTACGTTATTTTATGTGTATTTTGTATATTTATATTTATACAAATACACATTCTTTTATTGGTATTTTGTTTATTTATTTTGATACGAATTTACATTATTTTATGTGTATTTTGTACACATTTTCTTATACGTATTTACTTCATTTTATGTGTATTTTGTATATATATTTTTATACAAATCTACGTTATTTTATGTGTATTCGTATATATATTTTGAAACAAATTTACATTGTTTTATATGTATTTTGCATATCTATTTCAATACAGATTTACCTTATTGTATGTGTATTTTGTATATTTATTTTAATACAAATTAATTTTTTCATGTGTATTTTGGTATATATATTTTTATAAAAAATGCGTTATTTAATGGTTTTTGTGCATCTTTATTTTCATACAAATTTACTTTGTTTTATTAATATTAAGTGTATTTATTTTGATACGATTTTACATTATTCTATTTGTGTTTTGTATATATTTTTTTATACATATTTACATTATTTAATGTATATTTTGTATATATTAAAACAAATTTACGTTATTTTATGCGCATCTGTTAAAATATTTTGATACAAATTTACCTTATTTTATGTATTTTGTATATATATTTTAATACAAATTTAGTTTATTTTATGTATATTTTGTATATCTATTTTCATTCGTATCAAAATAAATAAACAAAATAGCAATAAAATAATGTAAATTTGTATGAAAAAAACATATACAAATACACATAAAATAACGCAAATTTCTAAAAAAATATATGTACAAAAATGCACATAAAATAAAGTAAATTTGCATAAAAATATATATACAAAACACATATTAAATAATGTAAATGCGTACATAAAATAACCTAAATTTGTATAAAACTATATACAAAAAAACAATTTTTTTAAAAATTTGTATGATAAGAAATATACAAAATACACATAAAATTAGGTAAATTTGTATTGAAATACATATACAACATACACATAAAATAATGTAAATTTGAATGAAAATATATCAACAAATACACTTAAAATAACGTAAATTTGTATAAAATATATATGCAAGATACACATTAAATAATGTAAATGTGTATAAAAAAATATATACAAAAAAGAAATAGAATAATGTAAAATCCTATCAATATAAATACACAGAATATCAATAAAATAATGTAAATTTGTATGAAAAGAAAGATGCAAAATTCCCATAAAATAGCGCATTTTTTATAAAAATATATATACCAAAATAAACATAAAATATTTAAATTTGTATTGAAATAAATATACAAAATGCATATACATTTATTGAAAGAGATATTCAAAAATACATATAAAACAAAGTTAATTTGTTTCAAAATATATATACGAATACATATAAAATAACGTAGATTTCTATAGAAATATATATACAAAATACACATGAAATTATGTAAATACGTATAAAAATATATATACAAAATACATATCTAGGTAAATTCGTGTCAAAATAAATAAACAAAATATCATGAAAAGAATGTGTATTTGCATGAAAATAAATAATAGATAATAAATTTGTATGAAATATATATGCAAGATACACATTAAATAATGTAAATATGTAAAAAAATATATATATACAAAAAACAAATAGAATAATGTGAAATCGTAACAAAATAAATACACCGAATACCAATAAAATAATGTAAATTTGTATGAAAATAAAGATGCAAAATTCCCATCAAATAGCGCATTTCTTATAAAAATATATATACCAAAATACACATAAAATATTTAAATTTGTATTGAAATAAATATACAAAATAAATTTAAATATACAAAATGCACATACAATAAGGTAAACTTGTATTGAAAGAGATATGCAAAAATACATATAAAACAATGTAAATTTGTTTCAAAATATATATACGAATACACATAAAAAAACGTAGATTTCTATAAAAATATATATACAAAATACACATAAAATTAAGTAAATACGTATAAAAATAGATATACAAAATACACATAGAGTAATGTAAAATTGTTTCAAAAAAAAAATCAGAATATAAATAAAATAATGTAAATTTGTATGAAAATAAAAATGCAAAATACCCATAAAATAAAGCATATTTTTATAAAAATACATATACAAAAACACACATAGCATAATTAAATTTGTATTAAAATTAATATACAAAATGCATATACAATAAGGTAAATTTGTATTGAAAAAATATGCAAAATACACATAAAACAGTGTAAATTTATTTCAAAATCTATATACGAATACTCATAAATCAACGTAGATTTCTATAGAAATATATATACAAAATACACATCAAATGATGTAAACACGTATAAAAATATATATATAAAATACACATTAAATAATGTAAATTCGCGTCAAAATAAATAAACCAAAATATCAATAAAAGAATGTGTATTTGTATGAAAATAAATATACAATATACACCTTATTTTATGTCTATTCGTATATATATTTTGAAACAAATTTACACTGTTTTATTTGTATTTTGCGTTTTTTTTCAATACAAATTTACCTTTTTGTATGTGTGCATTATGTATATTAATTTTAATACAAATTTAATTATTCTATGTGTATTTTTGTATATGTATTTAAAAAAAAAAATGCTTTATCTTATAGGTATTTTGCATCTTTATTTTCATACAAATTTAAATTATTTTATTGATATTCTGTGTACTTATTTTGATACGATTTTACATTATTCTATGTATAACAAAAATAAATATATACAAAAATACACAAAAATAATTTAAATTTGTTTGAAAATAGATATGCAAAATATGTGTATTTTGTATATATATTTCAATTCAAATTTAGCTTATTTTTTGTGTATTTTGTATATATTTTCATACAAATTTAACTACTTCTGTGTATTTTTGTATATAGTTTTATATAAATTTACGTTATTTTGTGTATTTTGTATATTTATATTTATACAAATACACATTCTTTTATTGGTATTTTGTTTATTTATTTTGATACGAATTTACATTATTTTATGTGTATTTTGTATACATTTTTTTATACGTATTTACTTCATTTTATGTGTATTTTGTATATATATTTTTATAGAAATCTACGTTATTTTATGTGTATTCGTATATATATTTTGAAACAAATTTACATTGTTTTATATGTGTTTTGCATATCTATTTCAATACAAATTTACCTTATTGTATGTGTTTTTTGTATATTTATTTTAATACAAATTTAATTTTTGATGTGTATTTTGGTATATATATTTTTATAAATAAAAAAAAAGCGTTATTTTATGGGTATTTTGCTTCTTTATTTTCACACAAATTTACATTATTTTATTAATATTCTGTGTATTTATTTTGATACGATTTTACATTATTCTATTTGTGTTTTGTACATATTTTTTTATACAAATTTACGTTTTTTTTATAAAATTATTGATACCAAAATACACATAAAATATTTAAATTTGTATTAAAATAAATATACAAAATGCACATACAATAAAGTAAATTTGTATTGAAATAGATATGCAAAATACATATAAAATAATGTAAATTTGTTTCAAAATATATATACGAATACACATAAAATAACATAGATTTCTATAAAAATACATATACAAAATACATATAAAATTAAGTAAATACGTATAAAAAAATGTATACAAAATACACATCAAATAATGTAAATTCGTATAAATGTAAATAAATAATATACCAATAAAAGAATGTGTATTTGTATAAATATAAATATACAAAATGCACATAAAATAACGTAAATTGATATAAAACTATATACATAAAATAACGCAAATTTCTATAAAAATATATGTACAAAAATGAACATAAAATAAATTTGCATAAAAATATATATACAAAACACACATTAGATAATGTAAATGAGTATAAAAATATGTATAGAAAATACCTATGAAATAATCTAAACTCGTATCGAATTAAATTAAGAAAATACCAATAAAATAATGTAATTTTGGATGAAAATATAAATACAAAATACACATAAAATAACCTTAATACAAATACAAATATAAACATAAAATATTGTATTTTGTATATACATTTCAATTCAAATTTAGCTTATTTTATCTGTATTTTGTATATCTATTTTCATACGAATTTAATTACTTCTGTGTATTTTTGTATAGTTTTATACAAATTTACGTTATTTTATGTGTATTTTGTATATTTATATTTATACAAATACACTTTCTTTTATTGGTATTTTGTTTATTTATTTTGATACGAGTTTATATTATTTTATGTGTATTTTGTATACATTTTCTTATACGTATTTATTTCATTTTATGTGTATTTTATATATGTATTTTTATAAAAATCTACCTTATTTTATGTGTATTCGTATATATATTTTGAAACAAATTTACATTGTTTTTTATGTATTTTGCATATATATTTCAATACAGATTTACCTTATTGTATGTGTATTTTGTATATTTATTTTAATACAAATTAATTTTTTCATGTGTATTTTAGTATATATTTTTTTAAAAAAATGCGTTATTTAATGGGTATTTTGCATCTTTATTTTCATACAAATTTACATTGTTTTATTAATATTCTGTGTATTTATTTTGATACGATTTTACATTATTCTATTTGTGTTTTGTATATATTTTTTTATACATATTTACATTATTTAATGTGTATTTTATTTTATACGCATCTGTTAAAATATTTTGATACAAATTTACATTATTTTATGTATTTTGTATATATATTTCAATACAAATTCAGTTTATTTTATGTATATTTTGTATATCTATTTTCATTCGTATCAAAATAAATAAACAAAATAGCAATCAAATAATGTAAATTTGTATGAGAAAACATATACAAAAACACATAAATTAACGCAAATTTCTAGAAAAATATATGTACAAAAATGCACATAAAATAAAGTAAATTTGCCTAAAAATATATATACAAAACACACATTAAATAAAGTAAATGCGTACATAAAATAACCTAAATTTGTATAAAACTACATACAAAAATACACAAAAATATTTAAAATTTGTATGAAAAGAAATATACAAAATACACATAAAATTAGGTAAATTTGTATTGAAATACATATACAAAATACACATAAAATAATGTAAATTTGAATGAAAATATATAAACAAATACACTTAAAATAACGTAAATTTGTATAAAATATATATGCAAGATACACATTAAATAATGTAAATGTGTATAAAAAAATATTTACAAAAAAGAAATAGAATAATGTAAAATCCTATCAATATAAATACACAGAATATCAATAAGATAATGTAAATTTGTATGAAAAGAAAGATGCAAAATTCCCATAAAATAGCGCATTTTTAAAAAATATATATATACCAAAATACACATAAAATATTTAAATTTGTATTGAAATAAATATACAAAATGCATATACAGTAAGGTAAATATGTATTGAAAGAGATATGCAAAAATACATATAAAACAAAGTAAATTTGTTTCAAAATATATATACGAATACACATAAAATAACGTAGATTTCTATAGAAATATATATACAAAATACACATGAAATTATGTAAATACGTATAAAAATATATATACAAAATACATATCTAGGTAAATTCGTGTCAAAATAAATAAACAAAATATCATGAAAAGAATGTGTATTTGTATGAAAATAAGTAATAGATAATAAATTTGAATGAAATATATATGCAAGATACACATTAAATAATGTAAATATGTATAAAAAAAATATATACAAAAAACAAATAGAATAATGTGAAATCGTATCAAAATAAATACACCGAATATTAATAAAATAATGTAAATTTGTATGAAAATAAAGATGCAAAATTCCCATCAAATAGCGCATTTCTTATAAAAACATATATAACAAAATACACATAAAATATTTAAATTTGTATTGAAGTAAATATACAAAATGCGCATACAATAAGGTAAACTTGTATTGAAAGAGATATGCAAAAATACATATAAAACAATGTAAATTTGTTTCAAAATATATATACGAATACACATAAAATAACGTAGATTTCTATAAAAATATATATACAAAATACACATAAATTAAGTAAATACGTATAAAAATAGATATACAAAATACACATAGAATAATGTAAAATTGTTTCAAAAAAAATAAAAAATAAACAGAATATAAATAAAATAATGTAAATTTGTATGAAAATAAAAATGCAAAATACCCATAAAATAAAGCATATTTTTATAAAAATACATATACAAAAACAAACATAGCATAATTAAATTTGTATTAAAATTAATATACAAAATGCATATACAATAAGGTAAATTTGTATTGAAAAAATATGCAAAATACACATAAAACAGTGTAAATTTATTTCAAAATCTATATACGAATACTCATAAATCAACGTAGATTTCTATAGAAATATATATACAAAATACACATCAAATGATGTAAACACGTATCAAAAAATATATATAAAATACACATTAAATAATGTAAATTCGCGTCAAAATAAATAAAAAAAATATCAATAAAAGAATGTGTATTTGTATGAAAATAGATATACAATATACACATAAAATCACCTAAATTTGTATAAAACTATATACAAAAATACACAAAAATAATTTTTAATTTGTATGAAAATAAATATACAAAATACACATAAAATTAGGTAAATTTGTATTGAAATACATTTACAAAATACACATAAAATAATGTAAATTTGAATGAAAATATATAAACAAATACACTTAAAATAACGTAAATTTGTATAAAATATATATAAAAAATACACATTAAATAATGTAAATATGTATAAAAAAAATATATACAAAACACAAATAGAATAATATAAAATCGTATCAAAATAAATACACAGAATATTAATAAAATAATGTAAATTTGTATGGAAATTAAGATGCAAAATACCCATAAAATAACGCATTTTTTATAAAAATATTTATACCAAGACACACATAAAATATTTGAATTTGTATTAAAATAAATAAACAAAATGCACATACAATAAGGTAAATTTGTATTGAAATAGATATGCAAAATACATATAAAACCATGTAATTTTTTTTCAAAATATATATACGAATACACATAAAATAACGTAGATTTCTATGAAAATAAATATACAAAATACACATAAAATGAAGTAAATACGTATAAAAAAAGGTATACAAAATACATATAAAATAATGTAAACTCGTATCAAAATAAATAAACAAAATACTAATAAAAGAATGTGTATTGTATAAATATAAATATACAAAATACAAATAAAATAACGTAAATTTATATAAAACTATATGCAAAAATACACAGAAGTAATTAAATTTGTGTGAAAATAGATATTCAAAATACATGTGTATTTTGTATTTTTATTTTCATACAAATTGAAATTATTTTTGTTTATTTTTTTATATATTTTCAAACAAATTTTCGTTATTTTATGTGTATTTTGTATATTTATTTTTTCTACAAATATACTTTCTTTTATCTGAATTTTGTTTATTGAATTTGAAACGAATTTAACTTATTTTGTATATCTATTTTCATACAAATTAAAATACTTCTGTGTATTTTTGTATATAGTTTTATATAAATTTACGTTATTTTATGTGTATTTTGTATATTTATATTTATACAAATACACATTCTTTTATTGGTATTTTGTATATTTATTTTGATACGAATTTACATTATTTTATGTGTATTTTGTATACATTTTATACGTATTGACTTCATTTTATGTGTATTTTGTATATATATTTTTTATAGAAATCTACGTTATTTTATGTGTATTCGTATATATATTTTGAAACAAATTTACATTGTTTTATATGTATTTTGCATATCTATTTCAATACAAATTTACCTTATTGTATGTGTTTTTTATATATTTATTTTAATTCAAATTTAATTTTTTTATGTGTATTTTGGTATATATATTTTTATAAATAAAAAAAATGCGTTATTTTATGGGTATTTTGCCTCTTTATTTTCATACAAATTTACATTATTTTATTAATATTCTGTGTATTTATTTTGATACGATTTTACATTATTCTATTTGTGTTTTGTATATATTTTTTTATACAAATTTACGTTATTTTAAGTGTATTTGTTTATATCTTTTCATTCAAATTTACTTTGTTTTATGTGTATTTTGTATATGTATTTCAATACAAATTTACCTAGTTTTATGTGTATTTTGTATATTTATTTTCATACAAATTTAAAATATTTTTGTGTATTTTTGTATATAGTTTGATATAAATTTAGGTTATTTTATGTGTATTTTGTATATCTATTTTCATTCAAATACACATTCTTTTATTGATATTTTGTTTATTTATTTTGACGCGAATTTACAGTATTTAATGTGTATTTTGTATATATATTTTTATACGTATTTACATCATTTCATGTGTATTTTGTATATATATTCCTATAGAAATCAACGTTATTTTATGTGTATTCGTATATATATTTTGAAAGAAATTTACACTGTTTTATGTGTATTTTGTGTTTTTTTTCAATACAAACTTACCTTATTGTATGTGCATTTTGTATATTAATTTTAACACATTTAATTATTCTATGTGTATTTTTGTATATGTATTTAAAAAAAATGCTTTATTTTATGGGTATTTTGCATCTTTATTTTCATACAAATTTAAATTATTTTATTGATATTCTGTGTACTTATTTTGATACGATTTTACATTACAATAAGGTAAATTTGTATTGTAAAAATATGCAAAATACACATAAAAGTGTAAATTTGTTTAAAAATCTATATACGAATACACATAATATAACGTAGATTTCTATAGAAATATATATACAAAATACACATGAAATGATGTAAATACGTATAAATATATATATACAAAATACACATTAAATAATTTAAATTCTCGTCAAAATAAATAAACAAAATATCAATAAAAGAATGAGTATTTGTATGAGAATATATAAACAAAATACTCATAAAATTATTTTGTATATCTATTTTATACAAATGTACGTTATTTTATGTGAATTTGTTTCATTTCATACAAATTTACATTATTTTATGTGTATTTTGTACATGTAATTAAATACAAATTTAACTAATTATAGTTGTATTTTGTATATCTATTTTCATACAAATTGAAATTTTTTTTTTTTGTATATATTTTTATTCAAATTTTCGTAATCTTATAAAAATATATATACCAAAATACACATAAAATTTTTAAATTTGCATTGAAATAAATATACAAAATGCACATACAATAAGGTATATTTGTATTGAAAGAGATATGCAAAAATACATATAAAACAATGTAAATTTGTTTCAAAATATATATACGAATACAAATAAAAAAAACGTAGATTTCTATGAATATATATATACAAAATACACATAAAATTAAGTAAATACGTATAAAAAAATGTATACAAAATACACATAAAATAATGTAAATTCGAATTAAAATAAATAAACAAAATACCAATAAAAGAATGTGTATTTGGATAAATATAAATATACAAAATACACATACAAAATAAACATAAAATAAGGTAGATTTGTAATAAAATATATGTACAAAATACACATAAAATAATGTAAATTTATATGAAAATATATATACAAATACACATAAAATACCATGAATTTGTATAAAAATATATTTTCAAAATAATTATTAAATAATGGAAAAGCGTATAAGAATATATATACAAAGTACATATAAAATAATGTAAATTCGTATCAATATAAATCAACAAAACACCAATAAAATAATATATATTTGAATGAAAATAAACACAAATTTACATTATTTTATTAATATTCGGTGTATTTATTTTGATACGATTTTACATTATTCTATTTGTTTTTTGTATATACTTTTTATACATATCTACATTATTTAATAAGTATCTTGCATATATATTTTATACAAATTTATTATCTATTATCTATTTTCATACAAATACACATTCTTTTCATGATATTTTGTTTATTCATTTTGACACGAATTTACATTATTTGATATGTATTTTGTATATATATTTTTATACGTATTTACATAATTTCATATGTATTTTGTATATATATTTCTATAGAAATCTACTTTATTTTATGTGTATTCGTATATATATTTTGAAACAAATTTACATTGTTTTATATGTATTTTTGAATATCTCTTTCAATACAAATTTACCTTACTGTATATGCATTTTGTATATTTATTTCAATACAAATTTAAATATTTTATGTGTATTTTGGTATATATATTTTTATAAAAAATGGGATAATTTTTGGGAATTTTGCATCTTAATTTTCATACAAATTTACATTATTTTATTGATATTCTGTGTATTTATTTGATACGATTTTACATTATTCTATTTGTTTTTTGTATATATTTTTTTATACACATTTACATTATTTAATGTGTATCTTGCATATATATTTTATACAAATTTACGTTATTTTAAGTGTATTTGTTTATATATTTTCATTCAAATTTACATTATTTGATGTGTATTTTGTATATGTATTTCCATACAAATTTACATAATTTTATGTGTATTTTGTATATTTCTTTTCAAACAAATTTAAAATATTTTTGTGTATTTTTGTATATAGTTTTATACAAATTTAGGTTATTTTATGTACGCATTTACATTATTTAGTGTGTGTTTTGTATATATATTTTTATGCTAATTTACTTTATTTTATGTGCATTTTTGTACATATATTTTTATAGAAATTTGCGTTATTTGTATATGTTTTCTCATACAAATTTACATTATTTTATTGCTATTTTGTTTATTTATTTTGATACGAATTACATTATTATATGTGTATTTTGTACATAATTTTTATACGTATTTACATTACTTAATGTGTATTTTGTTTATATATTTTTAAACAAATCTACGTTATTATATGTATTTGTATAAATATTTTGATACAGATTTACATTATTTTATGTATTTTGTATGTACATTTCAATTCAAATTTAGCTTATTTTAGCTGTATTTTGTATATATATTTTCATACAAATTTAATAACTTCTGTGTATTTTGTATATAGTTTTATACAAATTTACGATATTTTATGTGTATTTTGTATATTTATATTTATAGAAATACACTTTCTTTTACTGGTATTTTGTTTATTTATTTTGATACGATTTTTATGTGTATTTTGTATTCATTTTTTTATACGTATATACTTCATTTTATGTGTATTTTGTATATATTTTTATAGAAATCAACGTTATTTTATGTGTATTCGTATATATATTTTGAAACAAATTTACATTGTTTTATATGTATTTTGCATATCTATTTCAATACAAATTTACTTTACAGTATGTGCATTTTTTATATTTATTTTAATACAAATTTTAATATTTTATCTGTATTTTGGTATATATATTTTTATAAAAAATGCGTTATTTTATGGCTATTTTGCATCTTTATTTTCATACAAATTTACATTATTTTATTAATATTCTGTGTATTTATTTTGATACGATTTTACATTATTCTATTTGTGTTTTGTATATATTTTTTTATACATATTTACATTATTTAATTAGTATTTTGAATATATATTTGATACAAATTTATGTTATTTTAAGTGTATATGTTTATATATTTTCATTCAAACTTCCATTATTTTATGTGTATTTTGTATATGTATTTCAATACAAATTTACCTAATTTTATGTGTATCTTGTATATTTATTTTCATACAAATTTAAATTATTTTTGTGTATTTTTGTATATAGTTTTATACAAACTTAGGTTATTTTATGAGTATTTTGTATATCTATTTTCATACAAATACACATTCTTTTATTGATATTTTGTTTATTTATTTTGACGAGAATTTAAATTATTTAATGTGTATTTTGTATATATATTTTTATACGTATTTACATCATTTCATGTGTATTTTGTATATATATTTCTATAGAAATCTACGTTATATTATGTGGATTCGTATATAGATTTTTAAACAAATTTACTCTTATATGTGTATTTTGCATATTTTTTCCATACAAATTTACCTTATTGTATATGCATTTTGTATATTAATTTTAATACAAATTTAATTATTCTATGTGTATTTTTGTATATGTATTTTTATAAAAATATGCTTTATTTTATGGGTATTTTGCATCTTTATTTTCATATAAATTTACGTTATTTTATTGATATGCTGCTCATTCATTTTGATACGATTTGACATTATTCTATATGTATTTTGTAAATATTTTTCATACAAATTTACGTTATTTTATGTGTATTTGTTTATATATTTTGACACAAATTTACAATATTTTATGGGTATTTTGTATATATATTTCAAAAGAAATTTACCTAGTTTTGTGTGTATTTTGAATATCTATTTTCATACAAACTCGAATTATTTTTATGTATTTTTGTATATATTTCAATACAAATTTTAGTTATGGTATGTGTATTTTGTAAATCTATTTTCATTCAAATATATATTATTTTATTGGTATTTTGTAGATTTATATGGATACGAATTTACATTATTTTATATGTACTTCTTATATATATTTTTATACGCATTTACATTATTTAATATTTATTTTGAATATATAATTTTATACAAATTCATGGTATTTTATGTGTATTTGTATATATATTTTCATATAAATTTACATTATTTTATGTGTATTTTGTACATATATTTCATTACAAATTTACCTTATTTTATGTTTATTTTGTATGTGTATTTTGTACATTTATATTTATACACGTTTACTCATACAAATTTATATTATTTTATTGGTATTTTGTTTATTTATTTTGATACGAATTACATGATTATATGTGTATTTTGTACACATTTTTTTACACGTATTTACACTATTTAATGTGTATTTTGTTTATATATTTTCATACAAATTTACGTTATTATATGTGTATTTGTATAAATATTTTGATACCAATTTACTTTATTTCATGTATTTTGTATATATATTTCAATTCAAATTTAGCTTACTTTGTGTGTTTTGTATATATTTTCATACAAATTTAATTACTTCTGTGTATTTTTGTACATAGTTTTATATAAATTTACGTTATTTTATGTGTATTTTGTATATTTATATTTATAAAAATACACATTCTTTTATTATATTTTGTTTATTTATATTTATACGAATTTACATTATTTTATGTGTATTTTGTATACATTTTTGATTCGAATTTACTTTATTTTATTTGTATTTTGCATATATGTATTTATAGAAATCTACGTTGTTTTATATGTATTTTGCATATCTATTTCAATACAAATTTACCTTATTGTATTTGCATTTTGTATATTTATTTTAATACAAATTTACCTTATTATATGTGCATTTTGTATACATTTTTTTATACGTATTTACTTAATTTTATGTATATTTTGTATATGTATTTTATATAAATATACTTTTTTTATTTTTATTCGTATATATATTTTGAAACAAATTTACATTATTTTATATGTATTTTCCATATCTATTTCAATACAAATTTACCTTGTTGTATTGCTTTTTGTATATTTATTTTAATACAAGTTCAAATATTTTATGTGTATTTTGGTATCAATAATTTTATAAAAAATGCGTTATTTTATAGGTATTTTGCATCTTAGTTTTCATTTTATATGTACTTTGTATATATATTTTTATAAGATTTTACATTATTTTATGTGTATTTTGTATACATTTTTTTATATAAATTTACATGGTATTTTATGTGTATTTGTATATATATTTTATATAAATTTACATTATTTTATGTGTATTTTGTATATATATTTTTATACAAATCTACATTTATTTTATTGGTATTTTGTTTATATATTTTTATTCGAATTTACATTATTTTATGTGTATTTTGAATATATTTTTTATACGTATTTACTTAATTTGATGTGTATTTTGTATATATATTTTATAGAAATCTACATTTTTTTATTTGTATTAGTATATATATTTTAAACAAATTTACATTGTTTTATGTATTTTGCATATCTATTTTCATATAAATTTACCTTATTGTATATGCATTTTGTATATTTATTTCAATACAAATTTAAAAAATTCTATGTGTATTTTGGTATATATATTTTATAAGAAATGCGCTATTTTATGGGAATTTGCATCTTTATTTTCATACAAATTTACATTATTTTATTAATATTCGTGTATTTATTTTGATACGATTTTACATTATTCTATTTGTTTTTTTGTATATACTTTTTATACATATTTACATTATTTATGTGTATCTTATATCTTGCATATATTTTATACAAATTTATTATCTATTATCTATTTTCATACAAATACACATCCTTTTCATGATATTTTGTTTATTTATTTTGACACGAATTTACATTATTTGATATGTATTTGTATATATATATATATTTTACGTATTTACATAATTTCATATGTATTTTGTATATATATTTCTATAGAAATCTACTTTATTTTATGTGTGTTCGTATATATATTTTGAAACAAATTTACATTGTTTATATGTATTTTGAATATCTCTTTTAATACAAATTTACCTTATTGTATATGCATTTTGTATATTTATTTTAATACAAATTTAAATATTTTATGTGTATTTTGGTATATATATTTTATAAAAATGCGATAATTTTTGGGAATTTTGCATCTTATTTTCATACAAATTTACATTATTTTATTGATATTCTGTGTATTTATTTTGATACGATTTACATTATTCTATTTGTTGTTTTGTATATATTTTTTATACACATTTACATTATTTAATTTTTTATTTATTTATTTATTTATTTTTTTTACGTTGTTGCCTATTTGTTGTAGGCATCTTCCCGGTGGGGCCTGATGGTCGGCCCAAGGCTTCTCCAAGGTGGGCCTGATGGTCGGCCCAGCCCGTTCTGGCGCATGCGCAGTGTTTAGTGGCGCCATCTTGCATTGGCTCACTGCCCCAGAACTCGTTCTTGATTCGCTTGGACGGCTTCCTCAGAGTCCGGGTTGATGGGTGGTCTTCAGGACAGCATGTGTGTAGTTTTAAGCCACTCGACGGTGACTGAAAAATCCGAGTGGTAGCGTGAGGATTCGAACCCGCGTCGTCCATCACGCGGCGAAAGTGGGTCCAGTACGCTATCACTGGCCACCGCCTGTGTATCTTGCATATATATTTTATACAAATTTACGTTATTTTAAGTGTGTTTGTTTATATATTTTCATTAAAATTTACATTATTTGATGTGTATTTTATATGTATTTCAATACAATTTACTAATTTTACGTGTATTTTATATTTATTTTTCATACAATTTAAATTATTTTGTGTATTTTTCTATATAGTTTTATACAAATTTAGGTTATTTATTATAGTACTCATTTACATTATTTAATGTGTGTTTTGTATATATATTTTATGCAAATTTACTTTATCTTATGAGTATTTTTGTATATATATTTTATAGAAATTTGAGTTATTTGTATATGTTTTCTCACAAATTTACATTATTTCATTTTATTTGTTTATTTATTTTGATACGAATAACATGATTATATGTCTATTTTGTACATATATTTATACGTATTTACATTACTTAATGTGTATTTTGTTTATATATTTTAAACAAATCTACGTTATTATATGTTTGTATAAATATTTTGATATAATTTACATTATTTTATGTATTTTGTATATATATTTCAATTCAAATTTAGTTATTTTATGTGTATTTATTATATCTATTTTCAGACAAATTTAATTACTTCTGTGTATTTTGTATATAGTTTTATACAAATTTTGATATTTTATAGAGTATTTTGTATATTTATATTTATACAAGATACATTCTTTTATTGGTATTTTGTTTATTTATTTTGAAACGAATTTACATTATTTTATATGTATTTTTGCATATCTATTTCAATACAAACTTACTTCTGCATTTATATGTATTTATTGTATATTTTACTAATCCTACGTTATTTTGTATTCGTGTGTGTATATTTTCAAATAAATTTACATAGTTTATATATGATTTTTATATTTCAATACAAGTTACCTTGTATGGCCATTTGTATGTTGTGACACAAGTTAAATATTTTAGCATGTGCATTTGGTATATATATTTTCATAAAAAATGCCGTTGTTTATAGGTATTTTGCATCTTGTTTCGCCTAATTACACATTATTTATTAATATTCTGTGTATTTATTTGATACTATTTTACATTATTCTATTTGTGTTTTTGTATATATATTTTATACATATCCCACATTATTTAATGTGTATTTCTATATATATTTGTACAAATTTTCGTTATTTTAAATGTATTTTATATATTTTATTCAAATTTACATTATTTTGTGTATTTTGAATATATTTAATAAGTACACCTAATTTCATGTGTATTTATTATATATTTTATGCAAATTTAAATTATTTTGTATTTTGTATGAGTTTTAAATTTACAATATTTATGTATTTGTATATCTATTTTCATACAAATACATTCTTTTAATATTTTGTTTATTTATTTGCAGTGTAATTTACATTATTTAATATGTATTGTGTAAATATATTTTATATGTATTTAAATCCCACATTTCTAGTATATTTTGTATATATATTTTCTATAAATGCCGTTTAAAACATGTGTATTCATCCAACCATATATATTTTGAAGCAAATACATTGTTTTATGCATTTTGCATATTTTTTCATCTAAATTTACTGCTATTATTTGCGATGCATTTGTAATTTTAAAACAAATTTAGCTATTCTGTAATACATTTTATATGTATTTTATAAATAACTTTATTTTATAGTATTTTGCATGTTTTCCTTTAAATTACATATTTAGTAAATATTCTGTGTATTTATTTATTTTAAGTGCAGTTTTTACATTATTCCTATGTATATTTTAGCATATCTATTTTATACCAATGTACGTTGTTTTATGTGGTTATTTTCATTTCATACAAATTTTTATTATTTGTATTTTGTATTTCGCTTACCATTTCCTTAATTATGTGTATTTTGCATATCTATTTCATACAGTGAAAATGTGGTGTATATTTTTGTATATATTTTGTTAAATTTTAATATTTTATATTGTATTTTTGTATATTTATTTCCTAAATATACGTTCTTTATCGGAATTTTATTTATTTGTTTTGATACAATTTCATTTTTTAAATTTGTATTTAGTATATATATTTTACTTATTTTATAATTTATATGCATTTGAATATATTTTCTTGTTCTTCTATATGTGTGTGTGTGGGCACGTGAGTGTCTGACTCATCGAAATCGATGACAAAATACCGATAAATAATCGTAATTTTGAATGAAGATGTAATATGAAAATACTTACATAAATAACAATAATATAATAAATATATGCACGCAAAGAATGATTTGATTTTGAATGAAAATAGATATAAAATGAAGCAAAAACAAATTTATAATGAAATATATACAAAACACGTAAACAATATTAGATTTAGACTTTCAAATATATGCAGATACACATGAAATAACGTGAATTTCTATGAAATATATATGCAAATACACATGAAATGTGGCAATACGTGTAAAATATACAAAATACACATTAAATAATGTAAATTCGTGTCAAAATAAATAGTTAAAATATCAATAAAAGAATGTGTATTTGTATGAAAATACATATACAAAATACATAAAATAACGTAAATTTGTATAAAACTATATAAAAATACACAAAAAATAAGTTAAATTTGTATGAAAATAAATATACAAAATACATCAATTAAAATTTGTAAACATATATACATAAAATAATAAATTTGAATAAAACAAATACTTAAATTAACATAAATTTGTATAAAATATATATAAAAATAATATAAATATATAAAATATATATATACAAAACACAAATAGAATAATGTAAAATCATTTAAAATAAATACAGAATGTAAATAAAATAATGTAAATTTGTATGAAAATAAAGATGCAAAATACCCATAAAATAAATACAAAATACACATGAAAGGATGTAAATACGTATAAAAATATATATACAAAATACACATTAAATAATGTAAATTCGCGTCAAAATAAACAAAATGTCAATAAAAGAATGTGTATTTGTATGAAAATAAATATACACATAAGATATAAATTTGTATAAAACTATATACAAAATACACAAAAATAATTTAAATTTGTATGAAAATAAATACACATAAAATTAAATAAATTTGTATTGAAATACATATACAAAATACACATAAAATACTGTAAATTTGAATGAAAATACATAAACAAATACACTTAAAATAACGTAAATTTGTATAAAAATATATACAAAATAGAATAATATAAATCGTATCAAAATAAATACACAGAATATTAATAAAATAATGTAAATTTGTGAAATAAAATAAATACCCATAAAATAACATTTTTTAATATATATTTAAAAATACACATAAAAAATTTATTTGTATTAAAATAAATATACAAAATACACATACATTAAGGTAAATTTCTATAGAAATAGATATGCAAAATACATATAAAACAATGTGAATTTGTTTCAAAATATGTATACGAATATACATAAAATAACGTAGATTTCTATAATATATATATACAAAATACACATAAAATGAAGTAAATATGTATAAAAAAATGTATACAAAAAACACAAAGTAATGTAAAATCGTATCAAAATAGATAAACAAAATACCAATAAAAGAATGTGTATTTGTTTAAATATAAATATACAAAATACACATAAAATAACGAAAATTTAAATAAAACTATACAAAAATACAAAGTAATTAAATTCGTATGAAAATAGATATACAAAATACAGATAAAATAAGCTAAATTTGAATTGAAATGTATATACAAAATACATAAAATAATGTAAATTTGTATCAAAATATTTATAAAAATACATATAATAACGAAAACTTGTTTAAAATATATAAACAAAATACATATTAAGTAATGTAAATACGTATAAAAATATGTACAAAATACATATAATCATGTAATTCGTATCAAACTAAATAAACAAAATAGCAATAAAATAATGTAAATTTGTGAGAAAACATATACAAATACATATAAAATAACGCTAATTTCTATAAAAATATATGTCCAAAAATGAACGTAAAATAAACTTTGGATAAAAATATATATACAAAACACACATTAAATAATGTAAATGCGTACATAAAATAACCTAAATCTGTATAAAACTATATACAAAAATACACAAAAATAATTTAAATTTGTATGAAAAGAAATATACAAAATACACATAAAATTAGGTTAATTTCTATTAAATAC